>NC_133621.1:91693243-92295743 GCF_048593235.1 Sminthopsis crassicaudata | reverse complement strand
CATTTTCTAGCTTTTTAAATTTTTTGAGCATCAAATTAATATCACAATCATGCTTATAGAATAAATAAAATAAAAATGTAAAATATAGAAATAAGTTTAGAAAAATACTTCAGCTAGCCTTTAATTTCTTATATGGAAAAAATTCTTCACACAAACTCAGATATTTATAAACAAATTTAGAGTGGCCTATATAATTCTTCTCAACTATAATAACTTAACAATAAATCTTCTCCACTATTGACCAGACATTGGGAGAAAAGTCTGGTAAAATTCTGAGATTTTACAAATGTTTAACTATAATAAAATGAAAAAATCTTTTATTTGCCCCTTAATCAGAGTGATCAGAAAGTTCTTCCAGTGAAATTCTTCTTTTCCGAATGCATAGAACTATAAATTTAGGGCTAAAGGGACCTTAGAAGTCATTGAATCCAACTCCCTCATTTTAACAGATAATGATACTAAAGCATATCTATAGCAAAAGTGCTGAAAGGCAAATACCCATTTGCCTTTTGATTTCATTAAACTGTACCAAATTACTTGAAAAAAAGAGACAATTATCTCCAACCAAATTAACACCAATGAACATACATATATAAGGCAGAGATATATACACAGCTTCACCACAAACATGAAAAACATAAAACACTGGTCTGGTTGCACAACAATAGTAGATCCCAATATGCTGGACAACAAAATAGGGTGCATCCCCTGGTTGTCCCTTGCTATGTGACTGGCTCATCTTTTATCTAATCAGACTTTTTTTTTTAAATGACATTTGTTAAACCACTTCCATTGCGTAACTCCTGGTTCATATGTTGTAGCCTCCTCATGTCCACTGTGTTCTTCTCCACTGCCTTTTAGGTGATCTTCAACTGATTTTGGAGATTGTTCATGTCCATGACTTTTATCCATACAACATCACCTGAAACGGCAAGTTTCAGGGAGAATTTTTTGGTCCTTATAACTTTGCTATTTTCCAACAACAATTTGACTTGTTCTCTGCCTTTGATAGTCCATTTGTGATGTTTATTCCAGATTGATGAATAAAGTCCATCAATATACTAGGTTTGAACAATAGGTAGGTATTCTTCATCCACTTGGTTTTCCTTGCATTTATTTATAAATTCCTCATGCCCATCATGATCATAACATGATCAATTTTTGCAGAGTATTGCAAAGTATACCCTAAAAACAAGTATACTCCTTGAGATTGCCATTCACTAATCTCCAAACATCTATTATTTTTAGATTTTGAAAGAAAAAAATTTGTCCATATTCATAATTTCTTCTTTATTTCTTTAAAAGAATTACTTAAATCTGAAAAGCCTCAATAATTACTGTCTTTCTATTTAGGTCTTATAATTCATTTGACTTTTTTTTTAAATGCTCACAAGTAGTATCACTCATTAACTATAATGCCTTTGAGCATATAATAGTATCTTTCTCTTCACCAAGTCTATTTTTATTGTCCTTTCTAAGATAATGATTGTCACTTTGGCTTAAAAAAAAATTCTCAAAGTCATAATTGTAGGATCACAGATTTAGAACTAGGAAGGGAACTTAAAAGATCATCTAAAGATCATCTAAAGCAATGGTTTTCAAACTGTGGTCCAGGAATCCCTTGAGACTGAAGGCCCCTTTCTAAGATTCTCAAGGTCAAAATTATTTGCATAATAATACTAAGGCAATGTAATTCCTACTATAGAACACATCATCGGATATAACCCACATAACTAAAAGCTAACTGGGGATGGAGGAAGGTCCTTTGTACATAATAGAAATTCAATAAATATTTACTGATTGAAGACTTTATAGGCTATTTCTAGTTAGGCCCAAACAAACTTTTCTGATTGTTTCAATGAAATTCTTATATATTTTTTCTTTTTATCATTATTAAAATCCTAATTTTAAAACAGTTCTGTTCAACTGTGTTTCAAAATATGGGGGGGTGGGGGAAGAGATTTATCCTTTTAGAAATAAAAAGCAGAGGCCAAAGTCCAAGAAGTTTATAAGGAAAAGTAATGTATAATCTTTGATCACCAATCTCAAGTTAGCTTTATCAGTAACTGTGGGCTTCAAAAGAGCAAATAATTAGAAAGCAGCAGATTATGAAAAATTTTCAAACTCTGTGATCCTAGGTTTTATGAGGCAAACGCCAGAAATAAATGTGTAACACATAAAAGGATTATTGAATTGGTCATTGTTTACTATATGTAGAAATATATCTATCTATCAAAATAAATCTACATCTGTATAAGGATCGTTATATATGCACAATGCACCTATATATAAATATATATATACATTAAATAAGCATATTGGTAAATCATCAAGGTATTAAAAATCAAAAGGCAGTCTCTAAATTTCTTCTAGCCTAAGAAAATACAGCAGGTGACAAAGTTCTAAGTCTTTTGAGAATGTTCAAAATGAACATCAAAGTACAAGCTTTATTTATTTGCCCATTCTTAAGAAAATTTTTCTATGGAGTACATAGGTCTAATTAGGTGTGTTCCTTAAGCCCATTTACCATTAAAATAACAACAACTCATGATATGGTAGTTTATGCCACAAGGTATTCAAAAGCACTAATATTAGCCTCCACAAAGGAACAAAAAGTGGCTAAGATTTTACTGAATTTTTTTTTCATCTGAGATTTTCTTTAGTAATCCTAATAGATTTTTCATAAGTGATAAATACCTGTGGAAGTAAACTGAGATTAGCTGTAAAGCCTGTTTGTCACTAACAATGTCATTTCCTGGTAAAAAGATTTACTACAACTCTGAAGGGAATGATTAAGACTTAAGAGGATACTTATCCTAAAATCTAGGATGATGTCATAACTTTAAAAAAAAATAACAAATAGAGTTTTCTTCCAGGAATCTGTTCCCTATTAAACAATTATTAATTTATTGGAAAGATCCTGTTAAATTTAATGAAAGAATTCTAGGAAAAGGAAATTGAGACTGCATCATCCTAAGGGACAGTTTCAACCCTTTTATATGTCCTCATTCATGGTCTTTTTTAGTATATAAGATGTGTATAAGATTATGAAATTCCTGGAGGACAGGAAGAAAGAAGGATCAAATGGGTAAAGGATTGTTCACACCTTTAGAAGGCACTAAAAGAATCAACAAGAGTAATGTGAACTCAAATGAAAAATTATTGTTAGGAAAGGGCAAAGAGAAGCTTCAATGTAAGGCTTTAGAAGGAAGGTACTTTACGGTCTCTCAGATTTTTTAATCTAATTGGTCTTCTATTTCTTCTGAACTATCCACTCATCTGATTACTGCTTCAAAGAGCTGGCACTATTGGGTACCACTTCTGACCTGGAATTCTTCTCTGACCTGGAACTTTTGGCTATCTCCTTAGCATGGGCTGCAGTGTGGGTATTGAATGCACCCACATAAGCAAAGCTCTTGCCACAATCAGAACACAAGAATGGTCTTTCCTTCTTATGTACATGGTGGTGAGCCCTCAAGGATGACTTATGGACAAAGCTCTTTTTACAGTCAGGACACTGGAAAGACTCCTTCCTAGTGTGGATCTTGATGTGTCTACTTAGTTCACACTTGCGGGTAAAATTTTTACCACATTCATCACAGGAAAGTGTATTCTCTCCCTTGTGCAGACTTTCATGAACCTTCAGAGATTTTTCCTGAGAAAAGCTCTTGTCACATTCAGAACACTGGAAGGCCTCCTTTTTTTGGTGAGATTTAGCATGTTCAGTGAGTTCACAACGCTGGGGAAAACATTTATCACACTTGGGACATGGGTATGACTTCTTCTGTTGATGTCTGCTCTGATGGATTTTCATGGTAGTCTTCCTATAGAAACACTTGTTGCATTCAGGACACTGAAAGGGCTTTTCCCCACTGTGAACCCGGACGTGTTCATTGAAGACATGCTGCAAGGCAAAGCTTTTGCCACACTCTTTACAAGTGAAAGGCTTCTCCCCACTATGATGGCTCATGTGGGCCTTCAGACTTCTGTTCTGGCGAAAACTTTTATTACATTCAGGACACTGGAAAGTTTTTTCCTTGTTGTGAACTTGAAGGTGTTGAGCAAGCTTAGAATGATGAGGGAAACATTTGCCACACTGGCTACAGGAGAAGGGCTTTTCTCCAGTATGGATACGCATGTGGGCATTCAAATTAGTTCTTCTGGTAAAGTTCTTACCGCATTCACCACACTGGAAGGGCTTCTCTCCACTGTGGACCCTGAAGTGTTCGGTGAGCATATATTGCATGAGGAATCTCTTGCCACACTCCCCACAGATGAAGGACTTCATGCCATTGTGTTCACTCTGATGGGCCACCATAATTCTCCTCAGGCGAAATTTTTTGCCACAGTCAGGACACTGGTAAGGTTTCTCCCCAGTGTGGACTCTCAGGTGTTCCGTGAGTTTAATTTGTTGGCTAAAGCACTTGTCACACTTTGTGCAAGGGAATGGCTTTTCCCCTTTGTGCAGGCTATAATGGAGTCTCATGGTCGTCTTCCTTTTGAAGGTCTTGTCGCACTCAGGACACTTAAAAGGCCTATCCAGTTTATGAAGTCTTCTGACGTGTCTAACCAAGCTTGATTTGTGAGCAAAGGTCTTTTTACATTCACTGCAGCGGTAAGGATCAATCCCATTATGCAGGCTCATGTGGATCTTCAGATTAACCTTTAGGCGGAAGCTCTTTCCACAGTTGGTACACTGAAAGGGCTTCTCCCCAGTATGAACCCTGATGTGTTCAATGAACTTGTACTGATAAGAAAAGCACTTGTTACACTCACCACAGATAAACAGCTTTTCCTCCTTATGCAGGCTTAGATGGGTTCGCAGATAAGACTCCTGGCAGAAGCTTTTGCCACACTCCCTACAAGTGAAGACATTCTTCCTGCTGAATATGCGGTCAGACCTCTTTAGGTTGACCTTCCGTGGAAAGTTCTTATTCCTTTCAGATCCCTGAAAGAAATCTTCTCCATGGTGTTTACGCTGATGGGCATTCAGGTTCCTCTTCAAGCAGTAGCTCTTACCACACTCACTGCACTCATAGATTCTTTTTCTGTTCCTTCTCTTTTTTTTGTTCTTTCCTTTCTGTCTGTGGTCAGATTGCTTGCCAAATTTCTCCTTGCACTTTGGGCACTTGCATTGATTATCTGAATGGCTTCTTTGGTGTTTTACCAAGTGACTTTTGAACTGGAAGCTTTTCCCACACACATGGCAGGGATAGAATCTATGTCCAGAAGGGGCTTCCTGGCATCTGACATTCACCTGGGTCTCAGTGGATCCCTTGGTGCTGTTAGGTTCTGGTATTGAAGGCTCTGTGTTTTGGGAGGAAAGGTTTCTCAAGGAGTTTCTTTGGTTAGGTCTGCAGAAAACATTTCTATCTTTTAATGATGAAGATCCAGATGAGTTTTGGTTTTTAGGACCACTAAAATGACATTCCTTTGCTTTTCTCTGGTTTCCTGAAAGAAAGAGCAACAATCCAATTATTATTCATGTCTAATTTATAAAGGAGCTAAGGAACCTATGAGAAACTTAGGAGAAACTAAAAATGAGAATCCAACTTTAACCTGGGCTATCTTGGAAATGCAGGTTTGTTCCACTCCTTTATCCTTAACCTCTACTAAGTATCCTTCCTAAAGCTATAATTTTGCTTTGCATTTGTTTCATGAACATACATAACATAATAGAATGTAGAGAGCTTAGACTGAATGAAAACAATATAGTTATGACCTAAGTCACCAAGAGCAAAGATGTGAAATCTCCCTGTATCCAATACCACGAAGACCAATTACTAATGAGTCCACAGATGAACTCAGTGTTTGGACCATGGGTTGTAACAGAAACTTCAGAAACCATATCAGTACTAATTTTCTTAGGCTTATAAAATATAACATAGAGATCAGATGATTACATTTATCGCTCAATTCTACACTGGCTCAGAAAAAGCTTTCTGTAATAAATGAAGATAGAAACATTCAGAAAAGGAAAATTATGTTTCTCTGCTGTGTAGAGGGAAGTCTCAGTTGTGAATTTAGCTCTGTTTCTTAAAGAGCTCTTTCATTGTACTATTTGGAAAAGAAAGCATACAGATATGATCTTCTTTATTTCCATACTAAAAACAACTTTAAAAAGAGAAATGAAAGGACTAGAGAAATACATCAGTGTTCACTTCCCAAGATGTACTGATCTAAGACTGTTCTGCCTTTGGATTAATCTAGAATAATTCACCAGAATAATCCAATAATAATTCAGAACATAGCCTAGGAAAAGAAATCAACCACAGCTAGACTCAAATGTCTCTTCTTCAAGAATTGTAGTCTTGAGGAGGTGAAACCAAGATGGAGGAACACAGATAGCAACCCAGTCAAATTCTCACAACATTTCCTTCCAAACAACTTTAAAATGATTCCTCATATCAAATTAACAACTTCAGCAAAATTGAAGGATCTAAAATGAACCCACATAAATCAGCATTTCTATATATTATCAACAAAGTCCAACAGAAAGAGATAAAAAGAGATGTTTCATTTAAAATAATTGCAGACAATATGAAATACTTAGGAGTCTACCTGCCAAGACAAACCCAGCAGTTATGTAACATAATTATAAAATATTTCACACAAATGAAGAAAGATCTAAAGAAAATTATTGCTCATGGGTAGGCCAAGCCAATATAATAAAAATAACAATTTGACCTAAATTAATTTACTAATTTACTTATTAATTTGTTTTACTAATCAAATTACTAAAAATTATTTTATAGAGTTAGAAAAATTAATAACAAATTATGTGGAAGAACAAAAGTTTAGTAATATCAAGGGGATCACTGAAAAAAACCATTAAGGAAAGCAGTTCCAGATTTCAAATTATATTACAAAGTAGTTATCATCAAAACAATCTAGTGACTAGGAAACAGAATGGTGAATCAATGAAATAGACTAGGTACATAATAAATAGTAGTAAATGACCATAGCAATTTAGATAAACCCAAAGATTCAAGATTTGGGGAAAAAGAACTCATTATTTGATAAAAATTGTTGGGAAAACTAGAAAGTTAAAAAAAAAAAGGAAACTAGAAAGTTTAGCAAAAACTAGATAGAGACTAATATCTCTCATATATTGAGATAAGGTCAAGATGGCTACATGATTTAGAAATAAAGGATGATTCTTAAATAAATTAAGGAAGAATAGAATATTTTATAGATTAGGAAAGAATTTGTGACTAAATAAGAGCAGAATATAAAATGGTTAAACTGTATCAAATTTTAGAGATTTTGCATAACTAAAACCAATGCAACCAAGATGAGAAGCCTAAAACTGGGAGTGGGGAAGGTTAGGGGGGAATTTTATAGCATGTTTCTCTGATAAAGGTCTAATTTCTCAAATATGGAAAAAGCAGAATCAAATATATAAGAATGTAAGCTATTCCCCAATTGACAAATGGTCAAAGAACATTTTCAGTTTTCAGATGAAGAAATCAAAGCTACCTAAAGTCATATGAAGAAATGCATCCAAATCACTATTGATTAGAGAAATGCAAATTAAAAAGGTACCACCTCACTTCTATCAGATTAGCTAACATGACAGAAAAGGAAAATGACAAATATTGGAGTAGATATGAAAAAAAAAGGAACAATAATGAGCAGAACCAAAAAAACACAATTTACAGTAATAGCAACATTGCACAACGATTAATTGTGAATGCTTTAGCTAATCTGAGCAATATAAAAATCTCAGCAAGACAATTCCAAAGGACTTATGATGAAAAATGTTGTTCACCTCCATTTTTTATTATATTGGCTTGTTCTACCTATGAACAATTACTTTTTCTCCAACTGTTTAGCTCTGACTATATTTATGAAAAGGATTTTACAATTGTGTTCCTGGGCTTGTCTTGACAGGTAGATTCCCAAATATTTCATATTGTCCGCAATCATTTTAAATGAAAATTTCTCTATCTCTTGCTGCTGGGCTTTATTGGTAATATGCAGAAATGTTGATTTATATGAATTTCTTTTAGATTCTTCAACTTTGTTGAAGTTATTAATTTGAACTGACAAATTATTTTAAAGTTGGTTAGAAGGAAATGTTGTTAAAAATTTAGCCTTTTGACTACCTTAGGGTTGTTACCCGTATTCCTCCATCTTGGTTTCACCTCCTCAAGACTATAGTTTTTGAAGAAGAGAAATTTGAGTCTAATTATGATTGACTTTCTGTAAAAGTACCACGTGCTAAACAATTGCGCCACTGGAGCTCCTATGGTTGATTTCCTTTCCTAGGTCATGTCCTATCATTGCTTGTCATTAGTGAATTATCTCTGAATCAGATGCTTCTGATAAGTATCTAAAATTCAAAATACAAATAGAATTAACGCAAACATATATGACTATGAACCATTCTCCAGTAGATGAATTGTCAAAAGATATGAACAAACAGTTCTGAAAAAAAGTGAAAACCAAATGAAAGATTGTTCCAAATTACTAATAATAAAATAAAAAGGAAAACTATTCTGAGATTTCACTTGACATACATCAAATTGACAAAGATGAAAAAAGAAAGAAAATTCATGTTTAGAGGGTCTACCAAGGGAAGGAAACACTAATACACTGATAGACAAAGGCCCTATAGAAGTCAGAGACAAAAAGAAAAGAAAGCTTCCATATTCATCAAAATATTCAAAGCAGCACTTCTTGTAATTTATATTTTTGTGTTTACTTTCTATGTGCAGTTCTATTTGTTTCAACTCCATATAACAAGATACCCCAATTCTGGGCACACCTGGTGTCCATCCATCTCTTTTCCTCATCTCCTGATTCTTTCTAGCTTTCTTTTGTGTACTGTCTTCCCCCATTAGATTGTCAAATTCTTGAGAGCTTTCTTTTTCTTAACTGTAGCCTTAGTGCCTAGCACAGTGCTCAATACATAGTAGGCATTTAATAAGTATTTATTGAGTTGAATCGAATAGTAAAGAACTTTTAAAAAAGTCTATCAACTGGTGAAACAACTAAACAAACTGTTGTACATGAATATTATAGTGCTGTAAGAAATAATGAAACATACAGTGGAGCATGGGAATACTTAAAAAGAATCAGGAAAACAACAAATAAACAACAAGGTAAATGGAAAGAAAAGACAAAAACAAACAACCCTGAAATTGAACATTTTCATTTATTTATAAATTAATATTTATATAAATTATATTTATTTATTTATCATGATCAGGCTTGATAATAAAATATAGAGAAAATATCCCTCCCTCCTCTTCAAGGCAAACACTATGGAACATTAAAAAATACTCTCATACTTTCTTTAAGATCTTATTTAGTTTTGCTAAAATGTTTTATTTCTTTTTATTTTTTAATCTTTTGCCACAAAATCTTAATCCCTTCCCACTTACCAAGGATAGATTGCTCTTCCTCAATGCTATTGGAGTTATGTAGCTGATCACTACCAGATTGCTGTTCCTGAATGCTGCTACAGTTTCGTAGTTCATCAGTGCCAGATTGGATTGTTCTCACACTTGTCTTCAAATGTGCTCTATTCTTGAAAATTGGCTCTCTTCCTTGTTCAATATGGGATATCAACTCTGGTTTGGGAATAGTATAATCTAGACAGAAAACAAAAAGGTAGATATTACATTTTACAAAGATTCAGAGATAATTTCACAAACACTACATTTCTGTGATACAGTAGATAGAGTACTATTCCTAGAATCAGAAAGACTTCAAATCCAGCCTTATAAACTTACATCATTTACCTTATGTCTGCTTTAGTTTTCTAATCTGTAAGACAAGGATAATAATAGTATCTACCTCTAAGGGTTGATGAGGCGATAAAATGAAATAAGGTGAAGTGCTATCTAAATACTAGCTAATATTATTATTACTTACAAACACTAGGAAAAGATGTAGAAAAAATGGACAACCTTGGGAAGTATGAGAATAAATACATACAAAATCAGGATAGAAGTTTGTTTTGTTTTGTTTTGGTTTGTTTTAGCAAAGAAACTCATCTATCCAAATTGTTAGCAATAAATGGAAATTAGAGAAAATATAAATATAAATAATATTAGAGAAAATAAAAATATAAATACATAAATGTATATATACATATATACATGTATATATGTGATATATACAATGTATATATATTATGTGTATATATATGTGATATATATTACATAATACAGAATGAAGGAATCCTTAAGGACTTTAAGGACCTTAAATCCCAAACATGAGGAAGTTCCCCAAGGAGAGAAGTTATAGATGAAGAGATAATGATATCATTAGTTCTAGCCCAAACATTCCTGCCCAAGATGTCCCTTACACAGACTTACATGTGGGATATATTAAGTGTGCCCAGGTCACATCCTAATGTGCCAGCAGCCTTCTCACAAGATGCTCTGGACTTGGAACTTTCTAAAAGTTGGAAAAGTACTCAAAGTCTCTGAGAGCTTTTGGATAATTGCAGCAATCACCATTACTGGTACTCCTACTTCCTTCTCCACTTCCCACTTATTTCTACTCCTCCATTTCTGTAAGGTTCTCTGGTATGGAAGGAAGAAGGAAACATATCCAATGACTTGTTCATGTTGCAGGTCTGGAGCCCTCTTGATAATTGTTTTCCAGACTCTGTACATCACTCCCTCTCCTGCTTTGGTGCTGTTTCTACTTGGTCAAGCTCAGGTTCTGAGTCAGGAACAAGAACCTGGATCTGGAGAGAGATTTGCATCCCTTCTTACATCCCTAAAAGCATCCCTATTCTTGCCCAGGGACTTCATGTGGTTATATTTAGGCCAGAAAAAAATTGACTAAGCATTTTCCCCACTTTGACTGTTTTGTTCACTTTGTTTTCCGTGGTTCAATTCATGATACTTCACTCTAAGGCTTCAGTTAACACAGAGGAGTAATGGGAAAGAAGCCTAAAATTTGAAGTTTACACCTTTGGTCCTATGTTCTTAAATCCACTCCTGGCTCTCTTTGTCAAATAAGGATGCAAATTCCAGGTAAAAAGATATTTTTGTTAGCTAATATAAAGCTGAAAAGGTTATCAGGGTAAAAGTAAGAATTTGATAATTAAAAAAAAAAGATCCTTTGCAAAATTTATATTTTTAAAGTAAAGTTAAATTTTAAAACTAAAGTTTAGTTAAGTTTTAGTTTGCTTTATCAAAATAATGTCCTCCATGATTGAGAATCCAATAAATGTCTAATTTTATTAGATAATAAATTTTAAACTTTTTCAAAAAATTTTCTGGGATAATGCCCTAATGAAGTGAACCACATACACTAATGGTACTCTGTTAGTTTGGATTCAGGAGCCTACTTCCAATGAACCAACTGTGCAAAAGTCATTTAGATTTTAGTTGAATGGTACAGCTAATAATAGATGATTATGATAATTTCAACCTTAAGTGTCAACTATAAATGGTACAGTAGATTTAAGAACTTATAAGTAGAAAAGAATAATGAAGGGTGAAAAAAGTATGCTTCAATCTGTATTCAGACACCATCAGTTTTTTGACTGGGAATGGATTTTTCATTGTAAGTCCTTAAGAGCTCTCTTGGATCATTTTATTGCTAAGAATAACTAAGTCATTCACAGTTGATCATCTTGGTAATATTGCTATTACTTTGTACATTACATTTCATTTTGCATTAACTTATGTAAAAACCTTCCAGGTTTTTATGAGAGCATCTTGATGATCATTTCTTATAGCACAATAGTATTCCATCATAATCACCTACCACAATTTGTTCACTCATTTCTCAACTTATGAGCATCCCCTCAATTTCCAATTCTTTGCCAACAGAAAAGAGCTGCTACAAATATTTTGTACATAAGGTCCTTTTCCTTTTTATTTTATCTCTTATAGGAAATAGACCTAGTAGTGGTATTACTAGGTCAAAGGGTATGAATGGTTTTATGGTCCTTTGAGTTTAGTTCCTAATTGTGCTACAGAATTCCACCAACAATGCATTAATGTCTCATTTTTCCCATATCCCCTCTAACATTTGTCATGTTCCTTTTCTATCCTATTAGCCAATCTAATAGACATGAGATAGTAGCTCAGAATTGTTTTAATTTGCATTTTTCATATGACTACAGAGAGCTTCATATGAAAATTGTTCATATCTTTTGATCATTTATCAATTGGAAAATGGCTCTTATTTTGATAAATTTGACTATGCTTGAGAAATAAGACCTTTATTAGTGAAACTTGATTCAAGTTTTTTTCAGTTACAATTGTTAAATGTATTTCTCTCCATATTATTACCCCCATCCTGCCTACTTTCTCTCTTCTTTCACTCTTTCAAGAGATTATCAAGGAAAACTGCCCCTGATATTCTAGTACCAGAGCAGAAAATAGAAATTGAAAGAATCTACCAATCAGTTTTTAAAAAGAGATCAGAAAATGAAATTCCAGAGCTCCCAGGACAAGGAGAAAATATTGCAAATAGCGAGAAAGAAACAATTCAAGTGTTGTGGAGCCACAGTCAGGATGATCCCAGATTTAGCAGCTTCTACATTAAAGGATTAGAGGGCTTGGAAGATGATATTTCAGAGTGTAAAATAACTAACATTACAAGCAAGAATCATCTTCCCAGCAAAATAGTACAGTCCTTCAGTGGAGAAAATAAATATTCAACGAACTAGAGGACTTTCAAGCATTCTTGATGAAAATAAGAGATTTGAATATGAAACTTGACTTTTAAATACAGGACTCAATAGAAGTATACAAAGATAAACAGGAAAGGAAAATCATAAGAGGCTTAATAAGGTCAAACAGTTTACATTCCTAAATGGAAAGGTAATACTTGTAACTCATGAGAACTTTTTCATTATTAAAGGATACAAATGTGAGTTGAATATAAAGGGGTTATATTTTTTAAAATATGAGAGGTATGTATGGGGATAAAGGGAAAGTGAGAGGTACGGGGTAACATATCCCACATAAAAGAGGCAAGAAAAAGTTTTTATGGTGGAAGGGAAGGGGAGGGAGATATGAGGGAGTAAGTGAACCCTACTCTTATCAGAATTGGTTTAAAGAAGAAATAACATTCACATTCAAAGGGATATAGAAATCTATCTTAACTATAGGAAAGTAGGAGGGGAAGGGGAAAAGAGAGGGGGGATGGTGATGGATGAAAGGGAAGATTGAGGGAAGTAGTCAAAAGCAAAATATTTGTGAGGAGGGACAGAGTGAAAGAGTTAATTTCTTTTCTCTAGAAACTTTCTAAGTATAAACCCAATTATATTTTTCTCTAAGGGAGCAGTCAGTCATACTATGATGACAGGGAAGACCAAAACACCAATTCAAGACGAAGACAAAATGAGCATAGAGGAAATCTCAAAGAGTAACATGAATTGGTCTCAAACCCAAGAGGTTTCTTAAAAGTGCCCATAAAAGACTTCAAAAGACAAATAAGAAAGGTAGAAGAAAAAATGAGAAAGGAAATGAGAGGCATGCAAGAGTCAACAGCTTGGAAAAGGAAGTCAATTCCTTAAAAACTACAATTGACCAAATGCAAAAAAAAAAAAAAAAAAAAAAAAATCACTGAAGAAAACAGCTTCGAAAGTAGGGAGCAGTCACTTCAATTCACATATTCTTTATTGCATATGGTGCTAGTGTTTTGGTTAAAAAAAATGTTTTAATGTTCTCATTGATATTTATTCATGCAATATTTATGAGTTATTGTTGGTCAAGCTGTGGAAAGATGCCATCTAGTGGCCTAATATTGAAATTAATTTTAACTTTATAGTGACAATTTCTTTCCCAGAGGTCTGATTTACAAGGCAATGTCAATATGAGTGAATTGCTTCTAGGTAAACAAAAACAAGCCTTTTAGGCTGAGGGGGTGCAGCAGCAGGAGCTCTGGACAAAGAATACAGAACCAAGCCTTTGCTTTGACACTACATCAGAGCTACATTGATCCAGTTATTTCTTCTGGGCCTGAATTTTATTTTCTCTAAATTCAGAATTGAACTGGATGATCTCTAAGATTTTTAGAATCTTACACTTGTGTGACCTTGAGAAGGGCATTAAAATCTTACAGGGATTCAGTTTCCTCAGGTACAAAATAAGAGCAATGGAAATTAAGACAACTCTGAGATATCACCACACACCTCACTGATCAACTAAAATGACTGGAAACGAAAATGATGAATGTTGGAGGGGATATGCAAAAACTGGGATACTGATACATTGTTGGTGGAGTTGTGAACAGATCCAACAATTTTGGAGAGCAATTTGGAACTATACTCACAAAGTTATCAGACTGTGCATATTCTTTGACCCCCAGAGAGATCTTAAAGGAGGGAAAGGGATCTATATGTGCAAAAATGTTTATGGCAGCCCTTTTCTCAGTAGCTAAAAACTGGAAACTGAATGGATGCCCATCAATTGGAGAATGGTTGGGTAAATTATGGTATATGAATGTTATAGAATATTATTGTTCTGTAAGAAATGACCAGCAGGATGATTTCAGAAAGGCCTGGAGAGACTTATATGAACTGATGCTGAGTGAAATGAGCAGAACCAGGAGATCATTGCACTTGGCAACAACAAGACTATACCATGATCAGTTCTGATGAATGTGGCTCTATTCAACAATGAATTTATTCAGACCAGTTCCAATTGTTCATCATGAAGAGAGCCATCTACATCCAGGGAGAGGACTGTGGGAACTGAGTGTGGAATACAACATAGCATTTTCACTCTTTCTGTTGTTTGTTTGCAGTTTTGTTTTCTTTCTGAGGTTTTTTCTTTCTAGATAAGATTTTTCTTGTGCACTAAGATAATTGTATGGATATGTATACATATAGTGTATTTAACATATATTTTAACATGTATTAGCATACCTGTGATCAAAGAGAGGGGGTGGGGGGGAAGAGGGGAAAATTTGGAACAGAAGGTTTTACAAGGGTCAGTGTTGAAAAATATGTTTTGTAAATAAAACGCTATAATAAAAATTTTTTTAAATGAGGGCATTGGACTAAATGACCTTTAAATCCATATTCTGATGAAGTTCATGGAGATTTTCTTAGAATCATGTCTTTAAATGCATGAAATAAAATAAAAAAAAAATAGAATCCCAAAAGAAGTCAAATGTATTTAAATAAAGTCATCAAAATATGTTTTAAAACCAAATTAGTAGTCTCCAAGCTAAGAACACCTGATCTAAAAGAAAAGCTAAGACTTGTGTTTAGATTATTATAATAATACTGTGAAGAGCTGTGATTTCTTTAGTCTAAAGTCTCTCTTCCATTCCACCCCCTTTCTTGTTCCCTTCCTTCATTGTAGTAGGTCGAAACACTTTATTAGTCAGTTTTCATAAGTTTCTGTGGTTGAAATAACCACCTTATTAATGGCCTAAGAGTACAAACTAAATGTTATCAGAATACTTAGGAAAGTGAGATTATCTTTAATTCAGAAAAACAGGAAAGATTTCCTAGAAGAGAGGAAATTTTAAATGGTTTTAGAAGGATGAATAGGGTCGCAGAATCTGAGAACCTGGGTCAACTCAAGCTTCTTAAAACACTCCCAAAGGCTGGAAATCATTCATCCTTTACTTACTAAAGCCCTCTAGTGAAGGTAATCTCCCTTTCCGGGTGACCCTTTCCACTTTAAGGAAAATCAAGAAATTACTCTTTACATTAAAGCAAAATCTGCCTCTGCAACTTTGAATCACTGCTCCTAGTTGAAACATAGAAGAAATATAATGTACTCTTCCACATAACATTTCAAATAACTATAAGATCACTATGTCCCCTAAGACATCACTTGGCTAAATATCATCAGTTTCCTTCAACTAAGATCATATGTAGCTTCTTTAGGTTAACTGCAATGTATTAATGAAGGTAATTCATGGATTAAAGACTATTTGCACAGGACTCTCTGTAATGGTTCAGATTAATTTAATGAAAGTTCCTTGCCTGAATGAGACCATAAAGTTGAGAGAAAAAGAGAGAAAACAGAGTCTGATCTTCTGGCTTCCAGTTTCAAAAGACATTACATCCAAGACTCTTTAGGTCACTGAAGGGGTTGAAAAACTCTGGGAAGAAACTACTTGTAGAGAAGCAGAGAGCCCTGGTCATGTCCTTATCTCCAGCTCACTACATTCTAGACTTTGGGGAATTTCCCCTTGTATGAAATTTAAGACTTTTCCTCCTGATTGAGATGAACTATCTTTCTTCCAATAGGAGAGCTCATTCACTCTATGTTGTCTTAGATATTCTCAAATGCATATTTTCTCTTATTTCTGTTTTGCTATTTACTGGGATAAGTAGGTTTAGTTGTTATTTATTTATTTATTTAGACCAAAACACAAGGTATAGTGCTTTTCTTTTGTAGTTACCCTGAATTTCAATTCCTGATACAGTGGTATTTAGCTGTGGGTTAATCATGGCTGGAAGTCGATCTAGACAAAAGCAAGGGAAAAGTATCCTAACAGAAGTGTCAGAATAACAAAAAAACTTAAAGAATTATTTAGGCTAAAAATTAAAAAAAAAATTATCTGAGTTGAGGCTTCCATCAAGTTTCTGCCCAGTCAGTAAGATCTAAGATTAGGTTTCTTGGCAGGTTCACTCTCAAATCAGGCTCCCATTGCTCAATGGATCTTTGAGGTTCACAATTCAGAACTGAAAAAGGAGGGCTGGACCTCTAACAAGAGAAATAGCATCAAATGGCACTATTCTTGTGTAATATTCTTCTCTAAAATGTAATATTCTCTGTTGAGGTTTTCTTGGGGTCTCTGGAGGCAGCCTTTGTTTCAGTTCAGTAATCACCACAAGTACAGGCAGGGATTAAGGTCCAAATCCTTTATTGTTTCTTTCTAAGTCTTGTCTCCTTTCCTGCAGCCTTTAGCTTTCTTATAGTACAGATCCTTTATTATCTCCTTCCTGGGACTGGGCAGCTTTCTGGAGAGCCTTTCAGTCTAGCCTTGGTTCCAGAGCTTGAGCTCCTGCTTGCCTTCTCTGGCTTCTGAATTTCCCTGACTGAATCCTGGCTGAGGCTTTTAGCTTATGTATGCTCTCTTATCAAAGGTGTGAATCTTGTAGAACTATAGTAAGTACTAAGTACATGTACTGAACTAGAGAACTGTTAAGCACCATGCTAAATTAGATAACTATTGTCTCATCAATTCCACTGACTTATTAGCACCTTGTAAGTTCTGGCCCATGACATTCTTGGACAAGAAAATTCAGTGTTTTTTATACATTCACTATCATCATGAAACTGCAAATTCTTAAACAAATGGAATTTATGTGCTAGAAGTGATTAGGTTAAACCATTTTTAAAAGAAATATCCTTTGTTCTGGATAAAAAAGTAGATTTAAAAGACTTTTTTTGTTGGATGAATGAGAAAATGTCAGCAAAAAATCTCTTTCTGATAGATTTGACTAAAATGCAATATACAGTGTTTTTCTTCCATAATAGTTTGGTAAAGAAACAAAGTACAACATAAACTGACAAAAATCATCAATACTTCCTAACAAAAAGAAGTAATGATAGGAAGAGGAATCAACTTGAAAATAACTATAAAATATCTGGGAGTTAATGTACTAGAACACACTCTGAACTTCTATAAAACACTTGACATATATAAAGGAAGAAAGATTTCATTAGGAAAGAGGTATTGGTCATAGTTGGACTATATCAATATAATACAAATAATGGTATTATCCAAGTAAATTTATAAATTTCTTGTTACATCAAATTATCAGGTATTAGTTTATAAAACAACATAACAATAACAAAATTCATGTAACAGAGCAAAAGTTCTAGATTCTCAAGAAAAACAAGGGGAAAATATCTAAATTTACTTAATTTCAATCTAGAATATAAAGCAGCCAACATTAAAAGTACTTGGTATTAGTTAAAAAAAAAGTCTATTCTTGTAGATTAATAGAATAATATGTTATAGTGGAGAGGTATTGGATTAGGAATCAGATAAGCTGAGGTTGCTGTGTACCCACTGTTATCAAATCTGTAAGTGGATAAAAGAAATGAATTCTTAAATAAAAAAATCCTAATTTTTTTATTTAAATACTTTTTTAAAGGCCTAATATCTAGAATAGGTTAAAATAAGTTATATAAAATTAGAAAGATGTGTGAAAAGAAGAATACAATCTCTAATCAAATTCCAAAGTCAAAATAGCCATAAAACAGCTGCTTTTTACATATAAACATTTTAATATGCCAAATTTAAACATTTTAAATTAAATTTTAAAAATATGATTTATTGTATTTTAAAAGTCAAGAAAAGCTCATCTACAGATTGGAAAAGGAAAAATAAAAAAATCATACCATCTAGTGAGAATTGATGGTCACTGGACTATAAGAGGCAATATGGTATCCTGAGATCTAGAACTGGTATTTTGTTTCTCACTGTAAAGTAGGGCTAATAGCCTGGCTACTTCTTGACAAGCTTACTGTGATAATCAAATTGTACAGGTGAGATCCCATTGAAAACTATGAGTTAATATAAAGTTTTATTTTTATCATCATTTTTTAAAAGCCTCATCAAGAAAAATATTTCATTTCCAAGTGTGGGTCTACATTTCTAGTTTGGCTAGAAACACAGTATGTATATACATTGTCTCCCTATTTAGACTAGAAGTTGTTTGAGAGGAGGGATAATGGCTAATTCCTTTTGTATATTCCACAACTAGTACAGTGCTTTACATGTAAGTTAATACTCAAAATATTTGCTAAATGAGTTATCTAACAGTACTTGATTCCATACAAGTCACCTTCAAAGTGTAATGAATCTTTCTTACCCAAAGAGATCAAGGTTTCATAATTAGTCCTCATCACGTGCTTATAAAGTTCTTTCTGGGACCATTCCAATTTCTTCCATTCACGCTTTGAGAAATATACAGCCACATCATCAAATGTCACAGACACCTGAAATCACAATCATAATAATAACTAAGATTCATATAGCATGTGCTAAATGGTTTATAATTACTTTATTCTCATATATCCTGAAGAGGCAGATGCTATTAACATCCCCATCTTACAGATAAGGAAAGAAAGCAAACAAAGATGAAATGATTTGTTTTCTGAGCCACATTTGAACTCAGGTCTTCCTGACTCCAGACTTAACATTCTAACCACTGAATGACCTAATTACCTCTTCTTTTCATGGTACATTTTTAAAAGACCAATCAAGATTACTTCCATCAAAAAGAGTATTACAGTTAATAAGTAAAATAGTTTCTTCTCACTGGATATTTTTAGCATCTTAAAGGTTGTCTTGATTTCACCATTCCAGAATACTACTTAAGGACATACATCTAAGACATCTGGGAATTTTTTCCAATAGCAACAAAAATCAGAAGTTCTCCTTCTCTCTCCCTGCCTCCCTTCCTACCAGCCTGCCTCCCCCTCTCTCTCTTCTCACACATACACACATACGCAGAGTCAAAAAGGCTATTAGAGTGACTAAAAACTTGATCTATTAGCATTTATTTAGAGCCTTAGAAGAGAATTAGAAAAATAAAATTATCTCATCAGAATCACAACAGGGTCTTACCACTAAGTTGTAAAATAAATGCTTATGACTGCAAGAGAATTTTCTGCTCCATCTTCCTTTGTCTGTCATATTTTAAAATTATTTATTAAGGCCTTTCCTTTAAAATAAAGTACTATATTTTCAAGATACATTTTATGCATACTTCTCGGTGGTTATTTTCATTATTTGGCATAAGTATTCTAGGAGAACACCTAGGGGATACATTTTTCAAAAATATTGGTACTTTTTTCCAACTGTAATCAAAATGTTGGCAGCAAGTACTGATAGCAAAGCAGAGTCACGCTGCCCAAAATAGGGCCCAGGATTGACAGAAACACAGGCCCTTAGTGTCTAAGGCCTTGGCAGAAGAGTATTAGCACTGTTCACAGTGCTATGTTCTAAGTTCATAGTTGTAATAAAAAAAAGTCTGGTTTCAAAATATTCCTCTTCTTCATCTTGCTTATGTTTCATTAATATGATATGTAACACATGCTTAATATCTTACTTGTAAAGATATGACCAATCATCATTAATCTGTCCCCAAAGAAAAGGGAACTACGCAATTTATATCACCATGAATTCGCCAGTTTAGAAGAAATGGAATATGTTTTCATGCCTAATGAGAAACTAATTCCAATTTCCTAAGTTAAAGAGAGACAGAGAGAGAGACAGAGACAGAGAGAGACAGAGACAGAGAGACAAAGACAGACAGAGACAGAGAGACAGAGACAGAGAGACAGAGACAGAGAGACAGAGACAGACAGAGACAGAGAGACAGAGACAGACAGAGACAGACAGAGACAGAGACAGACAGAGACAGAGAGAGACAGACAGAGACAGAGACAGAGAGAAACAGAGAGACAGACAGAGAGACAGACAGAGAGACAGATCGAGAGAGAGAGAGAGAGAGAGAGAGAGAGAGAGAGAGAGAGAGAGAGAGAGAGAAAGAGAGAGAGAGAGAGAGAGGGGGGGGGGGAGGGAGAGAAAGAGAGAGAGGAAGCAAAAACAGCCTTTTGGGGACATGAAAACAGACAGGCTGGAGAGAGGGAAATCTCAACCAGTCTCTCGTTTGTGAGATGGGAGCACGGCTGGTAGGGCAGGCAGAATTCCTGTCAAAAAGGAAAGTGGGATGAATCGGTAAAATTGTTAAGCCAGCCATCTGTGTAGTTCATCAAGATGCTTGCATTTTTCTTATCTATAGTGTTATAGTCACTGGCAAATAACTGCCTCCGGTTAAACCTCTGGTATTATAAGTTTTAAGTCTCCCCCCACCAGAATTTCTGTTAAAAATAACCTTCCTTATCATCCGATGGAACAACATGGAAACAGGAAACTTTAAAGCACTTAAGTGAATGTCAGTTGTGATTATCCTCCTTCCCTATAAAGGAGAGTTCGGCCCTGCCTGGAGATCAGAGCAGTGGGGAGTCCGACGCCCCCCAAGCTGAGCTCCCCCAGGGCGCGCCTCTCCTGGGCCTCAGTTTCACGGCTGTTAACATGAACAATGACTCGGCTCAGAACCAGCCTCCTGTCTGTTCCCCAGACTGTCAAGATGCACCCACACACTATGACAAGGCAGCGGCCCTTGGAGCGCTTTTCTCCCGGTCTCCAATGCAGCAGCTTCCCTCCCTCATCCCTGCGGGGATCTGTAGTTTTCCTCATTTCTACCTGCGCAAAGCCGGAGCCGGGGTCTCTCCTAGACCCCAGTCTCTTCCTCACTGCGCGTATCCTGAGGGAGGTGGGGGTGCGGGGAGAGATCTCTCACCTTAACGGGGGTCGCTTTGGCCATGATTTTTCCGTCTGCTTCCCGAGTCCGAGTACGCCGAGGCTTCTGCCCCCGCCCCCTCCCTCCAAGAGTGGGTGGAGGGGAACGGGACAGTCTGCACCCTTCTCCGCCCACGCTCCCTCCTCCCTCCTGCGGTGCGGGCGGCAGTCTGCGAGGAAGGCCGGGAGTCCCAAGCCCCAGAGGCTGGAGGCGATTCCGGTCCCAAGAAGGAGTTGAGAGGGTGGCGGGCCGGCGCTCCGGCCCCTTGGCTGGGCTGCTCCTGCTCTCGCAAAGTCCTTCCACCTGGCACCCGCTCCGGCTCTAACTCTGCCTCCGGCTCGGCTCCGACTCCGGCTCCGCTTCCGCCTACGCTCCGGCTCCCTGAGTCCTCAGCACCTGCCCCCGGGCTCAGACCCCACTTGAGTCCTACTTCCCACAACAGCTGTTACTGGACCCCCGCGGTGCATCCTGGGACTCGCTCCTGTCCCCCAGAACTGACCTCTCTGGAAGCAACCACTTGTTGAAAGCTCCAGTCAAAAACCAGAGGAAAGGGGCGCCGGGGGCTTGCGGGACCAGATGTCCTACCGCAACAGCTGCACCTTAGACCCAAGCAAAGGAACAGACCCTCATTGTTAATGCTCCTCTTTCCCCTCAACCTTTGCAGTCCGCCTGGCAACCTCAGCACGCAACCGACACAGCTCTCTCCGAAGTTGCCAGATCTGAGGGGCTTTTCTGCTTTCGAACTTCTCAGCCTTCTCTGCATTTTATGCTGCTGACCGTGCTTTCTATGCTCTCTCCCCCCAGGTCCTCCGGCTTCCCTACTCCCGCCTCACTGCTCCTTCTCATTGTCCCTTTCTGCTCATCGTTCATAACACTGAACCAAAGTTTATTCTAGGTGTTCCCCGAGGCTCTCTGTCCCTCTACCCCCTTTCCCTTTCCCCCCACTTCCCCTCTCCCTTTCCCCTGCTCCCTTTCTCTTATTGACTCTCCCCTTCCTCCTTCTCCCCTTCCTCCTTCTCCCCTCCCTCCCTCTCTCTCTCTCTCTCTTTCTCTCCCTCCCTCCCTCCCTCCCTCCCTCCCTCCCTCCCTCCCTCCCTCCCTCCCTCCCTCCCTCCCTCCCTCCCTCCCTCCCTCTCTCTCTCTCTCTCTCTCTCTCTCTCTCTCTCTCTCTCTCTCTCTCTCTCTCTCTCTCTCTCTCTCTCTCTCTCTCTCTCTCTCTCTCTCTCTCTCTCTCTCTCTCTCTCTCTCTCTCTCTCTCTCCCTCCTCCCCCCATGAGTTTAACCATCAATTTTATGCTGATTACATCCACATCCCTATATCACTTCAGTCACACATTGCCAAATGACTACTGGATATTTTCAAAACCATGACCCAAAAAACATCTTAATCTCAATATAACGAGTTGAATGCATGATATTATTTTCAATGTCTCCCAAGGAAGAACATTTTCCACTTGAGTAAAACAACGCTTATTAATGATAGGAAAGTAGAAAAGTCTGAATGCAGATAAATAAATTCTTAATCCTTTCTTCTTTCCAAGTCTCTGTCAAAGACAGAAATATCCTCCATTATCTCAGGTTCATAATCTCACCATTAACCAGCAATCATTGTCACTTAACCCATATATTTAATCAATTATCAATTCTTGACACTTCTGCCTTTACACCCTTCACGTCTGCTTCTCGACATTCACATTAGTTACTTTAGTTCAAGCCCTCATTACCTCTCACATGGATTATTACAATAGTCTCCAAACAGATCTCTGTGCCTCAAAGTCTTGTCATTCCACTCTATATTACCCACTGCTGTCAAACTAGGTTTCCGTCAGCACAGAACTAACCTTGAGATGTTCCACCTCAATGAACTTCAGTAATATTTTTATTACCTCTGACGTAAAATATAAACTTTTCTATTTATCTTTTAAAGCCCTATCTTCCCAATCCATCTTTCTAGTTTCAAGGACAATACTCTTCCTCTGAATTTCTTTGGCCCAGTCAAAATAGCCTTTCTCTTCTTCAAACATAACTCCTGTCTCCCATCTTTGCACTTTTGCACTGATTGTACAACATGGCCTGGAATGCATTTCCCCTAGCTCACAGAATTCCTCTCTTCCTTTAAGAGGTGGCTTAAGCATTAATTTCTCTATGAAGCCTTTCCTGATTTCTCTTTTACCAGCTGCTTGTGTCTTGTATTATAGAATGCCTCGTCCTAATGGTATTTAACTATTTTGTATACGGTTGTATTTATTTTCTATTTATGTTGTGTTTGTTGATTCCTCACTAGAACATAAATTCCTTGAGAATTTATTGCTTTATTATTCATTTATTATTTTTTTGCTTTATTTATTGCTTTATTATTCGTGTTTATGTCCTTGCCCCTAACACTACTGCTGAGGCACCTCTTCACCCCCATTTGAAGTTCTCTTGACCAAGATATTGAAGTGGTTTGCTATTTCTTTCTCTGCTTATTTTGCTGTTAAGATCTTTACAGAAATTTCCAGAGCTTTTCTAGAATCCTGAGTATTAATGAATCAGTGAGAGTAGATGGTCTCTCAGATTGCTGCTAGTTTAATAATTTGCTGACCCAGATTAATAGCTCTAAATGCCAAGAAATTCCTACTTATATCTAATCTAAATACTTCCTGTTATAGGTAAAATCCATTTTCTTTCATTCTATTCCCCTATACATTCTTTTTATGAACTAATTGTACTTTAAAATACTAAGAAGTTTATATGCAGTTCTGAGTCATAGATATAAACATGCTGGAAAACTCTTCTAACAATATAAAAATGTCTTTTGAGAAATGAAAATAATTTCACTTCTGTTTCTTTTCATTTATCTGTAATCAGGCTTTCCTACTTTCTTGGCATTGATAAGGGCTGTTTTACTTAAGTGGAAAACGTACTTCTTTGGGAGGCAGTAAAAAGAATATCAGAATTAGAATCAGAAAAAAGAACACTGAATTTGTAGTCAGAAGATTTCTGCTGGATCCTTGCTCTGAAATTTATTACTTGTATGACTTTGGACAAGTCTGGGTTTTCTGATCTGTAAAATGGGGTGGTTGGACTAAATGACTTCTCAGGCCCTTCCTAACTCTAAATTAATTTTGAAACGAATCTTTGAATCTGTCTCTGCTTACTACTCAGAGCTGTCTCCTAATTAATAATAAATGTGGGAATATACTTTAGTTCAGGAGCCTATTACCCCACTGACAATCACTGGGAATACATACCACAATGTAAGGATACTGTAATTATATTTTTCTTTTTTAATTAAAGGTTTTTATTTTCAAAACATAAGCATAGATAAATTTTCAACATTGACCCTTGCAAAACCTTGTGTTCCAAATTCCCCCTCCCCATGGCAAGTAATCCAATATGTTAAACGTACAATTCTTCTATACATATTTTTATAATTATCTTGACGCACAAGAAAAATCAGATTAAAAAAGGAAAAAAATGAGAAAGAAAACAAAACAAAATTCAAACAAACAACAACAAAAAGAGTGAAAATGTTATGTGTGTGCTATGTGTGACTGTTCCCACAGTCCTCTCTCTGGGTATAGATGGCTCTCTTCATCACAAGATCATTGGAACTATCCTGAATCATTTCATTGTTGAAAGGAACCATGTCCATTAGAATTGATTATAATATAATCTGGTTATGTAACTATTTTCTCAATTTAAAAAAATCCCTATATTTTACTAAGTTGTAAGTTTATTTCTATGAAAAAAACTTACAAAAATACAAATCGCATTTAATTTTGTGAAGTACAAAGTTTCTCTCAAAAGAATCTCTCAACACAGTTCTCTCCCAAGCCACCATCCCTGCACTATCTTACCCTCTGCTTCTTTAAGGATCTTGACCCTTTAGTGAACCAGTTCAACTCTACACTGCCCTGCTAAACCCTCAGCTTTGGAACACTCCCATTTTCTGCTGCTTTCACTCCTTTGTGGCTGAATAAAACTGGAGAAAACCACAAAACTGTGCTGAATCCACTACAAATTTATGTTATATAACCTCAGTTGGGCCTTCATTACTGCAAGATAATCCTTTTGTACTTTCCTAATTGATTCATTCCCTCACTCACCAGAGCCTCTTCCAAACCTTTTCATTGCCCCTAATAATTCCCTGTGTTCCCTCTAATGCCACCCTATCAGCTAAGACTTTGCTTCATATTTTACTAAAAAATATATTGATTCCATTCCCATAGCTTTCATCTCCTCATCTCATATCACTCAGGTGGGTTTTGCTACTATCTCCTCCATCATTCTTATCTTTGGTGAATGAACATGGTAATGGAACTCCCAGAATCATAGAATCTTGGGTTGGGAATGAATCTCGGAGGTCTTTGTAAAGTGCTAACCCAGGAAATGCTTCAGCCACATGCCATCAGCAATATTACTGGTTATTCAAGCTGTCTAAATATTTCCAGTGATTGAGAGACCACTAGTTCACAATACTACCCCTTCAACTTTTGAATGGCTCTTGTTAGATAGTTCTCATCTATGTTCCCTGCCTTTGGGGCAGAGAGACTTCTAGGAAACACTAAGCTTGATTTTCAGGCTTTCTTTGCTTACTCTTTTGGAAGGGGAGAAAAACGGGGACTGGTTAAACAGAAGAAAGAGAAGAAGGAGCTGAGCATGGAAAAGGACAGCATGTCAATGGGTAGCTTATTAGAATATCTGAACTAATCATATATATATATATGCCATACTGAAAGACGGGAAGCTAAGGATCTACTCCAGGATTATAAGAACTAAGGACCTCCAAAGGATATGAACAGACAATTCTCAGACGAAGAAATTGAAACTATTTCTAGCCATATGAAAGGATGCTCCAAGTCATTATTAATCAGAAAAATGCAAATTAAGACAACTCTGAGATACCACTACATACCTGTCAGATTGGCTGGAATGACAGGGAAAGATTATGACAAATGTTGGAGAGAATGCAGGAAAACTGGGACACTAATACATTGTTGGTGGAACTGTGAACATATCCAGCCATTCTGGAGAGCAATTTGGAACTATGCTCAAAAAGTTATCAAACTGTGCATACCCTTTGACCCAGCAGTGTTACTACTGGGCTTATATCCCAAAGAGATCTTAAAGAAGGGAAAAGGACCCACATGTGCAAGAATGTTTGTGGCAGCTATCTTTGTAGTGGTCAGAAACTGGAAACTGAGTGAATGCCCATCAATTGGAGAATGGCTGAATAAATTGTGGTATATGAATATTATGGAATATTATTGTTCTGTAAGAAACGACTGGATGACTTCAAGAAAGGCCTGGAGAGACGTACATGAATTGATGCTGAGTGAAATGAGCAGGACCAGGAGATCATTGTATACTTCAATGACAATACTATAAGATGATCAATTCTGATGGACGAGGCCCTCTCCAACAATGAGATGAACCAAATAAGTTCCAATAGAGCAGTAATGAACTGAACCAGCTACACCCAGTGAAAGTACTCTGGGAGATGACTATGAATCACTACATAGAATTCCCAATCCCTCTATTTTTGTCCCCCTGCATTTTTTATTTCCTTCACAGGTTAATTGTACACTATTTCAAAATCTGATTCTTTTTGTACAACAAAATAACTGTTTGGACATATATACATATATTGTATTTAACTTATACTTTAACATATTTAACATGTATTGGTCAACCTGCCATCTGGGGGAAGGGGTGGGGGGAAGGAAGGGAAAAGCTGAAACAAAAGGTTTTGCAATTGTCAATGCTGTAAAATTACCCATGCATAAAATTTTTGTAAAAATTAATTAATTATTTTTTAAAAAAAGAACTAAGGACCTCTTTTGATCCTTTTACTGGTTAGCAGAAGCATTTTCCCCTCTTACAGTTGGCAAGGTAAACCAGCCAGTCTGCCTTCTAATTGTTGTATTCAATGTACAGCCCACTAACCTAAACTTGTTGGCCTTCAGAAATGCTTAGCTGTATTTAAGGCTTACAAATAGAGGGGAAACAAGGGAATGAGTACTCCTGGATCTATATAGATACTAAAGTATCTATAAAGTAATTGGAGTAACCTTAGACTGGACCTGCTCCAACCAAGTGGAAGAGAAGTTTAACATTGTTACAAATCTGGCAGACAAGCTCTTCCTAAAAACAAATCACAGGGCAATGAGAACTGGCAACAAAGATTAGTTAAGGATGTTTCATTTCCAAACTGCTTGCAGCTGTTCTTGGCCAGCTGTATTTGAAAAGAAAGCCACTTCTCCCAAAGGGAAAGGGAATAGAAAATCCACACTTTCCAGACACACTGGCAGTTCTGTTTGCCTTGCTCACAGTACTTCCTACTAGCTACTTATAAAAGACTTTTTATAATGCTTACCATTCACCTTGTTCTATCTCTTTATTCTCTCTGGAGCTACATAGAAAAATCGTCCTCATCATATTCTTTGTTCTTCCATCCCTCAGCCCCATCCCATGCTCCTTTAATGCATCCTTTAATATTGTCTGCTGAAATCTCATCCATCCCTCCAGGTCCAGGTCCAATTCCATCCTTCCTTGCAGATACAAGCATTGCAACTAAAAAGAAGTATTTGAGTGTTACAATTAAGGGGTGAATGTGTCCCAGTACTTTATGTTGAGGTGTGTGACATTCACATTATAAGATTCAATCAATTAGTTAGTCAGTGTGCAGCTTCTAGGTACCGAGGATACAGATTCAAAATATTTTTCCACTGGTAATTTCCTGCCCCATCTCCAGAATCTCCTTTTTGAGAATGGGGCCACACCTGTCATCCTTCATTCCTCTACCGTCTCTGCTTCTAACTCTCTGGATTTTTGCCACCATATCTCAGCTGTCTTTTTCCTCTGGCAGTTCCCTCAGTCCTTAGGGTAGTCTCTTTTTTTGTCAATCAACAAGTATTTATTGTACACATATTGTGTGTCAGGAACTGTGCTAAGTGCTAAGAATACAAAGATACATAGGAAGAATGATAGTCCCCGATTCCAAAGAGTTTATATTCCTTTTTTTTTTAAATTAAAGCTTTTTTATTTTCAAAACATATGCATGGATGATAATTTTTCAACATTGACCTTTGCAAAACCTTGTGTTCCAAATTTTCTCTCCCTTCTCCCCACCCCCTGCCCTAGATGGCAACCCTGGGGTATTCTCCACTTGGAACATTCATCTGATCCTTTATCCCAGAATATCTATTTTGAGAAGCCATCTCTCATTCTTCTAGCTCTTTGGAATTTGTCACCAATATAGGTACCTTCCTCCTTCCTTTTCAACTTACTTTCTGGTGCCATCTCCCCTATCAGAACATATGCGCAACTTGAGGCTAGAAATTGTCTTTCTTCTTGTTTGTATTTGTATTCTCAGAGTTTTTAGCACAGTGTCTGGCATGTAATAAATGATTCTTGTCTTAACTCTATTCTCAGGAACTATACATTTCAATTGAAGGATTGGCATGTTTTCAACAAGTATATTATAAAGTACCTGCTACATGGCAAGCACTGCACAAAGCAATGAAAGCTCTTAAGATATAAAGGCAAAAATTAAACAATTCTTATACCCAAGGAGCTTAAATTCTCCAACAGTTGTTGATGGCTATTAATTCCATTCAAAAATGGAATATACAACAAAGACTAGAAAGTCTTCAAAGATAGAATAATCATAATAATTGTATAAATATGTATATATATATTGGATTTAATATATTTTAACATGTTTAGCATGGATTATTAGCCATCTAGGGGAGGAGGTGGGAAGAAGGGCAGGAAATTTGGGACACAAGGTTTTGCAAGGATCAATGTTGAAAAATTTTCCATTTAATATGCTTTGAAAATAAAAAAAATTTAATAAAAAATAATAAGCACTTGAGAGAAAAGCGTCAATGGGAACAAGAAATTAGAAGAGAACATGAGTTTGAGAGAGTATATAGAAAAAGTAGATTGAAACCCATCTTATCTTCAAAACATTTTTCTCTTCTGGTCTCACCCATATCTGTCATTCAGAGTCTCATTTCCTGGTTATTTTAGGTTCTATAGCTTGGAATCTGCTTTCTCCACACCTGTTTGACAATATCCAATTAATCACTTCAAGTTCTCCTAGAAAAAGTACTTTTAACTATTCATTCTCTCTCCCTATGTTAGTGCCATAGTGGACTTCAGCTTATGGTCCTAAAGTTGATAACTCCGTCAGGATGAAGGTCATGAGATTTAAAACAAAACAAAACAAAACAAACAAAAAAAAAAAAAAAAAAAAAAAAAAATAAAAACCTCATGAGATTTTTGATGAAATTGAGCCTTGAACCTGTAACCAAATGGGAATTTCACTATGAAAACACCCATTAAAGCCGTGGGAATAGTAGTGAAGAACATAGAATTTATACAATTGGAAAAATAGAATATTTGAGAAAGTAACATTCAATTCTTCATGTTAACTTACCTCTGGGTCTTAAATGAAATTATTGTATGTATTTAAATTAAACTATAGTAGTTAATAAACCCATGTAGTTGTTTTGTTGATATTCAAGTTTCAGAAATAATATATTCAATAGAAAAGATCCTTGTCCCCTTTAAGTATGTTTCATGAGGAAGTTTTGAAATGTTTTGAATGATAAAATAGCTATCGGTAACTATTACACAATGTAAGTTCCTTGAGGTCAAGGAATGTTTGTTTCATTGAGCATGTTGAACTAAATGTGAAATCTAGCTAACAAACCAAGGTGGAGAATGTAGTCATGGTAGAGGAAGAGGGTTTCTTGGGGGCTAATTTCTGCGAATGATGTTATACAAAATATCCTAGGAGACAAGTTTTGTTTACAATGACAATTTTTTAATAAGCACTAGTGTGGGGGGAGGGGCCGCGGGCATCCCTCACTCAGCAAGAGACAGCCGGGTCTACTTTCGTATTGCCTTTGGGTTCTGTCCCTTTCCACTCCTACTGCCATTGGCTCTCTCTTCGCTTCATCTGCGCTTAATTTCTAATTGGGTCTTCTAGAGGAGAGTCTTAGTCTCCAGTTCCCCATCCCCGATCCTGCAGCCGGAATAATCTTCTCAAAACATTGCTGGCGTGGGTCACCCTCTGGTCTAAAACCTTTAACGGTCCCTCGGCCCCGCAGGGTAAAGTCCAAACTCCCCGGGCCATCGACCCCCCCACCTACTCTACCACGCGTCCTTTCACTCTCCCTGCGTTTCTGGCTGGTTTGCTCCTGGTTTTCTCACTAGCCGGGCCCATTCTCGCCCCCGAATCTTTCTTCCTCCAAGTAACTATGTCCTGGACTAGAATCTCCAGCTCCCATCGCCCCGGGGGCTCCGGCCCGGCCTCCGGAGGCCCATTACTGTTCGGGCCTTGCAAGCGGCGCTGCGGGACCGGAGAGTTTCTTGGGATGAGGGAGCTCTGTGGGTGAGTCGGGGAAGACAGATTCCCAGAATGCCGCCCAGGGTATCCCTGTCAATGGATAGCTGAGGCCGGGGGCGATGCAGAGGGGCGCTAAGCCGAACCGCTGAGAGGGCAGAGGGGGTCGCTTCTCCGGCGCCCCTGGCTCTCGGAGGCACCCGTTAGGAGCCCGGGCAGAGGAGCCGCCGGGAGCCTCCACTGATCTGGACTGAGGGGCGAAGAAGGGGATGGAGGGAGGAAGAAGGAAGAGAGGGAGAAGTGGCAGCTTCCCAGCCTTTCCCACTGTCAGTTTGTATCCGGGTCATCCAGTATAGCTGTTGGTTATATGTCATCCTCAAATTTGATGCAGGCCACTTGGGACAGCTAGCTGATACAGTGATCTTAGAATAAGGAAGACCTCAGTTTAAAGGTATGGACCTTTTACAAGCTGTATGAGCCTAGGCTTAACCTCACTCACTCACTAACTAACTAACACTTAACCTCAGTTTGCTCAGCTGTAAAATGGGGATAATAGCACCTATCCCCCTGGTCCAAGAGACAAGTTTGAATGTGTGTGAGTAATTTGCCTAATTCTAAATTTAAGGAAAAAAATTTGTAAACGTACAGGATTGTGATAAGGATCAAATGAGATGATACTTGTAAAGTTCTAAAAATAGCGTATCACACATAGTAGGTATTTAATGAATGCTTAATTCATCTATCACCTTTGCCTTTGACCAGGTCATTGATAAAAATGTTAAACAGTACAGATCCCTGGAACACTCTGCTGGAGACTTTTCAAGCTGACATACAGCTGTTAACCACTGCTCTCTGACTAGAGCTGTGCACTGGGTCCTGATTCATGTAATTATATTACTGCTTAGTATATACTCCACTTCATCTTTTTCATGAGGATTGCATAAGTTATTTGAGTAAATATCAAACTACAGGTAAGCTCCATATCATCCCTCTGACATATCAGTTATTATTTTATTTTATTTAAAATTTTTTTCCACAGTATATATGCATGAGTAATTTTTTTTTATAATATTATCCCTTATATTCATTTTTCCAAATTATCCCCCCCCTCCCTTCACACCCTCCCTCCCCCCGATGACAGGCAATCCCATACATTTTACATGTGTTACAATATAACCCAGATACAATATATGTGTGTAAATACCATTTTCTTGTTGCACATTAAGTATTAGATTCCGAAGGTATAAGTAACCTGGGTAGATAGACAGTAGTGCTAACAATCTACATTCACTTCCCAGTGTTCCTTCTCTGGGTGTAGTTGTTTCTGTCCATCATTGATCAACTGGAAGTGAGTTGGATCTTCTTTATGTTGAAGATATCCACTTCCATCAGAATACATTTTTATACAGCATTGAAGTGTACAGAGATCTTCTGGTTCTATTCATTTCACTCAGCATTAGTTGATGTAAGTCTCTCCAAGCCTCTCTGTATTCCTCCTGCTGGTGACATATCAGTTATTAACCCGGTCAAAGAAGTTAAGGTCATCCTAGCATGAAAACTGAAATTATGCTTTTTGTAATGATTACTTCCTTTGCTTCACCAATCTCCTTAATGATCTGCTTTAGAATGGTCTCAGAAATTGAAGTCAAACTCCATTGGGATAGTTTGCAGACGCTACATCTTTTGTTGTCTGGTAAAGCTTATGGATCCCATCCCAAAATAAGTGTGCTTTCTATGATTCAGGGAAATACTAAATTTTAACTATAGGTTAGTGAAAATAAAGATGTCTTTGGTCCCTCTAAACTCTATTTACAAACCTCAGGATAGAAGGCCACAACCAGCAGATCTCCTAAAAAGCTATGCAGGGGGTTGACATACTCTGTGCAGCTGTGGATTGATTTGCAGCTGGCTCTCCTTCAGGACAAAGGTTGAGAATGGGATGAGCTGACCTGATAAATACCAAGAAATGCCATCAGTACAAGTACGAAATCAATCTGGAAGTCTTCTATGTGGTCATGTAAACATCAGGAAAGCATGTCTAATATAACATAAGATGGCCTTGACAAGGAATGCCTGTATCAGGAACTGTACATCACAAATGAGACAGTTTTATAATTGTGTTGCCATTAATAGATGGTACTATTAGTTTTCACTTCACTTTAGTGCCTAGCTGGAACATAAATTAATTAACTCAGAGACATCTGGTACTATTGCTAGTTTAGCCTAAAGAGTTTATAACCCTGGCTCTCAGATCAATAAATGGACTTCATTGATGAAGCTCTTGCCTGTTCCATGTTATACTTTCTCCTCCATGAGGCTCATGAGCTGGTCTTAAGTGGTCCCCAAACAGGGACATAAACATTGAAGCAGAGAAACATTGAGGAGAAAGTACTCCTAATCATTTGAGAGTCTGGAACAACAAGAGGCAAGACAAGGAACAGGAAAGCTTGGAAATCAACAGGAGCTCTAGTTTCAATTAAAGTCTTGGGTTAATTTTAATTTCACTTTATTTTGCAAAATAGATCAGTCTCAATCAGGAGAAAAAGAGACAGGTATATCTAAAAGTGCTAAAAAGGAAAAAAAAAAGGTAATAAAAGAGGGTTGCTTATAACTACTGATTAATGAAAGGAATTTGAGATATGTGTAGAAAAATGTTTCCCACCCCAGGGAACTCTTGATTTGGAAAAATGGCAAATAACAGGAAAACAGGACTTGTCTGGGATTTTTAACTCCTTTTTGGGGGATCTCCCAACCCAAACCTGAAATCAGATGCCATATCAGAAGTTCTGGTGGTTTTTTTGTGTTTGGTTCTGGATTTGGGACTTTCCTTTGAATAAGAGGGAAAGAGAAAAATAAAAATAGATTTAATATAGTGAAATAGTAAGAAGGTTTAAGCATGTAGTAATGAGAAGAGCATAAAGATAACTGTATAAATATGTATACACATATTGGATTTAACATATATTTTAACATATTTAACATGTATTGGATCACCAACCATCTAGGGGAGGGGAAGAGGGAAGGAGGGAAAAATTTGGAACAGAAGGTTTTGAAAGGGTCAATGTTGAAAAATTACCCATGTATATCTTTTGTAGCACATCACTTTAAAAATTCCTGTAAGCAAGGACCCTTTATATATATATATATATATATATATATATATATATATATATATATATAACTTTGTTATCAGAACTCAGGTTTGTGAAATCATACCAGGAATAATCTCAAGGTAAAAAACCCATATGAAGCAAGAATTGGCTTTAACTCTTTCTTGGCTTACTAAAGAGAAGAGGCTTGAATGAAATATCTAGGTAGATTTTAGGAAATTTCACAAACTAAAGTACTGGTTAATTTTTAGATAACTTTAAAATTGGTAAATGTGTTGAAATTGGAAATAGGTTGTGATATATATGTTTCTAGATGAACTGATTTAGTCATGGGTTCCTTCTGAGATTGTAGAACCCAGATTTGGCTTGTTATAAACTGAAAAACCAACAGAAGTGGAAAATGTGTATAAAAATCTGTTATCAGTCTTGCTAACTCAGTAAACATAATTTAGAAGATTGGGTTTTTCCACCTTTGCTTGTGAGTTAAGAGGACTTTTGGTAATTACTGTGCATGTGAAACAAAAAAGATAGACATGGTAGCATTATCAAAACAAAATGCTAAAATATTAAAATAGGAAAGATCCTGAAGGGAATAATGGCTATTTTCAACCTTATATTTTAGAAAAAGTTCTTATAAATCTATGAGGCAAAGACATTTTTGAACAGATAAAATTATGCATATTTAGCCCATCCAGTCATGGATTGCAAACTTTTTAAAAGCATTATGAACAATCTTTGTCACACTCTGGTGTGGATAGAACAGTGCCCTCTGTCAAAGGAGAAGTTAACTGCTCTACATCACTAGTCTCTGAACAGCTCAAATTAGGATATAGTGAATTTTCTACTAGCCTTTGGAATTCTCCAGTATTTGTAATAAAGAAATAATCAGGGAAATGGTGAATGTAGAATGTTAATAATGAAATAAATGATACCATGGCCACTCTGAGTCCCCTTCATTCTGGCCTTCCTTGCTCTACCATAGTGCCTGCCAAATGACCCCTGTTAGTTATTGATTTAAAAGGCTGCTTCTTTACTATTTCTCTTCCAACGAAGGATAAAGCTAAATTTGCCTTTACTATTTCTAGTGTAAATGTGGAGGCACTTGCACAAAGATTTCAATGGAAAATGTTGCCATAAGATATGAAAAAGAGCTCTATACAATGTGCCAAAAATTTTGTTACCCGTGCTATTTCATTAATGAGTCTGAAATATTCAGATTCCAAAATAATTCACTATATGGATCATATTTTATAAAGCAGTAAAGATGTAAACAATTTCAATTTCTAAATACATGATTTAAAGTAAGCCCTAAATTTGTGAGATTTGGTAATTACTCCTGCAAAAAAGTCTCTTTTCTAGAAAATGGCTGTGTGATAGATTCTCAAATAATCTGATCCCAGAAATTTGAGACAAATAAAGATTCATTACAAAATCTTAATGATTTTCAAAAATGGTTAAGTGATATTTATTGGCTTTGATCCAAGCTACAGATACCCTACATCAACTTTCCCATTTATTCTCTATTTTATAAGGAGACTCTTCATTAACTCTCCTAGAACTCTCAGAATTTTCAGAGGCAAAATGTGAACTATATCTTGTTGAGAAAAAAAATTATCTGAGGCCCAATTAATAATACTTATTTATAAAAAGGCACAAGGGACAATATTTGCTACTCCTATGCCCCCTACTGCAGCCTCATATCAATCACAGGGAATACTTGAATGGATTTTTCTCACCAATTTCCTTTCATTTATGCTATATATAACAAATTTTTAAAATGACATTTCCAATGAGCTGGTCTCATCTCAGGTTAAGTTCATCTTGAAAATGTTTTGATGTAGAGTAGCAAGGGATGCAAGACCAGAAAATTTTATAGAGTTGAACTGGATAAAGGATTAAGATTAGGAAGGAAGAAAAATGAAGCCAGAACTAATGTAATGATCAAAGAAGTACTGAAGGGCAATGGGATTAGAGGTCATGGTGAGAATGCCTTTAAATGGAGTCATAGGAAGAATAAAATATATGGTTATAAGCAGATAATTTTTTTAAGGCTATAAGTTCTATAAGAAGAAGTTGGGTTTAAGTGTATATCTACAATATTTGTGATTTTAGGTATTTTTGACATGGACAATATTTCTCTGAGGAGTGGGAAAACCTGAAAGCATGATAGAAGGAAATCTACAAACATGTGATGAAAATGAAATATGAGACCTTAACTCGTTGGGTAAGATGAAGCTCATTGGACACTTTGGGGGCATTTCCCATCAAAGTACATGCTGGTTTCACATAGTATTCAGTAAACATCTGTATAGTGATGGTATGCTAGATGGTATAGTGTTACAAAGATTAATAAGACAAAGTCTCTGCTTTAAAAACCTAACAATCAATGAACAGGATTAATCAATCAACATACATTGAGTTTTTAATAACTTCTTTAGGGGGGAAAAGACTATGGAAATGGAAATTTCCTAAAGGAAAGAGGTAAGGTTTGATGTATCCAAAGATGTAGAAAGCCTAAATAGGAGGAAGGGATTAATGGGCCTTTGCCTAAAAGTGTTAATTGGTGATTTTTGTAAAATTAAGTTGAATTGAATGCAAGAAGAGGTTATCTAGTTAAATGAGAGAATTTAGAGCATAAAAATATTCATGACATATTACTATGCCCAAAATAAGGTAGAGCCAGAACCTCCATCTTTGGTTTATATCTTGCTATTTAATACCATAGACCAATGAAAGAGCCAACTGGAAATCTTAGCTGAAAGACAAACATTTCAAGTAGATGATAATTAGCTACATTGTCATCTCTTTGGGCAGTGATTCATATATCTCATTGTGGTCATGTTCTGCTGTTCCCAGGGCTATCTATTTTCTGGATTTATATGTTCTTCTCATACTTTGTCTCTCTAGTCAATCAAGGAAAATAAAATAACTGTGAACACACTGAGTGAAATAAGGTTTCCCAAAAGATAATATTAGGAATTATCACAGGAGAAAGCTGTCAGGATTCAGACAGAAAAAGTCAGTAATGTGGAGTCAGAATTGCCAGTTTGTGACATTTGCCCATGGGACTATTATGTGTGAGCAGAACTTAAGTAATCCTTCCTTCTATAAAAACAAAATTCTGCAGCTGTGTGGACTGTCCCAATGTACTGCTCTCATTACTTCTCTCCTTAAAAGCCTTTGTCTCTCAAATAATGTGCCGGGCATTCTCCATTGTCCACAATCTGGCTGTACATATTATGGAAACCGGGTATCCTCCTGGAACATCAGCATGGCCATCTTTGCAGCCTCCTTTACCCAGTTTGCATTCTAGCCATCTTGGAAGAGAGCCTGCTCTTTGTTTTCATTTTGCTTTTGCTCACATGGATCTGTCTGGAGTAGATTTCCACCTCTGTTTCCATCCTTTTGGATGCATCTCTTCTCTAAAGTCTTTCTCTACCCCCATTTCTTCCTCTTTATTTTCATAGATCTTTTCTTTGTATTTTTTTTTTTGCTAGACCTTTTCTTTGCATTTGTACATATTGCATTCTAATTCATGTTATCTGTCATCTCTCCTATTATATTGTAAATTCTTTGAGAAAACACCACAAGGACGGACAGGAATAGAGTCTAAAGTCTTTATTGTCTCCTTCACAGTCTGTGTCTGTCATAGTCTGACCCAGTCTCACTCTGACCCAGTCTCTTCCAGCAGTCTGACAGTATGACACTCTGACACTCTGATACTCTGACAGTCTCAACCAGTCTCCTTCTGAATCTGACTTTGTCCCCAGTTTAAATACCCTATTATAATTACATCATTACAGCATACTGAATATGTATGAACTAGAGAACCATTACATCACCATACTATATACATTTTTTACCATTAGAGGCAGGGAGATATAGTAAATGGAGGACTGGCCTTCAAGACCTTCCACTGATACATACTAGCTATGTGACCCTGTGCAAGTCAGGTACCTTCTTAGTACTGCAGGAGCCTCAATCTGCCCAGAAAGATCCCCTAGAGTCTTGCTTGGGAGTGGGAGGGAAGCACATCAGACACCTCTGCTCTGAGGCTGGAGTTGCAGAGAAGGTGTGTAGGGTGTTTTTCCACTTGGGAGTTCACTCAATCAGTGAAAGGCTCATTTTTTGTTTCTGTACGTCTCAGCACCTAGCACAAGTGTTTTGCATGTGTTCGGACATATAATAGTTTCATCTGAGACTATGGCTTCTCTTAATCTTCCTAACCCCAGAAGAACTTTCCGAGTTCTCCCAAAGTTGTTTTATTGGCCTACTTCTGTTCTCTTGTGCTATCTGCTCTGTCTGGACCATCTCATTGACTCCCACTGTTTGAATACACTTCTTCCCATCTCTCCTAGATCTATATATTTAATTCTGGCTCCTCCTAAGCTTAAATCCACATTTGCAACTGCAGGCCTGCTGAAGCTTTGTATCCCACTGCAGCCAAGCCAGAGCAAAGCCAAAATCAATCTGTCAACATTCTTTAAGCATTACTGTGTGCAAGGGCTGGGTTAAGCTATCATCTTCCCCCTCAGATTACTTCTTTTCTGATTTCACTATTTCTGTTAATGACATCATCATTCATTCTGTTGTTAATGCTTGATTCTGCCCTCTCCAGTCATTCATTCATTCAGTCATTTACCAGATGCTGTCTGTGGCTTCTGCCTCCCCCTTAACACAAATACTTAGTGCCTCATTTTTACACTATGGAAAGAGACTCACCAGCTCTTCCCTATCCCATCCATCCTCCTCCTCCAACATCTGAGCCTGTCTCCCCTCCATTCAAAACCCTTTGATGGCTCCCAATTGCCTAAGGAATCAACTTGAACATCCTCAACCTGGCATTTCAAAGCCTTCCACAATCTGGCACCCCACTTCAATCACCACTCATAACTTTATTGCTTTTTTTGCTTCTCCATATTCCATATTTTGGACAATGCAGATTCTTCACAGTTCTCCATACATGTGGGCTTTCTTACGTCTATGTCTTTGCTCAGGCCATTCCCTATGTCCTCTCTTTTTCTCTCTACTCCTTTTAATCCTATTCTTTCTTAAATTACCATCTCCAGTGTCACTCTTTGAACCTACTGTTTTCTGACCTGCCTCCAATCAATAATGAACTTTCCCCCACAGAACATCTCATGCCACTTTTATGTCTCTTTTTTGCAAGACAGGTAATTATGTATATATGATATCTCTCTACCAAACCTCAAGTTCCCATGTTTCTTTTTCAAACTTTTACCCTCCCAGCTCTTCAGTGCTTAGCAGTATCCTAGATAGTTAACAAATGTATTAGTTTCCCAGCCCCCACATACACATACACCATGACTTGTTCCCCCCTTTAAAAGTCCATATTCCCTGTTTTACAAAATAGTGGATTCTCATAGAAGATATATCCCAGATTTTCTTGCACATTCTCCAGTTGTTTCTATAAGCCACTTAAACAATACGAATGATTTCATTATTTTCTTTTGTAATGTCCAGGCTAGTTTTCTGGAGGTCCTCTGGAAGGGCCTTGGTCTCAGCAGGATAGACACCACAAGGACGGACAGGAATAGAGTCTAAAGTCTTTATTGTCTCCTTCACAGTCTGTGTCTGTCATAGTCTGACCCAGTCTCACTCTGACCCAGTCTCTTCCAGCAGTCTGACAGTATGACACTCTGACACTCTGATACTCTGACAGTCTCAACCAGTCTCCTTCTGAATCTGACTTTGTCCCCAGTTTAAATACCCTATTACAATTACATCATTACAGCATACTGAATATGTATGAACTAGAGAACCATTACATCACCATACTAAGTATTAAGTATATATGTGAACTAGAGAACCATTATCTCATCAATTCCACTGAGTTAACACCTTGTTTCAAGTATACTTCTCCAGAGTTCCAGTTCTCTACACTTTCATGCTTCTAAGTTATTTTTCAATTAAAAAAAAATGTAAAAAGTATTCACAACCCACCAAAACTGTACTACTGTCTTGCTTATTGTGAAGTAATCCCTTAGATTTCATTTCTTTGATTATATTTTTTAGTGATTTTTTTCAGGTTGTTAATTGATAATTTCTTTTTAAAACTATGTATGTATTTTATTCACCTGTCCATTAGAGAAGGATTGCAAAGAGTGATTTAAGGGAAATAAACAATATTGAACCCCAGGCCAAGTAAACCTAAAACTTTGCTTCAGGGCCATGGTTACAGAAGAAATTTCTTATAACCCTGTTAAGTTGTATCTTTTGGTAAAAAATCCATAATCAAATATCTTATCATTAAACTACAATAGTACAATTTCTCTCAGTTAGCAATTAAGATTTAATAAAGATTTAAAATCTTTTAGGTTGTATCTTTTTAATTAATTCCCAGTATTTGAATCTAATTTTTTATCTGCATAGTGAAGACATTGTAGAAAATGTTTTTTATTACATAAGCTCAAAATATTTTGACAAGAAATAAGGGAAATTGCATCTTCCCTATAACATATTCATTAATTACAAAGATTAAAAAGCTATTTTAATATTATTTTCAGTTTAATTAAAAATGCTTTCTTGCTTTCAAACTGCTTACATTATATTAGGAAGGATGTGATGCATATAAAGAGATGAAGATAATAGAAGATGAAGATTAATAATAATAGGGGCAAAAAAGATCCGAAAAAAGGGCTTTAGAAAAATTTAAGGCAGAGTAATCAGGGGAAAAAGTGATATTTGTGTCGAGTCTTGAGAGATGATGAAAGATAGAGATGATACAGAGTATTCCATTAGTTTGGAAGAATTCTTTTCATTTCATCTTGGTAGATGAGAAAACCCATCATTATTTTTCTCTGTTTCAAATTGCAGCAGGTCTGTTGACAAGATAGTTGGAATGACAGTGGGGTAATTCCTTTCACTTTTGGAGCTTACAGCTCTTCTCTTACTGCAGAGAGGGTCTTCAAGAGTTGTTGTGGTTGAAGAATTCATCATCCGGAAGCCAACCTGGTGGAATTTCTCAATTAAACTGGATTGTTCCTTTGATCACATATATTTAGGCTGCCTGCCTGCCCGGGAAATCTTACGGGATTTAACTTGCCTTCTATTGGTTTGACCTTGGAAACCCAGGGCCACCCTCCATTCTTCTCAAAGCAAGAATTCACAACTCTACAAGAACTGTGTATTCATTGAGATTTGGAAATAGTGCATCATGTAACGGGAATTGTTTGTTCCATCCCGTCTGACTCTCTATGACCCTGTATGGGGTTTTCTTGGCAAGGGCATTTCCTTCTCCAGGACATCAAGGCAAACAGATTGATTTTCCCAGTCTTCCTTCGCCAGCCCAGTCCTTTGTGGATTGAATCACTAGCTGCCTCAGTGATAGGAATGTGCTGTATTGTATGGATTATCTAGACCTTAAGAGCATCAGTCTGTATAGACTCTATCAGTCATCCTGGGAAAAGTCTTTAATGGAGTCACCTGAAGATGTGGAATCTTCTTTCAAGTAAACCTTTTAGTAGTTTTTCTACTACTACAGTACAGGTTTTAGAAACCTTTTCAAGTAAAACCTTTTAGATGAAGCGTGTTCTTTTAATTATTTCTTATTTAGTTTGTAAGTAGCTTGCTTTATATATATATATATTTGTTTACATGTTGTCTTCCTGTTAGATTGTAAGCTCTTGAGAGCAGGGAAAGCCTTTGAAGAAGGAACAATGTACCATTCTTTTTTTTTTTTAATTTTTATTTATTTTTTTAATTACCGTTTTTATTTACCAGATATATGCGTGGGTAATTTTACAGCATTGACAATTGCCAAACCTTTTGTTCTAATTTTTCCCCTCCTTCCCCCACGTACTCCCCCCATGGCAGGATGTTGATGGCCCTGGCGTCTTTCTAAGTGAACTTTGCTGCCAAATCCCTACAATAAACCTTTTTATCAATCTAGGTTTTCCGGCCTGTAACTTTCTTTACAGGGGACTCTGCGCTGTCAAGTGGCTATCTTTGCGCAGACCCAAAAGGGGTCCCCCTTCCCTAACTCTCATCAATGTTAAATATATTAAAGAATAAATCAAATACAATATACGTGCACGTGTCCGAACAGTTGTTTTGCTTGTACCATTCATTTCCACAAATGTTGAAAATGATGCCGGTATTGCATTGACTAACATATATGTTTTGATGTTGAACTTTCTGGTTTTATGTATTTTTTTTTAAATAAAGGTTATTTCTGTCTTTGTTATGTTCGTAAAGTATGATTTTTTATGGTTTTATAATATGTTGTTAATACATTTGATCACGGAGACCACTTCTCTCTTGCCCGTTGATGGAGAAAAGCTGGTAACGTGGGACGTGCTGGTAAGTGTTTAACATTCTACTCTCAGAAGGCAGAGTGCAAATCTGTATTATTGGCATCTTCTTCATCCCTTACATCTGCACATTCATCAGAATAATACTTCCCGATTCCGAGCCTCCACCGACTCTTCCCTTTACCCCTCCCGTCCGGAGGCGGCGCTGTGCGACCAGCTTCCAGGAATAGGCAGCTTCCGGGGTTAAACCGGGTGTGGAGTCCCAGAATGCATCGCGGACTTCCCCGACTCCGGCCGTTGGGGCGAAGGGGAGGGACTTTGCCCATGTGGAGCTGAAGGGGGCGTGGACGGCCGGAGGGGCGGCTGGAGGCCGGAGAACAGCCCGAGGGGAAGGGCCGCCTCGGAGCCCTCCTCTGCTGCTTGCCTTGGCGCGTGGGGAGAGACGAAAGGCCATGGCCGAGGCGGCTCCTGCGCCGGTGAGAGATCTCCCGCCGTCGCACATGGATGACCGCTGGGCCGCCGGTGACTCCGGGCTGTTCCCGGGGTCGGGGGTACGGACCAAGATTAAGGGCCTGGCTCATCCCTAGGGAGGTGCTAGAGACCGCGACCGGCGGCTTCCCAGAGTGCGGAGGTGGCCCGGCCCTGGCAGCGTCCGCTGTCGGCCAAGGGAGGGCCGAGCCGGTCGGGCCGTGGAGGTCGGAGCTGGGCTGCGGTGGGGCGACCTCGTCGGGTCTCGACCGTCGGACTCACTCCCCGTGACAGGCCCTGTGACCGGGGTGAGGGTGGGGTCTCACCGGTCTGGCCGAGTCGGGACTCAGCCCCAAGGCTTTCTGAATGCAAATTCATTATTCTTTCCCTTGTCTGTTTGAATTTAAAAAGCCTTTGCTTAAAATCATAAAAATAGTGAAAACAAGGCATTAACAACAAAAAAAGGGGAATAAACGAATTTTAGCAAAAAAAAAAAAAAATACCAACGATATTTTGTGAATCGTATACAAATTTTTAATTTTCCGTGCTTATATTTTACAAAATCTAGGAAAAAAAATTATCTCTTTTGCAAGAAAGGGAAGTTGAATTGTAATTTATCCCCAGAAGTCCGGACAGCAGACAAGCCAAATGAAATTATTGGAAAACATTTCACGCTTATAATTGTGTATCAGAATCAGAAAGCTAAAACTGTTTTTACACGGATAGGTTTGTTTTTGAAATTGTTAAGAATCATACTTTTTGTCCCCAAACAAGTTTTTCTTCTAGAAAGACAGTTCGGCTTATTAGTTTTACTAATGGGACATAAAACTCTGGCTCTTGTGATCTCCACAAAAATATTAACAGAAAGGTTACATGCAAGAGTTCAGGTTAAGAAAATTATCGGTATAGGACAGTATTTAACTCAACAAAAAACTACCTTAAGGACACCTGATTCTAAAATTAAGATGAGTTAGTGAAAAAAAATTTAAGTGCTTACTTAGTGTGCTAAGAGCTAAGATTACAAATAGAAGTGTGTTTTCAAGCAGCTCACATGCTAAAGGAGAAAAAACACAGATACGGTTTCAGCTGGCATTCATGGGAAGCTCGGGATCCTTAGGATGTAACAGCAAGTATGTGGTCACGTATGTTCTTTAACACTAATGATAAATATCCATTTCTGTGTTGACCCATTGTATAGTATCAAGGACCTTGGTAGTAAAAAGTTAATTAGATGTGGCTGCTGAAAAGAGCTGTGGCATCTGCAGAACTGGCTGAGATTTTGGGGGACTGAGCTTAATAGTCTGGGGAACACTGGGGATTAATAACAATCCTGTTATTCCAGAGGCTCCTGGCTTCTGGTTTCTGCTTAAGGGAAGTGATGATGGTGATGGTTTGACTTGTCTACTCCTATGGATGCGGCTTACCTGTGCTGAAAGGAGCAGTTGACAACTGGTGGGGATAACTGGTCCTTTCTCCACAGAATTACTTTCTGAAAACTTTCCTTCTTTTCCAGGTAGATATTGTTCCCAGGATTCTGTGTGATCTAGGACTGAGCTTGTGCGTGCAAAACCAGGAAAGTGTAGAGTGAAGCTGTGTTCTGTTGTGATGACTCCTCCCCCCACCCTTTTAAAAACATATTTGCTCTCACCTATTGTATCTTCTTGAGCTTTATGCCCCTTCTGAACAAGGAAAAAGCTTAGGATTGTTCATAAGAAGTCAAGCAGCTCACTACTCTTGAAGAGCCCATCTTCAAGCCCTATACCTTTCATAGTATTCATGGTACCCATGAAAGACGGGGTCTGAATTTGCTCCACAATGTGGCCCTGTCCATTGTTGCTTCTCTAGCTTCCTTTTAGGAAGCAGTGTACAAGAATTCTGATGTTGATTCCCTCAGTCTGAGCCAGTTAGTTCTCACTCTTGAGGCTCTGAAGGTAACTTAGAATTTTGCAGCTTTTAACTGTTTCCGTCTGGTACAGTCTCTGGAGCTCTCAATTCCGTTAAGTTTCTGTCTCCTCCACTATACACTCTTAATTCCAGTGCCATAGATTTAGAAGTGGAAAGGACCTCAGACTCTATCTAGACCAACCTCAATTCAAAGATAAAGACAACACCCATGAAAGAACCATATCCAAGAATTCATAGTCCATATGTATGAACTGACAAAAAATAAGTCATCATTTTGACATTAGAGGGGCAAAGGAAACATCCACAAACAGGCAAATAAATTCCTCTTATCAAAAAAGACACCTTTTCAAAAGAAATTCTCTGTTGAAGAAATGCAAGAGGAACTGAGGAGGACCTTCACTAGTTTGCTTTTTTTTTTTTTAAAGGAGAGGGTTTTCTCTATGACACATTGAAAAAACTTGGAGAAAAGACTTGAATAACTTCCATTTTTCTAATAGAAATGAAAAAGTTACTTTTTAATTTAAAAAAGAACTCATAAGTTAGAAAAAAAGAGAACCAAAAATATATTGATATAATGGAGACATGATAAAAGACATGTCAGCAGTACAGGATATAAAATAACAAGATACATTAACAGCTGAGTTAGTGTAGTGGTGTCAGACTCAATCCCTGCATGTCATAATGACTTAGAAAACCACAAATTAACATCTAGTTTTAAAAAATATTTTGATAAAATTTTCTCAATTACGTCATCTTAGTTGGGCTTCATTGGAGAGTTTTTGTAGGATTCAAATTTGACTTTTCTTGGTGTTATGAATAAAGGGAATCAGGAAGACCTGGGTTCAGATCCTGATTCAGTAACTTACTGGTTATATATTTGTGAGTGAGTCACTTTTCAAGCTCAATTTCTGCGTCTTAAAAATGTAATTAATAGCAATTAATGAGTGGTCATGAATTTCAAGGGTGATTTAAAGTAGTCTGCAAACTTTAAAATGTAATTCTAATTATAAATGTTAGCTCTATTAAAGATCTGTCAGTATATTTGAGAGGCTTATCTGAAGCTTCCAATCAAAAGCTCTTAAAATATTGATTCAGGAATCTCTTCAATAGATTAAAACCCCATCTTGTGACTTTTTCCCATGGTTTTCCAAAAGTTTGCCACGGTGATCCGCCCAACATACTAAATGGTTTCTGATATTTTCCTGACATTAAAGAGAGGGTATCATTGGAGAACAATGGCTATTTAGTAGTCATCCCTCATTTTTGCCACATGACCAGCCCATCTTCTCTTCCTGTGACACAATGGAAAATGAGTTGGGTTTTTTTTTTCCCCATGAGAAGCTTGAGGTCAGTTTACACTGACTCCACATAGCAGAGGCTTTTCTGTTATTCAAGAGCAATCCTGTCCACTCAGCTCATTACACACACAGAATTTGTCTCTGATCCTAATACATGTTGAAATCTGGCCAACAGACATAGTCTTTCCTTTGTGAATAGAGAAGCCACCCTCCTTGGAGTGAGTATAGATCTCTTGGTAATGAATGGCCTAGGAGTTGATGCAATCAGCATAATATCATCTACAAAGTTGAACTTCTAGAGGATCTCCCAATCCACAGGCAATCTTTCTTTCACCAGGACTCTGTATTGCATCTCTTCTGTCACTGCAGCAATTGTCTTTGGTGAGCATTTATTGCCTTGTCTCTCATGTTTATTACCAGAGGATCCTTGAAAAGGATTGTTTCTAGTTGTGACATGTTGCAAGGAATCTTGAATGACCTTTATATATTTATGATACATTCCTATAAAAGAGTCTGTAAAGAAATGTTTTATTCTAGCAAATAAATTGCTTTTTCATAATAAATAATAAACTCAATGGAATCTTAATATTCCTTATATCTTAATTATGAGAAGGTAAAAACGTGGTCCATTGTTAAATATCACTTGAGAAAGCCTATTCTTAATAATGCCCTTGCCAAAGATGACTTCAATCTTATGGATATCTTCAAACTTGTACATATCTCTTTTAAGATTTTATATAGATATTATTTTGTAATAAGCTTTTTTTTTTTTTTTTTTTTGCCTTCTCAATGGGTAAAGGAGAAGGGTGGGGCAGGTCATGAGATAATAGGAATTGAAAATGAATTTTTAGAAAGATTTTGTATAGGTGGAAAACGCGATTAATAGTTATTCATATTCTTATTCTCTGCAGCTGGATAGTGTAGTGGACACAGCATTGGTTTTGGAATCAGGAAGACCTGAGTTCCAATTTGGTTTCAAACATTTACGAGCTTTGTCACTCTGGACAGGTTATTTAACCTCTATATATTTTAATTTCCTCATCTGTAAGAAGGACATGAGATAATATTTGTATGGCACTTCTTATGTTGCCTAGCATTTAATAAATGGTATTTAAATGTCAGTATGATTCACCATTTTTTCAGTAGTTGGACTTTTCCTATGCCTTTGTTATTTTCCCTTTCAGATACTTTGTATATTGATCTCCCCAACACCCTCACAACAGTATCATCTTCACCACATATCCCCTCTGTATATTTTTGATCCATTCTAGCTGCTTCTCCTTCTTTTTCTTAATGCCATTTTAAATTTCCTTCATAAGTACCCTCAGAACTGATGTTAAGGCTTATGTAGTGGTCTAGTAATCTTTCATTGAAAAAAGTTTGTCAAAATAACTTTTGCAAATCTTTTCCATCTGCTGTTTGTCTTCCATTTTCATGTCTTTGGATGACTTTAACTGGATATCTTTCCACACTTATGTAAACTTGTTTTCTCTTCCACTGTTTGCTCTCCTTTATGAGATGAAACTTCTAATCATTCATTAACCTTCTTCATAATGTAATACCTGTGCTACAACTACTTCCTCAGCTGCCATTTAAATTGATAGGTTTAGTCCCAAGGAAGTGGCTAAATAAGTCAGCATTATAGGGGCAACCCTGAGGACCCGAGTTTCTGGTATTGTGGTTCACAAGATCCATTGGAATACTTCCACTAACAATCAGCTTGACAGAATTATCTTTTAGCAAATATTAAGCTCTGATAGCAAAAGCCTTAGGTATAAAAACACTCCCTCCAGGTTACCCTCTCCCACAACTGTATTCAAGATTCTAGGAAGGTAGGGACAGACAAAGTACAGAGGGAGGGAGGCCCTTATTAAGGACACACAACTCCTGGTCTTTGGAAATCCTCCTTTTTTTTCACAGTGTTCTCATATAGGCTTTCTCCTGGGTGCTTTTAAAGATTTCCATAGCTGGCCCTTTTCTCTTAAGAGTCATGGCCTGAGCTTGCATGTGTTTATACTCCAAGCTGGAGATGCTGTCTTCTTCTGATCCCAGCTAAATACACTCTGTGCTACTGGGCCTATCTAAGGTGATGGAGGTGGGGGAGGGGGGGAGGGAAGTGCAGGGGATGAAGGGAGGAAGGAAAGAGATATACAGAGTGATAGAGTCTAACTCTTAAACTAAATTCTTATAATGACTTATTTCGCCACTAGACTGATTCACTTTTTAAATTTTTTTTTTAATTTTATAATTATAACTTTTTTTTTGACAGTACATATGCATGGGTAATTTTTTACATTATGCCTTGCACTCACTTCTGTTCTGATTTTTCCCTTCTCTCCCTCCACTCCCTCCTCTAGATGGCAGGCAGTCTTATATATGTTAGATATGTTAGAGTATATCTTAGATACAATATATATGTGCAGAACTGAATTTTTTTTGTTGTTGTTGCAAAGGAAGAATTTGATTCAGAACGTAAAAATAATCTGGGAAGAAGAACAGAAATGCAAACAGTTTACACTTATTTCCCAGTGTTCTTTCTCTGAGAGTAGCTGATTCTTAGACTGATTCACTTAAACCAAAAGACTAAACTGGTTTATTAATTTTACACATAACACACTATGTGACTTGATTTTCTCAACACATCACAAAATAGTTTTCATGTGAAAATATCTGTCATTCAACTGCCAAAATTCTTTAATTGGCTCAAGTTGGTCATAGACTGTCACAGTTAGTTTATACCACTCATTCATTCATTCATTCATGTGCCTGGGGCTAATGTCATTACATTAAAATTTATAGTAAAATTTTATAGACAGATTTATATTCTGACCTAATGTCCCCTTTGACAACTTTGATAGCCCTCTAACAAGAAAGTAATGTATTTGCTGACAAAGGCTTCTTTTATGTTACTTTGGTCTCACTGTTGTAGCAGTTAGTTTGTATTGTTTAGATGTCTGAATGAAATTGTTATATGTTTTTACATATACCATGATGTTATCAGTTTTTGCTCATTTCCCATTTTTATTTTTAATGAGTTTAATCATTTAAATATACTCAGGTTGTTTTTTTCATTATTCCTATTTTTGTGGTGTGTGTTTGTTTAAACAAATTTAGATATTAGTTTATGGTCAGATATATGGTCTGACATATGGTCAGTCCACAGATAGTGGACTCAAGAATCTTCTACATCAACAAAAAATCATTTTTGTCTTTTAAAATAAAATCTACATATTTAAAAGTGAAAAGAGACATGAAAGCAAGCACAAGGAAACTTAGATGAGATCAAAGACAAGTAGAACAATTTTGTTACTAATGTTATAAAAACTTAATGTACCCAATAGAATTTCACAGTTTCATATATTGCAATTGTTACATTCATAATAGAATAATTTCAAAAATAGTTGTGAATTGGGGGGGGTTGTCATGTATGAAAATTTAAGGAGATCTTTTTTAACTCCTAAATGTACACTTTTGCAGTATTATCTGAAAAAAAAATCATATTTGGGATGTCTTTTGAAAATTGGCAATAAGGGACAAAATATCACTAAAACTAACATGTGTTTTTCACTTGTGATTTCAGGTATCCATGACATTTGATGACGTAGCCATGTATTTCTCAGAGCAAGAATGGAAGAAACTTGTTGAGTGGCAGAAAAAGCTTTATAAGCATGTAATGAAAGATAATTATGAAACACTTCTTTCCCTTGGTAAGATAAAAATTTATAAAAATATATAATATATATAATATAAATATATCAACATACATAAATATGTAAATATATTAAAATTTTATAAAAATATAAATGTATAAATTAAAACTCTGTGACTTTCATGAAATCAGATTTTGAAAGACACATTGAAGCCAGAAAGGCTTTCTGTGTCCTGTTTAATGATAGTGCTCAAAAATCAATCCCAGGAAGATGGTTTCTCACTAAGCTACTTTTTAAAGCTTTGATAAATTATCATAATTTAAGAGAATTGGATTCAGTGATAAAGCAAGTTTGACAGAATGTCTAGAAGTTGGGAATTTTATGTATTATACACCCTGAGCTGGTTGTTAGGTCTAAAATAAGTTCAGATCATATAATTTTAAAAAGTACCTTCTAAGGGGTGGCTAGATAATGAAGTGTATAGAACATCAGCCCTGTAGTCAGGAGGACCTGAGGTCAAATGTGACCTCAGACACTTAACATTTCCTAGCTATGTGACCCTGGGCAAGATACCCCAATTGCTTGGGTGAGGGAAGAAGTATCTTCTCCACTATACATTCAGCCTTCTGTCTCTATCTCTTATCTTTGTAAATGAGGCAGTAAGCTGTTCAATTAAATCCAAATTGCTTATTCTAAGCCAGGCCTGACTTAATCCCTTAATAAATGAGACTTAGAAGTAAAATGAAATAAGACCCAGGTAAGCTACATTATATTTCAGAAAAGAAGATTTACTTCTTTGTTGGCATAGACAAGATGTTGAGCAAAGATGTTACCATAGTTCCAGTGATTGTAGCCTTTCTCATCTCCTCATGTGCTGACCGAGATATGCAGAAGGGCCTGTCAACTCACAGTAACAAGGGGGACTCTTCTGAGTCTTAGTTCTCCTGGCACACTTGGCCTTCATGCTCTAAATAATCAGAAATGCTGCTATCTTGGAAAACATATTGGAAGCCAGTAAAGTCTTCGGGACAATTTCTTTGTCCTCTTAGAGAGAAACTAGCTTAGTGTATATGGCAGGAGCTTTTCAAAATTTTGTGGGAAAAAAAAGGAAAAGGAAAGAAAAGAAAAGCTCACCTCTGTGGAGTAAGGAGGTATTAGTCCTACATGCTGTTCTTAATCACCTCCCTGCCCTTCTTTTCATATTCTTTTTTTATTTTCTAGGTCAGCTAGGTGGGCAATGCACAGGATGATAGGCCTGGCATAAGGAAGGCCTGAGTTTAAATCCAGACTCAGACTCTTACTAGCTTTGTGACCCTGAGCAAGTCATTTATCCTGTCTGGCTCAATTTCCTCATTTGTCAAATAGAGATAAATAATATTACCTATCTTACAGTATTGTTTCGAGGATAAATTTAATGCACTTAACATAGTGCTGGGCTTACAATGAGTGATATTTATGTTAGCTCCTACCATTATTGTTGTTAATTTCTATTAACATAGAAAAAATGACATCAATCTGACATGATCCTTCATTAAATTGCTTGCCCAGGATTGTACAACTAGTGACAGAACACAAAGCTGTATCCACATTCCATGTCTACAAATCCACTATTCTTTCCTCTATACTTTATTTTGCTTCTAATCAAATGACAGTACAAGATATAAACAATAATTCAACACCTTTATTTCAGAGATAAGACAGTAAACAGATAGTTACAAAATTAATAGTAGAAGTAATCTATGATATAAAACTTAAGAGATGAGAAGACATCACTATGGGCTTAAAGTGGTCTGTGAAATCTAGACAGAAGTAAGGTAGCTAGGGTACTGTTTAGTCCAGGAGTTCACAAACTAGACAGAACACCAAACCAGCCTGCCATGTGATCCAATAGACTAAGAATGATTTTTTATATTTTAAAATACAATAAAACTTTAAATATAAAAACAATTCTTAGCTTGAGACTCTCTCACCATACTTTGTTGATCCCTAGTCTAGCATATAATAAGCAGTGGGAATGGAAAGTGAAAGCTATGAAGAGACATTTTAATTTGACTTTTTATGAATGTAAATTCTAATAATCAACAATTCTTTCAATGGCATTTATGTGTTTATTTTTTGATAAAGCCCCAAAATAGTCTAGTAAAAGGAGCAGTGGATTTGGAATAAGAAGATTTAGGTTCCAGTCCCAGCTCCAATACTTAGGATGTCTGTAACTTTGGTCTATTAAGGTGTCTTTGCCGTAATTTCTGCTTTCCACAATGAGATGTTTGCATCAAATTGGCAAAGGTAAACAAGATATATAGTTATGGCAAGACAAGCATACTAATAAATGGTTGCTGGAAATGTGAACTAGTCCAGCTGTTTAGAAAAATAATTTTAATTTTGTGAGAAAAATTACTAAACTATTCATTGTCTTATAGAATGTTCTCACTACTGCTCAAAATTCTAGCTTATCCTATATATCCCATGGAAGTCAAAGAATAAAGCTCCATATTTGGCCAAGTTTTCATAACCACACTTTTATGGCAGCAAAAAACTGGAATATGAATGATCATCAACTGAAGAATGGTTGGAAAATCGTGATTATGAGAGATTCAGAGAGACTTGTATAAATTGCATGAAATAAGTAGAATCAGGATAAAAATATACATAATGCCTGGAAATGGAAGGGAAGAGTATAAAGAAGAAAAAATATTTTTTTAATGAAAAAATGAAATTAAAAAATTAAGGTCAGTAATTGAGTTCTGTTTACTATGAGTAATACAGAAGGAACATAATAAGGCAAAAATCTTTATATAACTTAAAATCTGGTTGAGAAATAATATTTACATAAATGAAGAAGATAGAAGAAAACATCAATTATTATACAATGAAATACCTAATGTAATGGTATTTGGATCATATATTTAGATTCAGAAAGGACCTCAGAGGTCATTTAGTTCAACATTTTCATTGTATATGTGGAGAAATTGAGGCTGAGAGAAGGAAGTGATGTGACTAGAAGTTCTATGGAAATTCACATACAGCTGGCTTAATTGAAGAAGGCTTTGTAATGGCTGAGACAATGGAGATTATTATTACAGGTGAGGATGTAGGATGATATTTTAAAGTGGAGTAAGAGTTATGTGCAAAAATGCAGGATGAACATGTAACATTTATGATACAGAACAGAAACTGGTCTGACAGGAGAAGAAAATTTGGAAATATGTTATTAAGGTCAGGTATGTTTAGTTTATTAAGACCCTGGAGTGCTCATTGAGAAGTTTTTACTAATCTAACAAGCAATAGGGAGGCATTCCAAATGCTTAAATTTTAGAGAAATATATGATAAAAGTAGTGTTTTAGAAAGGTTTCTTTTGATTTAGTATTGATGGATGATTAGAAGAGGAAAGGTGAGGAGGAAGGCAATTGAAGCATGAGCGATAAATAACATCATGACTAAACATAATAGCAATGGGAATGCTGAAGAGACATTAAAAAAGAAAAATTAAGAGAATTCAATGGCTGACTAACTATGGATTCAGAAAGGAAGGGATCATTGATTACCTCAAGAGTTTAAACTTAAAGAGATAATGTGAGATGTCATTGTGCAAAATATAAAAAATTACATGAATCTGAGGTGATAGAGTGATAACAAAGATAATGAATTCATCTTTTAGCAGAAATGACAGCATATTTTGTCATTGGAGATATTTTGTGAGCACCTGGGCTGGAGTAGGGTCCTGGGGCTAGAAATAGGGATTGCAAGTTACTCCTGACTTTCATGACAGCAGTTTCACTATATTATTGAATTTTCAGACAACTAGGAAGGGATTATGAGCCATTCTGACTTCCAGCTTGGCAGATTCTCTGCATCCAGCACTCTTGATGCTTGATACTTAATGCATTGTCTTAGCCATCTTTACTTTAAACTTGAACTGTCTCATTAGTCACAGGATTCACAGTCAAAATTATTAAATTTAAAGATGCTTTTGTCATCAGAAATATTGTAGAGAAGATTTGAGTGAGAGCCAGATATTTTCCATTCTCTTAAAATACTTATTGGTAGCTCTCATTTAAAATAAAACATTTGTGGTATCTCTAACTCAAATATTATTAATACAATTTTGAAAACAAAACCAACTGTAATCAAATTTATTAAACAATACAGCACTTTCTGAGGTGTGGTTAAAACTTTTTAAAAATGGACATAAAATCTAACTAAATTGAGGCATCATTATGTCTATAAATGTCTATTTTATTCCTTTTCATAGTATTCTAGGGCCTCATTTTTTCCTTACATGCCTTGTCCTCTAATAAAGTAAGGGAACTTTATGAACCAATGAACATACATCCTCAAATTTAGAACCAAAAAAACTCAACTGCCTCTCTATGGCCTCTTTTTGCAGACTGTTCAATTTCCAAACCAGATCTGATATCATTGATTGAACGGGGAGAAGAACCTTTCATCAGAAATCTGAAGGATTCACAGGAAATAAAAACTGTTATCAGTTCTAGTGACTTTAGCCCTATAGGAGAACTGTTTTGGGGTAAGTGGTAAGGAATCAGGACTGTGAAATTTAAGATGATATGATCAGATTTTCCCAGTTCTGTTCTTTTGAGTGTCCCTTTTCTTCTGGGTTAAGCTGAGCTAGGAAATAGTATCTGATTTGCACTGGGCTTATGCACAAGCTGGATTCAGTCCTGAGGGAGCCTTTTTTTTTTTTTTTTTTTTTTTTTTTTAAGAATGGTCAAGCGCTTTTCACATTGTCTCTTGCTCTTTAATCCTTGATCCCAGAACTCTGGGAAAAAATCACTTAAAGCTTAGGTTTTGTTCATTTATGGAACCTCTCCATCTTCCCCCAAATGAAACTAGAAAGGTATTCCGTGTATATTATTGGTCAGGGGTAGGACAGCTCTTTATATGTTCTATGTTTCATCCCATAATTCCTTCCCCACATTCCCTACCCCCCAAATGCTTAAGATACACAAGATTTCTATGTCTTTTAACAAGCCAGCCAAACCAGTCTTACCTTCTTGTCTGTGGTCTGAAGAACTGTACTAGCTATTTTGGGGGAAGAGGAGGGAATGTTATGCCATAGAACATCTTGCAGAAATTAAGAACTCTGAGGATCTCATTAAGGTTGCCTTCAAGGCTGGAAATGCCTGTCTCAAGAATGCTACAATCTCACTTAGATAGTACATGTACTCATTGCCTTGGGGAAGCAGCCTGCATACATGTTAAAGGAGCATGGGAAGGAGACACTCCCAAGAGAAGTCCCAGAAAGAGAGTTTACTCTCACCCATCCAAGAGAAGGAGACAGAAAAAAGGGTAGAAGTTTCTTTCCTTTTAAATTTTATTGAATGAGTATCTCCTTCTGGTTCAGTGGCCAATGAGGCCACTGAATTACTGTTTCTATATCTCGAAGTTCAGAATTCTTCAGAGCTGAACCTAGCCCCCAGAAATGGTTCAGACTCACACCTGTTCATGTACCCTTATTACATGTAAAAATGTTCTCTGTTAAAATGTATTCTCTTTGAAGTCAGAGATTGTTTGATTTTTATCTTTGTATCCCCAACATAGTATTCGACATACGGTGGGGCCTTGGTGAATAAATTGATATAAATATTTTTTGATTTTTGTTTTTAATTCCAGGATCTGATAGATCCATGCATCCAGGAAAAATAGAAGACTATTTAGATTGCCTGCAAATTCAGGATTCTTCTGAGCCCTTACAAAATGCAGTGAGAGAGGTTTCTGCTATGTCTGGCCAAGAAGCTTCCTTAAGAAACTTTTACGCCAAAGACACATGGCATCTAACTCCAGAAGGGCATAGCACCCTGGAATCAATTCACTCTGAAAGAAGACTCCGTCACAAGCCCCAGAATCCCTCTGATTGTCAGGAAATGTTGCCAGGGCAAAGAGTGCTCCATCCCTGCTCTGTCTGTGGGAAAAGATTCTTGTCAAAGATCCACTGGGTAAAACACCAAAGATCTCATGGGAAGACACAGTCACAGAAATATTCCAAGAGTACAAAGAAAACCAGAAGGCAGCCTAATCTCCATTGGCAACCCAGGCTTTTTTGGGAGCAGAGGTGTTTCCAGTGCAGCAAGTGTAACAAGAGTTTTCGTTTGAAGCAATATTTGCTCAGACATTTGATTGTGCACACAGAGAAGAGGCCCTTCCGGTGCCCCAAGTGTGAGAAGACATATCGCTATAAGAGGAGTCTGATCAACCACCAACTTATGCACAGTGGAGAAAGACCATTCCATTGTCCTGAGTGTGATAAGAGCTTCCGCCAGAAGAGCAACATGAGGGCTCATCAGCGTCGTCAACATCATGGGGAGAAGCCTTTCTCTTGTGTAGAATGTGGAAAGGGCTTTGCTGAGAAATCTAAACTCACCAGCCACATGAGAGTGCACAGTGGGGAGAAGCCCTTCCAGTGTCCTGAGTGTAATAAAAGCTTCCACGTGAAAGGGGACATGAAGGCTCACCAGCGTGTACACAGTAGGGACAGGCCATTCTCTTGCAGTGAGTGTGGCAAGGGCTTCCTAGTAAAATCTAAACTCATCAACCACTTCCGAGTGCATACAGGGGAGAAGCCATTCCAGTGTCTTGAGTGTGAGAAGAGCTTTCGGTTGAAGGGCATGCTGAAGGTGCACCAACGAGTGCACACTGGGGAAAGGCCATTTTCTTGCAGGAAGTGTGGCAAGGGTTTCACCAAGCAATGTAAGCTCACAGAACACATGAGAGTACACAGTGGGGAAAAGCCATTTGTGTGTCTGGACTGTGACAAGAGCTTCCGCCAAAAGGGGCAGCTCCTGAGGCACCAACGCCTGCACACAGGGCAGATGCCCTTTTCATGTTCTCACTGTGAGAAGACCTTCCACCTGAAGGATGACATGAAGGTTCATCAGTGTTCACACAGTAGGTCATTCTCCTGCAGTGAATGTGACAAGGATTTCACTCATCAGAGTAAACTCACTGAACATCTCAGACTACATAGTGGGGAGAAGCCATTTCAGTGCCCTGAATGTGACAAGAGCTTTCGTCTCAAGGGCATATTGAAGGCCCACCAATGCATACACAGGGGAGAAAAGCCATTTTCTTGTATTGAATGTGGCAAGAGCTTTACCAAGCAATCGAAGCTCACTGAACACAGGAGAGTGCACAGTGGGGAGAAACCTTTCTGGTGTCAGGAGTGTGGTAAGAGCTTCCGCTTAAAAGGGCAGCTGCTCAGTCATCAGCGCCTCCACACAGGGGAGAGACCCTTCCAGTGCCCTGAGTGTGATAAGTGTTACCGTGTGAAGGCTGATATGAAGGCCCACCTGCGCTTACACAGTAAGGAGAGGCCATTCTCCTGTGATTGTGGTAAGGGTTTCACAAAACAATCTAAACTCATTGAACACATTCGAACACACACAGGGGAGAAGCCCTTCCAGTGCCCTAAATGTGATAAGAGTTTCCGCCTGAAAGGACAACTGCTTAGTCATCAGGGCCTTCACACCGGGGAGAGACCTTTTCATTGTCCTGAATGTGACAAGAATTTTCGACAAAAGGGACATCTCCTTAGGCATCAGCGCATTCACAGGCCTGAGAGGCCATTCTCTTGTGGAGAATGTGGCAAGGGCTTCATTTATAAATCTAAACTTGCCACTCACTTCAGAGTACACACCAAGGGTAAGTCCTGTGATGTCCCAAGTGAAGCTGAAAGTACACGCAAGCGTTTACATATATTTGCTTTAATAGAAGCTGATTGGAGTTGAGAAAGATGTGGCAGAATTATGGCCATCTAAGAATGGGTAATGGGCAGAAATCAGGAAGAGGAGCCAATTCTTAACCAAAAGACATAGGTGAGGTAAAAAAATTAGCCTCATATTCAAAAGAATGTGTAGTCCCTCATTACCTATCTTTTTTCCTGTCATTCTGTTATTTGAATTCAGCCTCAAATATTGAAACAACATTGAAACCAATTCCTAAGTGAGAAATAGAAAAGAGAAAAATGAAGAAAATAATTTTATTATTCTCAAGGCTGAAGTGATAGTGGTGGTTCCCATTTGTTCTGTTTCTTGCAGAGTGATTTGTTTTCTGTGCAATATAAGCTGTGAGCTTCTTCTGCCCTACTCTAACCCTCAAAATCTCTATCATTCATTCCCTTTTTCTTCCTTGATTCTAGTGCCTGAGGAAGAAATGGGCTTCTGCTACTTTACAAGAAGTAAATGTAAAACTGGGATTCAAACCCCAAATTAGGATCATTGCCACAGCTAGAATAAGAACTTTGTGTTGAAGAAGTTTTAAAATTAGAGGGACTTGTGATCAGTTTTTCCTACTCATTCACTTCCTTGGTAATAGATACCTCTGTAAATGAATGGTTATGTGGGAACCCATTATCTCCATCAGAGAGTTTAAAAGTAGAAAACTCATGCACAAAGCTTGTGTCCAAAAGAGGATCGTTAGTAGAGGATCTTACAGATGAGCTGGCTGGATATGAAAGTGGATATAAGAGAACTTTACTATTCCATATCTCTAGTTTGAGGTGACAAAGTGACAGTTTCCTCAGAAACGAATTCTTAACTTTTCCTTTTAGTATAGGAAAGTCCCATCTCTGTGGTATATAGAAATGCTTCCTCTTCTTGAGGGCCTTCAGAAGCTCAAGATGAATCACTTCCATTTCCATATCTGTGCTTTGAGAACTTTGAGCACAGTAATTCGGTGAGAGGAATGAGAATGTGGCTTTGGAAAAGTTTTCAGTTTATTCATAATTAAAAAGGGAAATATAGATAATTTTATCGATAGTCTGATATGCTATGGGGATGTTTGGGCCCAGCTGGACACTAATTATGAAATAATTGGGGAAACCCCCTTGGCTAGTTTTAGGTATGAAAATAAAAGAAAGCAAGAAGCAATTAAATCTGTATAGATATACAAGAGAGTCAATTTAAATCTTTCCAAACAGGTCCAGGAAGAAGACTGGGTTGATCACTCAAGAGAGTGTCAATAACCTTATAGGAAGTGCTTATGGTTTTCTCTCTTTGAATTCTATATATGAACACTAACTCAGACTTTAAAAGCAGGGATAAAGTAAACTTGCTATACACAAAGATCCTCATGAGGGAAGAAAGTTCTTAATTATTAATACTGCCATGTATAATATCTATATCTATCTATATCTATAGATATAGATATGTTCTTTTTTTAGTTTTTTTAATTCTCATAGTTTTTCCTAGGATTTCTCTTCTCCCTCTTCTAGACAGTCACCCCATCTAACAAATAGTACCTTTTTTAAAGACAAGAAAAGAAAAAGAAGAGGGGGAAAATCAACACAACTGATCAGTAGCTGAAAAGGTCCAAAAACATATACAATGTACAGCAACTTTGAATTTCCCAGTTCTACAAAGAGGTGGGTTGGGAGTATCTTCTCATATCTCTCTTTTTGAGTCATATTTGATCTTTATAATTTTATTATGTGTGCTTTTGATTTGTGTGTGTGGTTATTCTTTTCATTTACATTGCTGCAATCATTATTTATATTTTTCCTTGACTCGGAATACTTCACTCTGCATTAATTCACATAGGCCTTTTTGTACTTCTCTGTATTCATCACATTCATTGTTTCTTTTAGCACAATAATATTTCATTATATTCCTATATCACAGTTTCTTTAGCCATTCTCTAATCAATAGACATCTACTTTGTTTTCAATTCTGTGCACACAAAAAGTGTGATAAATATTTTGGTGATTATGAGAACTTTTTACCAATGACTTTCTTGGGATATAAACCCTGTAATGGAATTTCTGTGCTAAAAGATGTGGACATTTTAATCCCTTCATTTGCGTAATTCCAAATTTCTTTTCAAAATATCTTATCAATTCACAGTTCCATCAACAGGATATTATCATACACATTATTTCTTATGGCACAGCAATATTCCATTACAACACATACCACAATTTGTTTAGCCATTCCCCAGTTGATGAGTATCTACTTTGTTTTCGACTGTTAGCTATTATAAAAAATGATATAAATATTTTGGAGTATGGGAGTTGGGAGTTTTTCCCCCCTTATCAGTGGCTTCTTTGGGGTATAACCCCAGTAATAGAATCTCTAGTTCAAAGGATATGGATGTTTTAGTTACTGTATTTGCAAAACTCCAAATTGATTTTCAAAATGTTTGTACTGTTTCATAGTATTAATATACCTATTTTTCCAAAACCTCTTCAACACTGAAGAAATATTTCTTCAAGATAGGAAAGACCTGAAAATAATTTATAAGGAGAGATTAAGGAGCCAGTAAAAAGGCAGAAACTACAGATGAAAGAGAATGGATGATTAATGGAACAAGGCTCCTAGATAAGGCCAAAAGATTCAGAATTATCAAGTGCACTAATGGCTTTTCCAACCTTCTTAACTTTACTCTTACTTACTCTACCATCTAGTGACCTTTGGCCTCCTTGATTTTCCTCTTATGAGATACTTCATTTCCTATCATCATGCATGTTCACTGACTGTCCTGGTTCCCAAGCTTCCTTTAAGTCTCAGCTAAAATCCACCTCTACAAGAAGCTTTTTCCAATGCATTTTAATGCTAGTGATTTCTCTCTAAGACTATTTCCAATTTATCCACTATATATCTAGTTTTCACATAGTTGTTACCCCTATTAGAATGTGAACTACTTGATTGCCGTGTGACTATTTTTTTTTATAGTCACAGCACATAGTAAGCATTAAAATGCTTGACTGAATGATGAACTATATCTTTAGGTGTGTGAACTCAGGGTGCTTTGAGGGGTTGCTGTCTCTTGAAAAATCCACTCTATGAGTTGGGTTAACTATGAATACTACAGAAAGTCATCAAGTAATCTTATCAGTGAACAGATAGCTGAATCCCCCAAGGGTGTGAAGAGATATGTGTGAGAGCTATTTGATTGAGCCTTTATTCTTCATATGAATTATGCTGCAGTAGACATGGGGCCAGTGCAAAAGGTATGGAAGAAAAAACTCAAAAGGACTAGATGATAAATGGTAGAGAAGGGACCATAATGGAAAAGATGTTTAAAAGGACAATGATAGTTATTGATAGATACTTCTACTGTAAGGAGTCATGTTTCCTAAGCCAGTCTTATGAAAAATTATGAACTAGGGACCAAGAAGGATAAAGTATACCTAGAGCATATTAAAGTTACTAGACCAAGTCAAGTAAACAGGATAAGAAGTACACAATTTTCACATAAGGTTGCATTAGTTCTCACTGGTTTCAGTAACCTTTTTATTGATGGACTTAGGTGAGTCCTATTCACATCCTTATTTTATAATGAACATGTTCATATTCAAAATATTGGTTACTAGCAGATGAGCTGATTCAAACAGCCTTCAAGTAAGTCAGATTTAGGTTTTCCTAGATTTATCTGAGAGAAGAAATAGTCCAAGATGTTTTATTATTTAAAAATTTCCAGGACCAGAATTAATATATCAGTCTTTGTGAAAGTGTTTTTGTCATTTGTAATCAAAAGCAAAGATTAGATTCTTTTGCATTCAAAGGTAGGATGGAAAGCCAAGAGAAACTTGGGATATGATGAAATGTACATAAAGCAGATTTGAGAGCATGGCACTGAAAGGAAGAATGGTTACAAGAAAGAGCAAGAAAAACTTGTATGTTAAATATAGTGACGATCAGGATATAAGTAAAACAAACAATAAGTGAGACAGACCAATCAATAAAGGATATGAACTGAGGAGAGACATTTTTATCTAGTTTGGACTATCTTATAACTCTAAATGTAAAAATAACTTTGAAAGACTTAAGATCTCTCCTAGATGAAATGATCCCCATGATACCAGAGGACAAGAAGCACACAACAACTTCCTGGCAGAAAGGTGATGAACTCAAGGTACAGAACAAAGCACATGTTTTTGGACATGTATGACTTTGTTTTGCTCGACTCTGCATATTTATTACAAAGGATGATTTTTTGGGGCCTTTTTTTCAGTGGTAGGGTGGGGATGTATTGAAGGAGGAAGAATTGGGATAGTCTCTTCCTTCCTCAAAAAATAACAGAACAGAAGGGAAGGGAAAGAAAGCCAGAAGAAACCATAGACAAGCAAGACAACTTTGAAAGTTATGTGTTGTTTTTTATGCACTTTGAAAAGCAAGTTTTAGATAATAGAGATTTACAGTTTCATTAATAATCCTTTTCTGTCCTACAGTGTATATGGAAATGCTTATGTGGTGTTTTCAAATTTTAAAAAATGAAAAAATTTTTAAAAATAAAATTTATTTCTCTTAATATTTTTATTTATTTATTATTCTGTCAACATGTGTATTCTCTCCATTGCTATAGATCTTACTCTAGCCGTACATCCTTGTTTTGTATAATTTTTCATTACTCCTTCATATAAGATTCCTCCAGTGAGATGGAAGCATTTTTCTAGATCCTTTTACATTTTGTAATTGCCAGTGTAGTAATCCACACTTTCTAGTTAAAACTCCATCTCAATACATGACTAATCTATCTCCTTTAATGATAATAGGTTTCCTCCATGAAATTCCTTTTATTATTTTTTACACTTAACTCATCCTTAAAAGTGTGCTGCATGGGGGCAGCTAGGTGGTGTGTGACCCTGGGTAAGTCACTTAACCCCAGCCTCAGGGAAAAAAAAAGTGTGCTGCATTAAATTTGTATCCATCATGTATGTCTCCATCGCCTTTTGGGTCACTTACTAATTCCTTGGAAATTATGGCAACCAAGATTTGTACGCACAGAGTACCAATGGGGAGACATTTTATACCAAAGGATATGTTAAAATAATTGAAAATACTGCTTAATTTTTCAAATAAAATTCTTGTTTCTTCCTTTTCCTTTGGGGACTAATTTCATTATCTTTATGGAATATCTGTCCCACCAACATAATGATATCCTAATTCAATGAACTAGTTCAACCAACTTCATTGTAGTCTGAAAAATGGGTATTTTTCATCAATTTAGTGTTTCCAGCATAGATTATTAAGATTGCTTTCTTTTGATTAATTATGGATCTTGTGTCAAAACCCATTTTGAGCCAGTGGCATAATTTCACTACAGGATAGGAGAGAAGAAATTCAATTCAATAAATATCACTTGCAATTGGTGCTGGAGATACAAAGATGAAAAAATCACATACTTCCTGCTGCCAAAAATATTGTATTGTAAAGGAGAGATGAGTCATATACATGTTGCACCCCTTCTAGTCTACAGGTGACATAGGGGATAGAACATTGGGAATATAGTTAGGAAGAACCGAGTTCAAATTCAGCCTCGGATATTGGCTTTGTATTCCTGGGCAAAAGATTTAGACTATGTCTGCAGTAGTTTGGGGAGAATAACTTTACAAGATTTCACAAGATAATTGATAACTTTGGAGAGGAAGGTTTTGATAGGGTTTTTTAAAAACCAGATTGTAAAGGTTTAAGGGTAAGAAAGGAAGAGAAGGCAATAAGCATAGACATGTTTTTTTTTTTTTTTAAAGGAATTTGGCTAAGAAAAGAAAGAGATGTAGGACAAGAACCTTAGGAGATAGGATCTTCTGAAGGTCTTTTTAAGAATGGGAAAAACTTGTTTGTTTGAAGGCAATAAGAAAAGAAGCAATTGGTAGGCAGAGGTGGAAGATTTGAGAAAAAGCATTAAGGTTCTAATTTGTTACAGAAAACATCAAGAATAAAGCATTAACTGAAACAGACGTCCCTTATATTACAAAGCACTTAATATAAGAAATGCCATATGACTTCCTAAGGAGAAGCATGTAGACACAATTATCCAGCTGCTTTCCTGTAAGTACTTCAGGAAAAAATATAGACATACCCATAAAAGAGAAATTCTCATTATGAAAACTGATATAATTTCACCTTTCTTACATGCTAGAGTTTCACTTGGTATTACTTCACTGAATGAACAATTCAAAGCCCCCAAAGACACAAACATCAGCCTTTCCAGCTGCTGACATACTACTTTTATATACTTCCCTATACTTCCATAATAGGATACCATGTAAGTATATCACTAGAAGCTATCCCTTGCCACATTGCTGACAACTTGGAGTCTCAACTTCATCTCACCTGGTGACCCTGATCTTCCTACTTTCTTTATACTATAATGTCAACTTCAAGGAGGTAGAATTGTAGCAGAATTATGAAGGATAAGGAGGATTTCAATGGACGGTGTCAGATGGAGGTGGAGAACTGAGGGACATGATAACTTCATATATTTTAAGGATTCTCATAAGAATGACGTTTTGTTTAGTTTTCGAGGTTAGGGAAAAAAGAATGTTAGAAATTGCAAGGGATTTCAGCGTAATATAAGAAATTTCAGGGTTGTTCAGAAGTGGATCATACTGCCTTGTGAATGATTTCCCCCTCACTGGAACTGTTGAGATAAGCTAAATGGTCCCTGATATTGCTTAAGTAGTTTCTGAGTAGGAGGTTGGATTAAAAGACTTAAAAGAATAGTTAGACTAAAGGGACTCCAGTTCCAACATTTCATGATTTTGTGAATCCCTTTTAACCTTGTGCAGGTGATGAGAGTTAGGTAATGGCTACCTGAATGAAAGTAGGGTTAATTGAGGTCTAGTGGCAGGTTCGGAGTACAGGGAGTCAAATAGCGCTCCCCTGCAACCCCTTTGGATTTGGTGCAAGGATACAGAGTTAAATGAGGTCTAATAAGTGGAACAAAGTCCCCTGTAAAGTAATTTACAGACCCGAAAACCTAGATTAATAAGAGAGGTTTATTTGAGGTTTGGAAGTAAGGGTAAAGATAGACACTAGGGCCAGGGCTGGTGTCGGGCAGACAGGAACCCTGACATGGCCAGAGTAAGGATGCCATGTTTGGGGCTCCTACAAGGAGTGGGCTCCAGGTTCCCCTTTTTATAATGGGGGTTTTGGTAATATTGAAGGTGAGTGGATTCCCAGGCTCCTGGCTAGTTTAGGCCAGGGTTGGAATTGAATAGAATTCAATGGGTTTTTAGATAAGGAACTGTTTGTGCTGGGGATGGGGCGTTGGGAAAACCTGAGCAGATCTTTAGAGTGGGGACTGGGACAGCCCAAGTTAGCTCAGATCCGGTGGGGGCTGGGAAAGCCCAGATATCTCCCTTTGGGATTCATGGGACTGGGAATTAGAAAGAAACCTTTAACCCCTATCACAAGGATGGGTATTAGGTATTTAGAGTGGAGAGCAAAGAATACAACAATACAACCTGTTCTCAAGTACAGTGTACAGGACTCCCTCCATGTGAGGTCACCTAATTAAATGTGAGGGTTGTGAAATGATGATTCATCATACCCAGGATTCTGTAAAATTTTCTCAGGCAAAAAGGAGTCACAAGTGGAAAAGTTTTAGAACTCTTGCTATAGGAAACTCAAGAGAAAAATTAAACCGAACTAAAGGATCAGAAAAGAACAGATTCATGAGATGGAGAGCCAAAGAATTCAAATTGAACTCATCCTTTTCCTCTCCGAACTTCTTCAGAATAGAAGAATGAGACTACATTCTTAGTAGTCCTTAGATAAGTGGCCTAGCTCTGCCTCAGTTTCCTCATCTGTAAAATGTGTTGGAGGAGATGGCAAACCACTTCAGTATCTTTGCCAAGAATGAAAGTTTCTTTCTCCAGTTCTCCCTCACCGAAACTGTCCCCTGCCCCCTGCCTGCTACCAGAATAATCTCAAAACATTGCATGGCATGTATCCCCCTCTGGTCTAAAACCTTCTGTGGCTCCTCTGCCCTGAAGGGTAAAGTCCCCATCTACTCTTCCCACGTGTCTTTTCACCCTACCCGAGTTTCTGGCTGTTGGGTCTCCCATGCGCCCCTTTACTCCTCAAGCCCGCAGGAGGCGCTGCGGGACAGGAGCCTTCCTGGGAAGGAGAGGATGGAGAGATGAGAGAAAAGGAAAAGAAGCAGATTCCCAGGATTCCCCGCGTGTATCCCTGGCAACAGGCAGCTGCGGCCTGGGCGGTATGGAAGGAGGGTGGGCGGCTGCGCCGCGCGGAGCCGCTGAAGAGGTGGGGCAGAAGGGGCGGGTCTTCGGCTGGTTTCAGAGCTCCAGAGGAGCCGGGTGGGAGTCGGCGGAGAAATCCCCATTGACCTGAGAGTAGTCGGGGGAAGGGAGGGAGGAGAAGCAGCAGCTTCCCCGGAACCGGGAAAGAGACGGAGGGCCTCCCCTGCCAGGGTGAAAGACCCCACCTCCCCCGTGCATAGGAGCGGAGTCTTGGCGTTGTGACTCGGGGTCCCGGTGGTGCCGAGCTTGCGGGTCCCTCTCAGTGAAGGAGGAATAGAGTGCTACTTTCATATCTCTTGCACGCATTTTTTATTTATTTATTTTTTTTTTTGGCTAAGGCTGGGGTTAAGTGACTCGCCCAGGGTCACACAGCCAGGAAGGATTAAGTGTCTGAGACCAGATTTGAACTCGGGTCCTCCTGACTTGGGGCTGGTGCTACACATCTACTTTCCACTCACAACTGCCACCCTAGTTCAAGCCCTCATCAACTTTCCTACATTCTTGCACTGGCTTTTTAAAATAATAATAGCTTTTATATATATAATATATATCTATAATTTATGCAAAAATAGTTTTTAACATTCACCCTCGCAAAACCTCGTGTTCCAAATTTTTCTCCCTCCCTTCTCCCCACCTCTCTCTCTTAGATAGCAAGTAACCCAATATAGGTTAAACATATACAATTCTTCTAAACATATTTTCACATTTATCATTGCATTACATTTTTAATTGGTCTCCAGCTGCCTCGGCTCTCTCCTCTCCATTCCTCCTTCCCTGGGCTGCCAAGGTGACTTCTGTAAACCGCAGATCTGACTACATCACAGCCCTACTCAATATACTCCAGTGTCTCCCTAATACCTTCAGGATTAAATGTAATGTCTTGTTTTGCATTTAAAGCCCCAAACAACGCGGCCCTTTCCTATCTTTTCACTCTTTTAATATTTTATTCCCTTCCACACACATTATGATCTACACTAGCCTACTTGCAGCACTCACACATGGCAACTACATTCAATTGCCCTGCACTACACGCAACTTCCAAATACATGCGTCTGCACTATGTTTGGAACGCTTTCCATCGTCTCCACCTGCTGGCTTTCCTGGCTTCTTAAAGGCTCAGATATCACTTTTAACCAAGAAGCCTCAGTTCTTCCCCTCCCAGGGCTTCCTTCTTAGGTGATTTCCCACCCATTCTGTTTTTTTGTCTTATGTGTTCCTAGTTATTTGCATATTGTCCCTCTCTATTAGAAAGTGAGCTTCTCGTGTCCAAGGTCTATTTATTGGTAGTTTCTTCTCAACAATGCAGTGTTTGGCTCATAATAATTTTAATAAATATTTGTTGGGTAGTGATTTGAGGGAGGGATGAAAGTTTGCGCTGATACTTCTTTAGTGCTGATAGCTTGAACTAACATGAATTCTGGCACTTCTCAGTTCCACCTGTACTAGCTGGTTGTAGATAGCAGCATGTCTCGGTAATATCCATGTAGCTGGGTCAAAGGATATGAACAGACAATTTTCAGATGATGAAATTAAAACTATTTCCACTCATATGAAAGTGTTCCAAATCACTGCTGATCAGAGAAATGCAAATTAAGACAACTCTGAGATATCATTACACACCTGTCAGATTGGCTAAGATGACAGGAACAAATAACGATGAATGTTGGAGGGGCTATGGGAAAACTGGGACACTAATACATTGCTGGTGGAGTTGTGAAAGAATCCAGCCATTCTGGAGAGCAATCTGGAATTATGCCCGAAAAGTTATCAAAATGTGCATACCCTTTGAGCCAGAAGTGCTTCTACTGGGCTTATATGCCAAGGAAATCCTAAAGAGCGGAAAGGGACCTGTATGTGCCAAAATGTTTGTGGCAGCCCTTTTCATACTGGCTAGAAACTGGAAGATGAATGGATGTCCATCACTTGGAGAATGGTTGGGTAAATTGTGGTATATGAAGGTTATGGAATATTATTGTTCTATAAGAAATGACCAGCAGGAGGAATACTTACATCAACTGTTGCTGAGTGAAATGAGCAGAACCAGGAAATCATTATACACTTCAACAACAAGACTGTATGAGGATGTATTCTGATGGAAGTGGATATCTTCAACATAGAGAAGAGCTAATCCAATTCCAATTGATTAATGATGGACAGAACCAGCTACATCCAGAAAAGGAACACTGGGAAATGAGTGTAAACTGTGAGCATTTTTTTTGTTTTGTTTTGTTTTGTTTTGTTTTGTTTCTCTTCCCAGATTATTTTTACCTTGCGAATACAATCCTTCCTTTGCAACAACAACAACAAAATTCAGTTCTGCACATATATATTGTACCTAGGATATACTATAAGATATTTAATATGTATGGGAATGCCTGCCATCTAGGGGAGGGGATGGAGGGAAGGAGGGGAAAAACTCGGAACAGAAGGGAGTACAAGGGATAATGTTGTAAAAAAAAAAAAATTACCTATGCATATGTACTGTCAAAGAAAATGTTATAATTATAAAAATTAATAAAAAAACAAAATAAAAAAATAAACTTAAAAAAATAAATAAAATTTAAAAAATATATATATATATATCCATGTAGCTGGTCCTGTAACCTTCTCTGAGATACCTGGGAGATACCATCTATCTCATTCTCATGATCCCTTTAGGAAGCTACTATTTTTTCCTCCCCTGACCAAATCTGAGACCAAAAAACTTTGCCATCTTAAATTGCTGGTGTAGACCCAAATCAAAATATCAGCCTGAGCAGCTTCTTATCTTATCTCTAAACATTCTATTCCTACAGACTACAAAAATATTCTTCAGTAAATCTCCTCGTTTCCGAATTTTTGCATAGCCCTTCTTCTTTTGGTGTGGCAATTTATCACAAGTCAATTTATAAAGCAAAGAGCACATAAGAATTAATTTGAGTAGGCAAAGCTGATCAAGCCTCTTCATTTATTGTCTATAAATTCCCATGTGACTGACCTATAATTACATACACCTATATAGCAATATACTTATAATTTGAGGTTAACTTAGAATTTCCTTTGACTGACAAATATAGATAAGTGATTCTAAAATGAGTGCCACATTAATAAGTGGTAATTTTCTGTCTAATAAGATGTAGTCAATTTCTTTTTTCTCTGTGGTAGCTACTTCCCATCAAGAAAAATAAATGACAAAGAAGTGTGAGGTTTCTGTATTATAAGCATTTCTTAACTAAAGCTATATTTCTAACACATTTTCCCACCATTTTCCACCACTGAATCAGCCAACAAGGTTATTGGCTTGGTTTGGTTATTGGCTTATTTGTTAAGACAGGGCAATCACAGGAAATAATGATCTGAAAGCTAAGTATAACTTCCCATTGCTTGAGATCTATAAATTGATAATTTTGTATAGCCCACATTTGATGTTATAAATATTCAAATAGCTCCTGATAGAAAAAAAAATGTCCCCATCCTTGTGTTGAGCTCTTCATATAATTTTTCTACCTCTTTATTCTCTTCAACAGATGTTCTTATAAGCTACCACTATCTTCTTGGTGGTCTTGGAGATTTCATTTATCATGATCACTTTAAGGTGAGATGAGTATACAAAAGATTAATCCAAATCACTAATAATAAGGGAAATGCAAATAAAAATAACTATGACAAAATCAATTCATACTCAAAAAATCATTAGATGACAGCAGGAAGTCATTGTTGACAGGAAAAGCAACAGAAAGAAAAGCATACTAATGAACTCTTCATGGAGTTATGAATTAGTCCAAATATTTTTAAAATTAATTTGAAATAATGCTTTTAAAAACCTAAATAAAATGTTTGTCCCTTGACCTTGAATATCTTTGAATCTCCATACTAAGTATATATTCCAAGAAGATCAAAGACAGGACAAAGGTCCCATATACACCCAAAATATTTTTAGCCACACTTTTTTGTGGTAGCAAAAAACTGTCCATCAGTTGGAGACAATAAATGTCCAACGATTGAAAAATAACTTGGATAGAGTGCTTGGCCTGGAATCAGGAAGACATTTTTTGGAATATAAATCTGTCCTCAGACACTTACTAGGTGTGTGACCCAGGGTAAGTTACTTAACCCAGTTTACCTCAGTTTCCTTATTTGTAAAATGAGACAGAGAAAGAATTGGCAAACCACTCCAGTATCTTTCCCAAGAAAACTGAAAATGTGGATACAACTGAACAATAACAAACGATACCACCTTCTTCTAATGGTAACTAGATGCAATCAGCAAGAGCTGACTTTGAATTCAGCCTCACATACTTACTAAATATGTGATCTTGTGCAAGTTATTTGTCCACTATATACCCCTTTTTCTTCATCTGTAAAATGGAGATAATAATAGCACTTACCTCCTATGGTTGTTGTGAAAATAAAATGAGAGAATATGTAAAATGCTTCACAAACATCAAGGCATTATGTAAATATTTGCTATTATTATTAATCATTAATGGAATATCCCTATACTGCAAGAAGAAGTAAATGTGAAGAAATCAAATAATCTTGGGATATTTTATGTGAACTGATACTGAGTAAAGTAATATACGTTATGATTAAACAACATAAATAGAATGAACAATACACAGACTGAATGCTGTTTGATTATAGTATCCAAGCTTGGCATCGAAGAAGAGATGTAAAAAATGCCTTTATTTTCCTTCTTTTAAAAAATATTTTTGGGGCAGTTAGGTGGCACAGTGGATAGAGCACCAACCCTGAAGTCAGGAGGACCCAAGTTCAAATCTTGGTCTCAGACACTTAACACTCCCTAGCTGTGTGACCCTGGGCAAGTCACTTAACCCCAGCCTCAGGAAAAGAAAAAAAATTTTTTTTGTTTTTTTCCAATTATATTTTTTTAACATTCTTTTAAATTTTATTTACAAATTCTCTCACTTTCTCCCTTCCTCTTTCCTCCTTGTTCTGGCAAGCAATTTGATTACTTTCCTTCTTTGAATATGTGGAGATTATGGGTGAGAAATATCGTATAGACTGCTAGATTCAATTGATGTTTATTTGTACTGAATTGATTTTTTTTTTTCTCTTTTTCCTTCAATATAAAGAATGACACTTGGGGTAGTGAGAAGGAAGGGATATGTTTGGAAATATATCACAAACAAAAAAATCATGAAAAAAATGAACATATTGAAGAAAGGGCTAGAGTTAACATTGAAATGAAAATGAATGTGTGTTTTATGCTCATGATAGTTGATGTTGTGATCATTCTCAGAACAATGATGGGGGAACCCAGAGAAGTTATATAAGCAGTGATGAAGCTCACTTATGAAATTTTAATCTCATTGGGTAAGATGGGGTGGGGTATTCATATCACCTTTCAGAGTACTAGGTTTGTTTTTGTTTTTTTTTTTTTAAATTAAATAAGTATTTGAGGGCCTGTGTGATTCCTTGCTATACTAGAAGGCATCTCAAAGTTCATCCCATAGGTAGCTGGGAGCAAGAGGTCCTATGTCATTAGGCAGTGGAAAGAACACTGGTCTTAGAACCAGAAAATCTGGGTTTGAGTCCTGTATGTCCTTGGGTCCTGTATATCATCTATATAGGATTCAGTTTTCTCATCTATAAAATGGGATTGGACGAGATAATTCTAAAGTCCTCTGAAGTTCTAAATCTTGAGATTTTATGATCTGCTATTAAAGACCTTACTTTGGGTCCAGATTCTGATGTCTGCATTAAAGTCAGGTCTTCAAGTGCAATTCATATAATCATACTTCATTGGTATTTGAATTCCTCAAATATAACTGATCTATGTGATAATATCAAAGTTTTGAGGGTTACAAAATATGGTCTCATATTCAATACCAACATTGTGAATTCTTCCATATAGTTTAAGTAAATAAGCTATAATGGTAACCCTTGGAACATTTCCAATGCAAACTATTTTGTTCCATTCCAGCCTTGTATTTTCATTGCCATGTTTTCTTATTTTCCTAATAAGTCATACTAATATTGGGCAGCCATCATACCACATTTTCCAGCCTCATTATGTAACTTAATTATAATAGTGTGTTAAACTCATTACCTCTAGCTAGGGCTTAATGGTTTTTTCACCCCTAACTCCTATAAACAAATCTGGTGTATATTTTTCACTTATACTCATATGCTTAGAAGAATTGTTAGTTCCATTAGCAAACTAAAGTGCTCAAGGAAATTAAATTGCCTTCATTATCTCTTTGCAGACTATACTATTAACAAATCATATCTGTTATCTTATATTAAACATGAAAAAAGATTTGTTCCTCAAAAATTAGGGGACCTTGGGGAAAAAATGATAATCAGACTGGTTCTCATCACCAATTAGACTTTCAGACCATTGAGAAGCAGTCATTTTGGGATAAGTGAGAAAAGATTATAACTATGAAATGTTTTATTTGCTTAGCTTTATACCTTAAATCCTTTTTTCTTTAGGTTGGATTATAAGAGCCTCTGAATTAGCAAAGAGATTTAACAAGCTTCTCTGTCCTATATTAATATGAAACTTCAGTGGGGAAAACAGACTTTGTGAGGCCCAAGTTCAAACTGGGATAAATCACGGTCATTGTATAGATTTAGATGCAATTCTAGATTCATTGAAGCCAGAGTTAATTTTTAGCAGAACAGAGGTCAGGTTGCTGAAATAGGGCTATGGTTATATAGGATTCAATTTCATTCTTCTTTCCTTTACTTCATTTTAAACTTTGTAGATTGTTTTCCTGATTCTGCTTATTTCACCCTGCATCAGTTTATGTAAGTCTTTCTATGCTTTTTTGAACTTAAACACCAAAAAAGAACATGTCCATGTCAACATCAGAATACAAAATTGGGATTCCATATGAGACCATGAATCTATATTTCATACTGCTTTATTTTAAAATTTCTTTTGTTTCTCTGAAGTTTTCAAATTCATTTCATTTCCTTTTTTGATGAAGATACTAGAGTGATAGATCAAAATAATGTTAAAGATTTATTTAATTTTATCTAATTTTCAGCATAATAGTTAACAAATATCTCTCATATTCTGTTTAAGATGGAGAGATATGTCTTAGATATCTGAAATGTCAAAAAGGAAATGAGAAAAATGTCATTTTCAGAAGTGGAGGGAATCAGTAATATATTATGATAGTTAAGAAATCAAACTTTTTAACTAGGTAATCGTTCTGGGGGAAAAAAAGGATCAAAATTTTCCGTCTGTTTATGAAAGTATTTGTGAATATTTGAAGCTAAATAAAGAAGGAAAACTTTAAAGCACATGGCATTTTGGAATTACCAGAAACTGAGAGTCCAGTAAGGAGATATGGTGGAAAGCATCAAATTGAATAGTTTATCTTACTTCTACAATATGAATCTTCATCTGGTTTGCAGGACATTAGAGCTAAGAGGGGTCCATAGGTCATTTCATTCAATTCATAATTGAACAGAATTCCCTTGCAGCATCCCAGAAAAGTAGTTATCTGGATTAGGATTGGATGGATTTTAAAGATTATTTAGTCCAATTATTTCATGGCATAAATGAAGAAACAGGGCCAGAGAGTTTTAAGTATGTTCCCTAAGGTCAAAATCTTTTCTAGACTAAACAAATTTTGTTCTTTCAACTCAGTCTCATATGGTATTGGCATGGTTTCTAGGACTTCCCCCAGGGCTATTCCTTTGAACACTCCAGTTTGTCAGTGGCCTTCCAGAACTGTTATTTGTGCAATTGATTTTAACCCAAATTTTAAGACATGGTTAGATCTATTTTAATTATCTCCGTTTCAATTATATCTGCCTAGATCCATCTTAGATTCATTATTCTTCTAGCCTTTGAATCCTAATTTTGTTATAGAACACATAAGCTGTCCCTTCTAGCTCTGTGACATTTGTAAATTATTAAATATATCTTCTATGTCTTCATCAAAATGACTGATAAAAATTATGAAACAGAGTCAAAGACAGATCTCTGGAACATTACATTGGAGACCTTCCTCCATGCTGATATTTATCTCTAGTTCTGAATTCACCAAAGTATAATATCATCCAATTCACATCTTTCCATCTTTTCAGCCAAGTATCATAAGAAATTTTGTCAAGTGCCTCATTGAAATGCATATATATATATATATATATATATATATATATATGTATATATATATATATGGTGTTCCCCTCACTTATTAGTCTCAAAATGAATATGAATATCATTCTCAAAAATAAAATATACCTTGTTCTTAATGATTCTGTAGAAGCTATTAGAAATCACCACTTCCCTTCCTAAACATTCTTTTGATATTGCTTTCTAGAATTTTTAAAGAAGTTCAAGTAAGCTTACTAGGCTAGAATATGAAGAATTTGCTTTTATCTTTTAAAAATCAATTCAGAATTTGGCTGTCTTTCCTTGTCAGTGCAGTTTTCCTTGATGTAGAAGATTAAAGTACAATGTAAGATTATATTATATACCTTAATAATCTTATGCCTTCTTTGTTCTATCCTTTTCTCTCTTTTTGTCCTTTTTATTCATTACTGCCTTCAGATCTGCATTTTAGCATTATTGACATTATGGATTATTAGAGGACTCTACCATTCCTCTGTAAATTCATCTACAACTATTTGCCTTAGCCTCCATTTCCTGCTTATGTTCTTTTAAAACAAGTTGCTGATTTGAGTTCCCTATGCATCTGCTTAGGTTTATATTAATTCTGAAATGTCTGGGAAGAGAATGAGGGATGACTTCCTGAATTAAAAGCAAGGGCCGCACAATCTAAGCTTTGAGAGGTGGTTCTGCCAGTGATTCAAAGGGAAAGCCAAGGAGGTTGAGAATAGCTGGTGTTGATGCTCTTTTTAACCTTATTTCACCTTTGTAAAAATAGTGGACAGAGTGAGTGGGCATTGCTTTTCACAGGAGGCAGCCTCCTAGCATGAAGAGGTCAATTTGAAACAGTCCAGTGCTCTCTGTAGAGCAAAAGACTTAGGAGTTGCATATGTACTTTTTTTTTTAAATAATAGCTTTTTATTTTCAAAATATGTGCATATTTTGGCCTATGACACTGTACCGAGGGAGAACTGTAGCCATATGTTTAAGAGGTAATAGACAATAAACATTTATTGAGTGCCCACTCTTTGCCAAGCACTAATAACCAATATCGACAACAACATCGACAATGTCCAATGGAGAGCATGACGTGAAAGGACAGAAATGGCGAGGGTGGCCTGGCGAGGACCCGCCTTAGAGGAAACGAAAACTAGAGCGGTTGCACAGTGGCCACATGGACGTCACATTAGATTTGGGTTGCTCGGCTCCAGGACCGAGGCCACAAATTTCAGAACCAAGGCTGCTAGATGAACGGTTGTAAGGGAGTTTAGAGGCCAGATTTTGTAGCGTGGAAGCCAGATTTTAGCCCCGAGTAAGAAAAAACAGTGCTGATTAGAGGTGTGCCATTCAGTTCCATTCGGTAAACGCTCCGGCGCTTCCAGGGATTTGGAGTAGTCCGGCCTAGGAGAGTGCTCCAGCCCGGGGGAATGGATGCGCTGGACTCCGGAATGCGCATTTTATGGGCCAGGCTGGAAAGCCCTTTGCTCCTCCCGCCCGCAGGAGGCGCGGTAGGCTGGAGTTCGCCGGAAGTAGCTGCTTCTCGGAGCCAGGGATCGGAGGGAGGGAAGGAGGGAGAGAAGAAGCAGGAGTCCCAGGATGCTCCGCGTGTGCCTGGCAACCGCCGCCGCGTGAGGAGGACAAGAATGGGTGAAGCGGGAATTTGCAAAGGGCTGGCCTCTGCCCTGCCGCCTGGCCCCGGCGCTCCTGGCCCCGGCTCCCCGGAGTTCGGGCCCGGCCTGACGGCTTCGCTTGGGGAGCTCTCCCGGCCACCGGGCAAGAGACGCAGGGAAATGAGCAAGACGGCTCCCGTCCGGGTGAGCCATTTCCCCGCGGCCACACACGGACTCGGGGCCTCCGGTGACCCGGGGGTCTCGGGAGCCGGCCGTGGGGCTTTATGAAGGTGCAAAAATAGGAAGATCCCTAACCCCGGGATGTCTATGGCAAAATCTTGATATTTGGGACAGACAAAAAGAAGCCATTCTATTATGTGGGTGCTCCGGAGCCTTTGCGTACCACCCCCCCATCCTACGGCAGGGACGGGCCTTCCCTTGAAGCTTAAAGCATAGGCGGTGCAGACCGTTTCCCCTCCTTATGCAGAATATAGGCAAAAGACAGCACCCCGGCCGCGTGACCGAGGAGATTCCCGCTGTGGGCAATGTTCTCCGACAAAGGCCTGTAGCGGGAGGGTCGGGCCTGCGGGGCAGGCAGTGTTCCCGTGGAGAAAGTAACCGACTGGTGAAGTACAGGGATAAGCACTAGGGACGGGCCTATGATTACTTAGTTTAGGGAACTCCTAGATGAGAACTTCTCGCTACCAGTGAAGAGTGACCCTGCGAAGGCAGCCTATAGTCTTCCTGGAGCATGGAGAGGTTAAAGAAGTTGCCAGGAATGCCAAGAATAGGTTCTAGAACTCAGGTTCACAAGGCTGAGGTGAGCTGCTGGTCCATCATCCCATGACGCTTCTCTAACTGGGAAGTTTAGAGATTGAAGTAGAGATGGAAATAGTGCCTTTATATAATGAGTATGCCTGGCCACTGGTCCCTTGGGATTTAAGGTAGGAAAGTAACTCCGGCCAGGCCTCTGAAGTTTACATTTAAACTTGCAAACTTTTTGTTTTGTGCTTCAACTCAAAAATCTTATGTACTTGTTTTATTTCCTTTCTCCTGCGCTGTGACTGAGGACTAAGAAACTAGATATTTTCTTTTCTGGAATAACATTTCTTGCCCCACCCTTAATGCAGCTAGAAGCTGTTTAGATTTCCTTTCCCCTATTTGTGTTTTTCTTCCCTTGGCACATAATAGGCGCTTAAAGAGTGTTTGATGACTCCTCATCCTGTAACAAGAGAGTTTTCTCATTTTGCACTTGGAATAGGCTCCATAGGGAAGAGCTTTCATTTTTATCTGATTTTTGCATCATGTTATTGGGTACAGATTATCCATTTCTCACTGGTTTTCCATCTTACTGCAACACATTAGGGCCAATTGTGGACACCTTTTGAAGCATAGTGTGACACAGAACTGGGCAGGTGAGTTGTAGGAAGATAAAAGGAAGACATTTCATCTCACAAAAATGAACTTTATTTGTTGCACTTCATGTTTTAGAACTTAGGAAGGTTTGTAGTGCTTCTGGTAAGGGCCTTTTCTCTGCCCATACTGAATAGGTAGAATACAACCAGACTATAGCTTTAAGGCCCTCCTGATCTTATAAAAGGACAGATCTGTCGTACTTAATGTGATTACTAGCCAGCAAACATTTTTTTGCATTTGGGAAATAGGGCCAGCTCTCTTGAAAAATGCATGCAGAGATCTCTTCTGAAAAGCATAAAATCACTTTCAAAATATTAGCCAGACTTTTTTTGTGAGAATAACTTAGAAGTAAATTGTCTTTTTGAAATTAGCCAGCAGATGACCTGTTTGAGATGATCCTTTGTTTTCAGGTGCCTATAAAGTTTGAGGATGTGGCAATATATTTCTCAGAACCAGAATGGAAAAACCTGGACAGGTGGCAGAAGGAACTTTACAAGCATGTGATGACCGTCAATTATGAGACCTTGTTCTCCTTGGGTAAGATAATATTCATTGAGAACTTGGTGTGCTAACTTCCCAGAAATCTAGGGTTTCCTATAGTTTCCTGTTGATAGGTTGTTATAAACAACTTAGATAAAAAATATTGAATATTAACCTACTTGTTAATGCTGTCAGAATGCCTGCAGTGTTTTGAATGCCTAATAGAGCTTTGCAGTTAATGTTTCTTGAATTTGCTGTTTAATCAATGGGAAAATTGGCATTGTTATGTCAGGTTACAATAACAATACTTTCCCCTTCTCTGATTAAGCAGTAAACTCAAGAAAGAATGTGTGAAAGGAATGGAATCAAAAGATTATTTTGGGCCTTTTGAGACTGTTGAATAGGGAGCCTCTATAGATGTGTTGATGTTATGTGATATATCTCATATGTAGTAATAATAATTCCTGACCATAATTTAGTTCTTTGTGATTTTACAAACCTTTTTCTATCATCTCACTTGAGCTAACTTAGCACATGCTGCTATTAGGTAAGTATGGCAGGTAATTCTGCCCTCCTTTTACAAGTGAGGACACTGAGACTTAAGAGAAGTTAGGTGGCTTGCCGCAGATCACAGCTTAGGGTTGGAATTTGGATTCATCCCCAGATCTCTCCCGAATCCAGCCTCAGGGCCATTCTGCTCCAGAATGCTGCTTCACATGTCATATTTCAGCAAGGCATTTATCAAAATTTCTGTTGTTTTTGTGTAGGAGATATAAAAATATAACTAGCTATATATACATATATATAATATATAAAATATAGCTAGCTATATACACATATAAATAAATATATAAAATATAGTAGCTTAAATTGTGGTTATATGGATTTTTAGCTAGTTAACAGCATCTAAAGACTTCTTTAATGAGTTATTGTCCACCTGTAGGGACTTTTTATTCCTTGCCGAGTGCCACAGGATTTTGTTCTTAGCCCTCTTTCTTTATTTGTCCAGACCTATGATTTCATGGATGTAGGGAGTTTCCAATGAAGAAACTCTCTCTACCAGTGCAGATCAGCAGCTAATCTGCAACCTATAATCTTAGAGAGTTGCCTTGGGGTACTGAGAAGGTAAGTGATTTGCCCAGGGTCAAAAAGCCAGTAAGTATCAGAGGCAGGATTTGAAGCTACTCTTTATCTACTTTGTATCGAGCTGCCTCTCCCTTATCCCTATCTTGTTCAACCGGTTCTTAAGAACAGCTTAGATAAAGATAGTGAACTTCAAATATACTGTAAAACGAAGGTAGTTGGGAGAGCTAATGTGGATGACAAAATCAGGATTTTAAGTATTATTAGCTCGCATGATTATCTGAAACAAGATAAAATTTAACTGGGATAAATATAAAAGCCCACCATTTAGGTTAAAAAAAAACTGCTTGTGCTTGCTTTGCAATTATATAATTGCTCAATTATAGGATGAGAGAACACTAATTTAACAGCCATTCACATAAAAAAGATCTTGCTGTATTTGAAGGATGATTGAACAAATTATGACATTTGAATATAATGATATACTGTTGTGTCATAAGAAATGATGACATGGAAGCTTCAGAGATACCTGGGAATTAATAAAAAAGTGTGTGAATTAATACAAAGTCGAGTGAGCAGAACAGGAGAACAATAACAACAATGAAAAGAAAAACGACCTCAAAGGCTTCAAAACTCTGATCAATGCAGTGGCCAACTATGATTACAGATGACGGATAATGAAGCATGCTCCAAATAAGACATTTTTGGGGGTGTGGCTAATAAGGGAATTTATATTTCTTTGTTTTGCATATTTGTTACAAAGGTTTTCTTTTTCTTTTTTTTCAGTGATGGGAAGCAGAAATGTTGGAGATAAAATAAATTTTTTAAAAATTGAAATTAATAAAAAATTTTTCATACACTGGCACAGTTGATTATAAATTCAGTCTTGAAGTTGCATAAGTAGTTATATAGTATCTAATTCAGAAAGAGTAGTTTTATTGCGCTCTTCATTGGTCACATCACACCTGAGGAATTTGGCTTGGTGCAAGTGCTCTTTTTACAATGGACCTTCACCAAACTAGTTAGAATTTAGAAGTTGATGATGAAGTTAGTGAAAGAATTATCTCACAAGGAAGAGTTAAAGTAACTAGAGCTTTTTTACATTGAGGGAAAAAAAAGATTATAGATATAATGATTTTTCAAGTATTTAAAGATCTAGCGTGTTCAAGAGGTAGTAGACTTATTGTTGTTTTGCTTCAAAAGATAAAAATAATTTTGAGTGAGTTACAATGAATTTTAACTCAGTATAATTACTAATATACATATCAATACAGATATGATATGATAATTCTACAAACAGTGGCATAGAATTAATTAGCCTGAGGGAACTATGAACATTGAAGAAAGTCCTTTTAAGAGTCAGTGATAGTTATGGTCTGATGGGAAGGATGCAATGATTCATTTGGGAGATACAAAGTCTGTTTCTTTTTTTTCCTGTTGACATCTATAGCCAGAGTGAGGCTTTTCGTGGTTGAATGTAGGATGCTGAAAAATAGCACTATTTTTAGCCCAGTTATTCCATGAATCCTTTCACTATATTTCCTAAATTAGCCTCTTATCCTTCCTGAGTCATGGTAAATGAGGCAAATCATTTGATATGTGAGGGATAAGTGATAAATCATCATGTCGGGCAATAGAGAAGATATGCCATAGATAAAAAATAGAATCTCTTCTGTCATTTTGCTATCTTGTTGGGGGAATAAGATATTTATATGAAACCATTATGGTGAGGGAGATAGAGTGACTGTAATGATTCTGGACTGAGGCTCAGAAGATTACACTACATTAGTTTCATTCCGTGATCTGGTCAAGTCACTTCCCTTGACTAAATTGTCTCTGACTGACTGACTCTCTCTCTCTCCCTCCCTCCCTCCCTCCCTCCCTCTCTCTCTCTCTCTCTCTCTCTCTCTCTCTCTCTCTCTCTCTCTCTCTCTCTCTCTCTCTCTCTCTCTCTCTCTCTGTTTCTATCTCTGTCTCTCTCTCTCTGTCTCTCTCTCTCTCTCTCCCCCCTTCCCTCCCTCCTTTCTAAGAGCCTGTGACTTCAGAGAGAGCAGTAGAATTATATTTTTGGATATGTCAAAGAACTGACAGGTTTTGAAATAAAGACAGCATTCTAGAGTTCAAAAGAGATGTTAACACAGACTGGAATAATGATTACTTCATAAAAGAAGTAGATCTGGAGTAGAGCTTTGAAGAAAGTGATGCCATTTGGAAAGGCATTGAGGAAATATTTGAAGATTTCATCTGTATAATAATCATTGTCCTCATCCAAATAAAAACTGATTGAAAAACCTCACAGCATAAGAATGTAGAGACTGCAAAGTATACCAAAGAGATACCTTGAAGCAGAGGGTTTCCTTTGAGTAATATTGGCAAAAAAGATGACATGAATAGGTTGGGAATAAATGGTTTTGCAAAAGGACATGAATGACTTAGATGAGGAGTTTGATCCAATGAATAAATAATCAATAGATTTAATGTATTAACTGATGACCTTATATGAGAGCATTTTCAAGAGAATAGTGGGCAGATAGTAGTAAATATACAAGATTATAAGGACCATTAGAACTTTTTGCTCAACAATCTGTCTAGCACCTCTGATTTGTGATACCTAAGCCATAACTTGTCCTTTTTCCTCTAATTTTGACTTGAGTCAATAAATATATGCCAGGTACTGTGCTAGGTGCTAGGAATAAAAATACAGAGAATGTATACACTCAAAATGCTTACCTTCTAATGAAGGAGACAACAAATACATACAAAATGATATGTATCATTAAGTAAATAAATACAAAGATTTTCAAGGTAATTAAATGTAAGATAATTTGAGAAATATAAACATTTGTTAAGCACTGCTTAGTTTTTTTTTTTGTTTGTTTGTTTGTTTGTTTTTTTGCTGAGGCAATTGGGGTTAAGTGACTTGCTCAGGGTCACACAGCTGGGAAATGTTAAGTGTCTGAGGCCAAATTTCAACTCAGATACTCTTAACTTCAAGGCTGGTGCTCTAACCACTATACCATGTAGGTGCCCCACTGCTTAGCTTTTAAGGAATTATTTTAAGGAATTATTAAGGGGTCAGAAAAACAGAAAAGACAATCATTCTAATGGGGGAGATAACACCTATGGAAGGTTTCATTTGCAAGTCAGATGGAAAGGTCCCATGGTCTTTAGAGTACAGGCAGCAAAACATGGTAATTCTTCTTTAATGTAATTTCCACTGACAAAGTCATATCAGTGTCTTGTTACTGAACCATATAGCAGTACCAAAGATTTTGATGACAACTTTTTTTTCCTAAGACTTTAGTAGATGTGACTGTAACCCTTATAGGATCAGTTGCCAAGTTGCATCTATATAGGATGTTGGCTATGAGTACTTGGCTTGAAACATTGCTATTCCAGAAACTCTTGGGTTCACCATTCTGCATTGTCTCCATCAGGGTCTAATGGGAGGTAGTACAGATAATGATGTTGGTTTGATTAGTCTGGAACGTGCTACATCCTTTCTTCTGGGTATCTTGCTACTTCACTTAGCTCTAGAGGGATTTTGTAGAGATGGAAGTAGGGAGAAGATACATTTCAAATTTGTTGAATGGCCAGCACAAAAGAAAGGTTTGCCAGAACAGAGAGTAGATCAATCTAACCAAATTGAAGAATTCAGGATAGGGAATGATGTGCAGCTACAAAGATTGAGGATAGATTGTGTAGGTCTTTGAAAATTAAATAGAGAAGTTATATTGTACTCATTTATACAGACAATGGAGCAGTTACTTAGGTCTTAGCCTCACTTCAGCCACCTGGGTTGGATGGTAATTTTAAAAAATATGATACATGGAATGCTGAAGAAAACTTTTAAATCAGAGTTGCTTTAAAATCAGATTTGTCAATTCATGGATTATCACATAACTCAGCATTATTGAAACAAAATTTAACTGGCTTAAATACATAACTACTATTTTTTGCATTTGATTTGGTGAAATCAAACAGTAAATGTCTCAAAACCAGATTTAGTGATCACTTCTTGAATGTGACCTAGTTTTTTTTTATGTTAAGTTTTATTCTCCAAGTACCAGTTTGTTTTTTTTTTTTTTTGTTGTTGTTGTTTTTACCATCTTTAATGAATCAAGGGAACCTTAGCAATCATTGTCAATGTACTCAGATTGTTTTTTTTTGGGAAATTTAATTAACTCTTTGTGACCTATGTACAGACTCTGCCATTTCCAAACCAGACTTGATAACCCACATAGAGCGGGGTGAAGAGCCATTCATTAGAGATGATGGGATCAGAGAAATTGTATTAAGATGTGGTGCTGATAAACAACATGATTTGAAGAGTACTTCTACACATTTACAAGGTGAATGAAACATTATGGCTATGAGATAGTGTGAAGTTTTTTCCTTGGATCTTTCCTGTAGTGTTTAAACTAAGCTTTTTTTTTTTTTTTTTTTTTTTTTTTGATGGGGGAGATGTTGGGGAATGGAAATAACTTGACTCTATCCAGAAACCCCTATATTTATGTAGTTCATTTGGTTCTTGTAATACTTGTAGCTTCTCTTGAAGTGTCAGCTACCTACTCTACAATCTCACCCAAACATGAGAGGGAAAGATAGTGGTTGTTTGTTTGTTTGTTTGTTTTTAATTAAAGCCTTTTATTTTCAAAACATATGTACAGATAATTTTTCAACATTATTCCTTGTGTACCAAATTTTCATCTCCTTCCCCCCCTTTCTTCCCCTAGATGTCACGCAATCCAATATGTTATACATGTTAAAATATATGTTAAATCCAATATATATAAACATATTTGTACAATTATCTTGCTGCACAAGAAAAATCAGATCAGAAAGGAAAGAAAATGAATAAGAAAACAAAATGCAAACAAACAATAACAAAAAGAGTGAAAATGCTATGATGTGATCCACATTCAGTTCCCACAGTCCTTTCTCTGGGTGCAGATGGCTCTCTTCATCACTAGATCATTGAAACCAGCCTCAGTCATCTCATTATTTGAAAGAGCCACGTCCATCAGAATTGATCATCATATAATCTTCTTATTGCTGCATACAATGATCTCCTGGTTCTGCTCATTTCACTTAGCATCAGTTCATATAAGTCTCTCCAGGCCTTTCTGAAATCATCCTGCTGATCGTTAAATATAGTGTTTTGAAGAAAAGTATAAATTAGTACTATAATTCTCAAAAAAGTGAATGCTCATGCTTGTCTTTTTCTTAATTCAATTGGAAATAATTTTGCTAAACAGCAGGCTGAGTTCAGAAAGGCCTGGAGAGACTTATATGAACTGATGCCAAATGAAGTGAGTAGAACCAAGAGAATATTATACACAAGAAGAAGATTATGTGATTATCAACTGTGATAGATGTGACTCTTTTTTACAATGAGTTGATTCAGGACAATTCCAGTAGAACTGAGATGGAGAGAGCCATCTGAAGTCAGGGAGAGGACTATGGGGACTTAATGTGGATCGAAACATAGTATTTTCACCTTTTTTATTGTTGTTTGCTTGCTTGGTTTTTTCTTCCTCAGTTTTTTTCCTTTTAATCTGATTTTTCTTGTGCAGCATGATGATTGTGGAAATATGTATAAAAGAATTGCACATGTTTAACATATATTGGATTACTTCCTTCTGGGAGGGGCATTGGGAAGGAGGAAGGGAGAAAAATTTGAAATTCAAGGTTTTGCAAGGGTAAATGTTAAAAACTTTCTTTGCATGTATTTTGAAAAACAGAAAGCTATTATAAAAAAATAATTTTGCTGGTTAAAAGTAGTGTGCCATCTCCTTCAAATAATATTTTTAAGTTCTAAACATATATAATTTGTGCCTTCAGGCATAAGGATTTCCCTATTCAGTACAGATGGCTATCTTTTAAAGATTTGACCCTTTTAAAGGTACCACATATTTTAAACATTTAAACAATATAAAACCATTTTTGAAAGAGATATCAGGTTCTTTGATATATCATCAGAGTAGAATAGATTTAACTGGAATTGAAGGAAAGAAGTAAGTTAGAAATAATTAAGGACAGATTTTTTTTTTCAGGGAATCAGAGAGATGCGAATATTGACAAGGAAGAATGCCATTTATATGGTCTTCAAAAGCAGGACCCATCTAGACCTTCATTAGATAAAAAGGCAGAGTTTTGCTCTAAACCGGAAGTCATGTGGAGAAGCCAGTACATGCAGGATACATTTACCCAAAAAGAAAAAATTTGTAGCACTAAACCATCCATCCAGAGTGAGGGAGAAGCATGCCGCAAAAGCCAGGATTCACCTAAGGTCCAAGAAATTCCCCCAGAACAGAGAATCTACCCCTGTCCTGTTTGTGGAAAAATTTTCCAGGTGAATGACCACCTGGTGAGCCACCAGAAGAGCTGCTGTCAAGACCAGCCATGCAAATATCCAAAATTCAAGAAGAAATTCAACAAGTCATCTGATCCCCAGCTACCCCAAAAAATTCACTTAAGAGAAAAACGGTTTCATTGCAGTGAGTGTGAGAAGAGTTACAGACGCCAAGTAGATTTAAGGAACCACCAGCTTGTACACACTGGTGAGAGGCCTTTCCAGTGCCCTGATTGTGACAAGAGCTTCCGACAGAAGGGACAATTACTCAATCACCAAAGTTTGCATACTGGGGAGAGACCGTTCCAGTGCCCTGAGTGTGACAAGAGTTTCCGACAAAAGGGACAACTGCTCAATCACCAGCGTCTGCACACAGGTGAAAGGCCCTTTCAGTGTCCAGAATGCAAGAAGAGCTTCCGTCTGAAGGCTGTCATGAAGGCCCACCTAGGATTACACAGCAGAGAGAGGCCATTCTCCTGCAGTGACTGTGGAAAGGGCTTTACCCAGCAATATAAACTCACTGAACACATTAGAGTACATAGTGGGGAGAAGCCTTACCAGTGTCCTGAGTGTGATAAGAAATTCCGCCTGAAGGCAGTCATGAAAGCCCACCATCGAAGACACAGTGGGACAAGGTCATTTTCTGACTCTGGTCTTGGCAAGGGCTTTACCAAACCATCTTTACTCAATACTCATATTAGAAATCTCATGGGAGAGAAGCTCTTTAAGTGCCAAGAATGTGACAAGTGTTTCAGCCAGAAGAGAGACCTTCTCACCCATCAGCTTATACACACAGGAGAGAAGCCCTTTCAGTGCCCTGAGTGTGGCAAAAGCTTCCACCTAAAGGCTGTCATGAAGGCCCACCAACGCTTACATAGTAAGGAGAAGCCATTTACCTGTGCTGATTGTGGCAAAGGCTTTACCAAGCAGTCTGCACTCACAATTCATATCAGAGTGCACAGTGGGGAGAAACCATTTAAGTGTTCTGAGTGTGACAAAGCTTTTCGCCTTAAGTCTGTCATGAAGGCCCACCAGCGCAAACATAGTGAGGAAAGACCATTCACCTGCAATGAGTGTGGAAAGGGCTTCATTCAAAGATATAAGCTTACCACTCACATGAGAATGCATACTGGAGAAAAGCCCTTTCAGTGCTCAAAATGTGATAAGAGTTTTCGTTTAAAAAAATACCTTCTCAAACACCAGGTTGTACACACTGGTGAGAGACCCTTCCAATGCCCTGAGTGTGACAAGAGCTTCTGTCGAAAAGCTTACATGAAAGTCCACCAGCGCCTCCACAGTGGGGAGAGGCCCTTCTCCTGTGGTGAGTGTGGTAAGGGATTTGTTCAAAAGTATAAACTCACTGAACATTTCCGAGTACACACTGGTGAAAAGCCTTTCCAGTGTGCTGAGTGTGACAAGAGCTTCCATCAGAAAGGCCACCTGCTCAACCATCAGCTTGTTCACACGGGAGAGAGACCCTTCCAGTGCACCGAGTGTGATAAGAGTTTTCGTCTGAAGGCTGATATGAAGGTCCACCAGCGCATTCACAATGGGGAAAGACCATTCTCTTGTGAGTGTGGCAAGGACTTTAATCAGAAATCTGCACTTAATACTCACCTCAAATTGCATGACAAGTTGAAACCCTGTAGTTACTTAAGTAAGCCAGACATTGAGTCTAACAGTGCCAGTAATTCAATTCATTAGAGTTTTGTTGCTGTTAAGACAGAATGAAAATTATAAAAAATGCACCAGAACTGTAACTGGCTGGGAAACTGCAACGGTGGTCAGACCAGCCTAGTGAATGGAACAAATTTCATTAGGAATCACTAGAAGTTTGGATCTCAGAACTCAGAATCAGGACTTGGAATTTGTAACCCCAAAATAGGTTAGTTTATTCCTCTCAAATGTATTCGTGCTACTATTAGGGTCCTCATGTAACTTCCAAAATGTGGCACTATCTACCTTCTCAGCTTTTCATTGGATAGAATATATTCCACTGAAAAACAACCAATGCAGTTTATTAGAAATGAACAAGTACAAATATCTTAACTATATTGACAAACTGAAATGCAAAGTATTAAGAGCAGGATTAGTCTTCAAGTACATCAAGAGGTTAGATGGATATCTTTATGGAATATGTATCTAAAAGGTCCAAGAAAATTAGAACATTTGTTTTGAACCAAATAGTAAAATATTGAAGAATTTGACGTACTAGAGATTAGGAATTAGTTTTGAAATTATTTCTTATTTAAATAAAGCTCTTCTTGCAGGAAGAGAGACCTGGAAAAGTCAGGTCTATGTTGACTGCATTGCTCAAACTATAGAGCTAATGGGGGGTAAAAAAACAAAACAAAAAAAAAAACAAAAAACAAAAACCACCAAAATCATCCCATTTTGCTGGGAATGAGACCAAAAGATAGCAGATTTTTAAAAACTCTAAATGAAGGCCACAAAAATATTCCTACTAGCAGTTTTAATGGCCCAGGAATTTTTTTATATCATTAAAAAGAATCAACCAAAGAAGACGATGGGAGCTGGAGTCAAAGAAAAGAAGTCAAAAAGGTATAATTATAACAATGATGTCAAGTGGGGAGAAAGGGTGGTAAGAAGAGTTGGAATGATGCTGACAGAAATGGGGTTGTTGCGAAGGGCAATGGTTTGCTGGAGATGATGAGTTTGGGGTGTTAGTGGATTATTATCCAAGTGGAAAGAGACTAATTTGTGAAATGTGGGATTGGATTTTGGCATCTGTTCTTAGCCTTAGTTTGGTGACTCTAGGATGTATAACCCAAGGACTGTCACCTAATTCTCTAAAAATTCTAGAGAACAAAAATTAATTTACTTTATAAATGCATATTACATGTCACATTGTATTTGTAGAATGGAAGGGAATTTGATGACATCAAACAATAGACTTTTAAAAATCTTAAAGTAATTTGGGTATCAACATACTAGAAAGTAAAAGCATATTTCATTTATAACTTACCAAGACTCCATTTTCATTGTCTCTTCATGTGTAAGAGAACCTGTGGCATGGGGGAGGAACCTAAAGTGTTTGAAACCTGGGTGCTAATTCTGGTTTTATTATTAATTAGGTAGGTGATCTTGGGAAAGGTTGTAAATTTCTCTAAACCTCAATTCATTTATCTGTAAAATGAATGAATCTCAGATTTTAAATTCCTAAGGTAACTTCAGTTCACACTTTTTCCATTTAGGGAATCATTAATGATTAACTGTGAGCAAGCTTTTTTTTGATGTAAGGGATATAAAACTACCTCTGTGACTTCTTTGTGCAGATTCCAAACCAGATTGATTTCCAAGATTGAATGAAGGGAAGGGCTGTACTTCAGTGATAAAGGAAACTCAATTAAAAACAGAAATAGCTTTGATACTGATGAACAAGTAATTTGGAGGCCTTTGGGGGTAAGTAAGATAGGATCATGACCACAATGAAGTGAATTTTAACTATATGATCCTTTATCAGCCTTAGTTTCTATATCAGTAAAATGGGAATAATAATAACACTTATATCACATGTTTATTAAGAGGATCAAATGTAATACTATAAAGTATTTCTGTAAGCTTTAAGATGGGGTATAAATATTAGCTGCTATTATTATGAGTACATTTGAAGAACACTACTGGCTGGCAAAAAGGGCAGAGAAAGTCTAAAATACTTCTATTTTCAATTAATCAACTTAATGGGTATAATTGGCCTTTTTCTTCTTGGTTCCTCATTATTCCTCTGTAAATAGTGATACTGCTATAGTATTAATGTGCTACTGACCCACTTTAGTAATGCAAGAATGATTGATAGAATTGTTAAAGGGACTAAGGCCCATATCCTCAAAGAAAACTCTTCCATGTTATATTTAGTAACATTTCTGTTTGAATGCACCAGGAGTTCTTCATTTTTCTTGTCAGATTTGAGGAACTTAATATTTTGGATTAGCAAATTAAAAAGCCACTAGCAGAGAGGAATCATATTTAGCCCTAATGGTCCAGTAGGGATCATTAAGTGGGATAAGTATGGAGTTCAGCTCGCCTAAGATTTCAGCCAAAAATAACATCTAAGTAAAGGTAGGCCAGTAAAGCTAAATAACCACCTGTCACAGCTGCTGCATTGCACAGTGAAAAGAGTACTGGATTTGGAATTAGAGGATCTGGTCAGTATACAGTCTGTTGTGATCTTGAACAGATCATTTAATCAGTATGTAATAACAGTTGGTCATAGACTAGATCTCAAATTCTTGTATCTCCAATTCTGATCACAAGAACAGGTCTTATGTTAGCAAGTGTTAAAATACTTGTAATTGAGTAACAGTCAACTCAACTCATAGATTTCTGTTCATAAAAGCTTAGTATTGAAAACCTTGAATTTCTTGATTGTGAAAAGAGGGCTGAATTTAACTGGTATCAGAAGAACTAAGTTCAGTTGTTGATTTTGCCCTTTATTATTTGTGTGAACCTGGACAAATGACTTAACTACTATGAATCTCATTTTCAGCATCGGTGAAAAGGATGGCCTAGGTCCCTTTGTTGTGATTTTTTTTTTTTCCTGAGGGTTAAGTGACTTGCCTAGAGTCACAGCCAGGAAGTGTTAAGTGTCTGAGTTCAGATTTGAACTCAGGTCCTCCTGACTTCAGGGGTGGTGCTCTATTCACTTCGCCACTTAGCTGCCCCCCCCCCCAGATGATTTTAAAGTGAGCTCATTGCTCAATCAAAAATCTCATTAGTGTGGGCTAGCATATAGCACATCTTAAACTCTATTGAAAACTGTGAGTTTGACAAGTTGTAGTCCTAATGTGACTTTTCATACAGGTCCTTGTGCTCAGGTAAGACTTATAGAAAAGAATAATATTAAATCAAAGAAAACAAGAAGGTGGCCATCTGGTCCCCTGCTTGTCCATTTATAATCTTTTGCCTATTCCCCACTGTCCCTTAGTGTCATGGTTTGTTGTTTATGTGCCAGGCTCTGTGCTAAGCACTGGGAATACAAAGCAAGGCAAAAAGCAGTCATACCCCAGGAAACTCATTATTAGGATTCTTTCATCATTCGGTATGATTTCATCAGCCTTGGAATTTCACCTGGTTATTACTTTCTGCCTCTCTGATTGAGGGTAGGAGTGGGTCCATGAGCTCCAAACCTCCATTTAAAGAGAGAGCTCACTTCAGATATCTCATTCCTCCCTTGGCTGTTTTGTGACTTCTCTTACTGACTTTACTATATTCCAGCATTGAATACTTTCTCTCTCCCCCCATCTCCTATTTTTCAGCTTCCTGGTTAGATTGTAAACTCCATGAGGACATGGACTGCTTTTCTTTTTTTTCATATTTGTATCCCTAGGGCTTAGCACAGTGCCTGGCACTTTAGTGCTTAATAAGAGTTTATTATTTATAGTCCCTGCTCTCAAGGTGCTCACAATCTAATGGAGAAAGGTAAGACAAAAGAATAAACTGAAAAGGGGGATGGGGAGCTTATCTTGCATTACTGGTATGATGTAGTCCTGGAGAATGAAGCCTAGTAGGAAATGATGAGATAGTAACCCTAGATACTCTCCTTAAATGGAGGAGCTTATATCCTCTAATCTTTCCAATCTGAGGAAGGGATCAGCCCCTGAGGCAGGAAATATAAAGAGGTGTGAGAGTTCCAGGATTCGAATAATCTTGCAGGATGCTGAGAGTCTGGAAAGCCCTATGAAGTCCCGAAGGGTGCAGCCTGGTGGGGAATGAACAACTAAGGACACAAAAATCTTTGGAAATAAAAACAAAGGCTGGGTATGATATAATCTGCTGGGTCCTGGCTACTGGGGAGACTGAAGCAGATGGATCATTTAGGTTTGGGTGTTTGGAGCTACTGAGTGGTAAAATAGATTAGGTGTCCACACTAAGTCTGGCAGCAGGATGGTGAATGGGAACACTGACCCATGTAGAAATAAAGCAGGTCAGGGTTTCAAGGCAGAGCATCGGTGGGATCTGGCCCTTGAGTGGCTGTTTCATTTCCAGCCTAGGTGAGATTAAAAAAAAAAAAAAAAAAAAAAGCAAGAAAAGTTTCATAGTTATCCCCCTCTGTTCATGAAAAAAACTCTTGCTAGAGTTCACAACCCCTCCATTCTCACTTTCACAAGACATTTTCCTGAGTTTATGGAATCACATTTCTCAGGTCTCTGCTTGGGATCTGTACTTTTCACTTTGATTGGAGAAAATGTAAAAGGGATATAATCATTGTCCCTGGAACAATTCATTTCAATTACTATCATTGCTAATTCCTTCCCTCCCTTCACCTTAGTTCCGGGTTCTATATCTGTGGGCTTATAAAATATTTAAGAGGCGATGTCCCACTGAAATCCTGTTCTTGTATCTAATAGAGTGGGTAAATTGTTAACTTAAGTGGGGGAAAGAAAATTACATCTTCATTTCAGTATGGTTTCCTTTGTGATCCTATGCATTTTATTTTATTATAAACATTTTTCTGAGAAGGGGTCTGTAGGCTTTATGAGATGGTCAAAGGTACACATGACATCAAAAGGTTAAGAATGCTTGATCTGGGGCAACTATCTGGTCCAAGGGATAGAGCACTAATCCTGAAGTCAGGAGGATCTGAGTTCAAATTTGACCTCAGATACCTAATATTTATTAGCTATGTGACCCTGGGCAAGTCACTTAACTCCAATTGCCTCAGGGGAAAAAAAAAGAAAGAATGTGATCTGTGACTGTCCAGATTAAACATATCTTGATTCTATGTTTATTTTTGGTTTCTTTAGAGATGAAAGTTACATTTCTCATAAGAAAACTTCAAAAGCAATGGATTCTCACAATAGCAGTGGTCAGTGTTGTCTTCCCTTTTTATTAGTACATGGAGAGGCTTTTTGCATTTCTAATGGTTCCAGATGTGACAAGTTTCTCCTTGTTTCATGATAATCCAGCAACAATTGCATTGTGGTGGCTGAAAAGTTCTGTCAACAGTGGAGGAGCACAGAGGATGAACCAGAGCTACAATCAGTCACCTGGAGAATATACTGAGATATTGTTCTTTTTTTTTTTTCTCTGAAAGTTCTGTTCAAAGGACTTTGTCTAAGTTCATTTATTCATGTATGAGAAGTTGGTTGAGGATAATAAGTAATGCTTATACTACCCACTTCCTCATGAGATCGTTGTGAAGAAAGCCTTTTTTTAACATTTTAAAGTCTATGTAAATAGGAGCTATGGTAAATATGCAAATACTTGCTCATTGATTGATTGGAAATAATTGTTTTACCTTTAGATTTAAAAAGCCTCTGGACAAAACTTTAGAGAACTGGGCGCTTTTAGGAAAACAGTGATTGCTGGGTTCCTTTGTTAACTTGTCCCATCTATATAGAGTGACCATTTTTCATTCTCAGGCTATCAAACACAAGATAAAAGTTGAATTCCTAACTATAGAAATCAGATACAAAATGCTATGGTGCCAGGTTTAAAAAAACAAAAAACAAATAAAAAAACCCCCACAAATCACACAGGTCCTCAAGCTCAGAAAATGAGAAGCAGTCCTGTGATTACCCTCTTGCTCCTATTTAATGTGTTCCCAGTTTCTGTGCCCAAGTCGTGTTTCAGGTGGTGGTGTGATTGGCAAACTTGTTTAGTTTTATTGTGTTACAGTAATAAAATATCTTTGAATTCAGAAAGTCTGCTTTCATAGTTGGGGAAGATTCAGCTTTCTCCTTGGGGTCCTATAGTGGAGTTATGTAGCTCTCAGTTGATAACCCTTAATCATTGTCTGATGTTTATATAACAGATGTCCATACTTCTGAAGACTTAGCTCTGAATAATTATGGGAAATTTGAGTGTGATGCTGGAGTTATAAGACTATCAAAAGTCTTCAGCTTCCTCCTAAAAGGACCCAAAAAAGCCCTGATTATTGGGTTAAATTGTATGAAAGACCTCCTTCCTGAATTAGAATTGCAGCTGAAAACTATTGCTGAGAAGAGACAAGTTTTGAAGTATATACATTTAGCATGTTGAAATGCCTGCTCTAATGTACATCTTGAGGCAGGTTCCTGTGGAAGTGGTTTGAAGTATAAAACATATCACAAAATAAAGGCATTTGTCTTTATTGATCCATATTTGGGAATTTTTCTAATACCTCTGCTCTAGATGGCACAGTAGTTTGAGTGTGGGCATGCCCGGAGTGAGGAAAACCTAATTCCAGCCCAGACTCAGATACTTATTAGCTGTGTAACCCTGTTTACCTCAGTTTCTTCATCTTTAAAATAAATAATAGCACCTACTTTCCAGAGCTGTGAGAATCCAATGCCATAATATTTGTGAAGTGCTTAGCACAATGCCTGGCAAATGTAGGCACTATATAAATGTTACTATAATTATGATTATTATATTTTAAAGTTTCTTATCTATCCTCTTTCTACATAATAAATATGAAAACCTCTTCCAAGGAGGATGAGATCTATTAGTAGGCAAAGGGGAAACAGTCTTCTTGGTTTGGCCTTATGTTCCCTCGAACAAGTCAAGCTTATTTCAAACTTTTCCTTTTTCTTCTGCCTAGAATTCTATTGTTTTCATTTGTATCCAATTCTTTGTGATCCCATTTGGGGTTTTCTTGGCAAAGATACTGGAGAGGTTTGCCATTTTGATCTCGAGTTCATTTTACAAATTCGGAAACTGAGGTAAATGGTTAAGTGACTTGCCCAGGGTCACACAGCCAAGTTTCTGAGGCCAAATCTGAATTGAATTCTTACTTCCCATTTATCCTAGTGTTATCCACGCTTTATGCTTTAATTCAAGTCTTTACTCCAGGAAGCTTTTCCTGACTAATCTAATTTAAACTATTTTTTTTTTCCCTGATGTAATGGGTTAAGTGACTTGCCCAGGGTCACACAGCTAGGAAGTAGTGAGATCAAATTTGAACTTGGGTCCTCCTGAGTTCCGAGCTGGTGCTCTATCCACTGAGCCACCTAGATATTTTCTAAACTATTTTCTTTCTTTTAACTCCTCCAGTGTGGATCACTCATTTAGCACAATCACATACAGTCTTGTATTGTCATTTATTTCATATATGTAGTCATTGTTTTTTCAGTGTGATTTAAAATTCCACCAGGACAAGGACTAAGTCCTATTTTTTTTTAATGTTTTATTTTTTTCCACCCAATTACATGTTAAAATTCTTTTTGATTTCCAAATTTTATCCCTCTTTCCCTTCCTCCCTTCCCCTTCCTTGAGATGGTAAATAATCTGATACATGCAGACATGTAAAATATTTGCATATTAGTCAACTATTTGGTACAAAAATATTTAAAAGAGGCCTCTGTCTATATTCAAACAATATCAGTTCTTTCTTTGGAGTTAAGACACCATGTTTCAAAATGAGTCCATTGAGATTGTTTTGGATCATTGTATTGCTGAGAATTGCTAAGCCATTCACCATTCTTCATAGTACTACTTTGCTGTTATTTTCTGCAATGTTGTTTTGGTTCTGGTCATTTAATTTTGTTTCAGTTCATACTGAACTGAAAGTTTTTGCAGTTTTTTTTTGTTGTTGTTTTTTTTTTTTTTTGAGTCCTCCAGATTGTCATTTCTTATAGCACAAAAATAACATTTAATCATAATCGATCATATACCATAGCTTGTTTAGTCATTCCCCAGTTGATGACCTCTTAATTTCCAATATAATTTTCTTTTTTGTCATATTAGCCTGATAGGTGTAAAGTGATACCTTAGAGTTTTAATTTGCATTTAATCAATAGTGATTTAGAACATTTTTATGTGACTGATTTTCTCCAAAAATTGCCTATTCATATTTGACTATCAATTGGGGAACAACTAGTGAACTTAAAAATTTGACTCAGTTCTCCATGTATTTGAAAAATTGGGCCTTTATTAGCCAAGTAATATTTGTTAAAGAGGCATTCAGGAATTTTAACTAGAGATCTGTCAAAATGTTCCTTATTTCCTCTGCTATCACCCTAATTTGAGTCTTCATTTAATCTTACCCATAGAATTCTGTGATCTAACCTGTATATTGTCCTCAGACATATTCCTAAAATACTATTTTGAACACATTAAGGTCAACTACCAATGATTCCCACTGCTTACATAATCAGACCAAATAATACATTCAAAACCCTCATTAACAGCTTCCTCAGTGATAGCATTGTAGTCTACAGTTTGATCTCTTACACAAAACAATTTTTTGCTCTGATTGCACTACCTTCCCATACTAATTTGATCAATTTGTCTTCTGAGGCCACAAGCACATTCTGCCTCTAAAACCTCAGACATTATTTTTTACCCCATTTCTAGGTTCCTTAGAAAAAGTGAGCCAAACCTGCTGGAACAAATATGAGATTTTAAGAAATAGTGTACTTAACTACAAATATTAAAATAAAAAATAAATGTGAAAAGTGAAAATTAAATAAAAATAAAACATAGCCTAGCCCTCCTTAATCATAGGGTCTTTCTAAAATTACTCCTAATTCTCGATTGTATACAATTTTTTGCATGTTGTCTATCTCCTTGATCTGGAGCTTCTTGAGAGCAGAGTTTTTGCTTTTCTTTGTATATTGGGATACAATAAATAAATGAATGAATATATAAGTAAACATATGTACATAAAATATGTGTATATATTATGCATGTTTCTAGCATATAGTTGTGTATATATACATATATAGTGGCATTCATTGCATTTATAAATATATATCTATTCATAGATGTATTTATGTGTATATATTAATCTTTTGCATATGTACATAGACAATAACACACATGTATACACCCCAGCATTTATTTGTGTGTGTGAATATAGTAAAGTTTATGTATATACACATATATATATATACTAGCATTATATGCATATGAGGGCATATATACACTAGCAGTTACTGCATAAATATGTATATATACACATGTATACATACTAGCACTTGTATGTACACAATGTGTGTATATGCTATTATACGTGTATATGCATACACATGTATACATACTAACAGTTGTAATGTATATATGCACATACACCATTATACACATGTATACACTAGCAGTTATGCATGCATATATATATGCATGTATATGCTAGTAGTTAGAAGTATACTTAAAACAAGTTGTTAACTCAGTGGAATTGATGAGATAATGGTTCTCTAGTACTAAGTATTTAGTATTTAAACTGGGGACAAAGTCAGACTCAGACTGAGGCTAGTTGAGAATGGCAGACTGTCAGACTGCCAAAGGAGACCTCCAGAAAACTAGCCTATACATTACACACATACATACATGCACACTAACAGTTATTGCATATGTATATGTATAGGCATGTATACACACATATATATAATGTCCGGGCTAGCTCCCTGGAGGGCCTCAAGGTCTATCAGAGGCAGGATCAATCAAAGTCCTTGGTCTTTAGGGGGAAAAGTGAAGGAGGCAGGCAAGCTACCCAGAAGCTTGCCAAAGATGTATCCTAGATTCTGGAATCCAGAGTCTCCAGTCTCTCTCCTCCTTCTCCTGCAGCCAAGTGACCCTGACCTCTCTCCCTCAGCCCTCTAATCCTCACCTATGATTACCTCACCACCAAACATTTAGCAAGCCAATCATGAGGAGAGCCATCACATTACCATCTCATCTAAGTATATGCTTATAGAGCCATTATCGTACATCAAATAAGTAATTAGCCTTAAGTGCTCTGCTGACTGATTGATTCAAGCACACTTTTCAGCTCTCTCTCTATATATATACCATCAGTTAAGTGTATGTAAAATATATACACATATACACATGCATGCAAAGTTAACAGTTTTGTATATATATGTATATGCACACACATATATATGTATATGCAAAAATATATGTGTATGTACACATACACACAAATGCATGCACAATGAATAGTGTATATGTGTGTACACACATATATGCATATATATGCCAACAATTAGTGTATGTAAAATGTATACACATGTACACACATGCACCTCAGTTATTGCATATGCATGTATATATATATGTGCACATACATGCATATATAGCCAGCAGTTAGCTTATGCATATGGGTACACACATATACACACCTGCACGCACACTGTTATTGCATAAGTATATATGTATATCCACATATGCCTGCATATGCCAGCAGTTAACATATGTGTATTATACACATGTATACACAAGCATTTTAGCAGTTATTGCATATGTATATGGGATTGTGTACATATATGCATGTATATAGTGGTAATTATCGTGTGTATATGAACACATACACATGCGTACATGCTTAGTTATTCCACATGCATGTGTATACACATACACATGTGCACACTAGCCATCATTGTACATGTGTGTGTATTCGCACACGCACACGCACACAGTGCTGGCCCACATTAGAATAGCAGGTCCCTGGACTGCAGGCCCAATCCTTTATTTCCGGGGCTAGTCTTGCAGGATCCCTTTGCGTTTTCCGCTGGGAAGTGGGTCACCCACATCCATCCTTCAGCAGGAATGGCATGCACCCGCTTCCTGGGTCACTGCCCAGGGTCCTTTTGTTTGGACTCTAGACAGACTTTGGGGTTAAAACTCTCGGGGCACTCTACCTCCTGCGCCCTTTCCCCTTTCAGAGGCTGTGAGGATGCTGTTCGATCTTACGGCAGACAGAGGGCGCTGTAGGTACCGGGCCTGCCGGGAGGCCAGAGGAGTGTCTTGGAAGGAGCTAGTTCCCAGAGTGCACTGGGGGTCCACAAAGCAACAGCTGGGCAGCTGCAGAGGAGCGGGGCCCTCGGGACCTGGAGCTTGGCTAGATCTGGGGCCGGGCCGCAGCGGCTGCGGAGGCGGAGGCAGCACAGCTCGGGCCGGCTCTCTGGAGCCCACCACGGCCCTCGGATCTCCTGCTCCGCGCCCTCCCCCGACTGACTGCCCTAACGCAGGCCCAGGACCCCGGGCCGAGCCGGCCGCAGGGAGCCCCTGCGGGTGCCGGGAGCGGAGCAAAGCGAGAGGAGGAGGAAGGAGGAGAGGAAGGGGAAGAGCCGGACGCGCCGTAGCCTCCCTGGAGCCGGGGAGTGAGACTCAGGGCCATGGCCGAGGCGGCGCCCCCTCCGGTGAGAAATAACCCCGCGCGGGCCCGGCGGGGGAGCGGGGCGGGCGGCCCCGCGGGCAGAGGCCGGGGAACCTTCCTCTGTGCCAAGTTAGGCCCCAACGATTGACAGCAGCTCCTCCCCCCCACCCCGGCCGACTGAGGGAGGCCCTGAGACCGGGGGAGCCGAGTCCGGGGGTTTATCAGATGTGGGAGAGCGAGCACGCTCCCCAGCATTAAAGGGCCCGGGGTGGCGAGGCAGCTTCGGTCTCGGTCGAGCTTAGAAGGATTGCCTTTCTGTCGTCATTCTCTCCCCCTCCCCCACTGTCCTTACGGAGTCTCCAGGTGCGACTTGGGAATCTTTTTCATTGTACAGGGATGTAGAGAGAGAAGGAGGGAAGGAGAGGGGGAATAGGGAGGAAGAGGAAAAAGGAGGGGGAGAGAGAACGAGGAGGAAGGAAGCGGAGAGGAAAAGGGAGGGGGAGGGGAGAAAAGAGGGGGAGGGACGAAGAGAGGAGAGGGGAAAAGAGGGAGGGGAGGGGGAGAGAGGGAGGAAAAGGGGAAGGAGGGGAGAGGGAAGAGGAGGAGGGAGGAAGACAGGAAGGGAGAGAGGGAGGAAGACAGGAAGAGGGAAGGGGAGGAGAAAGGAGGAGGGAGGGGGAGAGGGAGGAAGACAAGAAGAGTAAAAGGAGGAAGACAGAAGGAAGGGGGGGAGGAAGACAGGAGGAGGAAGGAGGAAAAAGAAAGAGGGGTAGAGGGAAGAAGGAGGAGGGAGAGGAGAAGGGGGAGGGGGAAGAAGAGAGGAAAGGGGTAGAAATGAAAAGGGGGAGAGAGAAAGGAAGAGGAGGAGAGGGAGGAAGAGAAAAGGAAGGAGGGTGGTAGAGAGATAAGGGGGGAAGATAAAAAAGGGGGAGGGAGAGAAGAAAGAAGGAATGAAGAAGAGAAAGGGAAGGAGAGAGGGAAAGGATACTTACAAATACCTAATAACATCAGAACCTACAAACTGCAGGAACACCAAGGGACTGGAAAGAGAAATAGCCACTAATATTGTCTTCATAAACAAATCCTCCAGATTCTTTGGACCAAATAGATTGCATGAGCTTCTCACAAGGACTGTCTTTTGCCTCTTTTTTTGGGGGGGGTATCCCCAGTACACAGCATAGTGCCTGGCACACAGTAGGCACTTATTGAATGTTTACTAAATGCCGGTAGGTGGTACAGTGATTTGGCCTCAGACACTTTGTAGCTATGAGATCCTGGGCAGGTCACTCAACTTCTGTTTTTCTCAGTTTTCTCATCTGTAAATGGGGATAATAGTAGCACCTCTCTCAGAATTCTGGTGAGAATCAAAAAGGATATTTGCAAAGCACTTGGCACATATTAATTGCTTTACAAATGTTGTGGTGTTATTACTTGACCCCTTTTAAATGCATAAGAATTTCTTGATATTACCACAGTACTGAAGTAGCATTATATAAAGGTCTAATATAAAAATTAGGAGGTTAGAAAATAGTCTGTAATACTTTAATATTTTGTAAGTAATAGTTTATAACCAGGGAATCTGCTTCTGGCACCAGACATTCTGGGATGAAATCAGTGAAGTAGAAGAAATATAGGTTGACCTTGAGAGGTCTTTGGTACAGACAATTGCCCCATTTTACATCTGTGATAATATTCCAATTTGAGGTGACTTGACCGTAATGATAGGAAAGGGCCATAAAGGGTATAAAGTATCACTTCTCCCCTTCCCCATCTTACAGATATGGAATGGAGGGCCAGAGTAGTTATATGTTTTACTGAGGGTCACACGGGTGGAGACAAATATATATTTTAACCCATATCCTTTGACTCCAAAGCCACTATTCTTCCATTTCCATATTGGCTCTCAGTTACACAGCTAGCAAATGTCCAGAGGTGAGGTTTGAGTTCCAGACCTTGTTCTGCTTTACAGTAGCAAGACAAGAATGAGAATTCACATTCTTAGAGGTTCATCTGTTCACCTGTATCCAGAAGGACAGGCAAGTTCCTCAGATATCAGGTCCATGTCTGGAATTTGTATATTACTCTTCTTCCTTGTCCTGAGGAAGGGTAAGTTTTCCATGTGTTTTTGAGCAAATGCTTTAGTCCCTGTCTAGGGAAATTCAGTGATCCTGTGTTTCAGAAATTACATTGCCAAATAAATAAAAGATGAAAAAACATCTGAGATTACTGAACACAGTAGAAATGTTACAGTCTACTAATGTTTTTAATACCTGTCTTCAGTTCCACAGTGTGACATTCAAATAGGTTCATTGTCCACCAGGAGTTTCTGATTCATTTATTTATAGGATCATAGATTTAGAGCTGTAAGCAATGATGGCTAAGGATTGTTAGGTCTTAGACATAGAGAGAGTGAAAAATTGACCTCATTCTCTAGGAATTTAGAATAATAAATGTTAAATAGTAGTAAAGAAATGAAATGACCATATTTTAAAGGGAGGATGACAAAACTGCAAAGAAGGAGGTCTCAGTAAAGGAATATGAGAAATCTGAAGAAGAGAAAGGTTACTTTTGGCTGCAGGTATCAGAAGTGTTTTCATGAAAGAATTACATCTAAGTTGAGCCTTTAAAGAGACATTAATAAATGGAGGTGGGGGAAGAGGAATTGTGGGGGGTTGTTAATGTACAAAAGTAGATTGTAACAAAATGAGAAAAGCATACAGAAAATAGTTGGTTTTTACTAGGAAAGTAAAGTATGTGAAGGGGGAAATAACATGAAATAAGACTGGAAAGATATGATGAAACTACATCATGGAATTTGTTTTTAAGACTAACGGACAGTACTGAAGATTTTTGTTTAATGAAGTTTCTTGATCAAAGCAATGTATCGGATAGATTAAGCACACAATATTGTGAAAGATGGGTGTTGAGGATGTAATCTGGAGGTATGAATTTAGGTGGCTGCATACCCTGGAGTGTGGATGGCTGAGGTGGAAAAGAAGTGTTCTCCAAGACAGGAGCAATAGCACTTGGCAGTAGATACAGGGAATAAAAGAGAGTGAAGGCTCAAAAATGATCCTGAGATTTCAAATTTATTGATGAGGACAGTAGTGATGGCTTTAGTAGAAATAAAGAGGAAGGCCAACTGTTTTTTATATATTGCTTAATTCACCAATGTTGGAAATGTAAAGTAGTATCTTTTGGGGAGAAGTAGGGTATAAGTTATCCTTATATGAACAAATATTTCAACCAATTATTAAATATTTATGTTTATAATTTACTCTAATAAAAGGTAGGAATCTAAAGACAAAAATTAAATAGTCACTGGCCTTCCTGGAGTTTACAAGTGAAGGAATAGCCTTTTCACCCAAGTAGTTCATATTTGTCATCTACATAAATGTGCAGTGTCCCACATTTCTTGAAGGCTAGGGATCTCCTAATCATTGGCTAATAGAGTGCTTGGAAAACTTAATCTCATTAAGTAAATATACAATTTTGCCAGAGAAATATTGAATGGAAATCATGAAGTACATGAATAGTCCAGGAAAATCTAAGTATATAATTAATGTATCTATCAAATGGCTTCCATTCCATAATAAAATCCTCAGCAATTGTACTTAAAATTTCTTCACATATGCTATAATTGAAGAAATAGTATCAAAAAAGAGACTGTAAAGAAGAGAAGAGGGACCACTACAGACCCTTGAGGAAGAGAAAACCCATATTAAAGTGATTAGAAGTAAATGAGGTAGCACAAGAGCTTGAGAAGGAGTGGTAAAATTTTCCTTCTGGAAAAGAATCAGTAAAGTCATGGAAACCAAGAGAAGAGAAAGTATGAAGTAGAAAGGGCTGTTCAGTGGTGTAAAATATGACCAAAAAGGTTAACGAAGAGAAAAATCATTGGATTTGGTGGTACAGGCGTTATCAGTGACCTTGAAAAGAGCACTTTCTGTAGAATAGTGGGAGCAGAATTGCAAGGAGTTATGCAGTGAATGGGCAGTAAGAAAGTTGAGACAGACTGAACTTTTGCCTTTTTGTGACAATGAAATATGGGGGAATTGCAGGACCAGCATTTGGGGTATTGTTTTTAAGATAGGAAAGCCAGGAACTTAATTGTAGGCTGAGGAGAAGGAGCCAGTAGAGAAAGAAATGATGCTTGTAATAAGGGATTACTGATGAAGCAAGTTAATAGAGGAAGTAAGAGGGGATGGAATTAGGGGTTTAGTGGAAGGGTTCGCTTTGGAAAGAAGTATGACTTGCTTTTCCTCTAAGATTGTAATAAAGAAAAGGAATGGAAGAGAAGGACATTGAGATATTTAAAGGAATAGTAGGAGAGAGCTGAAAGAAATCATCTGGGGATAGAGAGGAAAAAGTTAACAGCTGAATAGGAGGATTGCCACATTGAATGAGTTTGTAGGACTTGGTCATCATCTGGGGATAGAGAGGAAAAAGTTAACAGCTGAATAGGAGGATTGCCACATTGAATGAGTTTGTAGGACTTGGTCATCCTGGTTTTGTGATTTTTCTCCTGCATTGTTCAGCTGCTAGGGAATTGGGTTGAGAAGGCAGATAGTTGAATTGGCTAGAAATTGAGTTATCAAGTTAGGAATAATAGAAGAGCAAGGGAACAAGAGATTGAAAGATGGGTAAACGGATATTGTTGAAATGGCTGATTCTAGAATCAGGATTAAATAGAAAATCACCTGTGATCTTTTCATTTTATGGTCTTCATCCTCATCCTTCTCAACCTTTCTGCTACATTTGATATTAAATACTTTCTCCTTTTTAGGTTTTCTTAACATTATACTCCTGCTTCTCCTTTTACCTGTCTTTCTGCTCCTCAGTCTTCTTTGCTGGGTTCATCATCTAGCTTCTGATCCTAAGGCCCTCTCTACTCTTTGAGTAGCCATGAGATATAGACATACATTGCAGAATTTAAAAAATATATATATATACATATTTATGACAGGTTTTGTCTTGATTTCTCAACTGAAGAGGAGAGTAAATAAGTGGAAAACTATGAGAATCTGAAAATCAAAAAAAATATGACCCAAACACTACTTCCTGCATCAGGCCTTTGCTGAATCATTCATATTTTCCAAACTGTCTTGTAATTTAAATGCTTTGTATATGTTTATGTTCAATTTCTATTTAGGCTACATATTTTCATATAGACCTGTTTTATTCCCTCATTAGATTATAAGAATTGTTTGTTCTTGTACTTGTATCCCAGTGCCTGGAATATAGTAGATACTTAATATTGTTAATTGAAGAGAAGTGAAGCCATAATAAGGTTTATGAAATTACAAAATAGGGAGAAATTGAGATATTGATAGCTCATGATAAAAGAGGAGGGAGGGAAGCTTTATTAAGTGGATACTTTATGTCACTTACTATGTTAATTAATTTACATATATCTCTTTTAATCCTTATAACATCTCTGAGAAGTAAGTACTGTTATTAATATCTTAATTTTACAGTTGAGGAAAACTGAGGCAAAGTTTACACAGCGAGTTATATATCTAGTAAGTGTCTGAGGCTATAGTTGAGCTTAGCTCTTCTTAACTCCAGATCTACAGTTGTATCCAATTCACTACTTAGCTGCCTACAAGAACAAGTATGGAAACAAAAACCTCTAAAACCAAGAATAAGTATGGGAGAAATAAGGAAGAGGAGAGATTAAAGGACAGCTGGATATGGTCAGGGAAATTTCAGAGTTAAAATAACTTGGGGAAATAGCATAATAATGAGGTCTCAAGTTGACTTATGGTTGTATATACGGCTGCAATAAAATGAATGGAAGATGGAGATTGTAGGATTTAAGGTGTTCAGTGAACTATGAAAATATGGTGTTAAAAGATCATTGGACACCTTGTAAAAAGTCATTAAAAATGAAGTTTCCCAAGCTGATGGCAAGAGAAGAGATAGCGGCAAAAACTATGAACCAGGTTCCAAAGTAATATAAAACAGTGGAGGTTAGTTGAAGACAATGACAAGGACCTGAAAAAATGTTGTATTTGGATTCAGAAGACCCAGTTTTCATTCTTGACTTATTTGACTTTGATTCTCAAATTCCTCACTTATAAAACGATCTAAGATCATAATACCTGAGAGTTAACTTATTAACCATTATTAAGATCAAATGAGATGATGTATGTAAAATGCTTTGTAAATGTTAAAGTTCACAGCATAAGTATACTCCTTTTTTTGAACAAAAGGCCACTGATCCACTTACATCTCAATTGCGCTTGCCTGACCTTCCTAGGACCCTTATATTTAAATATTTGAAAAAGACTGTCACGTTTTCCATTATTTTTCTCTGAGCCTCTGTTAAGTGATAATTTATTGTACTATAAACTTCATAGAATTTTTATGACAGACTTGAGAAAGCATAATTTTTTATCTGGACTTATCATGGAAGATTTCATAAAGTTTTGATCTTTGAGCTGATATTGCCCCTAATTAATATTCACTGTTATATTCTTTTTCTCTTGTTAAACAGATTCCAGAATGGGAGTCAGAATGTACCACTTCGCTGCAATCCCTCCCACTGCCCAGTGAGGCTCATTTGCAGACAGCAGCTATCTCTCTATGGACAGTTGTAGCAGCAGTGCAGGCAGTAGAGAGAAAGGTGGAGGTGCACAGCCGAAGACTTCTGCATCTGGAAGGCCGGACAGGAGCAGCTGAGAGTAAGCTGAACAACTGTGAAAAAACAGTGGCGGACCTTGGGAACCAGCTGGAGGGGAAGTGGGCTGTGTTGGGGACCCTGCTCCAAGAGTATGGACTGCTGCAGCGGAGGCTAGAAAACATGGAGAACCTGTTGAGAAATAGGAATTTCTGGATCCTCCGGCTTCCCCCGGGTATTAAAGGAGATATCCCGAAGGTAATAATATCACATCTGTGACTACAAATAAAATGAAACCTTGTACTAAGGATTTTGATCTGTCAGTTAATTGAACTTTTTTATTTCAATTTTTTGTGGTAGGAAAAAAATAAGCTGAAGGAATTGTGAAGTTATTAAATGTGTTTATCTCATAGATGTTCTCCTATGACCTATCCTATTGTCTATTGGAGTTTTAGTCTTAAATTAGGGAAATTCCTCATAATATTTAGCCTGATCCTGCAGTTGACCTTTGTCTCATCCCTTTCCTTCACAACCTTGTGTCATTTCCTCTTCATCAGTTAGCTGGGGAAAAGCAATGAATAAATGAGAAGTTGACTTTTTTGAACTTGACAGTGTTGGTTGAGTGATTGGGTAGGCCCCTGACAGAGACCTGATGGATTCAGAGTACAGACTGAGACTTAATTTTTTAGCATGTCTGACATATAAAAGGTTTTGTTTTCTTTTTAAATCTTCACTAATTGAAAATAATTTTTAAAAATATATGTTTAGCAGAGGAAATATGAAGAAAACCGAACTAAGGACCTGTTGTTTTCAGCCTCTGAAAGTACATTGTTATAAGGTTTCTTTCCCTGGGAAAAAAATTATTTTAAATTAAAAGATGGGATTCCAATAAACTTTGGAGAGAAAAAAAAAGTCATCTACATCCAGAGAGAAAACTATGGAGATTGAATGCAAATTGAAACATAACCATTTTCACCTTTCCCCCCCCCCTTTAATTTTGTTTTTGTCTTTCTCGTGGCTTTCCCCTTTTGTTCTTATTTTTTTCCCCTGCAACATGACTCATGTGGAATGAATGTACATGTATAACCTGTCTGTATCCTATTGCTTGCTAGTTTGGGAAGGAGGGAGGAAAAAAATTTGGAACTTAAAATCTTAGAAAAATGAAAGTTGAAAACCATCTTTACATGTAATAATATAGTATTAAAATAAATTTTTTTTAAAAAAATGAAAAGAGAAAAAGGATTTCGAGGCAGTTAGCCTCAACAGATAAAATGAGGTGCTTGCATTAATTGTGGATCTTCATTTAGCAGCTTCCTACGTAACAAGAGATGGTAAAATGGTTCATTGGGAAGAATGAGAAGAGATATAGATTTTTGAATCTCAGCTCTTCTACTTGCTTCTTGTATGACCTGGGGAAAGCCATTTAACTTTTCTGGGCTTAAGTTTCCTGATCTCTAAAATATCTGATTTGTGAAGTCCCTTCTAATTCTAAATTTGATCCTGTGACTCTGAGAATTTTGTAGTAATGAGTAATATATATTAGAAATCATGTTGCTAGCATTTCCACTCTTTCTGTTATTGTTTGCTTGCATTTTTGTTTTCCTTCTCAGGTTTTTTTCTTTCTTTCTAGATCCGATTTTTCTTGTGCAGCAAGATAACTGTATAAATATGTATACATATATTGGATTTAACATGTACTTTAACATATTTAATATGTATGGGACTATCTGCCATCTAGGGGCGGGGGTCAGGGGAAGAGGGGAAAAGTTGAAAAACAAAGTTTTGCAAGGGTCAGTGTTGAAAAATTACCCATGCATATGTTCTGTAAATAAAAAGCTATAATTAAAAAAAAAGAAAAGAAAAGAAAAGAAAAGAAACCATGTTGCAAGTATACAGAGGGCTACTACTGACAAATCAGTCTCTGAATAAATCACTTTATCAGCAAGGAAAAAGAGATATCTGACATTAAAAATATGAGACCTATAATTAATTTCCAAATCATGTCCATTGCTGGACTCAGTGGCAGAACATACCAGTTCTTTCTCCTAGCAAAGAAACCTTTAGTTTAGAGGTCTAAATTTTAAAGGGTGGTATTGGAGAGGATCATCTGGAACTGATTTTGTAAGAACCTGAGAGAACTAAATACTTAGTAAAACATATCCAAAGTGGGATGGGAAAGTGAGATAATGTACATTCAATAAAAATACAGCTAGGGGTACTTTTACAAAGAACTTTCTGGATGTCATCCACAAAAGATTGGTCAACTATAATTCTGCCTTGCTTGTACTAACACTGGGAGATTTCATAAGTTCTTACTGCTGTAATCATCTGCCAGTACCTGATACCTTTCTCCCAGAATACATTGGGATGATACAAAAAGAAAAGCACTTAATTCAGTAAACATTTATGAGATACCCACTAAGTGCACAGCACTGTGGATACAAAGATAAAAATGAAACCACATAAAAATAATTACTTTCTTCTGGAACAATCTGACATATTATAAAGAAGTAAAAGTAAAGCAATTTGAGAAGAGCGAGAACCCTGACAACTAGGGGGATCAGGAATTTGACTCCTAACTACTAAGAGGTGACTGGAGCTAAGCTTGGAAGATAAGAATTCCAAGAGCTAGGAGTAGGGAAGGAGGACATTCCAGGAATGGTGGAACATCCTGTGCAAAGAGAGAGATACAGTGCTGTCTTTGGGAAATAGCTAATAGATAAATTGGCTGGAAATACAGAATTGTATATAGAATATATAAATACAAAATATATAAAAGGGAATAATATGAAGTTAGCCTAGAAATACTGATGTTTGGGAAGGGGGGGAATCAACCTTTGTTTAATCTGTTTAACTAGAATAAGGGTTCTATATATGGTTCTCTGATTTCCTCAATTTTAAGATCAAAAGCCCCTATAATGACTATCCTCAGATGATTTTTCATGTTATGTTTTATGTTTCGTGTTATATTATGTCTGGCTCTGATTTGAAGACTACCTGAAATTTCTTGGGAATAATTCTAATTGCTATTTTCTCTCAAAAAAATCTAACAATATTTATTAGTGGGTTTTTGTCTAATTTGGACATGTATGCAGTCTTTAGTCTTTGGGTTGACTTTCAGCTAACTTTTATATATTACTTTAAAACTTGTTTATATTTCTTTACATATGAAATTAACTAGGTAGTAGGTAGTAGAGTATAATGAATAGAATGCTGAATTTGGAATTGGGAAGACCCAAATTTAAATTCAGCTTTAGTCATTGGCTGTGTAACTTTTGTTTGCCTCATTTTGAGCAATTGTAAAGTGATAATAATAACAGCACTGATCTCACAGAGTTTTTGTGAGGATCAACTATGATACCATATATAAAGCACTTAGGACAGTGCTTGATGAATAATAGGCACTTAATAAATACTTCTTTTCTTCCTTTCCTCTTTGGTATTCAATTTCCTCATCTGTAAAATGAGGGGATTGACCTTTGAAGTCCTTTCTAGTTCTAAATCTATAAAGCTGTGAAATCATTTGGGGTAGAGGATCCTATTAGAATCTGTGGCATTGAATCCCACTGATACAGCTGAGGCTGAGAAAATTCCATTTTCTTTCCATGACATTGGAAAAATCTGTATTGGTCAGTGAAGTCCTTGTGTATATATATTAATCCCTTTGGTAGCTCTTTTCCCTCCTTCCTTCCCCCATCCTTATCACCAAATACTTCTTTGGAATCATTAACATATTTATTACAAAAGTGACTTTCTTTTCTTAACATTTCCTTTGGACCTGTTTCCCTTGAAAATTTTAAGCTTTGGAAACACACTTCTCTTTTATTTTCCCGAACTTTTTGAAATCCATGCTGCTTAAATCCAAGGGTGTACATTGGACCATATCCAGCTTTTCCTTCCCTATCACAGGCTTAAAGCTTCCTCCCAAAGTTCTTGTTACATTTACTCTATTGCCAATTAGTTCTTCCAGAATGGACTTTTCCTTTGTTATTTCCCTTATTATATGAAATTGCTGTTAAAGCAAGTCAGGAACTTAATCAGCTGGTCTAATTTTGGCAAAAAGAGATCCAGCAGATATCCAAATAGTTGAAGCATCCTGTCATTGCTATATCATCTCCACATGCCAGATTAAATGATTGCCAAGTAATTAGCCATTTCTTTCTTCTGACTGGCTAACAATGTAGTATGTTTCAATAACATTTTTTTTCCTTCTTTCGTTGACCCATATACAAATACTCTCTGTTTATGAATTTGTTCTCTCCTCTTAGAGTGCTAGGAGTAATCCTGAATATTGGCAGCTTTTATCACTAATATATTCCTCCCCCCCCCCCAATTTTGGTTATTTAGTTTATATCAATTAACTTTTCCAAATCAGCTTTTACTAAGAAGGTATAGGAAGGACAAAATTTAGAAAAGCTTACCTTCATTCAGGCCAAGAGCACACTCTTTTCTGCATACCCTTGGTGTCTTGAGAGAATGGGCTCATCCTTAAGATTACAAAATTTAGATCCCTACCTGATATAGGGAACACATGTGACTGAGGGGTACCTCCTGGTTCTGAGAGTTTTCTCATCATGGAGTACAAGTTGCTAAAATATATGAGTCATTTTCTTAGTAAGCAGAGCTAGTCCCTGTTAAGATTTAATGTCTCTTTTGCCACATCAGTCCACCCCTGCATTGGATCAAGTAGGTCAATCTCTGGGGGTCACTAAACTCAACTACTGCAGTTGTTGTCTTCAGGTGCCTGATAAAACTTCTGATCTTTTGGAGTTCAAAGGTCATAGACTTTGTCCAGTCTGTCTCCAGATACTCATTTATCTATGATTAGTAAAAAATAAATTGTCTGTCTTTCTGTTTATCTCTCATATATATGCTAGCATTCACTTCTATCCAGCCATTCACAGTTTTTCCTCCTTTAAAAGTCACCAGAACAGAAAGCTACACTCAGAAAAGGAACACTGGGAAAAGAGTGTAAACTGTTTGCACTTTTGTTTTTCTTCCCAGGTTATTTTTACCTTCTGAATCCAATTCTTCCTGTGGAACAAGAAATTCGGTTCTGCACACATATATTGTATCTAGGATATACTATAACATATTTAACATGTATGGGACTGCCTGCTATCTAGGGCAGGGGGTGGAGGGAAGGAGGGAAAAATTCGGAACAGAAGTGAGTGCAAGGGATAATGTAAAAAAATTGACCATGCATATTTACTGTCAAGAAAAATGTTATAATTATAAAATTAATAGAAAAAAAATAAAAGTAAAAAAAAATTTATATACCTAAAAAAAAAAAAAAAGTCACCAGAGAAGAAAGAAACACAGTAAGGTCAGAGAGGCTGTTCTTATCATTTGTATGTGAACTTGGTTCTAGCTGTCATCAGTTCTTTTAAATTTGCCGCCAATTAGAAAATTCATCATGACATAGCACCATCTCATCAAGCCTTCCTGTGTTGGATTAATAACAAGCAAGGACTATTGTAAGTATGCTAAGAATTTGGCCACCAATTGGCCAGTTTCCCATAACATCAAAAAAGACAAAGAAAGATGGAAGAAAAATGGCTAAACATGGCAAAACTTCAGTTACACCTGCAAAGGGAATAAAAATAAAAGCTTTTTTTTTTTTTTGCTTATTTGTTCATTTGTTTCTGCCTTCTGAGAACAGGTTTGGATAATATATATCATCTTTTATGTTTATTTTATTGATATTGATTACTGAGTTTATAATAAAAATTAATATATGTTCTTGCATTAAGATTTTTAGCATACTTTATTACTCCATACATTGTAATTTTTATGTAAATATCCAAAGTCATATATTTTATTACTTATCCTTCTTGTAGATATTATATCCTATAAATTATAGGTAATTTTCAGTGGTATTTTCTCTGTCATATATATTATCCTGCTTTTTGGTATAATGGATATACAATGGAAAATTTTCTCTTTTCTCTCCATTTTCTACTTAAAGCCTTCTTGGACAAATTTTTTTCTGCCTTGCATTAGCTGTGATCCCTCTTTGGCCAAGAGCCAGTCATCTCTACATCTTAAGCTATGGTCCAGAGGTCTGAATGCTATGCTTGGTCAGCATCATCTTTGTCAATTGTTCATTTCTTGGATCTTCTTTCATTTCTAAAATATCTGCCTTTAATCATTGGGTTCCTAAATTTCTTCATTTCTTTGCTCAAAATTTTATAATCCCTAGAAATGCTTCCTAAGTCTTTTATGGCATCTCATTTATCCTCAGGTGATTAACCAGAGGTAGGTATTTTTGATGATTAGATTTGGCAGCTCTTAATAAGCAGACTCTGTCATGTAAAAGATATAGGAACACAAGACAACACATGATTTCCTATCAGCAGACAGTCACCCAAATATATCTTTTCCTCATCTGACCAGTATGGGTTCCCAAATTTCTGATAAAATCTGTGTCTTCATCCTCATTCCTTAGATTTCTTTCAAGGAACAGATACTACTTCTTCTAAAGGTCTACTTTTGCCCTCCTCAGGCTTATGTAATTTAGTTCCCACTTACTTTCATGGCTGTAATTCATATTATTTTCATTTACCCATTCTGTTCTAATCAAACTAGCCTACCAGCATTGTTCCCCACAAAAAGTGGTCAATCTCCCTGCATTCAACATTGGCCCTTCTCCATTCTACTTCTCAGATTTCTGAGACTTCAAAGCCCAATTGAGGGGCCAGCTCCTTGGGGATATTTCCGATCCCCCAGTGGTAGTTGTTATCTCCCTCTTGAAATTGCTGCAAATATACTTGATGTTTACTTGTGTATATGTGCTATCTGTTCAGTTACTGTCTTTAGATCTCCAACACCTAGCACAGTGCCTTACACTGGTAAATGTTTATTGGATTGAATTGTCACTCCATTCATATTCTTCCTTACTCCTTGTAGGTTTTTCTGCTTCTTCCTATTCTTTAAAATTTTTTTTTAATTATAGCTTTTTATTTACAAGATATATGCATAGGTAATTTTTCAGCATTGACAATTGCAAAACTTTTTGTTCCAACTTTTCCCCTTCTTCCCTTTGCCTCTTCCCTCAGATGTCAGGTTGACCAATACTGCTTCTTCCTATTTTCTTTGTTTTCTTCTCAAAGTACTTCCTGCATTCTTTTAAGATAACAAGCCATTTTTCCCTAATAAGCCAGAAAGTAAAGAGATCTCCATCCAATCCTTTTGTCCCTCCCTCCAGCTTGAAACACACATGGTTATTGCTTGCCATTAACAAAAACACAAGATTTCTTATAATTGAGGTGCATGAGAAAAAGGATATATAAACGTGGAGGAAAAAATGGTTAAAATAGGCATCAGATGAAGGCAATGGAAAGAATGAATAAGCACTTATAAGCACTTATTAAGTAGCATTTGCTTTGTGTTAGGCACTGTGCCACGTATTTTAAATATTGTCTTATTTGATAAACTTTTAATTTTACCTCAAATGGATAAAGTAGGAGTGAATACACACACACACACACACACACACACACACACACACACAGTATGTAATTTCAGAGGATTCTGGGTCATATGAACTGATATAAAGTGATGTAAGTAAAACTAGGAAAGAATTTCCACAAGAATAATAATATAAAGAAAAACAACTTTGAAAGTCTTAAGTATATTCAAAACTGATAATCTGTGTGATAGGACCTCTGATGAAACATTACCCTATCTATTTCTGCCCAAAGTTCTTTCTTCTATCTAAATCTCAAGATTAGTTCAATCATGAAGTCCTTTCCTGACCACTTGTGTCCAGTTTGATCTCTGCATTTTTTGAACTATCTTAGCATTTACCTGTATTGCTTATTTTGATACCTAATCACATATATGGTTATATTTTGTGTAGTTACATCTCACCTTACCAATTCAAATGTAAACTTCTGAAATAGAGAAGTGCTATCTCATCTCTCTTTTATGCCTCAGCAGCTAGCACAGTATTATCACCAATAGTAGTCTCTTAATAAAAATTTAAAGAAATGAAATGGTAGAGGGAAGAACTTAGACCCACATGCTTACGATTACAGGTGCCAGTGACGTTTGATGATGTCTCCATCTACTTTTCTACGCCAGAATGGGAGAAGTTAGAAGAATGGCAGAAGGAACTTTACAAGAACATAATGAAGGGCAACTATGAGTCTCTCATCTCAATGGGTGAGACTGAGCTGACTTCTGTCAGATTAGTGGTTTACATCTTCAAGTGAGCTCAGCAATTTTGTTCATTGCCCCATTCCCAATTTCCCATCCTCACTCCTTTTGGATTCTAGGCCCAAAACACAGAAGAGGTACTTTCTCAGCCTTTTCCTTCTATGAACATGGAATCATTATAAAAGCTATGGTTATCTTAGCCTTTCCTTCCTCATGTCAGATGGGAGGAGTATGATCTAGGAACAAAAAATAAAAGTGAAATTGCATGAGAAAAATATAACAATAGCAGTGGTTGCCCTGGAGCTACTGTTGCTGTTTGCCCCCACCCATTTGGGAAAGAACTGGTTAATTTGTAGATGAAGTAGGGATAGGGACTGTATAAGAAGTCCCTACTTCTATAAGCCCCATATGTCTTCAGCTTAGTCTGTTTAGAATTAATATCATCTTCATCCCTGTTAACTTTTACTTTTTTCCCCCTCTTTTCTTTGTTCTCTAGATTATGCCATGACACAACCTGAAGTTTTGTCCCAAACTCATCCAGAGTCAGAGCAGAATACAGAGAACCAAGTGAGACCAGATGAGAATGAGATGGCTGCAGAACCCAGTGATGGTGAGTAGAAAAGATCATATCTTTTTAATCCTCCAGTCTGTCTTGCATTCTCAGAGTTTGATGCCAGTCTAACAGTTAAAGATGAATGACTTATAATTTCAACTTTGTCACTAATTTAAGTTACAAAGTTGCTTTATTTTTAATCATTCAATCAATGGGCATTATGTGCCAGATACTTGAGTAGGTCCTGGAAATACAGATAGAAAAGTAAAATAATCTCTGTCCTTGTGAAGTTTATAATATAAGTTAAAAGAGTCAACATGTACAAAATTAGTATATGCAAAAGAGAGAAAAGATAATTTGGGGAGACAAGGAGAGGCATTAACAGCTGGGCAGGCTTCATGTAGACAATGATACTTAAACTGGCCCTTGAAGGAAAGTTTGGATTCTCAGAAACAAGTGAGAAAGATGTATATTCCAGGTGTGGAGGCAGGTGATTATGTGTCATTCATGAGAGTAAAAAGGCCATGGTGATTAGAATATCGTGTTTTGGTGGGGGAGAGGCATGGCAAGGAGCTTTTGGTAATATATTTGTGAGGCTGACTGGAAAGATAAGTGAGATACAGATTTTGAAGGGCTTTAAGTGTTTTACGATTTTATATTTTATCATAGAAGTAATAGGGAATATCTGGGATTTGTTCAGTAACTTGTGGCATGAATAGATCTCTGTTTCTGGACAATGACACTGGCACTTTCATGAAGAATGGATCTGAGTAGAGAAAAATTTGAAGCTGAGATCAATTATAGAGGCTATTTGATGGCCTACGCAAGTGATGAGAACCTAAATTAGGGTAATGGCTTTGTAAATAGAGATAAGAAAATTAATTCAAGAGATGTTTAGGTTTTTTTTGTTTTTGTTTTTGTTTTTAATTTATTTTTTGCTGAGGCAATGGGGTTAAGTGACTTGCCCAGGGTCACACAACTAGAAAGTGTTAAATGTCTGAGGCTAGATTTGAACTCAGGTCCTCTTAACTTCAGTGCTGGTGCTCTATCCACTGCACCACCTAGTTGTCCCCAGAAATGTTTTTAGAAGTGGAAATAATATATGAGGGAGTGAAAGTAAGGGGTCAAAGTTGATACAAGGCAAGAAAAACTTATTTAACAGAATCTTATGATCTCCTAACTTTCAGGTTCTTACTTTAATTTAAGCAAAATTAACTATAAATTAATCCCTTATATTTTCATAGGTTTTATCTATCTTATTTGATCTGTCTTCTTTTTCTCTCCTTCCTATCTTCTATTTTCCTTTCTTTCTTTTCCTCTTTCCTCTCCCCTTTTTATAATAGCACACCTTTATTCTTAACCCTGTCCCCAGTATTGTCTGTTGGGCCTCAGTCTTACTTAACTTTGTTTTTCCTTTGGACAGGCTGTATTACATTTTGGTGGGTTTGTACTTCTCAAAAGGTACTTGACAAAACAGAGTCCTGTTGATGATAAAAGTAAAGACAAAAGCTATCTGTGAGGTTTAGGCCATTTCCATATAAGTAAACACTGCTAAGGATGAGAACTAAACTGAGGGATTCGGAGCTTGCCCCTTAGAGCTCTTAGAGCTAGGTGATGTTATTGAGGTTATCCAGTGCAACCCCTTGAACATCAGATTAGGAACCTGAGAGCCAAAGAGGAAAGGTGACCTAAGGTCATTTAGGTAAAAAGTAGCAATATTCTAACACAGGTCCATTGGCTTCAGATTCAGATCTCTTTCTGCTACTCCATATTCCTATTAGGCTAGAAGTTAACAGAAGGCTTTAAGAGAACTAGACACCTTCCTTAGGATTTTACCTTGAGCAAAGTTAAATTGGCATTTTTGATTGTGGGTATTTTGGCCTCTCTGACCCATCTCTTTCTCTGCTGTAATCTCAGAGGATCATGACTTACTCTTCCTCAACAAAACTTACTCTTTCCATTCATTCCCTTGAGCCCATCTCTTTCATCTACTATCAGATCTTGGTTCATTTATTATTGCCTCTCATCTTCAATATCTCCCCATCTAATGGCTCCTTTTGTCTGCTTTAAACATATTTATCACCTTTTTTTTTTTTTTTTTAAATCCAGATCTTTGATTTTGTCAGGTGAGGAACTCTCATTGAAGAATTTCCTTTACCAGTGCAGATAATCTCTGTTCCATTTAGAGAATTTCTTAGAACACAGAGAACTTATTTTAAAGACTTGGTCAGGATTCATTGTTGGTGGAGATGTGAATTAGTACAGCCATTCTACAAAGCATTTTGGAATTATGCAACAACAACAAAATGCAGCTAAAATGCACATCCCCTTGAACCTGAGATTCTACTGCTGGACTTATTATACTTCAAAGAGGTCACTCACAAAAATGAAGGTTCCATATACAACTGAATATTTAAAATAACATTTTTTTGTGATAACCAAAAAATAAAAAAAATAAAAAAATAAAGGAGATAACCCATCAATTGGAGAATGGCTAAACAAATTTGGAAAACAGAATAACATGGAAAAACTTACATAAACAAAGAGAAGTAATCTGAGCCCACCAAACCCCCCTCCCCCCAACACCAAAATGAAATAACCACAAAACAATCAAAGCAAAAGTTCTAAAACATGTCTATACAGAAGAGATATTGGTTTGGAGCTTTGTTATGATTACCTGGAAGAGGGGAAGGAAGAAGGAGAGGGATACTAGGGAAAATTCAGACAATATCAAAGTTTGTATTTAGGGAGAAGAAAACAAGCTGTTTATTTAAAAAGACTTGTCCAGTGTCACTCAGCCATCTTGTATCAAAGGTGACGCTTGAATACAGATCTTTTTGGCTATGAGAACTACTTTCTGTCCTCTGCACTAGTAATCAAACTTGAGCTATGGAACCAGGTTAAAATGTAATTGGGAAATGCTTCACAAAATAAATAAAAATATGTTACAAAACAGATAATGTTAGTTTGTGGTCTTCTAAATCAGTATGCAACTGACAGGCATCCCTTTGCATCTGACTTTGATACCACTGGTCTACACCATGTTCCCTCAAGTGAGCCTTCTCCTAAAAAAACCCAAAAACTTTGCCTTGATGCTGCTACCTCCTCAAACTGTTGTCTTTTATGTTTCCTCCCCTTCCCTGTTAAATTTTTAGAAAAAAGAGTAAAATTATTTTTTCCTCTTCAAGATCAACCTTCTCCATGGTTTTCTGGAGTTTGGCTTCTCTTCTTGCTCTTCATTGCCAAATCCAGCAGCCTTTTCTTAGTCTCATGTTTCTTAAGTGTTCTGCAGAATTTGATACTGTTGACCATTCCCTTGATAACACTTTTTTCCCTTTGGACTTGCTTAACATTGTGCTTTCTGTCCATTCTTCCTCATTCTTCATTTTTTATTTGTCGACAGTCACCTGAATGTTAGTATCTTCAGCTAGCTTCTCTGGTGTTTTTAATCTTATCTCCTTTACTTATTTCATGTAATCTTGTCACTTTAATTATGACTTCTGTAAAATAATTTGTATTTGTAAATCAGCTTGTAATCTTTCTCCTGATGTCTGGTTGAACATCACCTCTTGATTCTCTCTATTTAAATGTTTTTGCACATCTAGTTCTGCATGTCCAAAACTGAATTGTCAATTACCCCAAACTTCCTCTTTCCCTTAACTTTCCTAATTCCATGAATGTCACTGTTATCCTACCAGTTAGTCAAGCTTGAAAATACTGTCATCTTTGACTTTTCACTCTTCTCCAACTTCTATATCCAACCTAAGTGACCTTGTTGATTATTCTTTACTTATGTCTCATTGTGGACCTGACCTTCCTTCCTACTGGCACCCTCCTAATGAAGATTCTCATCACCATTAGTATTGATAATTATACTAGCTAAATACAGGATCAATGTTTCCAGTGCTCCCTTCACAAAATGGCCAAATGAGCCATCCTAATGCATACATATGATTATATTATTCTCTTACCAAAAAACTGTCAGGGGCTCCATGTTGTATATAGTGTAACATACAAACTTCTTACTTAGCCTGGCAACTAAACCCTCAAAAATCTGACAACTGCATACTTTTCCAGTCTTGTTTTACATTCACTGCCATTACACACTGTACTTAGTAGCTAAGCCCTTGTTCCCTCCTACCTCTTTCTGTCAATGTGGGCCATTCTTTATGCTTAGAATTCTCTTGATGTTTACCTCTGTTTATAAAATCACTTTTTTTTCCCTTTGTGATATCTCTTCCATGAAGACTTTGATGATGCTCCCCACTATCATCCTCATCTTCACTCACTGGGAAGTGATCTCTCCAACCTTAAATTTCCTTATAACACTTTGTATTTATTTTTCCTTTTTCTTTGTCACATTCTATTCTGTATTCTATTTATTTGTTTATGTGTCTTTTCCTGTTATAATATAAAATCCTTGAGGACTTAGGATTGTATCATTTTTTATCTTTATATCCATAATGTATGGCACACTTATTATCTTTGTTATGTTAATTAAGAGACTTTGCCTTATCTGTATTAAAGGACTATTGTGAAAGGAAAAGAGAATTAAGAGTAAAGCACTTTAAAGGTGAAAGTTCAGTTGAATTAGAAGACACATTGTTTAGGACATCTCTAGAGCAGAAACTGTGATTGATTTAGCAAAAGTTTTGTTTATTGCTTAGTTACAAATGAATATTTGGGTTGCTTGAAATTAAATTAGCATGTTTAATTCCAGTTTTTGGTTTTAGATTCTGCTCAGTTCCCCACTAGAAACTAAAAACAAAACAAAACAAAAATTTCTGCTTCTCTTTTCTCACAAACAGAGCCAGGCATTTCCACATCAGACATTCTCTCCTGGATTAAACAAGAAGAAGAGCCCCAAGTAGAAGGTCCACAGGACCCTGGGGAAAGTGACATTTACAAAGGCACATATACTGGTGAGTAATAGAGTGGATATTAAGTCCTGCTTCCAGTGCTATGCAGCAGAGAAACTCAGCCTTTATAGGAATATTCCCCTCCCCCCACCAAAAAAAGACAAAATGAACACTAGGAGAACCATGGAAATGAATGAGATTTTTTTATTAGGGTTTGGAGGGAAGGAGGGAGAGAAGACAGCAGGATTGCAAGATTTATATTAGGGAAAAGCAGATGAAGATAATGGGATGAGGCTGAATCATTAGGCAAAAGGGAGTGAGAGAAAGTTTTTTGGAGCGGGGAAGTGACATGATTAAAGCAATGTCTTAGGAAAATTTAATTTAAAACTTTGCTTTTTTCCCATCCTCTGCCTCAAACCAGGGAATATCATAATGTAGAGATGACACCTTAGATCTCACCTCAGAACTTCACTGAACTCTTTCTGTTCCTTTGAACTAATCACTTCCCTATACAATCACAGTGAATAAAAGCCTAGAGCAGTTTGTGAAAACCAGGTAAAATGTAGCTACTATTTTGTGGTGAGAATTGCTAAAAAAGCAATTTCTGTGTTGTATAACCCTAGTTCTTTCTTTCAGACGATGAGCTTGCCATCAAAGCTGAAGGGCTTGCTGGAGCCCCTTTGTGTTCAGATGCCCAGGTTACTTCTGCCAATCCACCAGCAATGACAAAAGATGCTTTCCAGGATGCAGCTTTTAAGAGCCAGCATCCTCAACCTGTACTGTCCTCTGGGCCTCCACTTAATAATCCCATTGACCCCCTTGGAGGACAGCCTAGTTTCACCCAGCTGGGCAATCTTCCCCTTCCTCCCCAATCTGGGGAGCAACAACAACTCTTCCCTTGTCGTCGTTGTGGCAAGAATTTTAACCAGAAGGAAATGCTGATGGACCACCAGAATAGTCATGCTGGTGAGCGTCCCTTTGCGTGTGCCCAGTGTCCCAAGCGCTTTGCCCAACAGGCCAACCTCAGCAATCATGCTCGTGTGCACACAACTGAGCGGGCCCATACCTGCCCACATTGCTCCAAGAGTTTTGTGCACCCCTCTCGGCTTACCTACCACCTGCGGGTCCATAGCGGTGAAAGGCCCTTTCCATGTCCGGAATGCCCCAAGCGTTTTACTGACCAGTCTCGGCTCACCAGCCACCGACGTGGTCACTCTGGTGAGCGGCCATTTCGCTGTGCTCAGTGTGGTCGCAGCTTCAGCTTGAAAATTAGTCTTCTGCTCCACCAGCGGGGCCATGCCCAAGAGCGCCCCTTCTCCTGCCCTCAGTGTGGCATCGATTTCAATGGCCACTCGGCGCTGATCCGCCACCAAATGATCCATACGGGTGAACGGCCCTACCAGTGTGGCGACTGCGGCAAGAGCTTCATGCGAAAGGAGCACCTGCTAAATCACCAACGGCTGCACACAGGTGAACGGCCCTTTCACTGTGCCCACTGTGGTAAGAGTTTCATTCGTAAGCACCACCTAATGAAGCACCAGCGCATCCACACAGGTGAGCGGCCCTATCCCTGTCCCTGCTGTGGCAAGAGCTTCCGTTACAAACAGACACTAAAGGACCATTTGAGAGCAGGCCAGGATGGAAGTTGCAGTGGTGACGGAGATGTACCAGGGCAGCCGCCAGACCCCCCTGGCCTCCTCCTCCCTGGGCTTGAGCCCACGGGTTTAGGGATTGGAACTGATGGCCTAGAAACCAACCACTGGTATGGGGAGGGGGGTGGAGGGAGTGTTTTGTAAATCCTTCATCTCTTGTTTATCCAGCAAGTGGAGAATCCCAAAGACAGGGAGCCCAAGATCATTTTAAACTGGCTCTTCAGTGCATTTTGGCCATCGTACATCTAACTAGGGACATACCTGGTTGTCTGGAACTTCACAATACTGCAAATAATGAAGATACATTGTGAAATTTGGAGAAGCTTGAAAAAAATCCACCCACCCTGTCCTTATGAAGAAATGATTGAGTTGAAGAGGTGATAATGTTGCAAAGAGGCTGAAAGCAAGAAATTGGTAAATCACTGGCAGATAACCCAAATTATTTGTAGGTTGAAATCCAAGGGAGGAGCAGGTAGCATGGGGAAATTTCTAAAACTTGATACTTTCCTTGTACCGTGAGGTTGGTGGGACATTGAGACTTCTCCCTAACTTTTGGGTAGGTGAGGTGGTTGTTAGAGGGGAGTGCTGTCCTAGAGCTGCCAAATGGGAGGTGGCACTCTCTCCTCCTGGTTCCAGCTTAGACCCACCTTACTTGTACTCCTGCTTATCTTTCCTGAAATAGACCCAGCATGATGGAGATTCCTTTTCTTCATCCGTGTCAACTCAAGACTTGGCCTGGTATAATATTTCTTGGGTTTAATCAATGTGATTTTCTTTAAATATTGGATCACCCCAGGGTAAGAGATCTGAATTTTGTAGGTTGGGAAGCTCCCTACTGAAAATTAGTTGGTTTTGAACTTTTTACTGGCTTGGTTTACAGTCTTCCCTCTCTGGTATTCAGAATTTTACTGAAATTTCAAATTCCTGGATATTAACATTCTCAGTCCCTGACCCCAAAATCTGAAAAACAGGATTCTTTGGAGTAAATGACAGGCCATGTCTTTAAGGGCACAGCCCAAGATTTGTGACTAGACCCTCAACTTTAGATGTGAGTACATCTAATGTATACATTTTTCTATGTCTGCAGAAATAATAAGTTGGCTTTTCTCTTTCTGATATTTTGGACATTTGTTATGGCAGAAAAGATTACAACTCACAGCTTTAAAACTAGCTGAAGACTCAACATTTGTTTCACAAGCAATGAAACAAAGCCATTTTGGTAATGTGGCTGGCTCAAACCACTAGAGGAAGTGTATATTCATCCTCATTTGGCCCTACCCTGGGAACGTGGTAAGATCAAGAAGCTTCCTCCCTAGGTGGTAGCTGGCCCTTCCTTGTACATAAACAATCTATCTGTCCCATCCATATCATGCTCTCAGGGCTACTGGATATTGTGTGCACAAGTTTATTAGTTGTTGTATATGGGTCTCCCAATCATCTGGAGCAACTGAGCCACCTGGTTTTATTCTTCACTGAGTTTGGGCCATTTACTTCCTGCTGTGGACCCTAATTTAACTTTCTGTAAATTAAGAATAGTTCCTGTCCATTTCACCTCAGATAGTTGATGTGAGGAACAAGACCTGAAGTAAGAGCTCTACAGAAATACAGAAGAATGTGATTGTCGGGTAGCATATTCTCCTTCCTACCAAAATCCCATTTAATTATTTTTCAGCAGTCAAGGAGAGACTTCTGGCTGAAGCTTGCCCCACATCTACTAGAGTTGCGTGTACTTTCTTAAGAATTGAGAACCTGTAGGAGACATGACTGGTGATCTTTTACAGAAGCTGCAGCCCTGCACATTGGCAGGAGGGGCTGTTAGCACCAGCCAGAAGGAAGGAAGCTCACAGCTTCTCTCACCAAGTACTCTCTTCTCATAGAGAATACATAGGATCTTTACTTGGTGGTTTGAGTGAGAAGAACATGTCTTCCCCTCACATTCTAAACTTAATTCTCACCCAGATGGCTTAATTGCCTGTAGCTGGTTTGAGGAAAGGTATTTTCCTTGACTAGCAGGGATAATAAGCATTCTGTGCAGGAAGGCTATGGAATATGTAATGGAAAGTGTATTGGATATGAGCTTGGGACATCTGAGTTCTGTCATGAAGTAGCTTTGTGATTTTAGGCAAATCCCCTCTCTGTCTCATTTTCCTTCTCTGTAAAATTATTAGATGACTTTCCAGATCTGAGATATTTTGATTTTATGAGGCATAGTCAATTATACAGATTTTCTTGGAAGAAGCCACAGTAGGTCATTAGGTAGTAGACTCTGTGAGCACTGACACAAACTGAGAGCTTAACATGGACTCATGATCATTTTATCTACTCTCCTACTCCCTAACTAGGAAAAGAACCACAGGCTGGCAATTAAAAAAAAAATGTTTGTTTTTGAAGATAAGAATGTGGATAATCAAAATGCTAGAAAAAGGGCTAACCTCATAATAAGTAGAAAAGTATTTGGGGGGGCATTTTCCACATTGACCCTTCAAGTCCCTCGTAAGAACCAGGCTGTTAGACTGCAGTTTGAAAAGGTGCTTTAAGATACAAAGGTAATGACCCCTAACCACTAGTTCTAGATCCAGCCAACCTTATCTCACCTTGGATTCTCTGTGTAGTCTTCATTTGTAGGAGAGAAATTTTAACAAATAGACTAGCTTGTCCCCACTATTCACCATCCCATCTTCCTTTTCTGTTAAAAGTCCATGTATGCACACAGGATGTCATCTATCCCCTTGACCATTTCCAACCATTGTAATTGTCAGTTGCCAAGTGGTAGCTTATCTCACTAATTAATCCAATTGGTTTATTAAGAACATCAGAATAAACAAGACTTACTCTTTGTTGTGTATTTTTGTTGTTTCTTGTGGAATGACAGTTAATCTACTTGCAAATTGGTGAACATTGGGGAATGATCAGCCTGTAATTAGTTTGTTATATAGTAAGGAAAATGGTCCTTATCTTTCACTGTTGCCCCAATATTGGGGATACCTTATCGTGGGCCCTGGAGTAACAGCAGTAACCTCCATAACATATTAGCATCTAAGATTTTGTTCTTAATAAAAGAAATTCTTAGAACCTCTGTGATTAGGAGATCTAGGTTTTTGCTCCCATTGTCTTCATATATTATAAAGATAAGTCATGAGTTTGTTCTTCAACCTGTGCAGAATGAGGAGACTGGCTGAATCAGTAAAAGTCAATCCAGAAGTCTGTCTGCGGTACTTAAGAATGACCTTAAGGCAGTGAGTAAGTGACCAGGAAAAATTCCCTGGTGGTCTTAGGGTTCTGGTGGGTTACTTGTAAAGCTTTATCTGCACTCTTCCTCAGCCTGTTTCTAGATTAGAACAGCCTCTTTGCTCATAGGTGTTGGTGAAAGGAACAATTTTTTGTCTTAGCAGTTTTTGTGAACTGAACTTGAAGAGTTCTGTTTCCTGAACAACAGTAAAAAGTATCATTGGAGCAATGTGCTTTAGATTGTTCTTTCACAAATGCTACTCTTTATTCTAGTTTTTCTTTCAGTGAACACAAGTAAAAATAGACTTTGTATCACAGTTTATGTCAACTGTGATGGTTTTAGAAGGAACCCTCCAAACAACTAGATATATTCATGAATACACAAAGAAAAACCAAATTCCTATCTGAGAATGCAAAAATCAAGTGGGGAAGACATCTGTGCTTGCCAGAAGCAGAGGGGCAGACCAGAAACGAGATCAGGTGTTCTGAGTGACTGTTGAGTAAGCAGTTCAAATAAAATCACAGGAGTCTTGGTAAAATGTCATGCTTTGAGTTTTTATTTTGTGGCAAAAATCAGTTAGGGACAAAGTGTAGAGTAGTAAATATAGAAACAGTTAACAGGAATCAGGAAGATCTAGGTTCCAGACTTGCCTTTGACAGGGATTGGTTGTGACTAGGCAAGATCTGACTTCTGTGTATCCCAACCCAACTCTCTTAAGATGATGACATAGATGAGCTGCTAATGTGCATTAGGAGAAGGAGATTCTACATGAGAAGTTCCCCTTACGTGAAATCACCCCAAGTAGGTGTGTGAAGGAAAGAAAGGGGCAAACATGCTGTTGATAAAATCTGTAAGATGAATGAATACCAGCCGTATAAGTTTCCCAAGAAAAGGAATTTGTTTTCCAAATCTTTTGTATCTGCCATAATGCCTGGCACAAAACTTGCTATATAGTATTCTCTAAATACTGATTTAGTGATTAGAATGGAAAAAGCCATAAAGAGGATCAGAAGACTGAGAGGGTTGGGGAAGGGTCAGATTATTCATGCTGCTACTTGAACAGCTGTTTGGTTTTTTATAAGTCACGACCTTTCTGGCCCTTTACATCATGACCTGTAAAATGATGGGATTGTACAAGACTTTGAAGGCCAGAGTTATTTGATTCTGCATAAGCTTTCCAGTCTTCAAAGTAGTTTCATCTGAATTCTTACTTTGTCTTCACAGTAACTTTGGGATATAGACATTGTTAAATGAGATAATAAGCAAAAATGCTTTGGAAAACTATAGCATCAGGTAAGTGTAAGGTTAAAATATAGATGTTCAAGTCAATTATAATCAATTATAATCAACTTATTGTTGGTGATTTTCTTTGGGGATTTAAAACTAGAAAAGATTTTAGAAATCATCTAATCTGACTCCTTTGTAGATAGACAAAAACCAAAAAAATCCAAACCAAAACACTGAGGCTCAGAAAGGTGTGAAGTGACTTATTTAAAATCACATAGGTTTTAAGTAACAAAAGTAAAATTTGGATCCAGGTTCTATCATTTGAACTGAAAACATTGAGGCTCTGTGCTAGCACTCATCTCACAAACAGATGTATTCTGCCATTTTTTTTCACCCTTGTCTACCATGAAAAGTTGTCCCTTCTTGCTAAGGCAAACCCTTTTATAAGTAATTGTATTCCATTCCATCTTCTGGCCACTTCCCTTCTATCCACAAACATACCTATTATCTTTCTCATCCTCAAAAAAACAAATAAAAACCCTCACTTGATTTGTTTATCCCCTCTAGCTGTCTTCTTAGATCTTTTCTCCTTTTTGTGGCTAAACTCAAGTTCTTCCATTTCCTTTCCTCTAAACTTTACAGACTACATACATTTCAGCTTCATCATTCAACTGAAACTGCTGTCTATAAAATTTTAAATGATTTTAGCACTTTATTTTTTAATTCCGTTTTGCCTTATTTTTAATTCCAAATTTTCTCCCTTCTCCACTCATTAAGAAGGTAAGAAAAATGATACCTATTACAAATATGTATAGAGATGCTAAACAAGCACCCACATTAGCTTTAGAAGAAAATATTCTTCATTCTACACTCTTGTCAGTTCTCTTTCTGGAGTGGTTAGCATGGTTTATCATGAACTTTTGAAACTGGTTGGTCATTATGTTGATAAGAGTTACTAAGTCTTTTGGAATTATCTTTAAAATGCTGCCTTATTGTATAAATTATTTTCTAAGTTCTGCTCACTTTGTATCAGCTCATATAATTCTGAATCCAGTTATTTATTGTAGCACAATATTCCTTCATGTTCATGTACTATAATTTGTTTAGCCATTCCCCAGATAATCTCTTTAATTACTACATTTAATGGCCTTTTAAAAACCTTCATCTTCCTTGATTTTTTCAACCTTTAAAATTGTTGACCACATTCTTCTCTTTGCTAATCTTTTCTCTAGGTTTCTGCTGACTTACCTATCTATCTGACTTCACTTTAGTGGATCTTCCTCCAGTTCACACCCCCATACCAGAATAACCTCCCAAAGTTCTGTCCCGGGCTTTTTTCTTTCTCTACATTATTTCATGATCTCATCTGCTCCTGTGGATTTAGCAGTGTAGATGTTTCTCTCTGCTTATTTCCATCCTTACATCCACAGTTGTCTAATGACTATCTTGAACTGGATATCTCATAGACATCTTAAATTTATCTAAAATTGAACCCATTGTCTTTTCTCCAAACTTCCCCCCTTCCTAAATTCTTTATTACTGTTGAGGCCATCACCATTTTCTCAGTCATGCAAGCTCCTTGACACAATTACTCTCACCACCATCTTCAATCAGTTGCCATGTCTTGTGGATTCTACCTTTGCAGCATTCCTCCTTTATTTTATACTGCTGCTACTCCATTGCATGTCCTCATCACCTCAAACCTAAACACTTAATAGCCTGTTAGTTGGTCTTCTTCAAGCCTCTCTCCATTCAGCAATCAAATTGGTGTTCTTAAAGCTCAGATCTGCCCATGTCACACATCCCATTCAGTAAATTATAGGGACTGCCTCTGAAATAACTCTGTGAGCAAATATAAACTTTTAAGGCCTTTTATACCCTAGCCCCTTCTTATCTTTTCAGTACCTTACTCTTTCCTACCTACCATGTACTTTGTGATCTCATGACTGGCCTCCTAGCAGTTCCTGTAACTAACACTCCCATCTCCCTATTCTGTCCATTTTCACTGACAGTCCTTTACACCTAGAATATTTTCCCTCCTCATCTCCGCATCCTTTGATTTCATTCAAATCTCAGCTAAAATCCCACCTGTGAGAAGCCTTTCCCAATCTCCCTTAATGTTAGTGCCTTCCTTCCCTTAGAAATTACTTCAGTTTTTCTGTATATATTTTGTTTGTACATAGTTGTTTACATGTGTTCCTCATTAGACTTTTAAAATTATTATGATGATGATGTATTTTTTGCTGTTGTTTGTATTCCCAGAGCTTATCATAGTACCTGGCATGTAGTAGGTACTTAATAAATGATTATTGCCTCTAATTCCAAATGCATTGCTGTTGTAGACCAACTCAAGTTAACCTTATCACATGGGACATAAGGATATAACCAGTTTCAGAATACCATGATGCGGGCATAAGAATAAATTAAACATAAACACATGAATGATGCTGTAAAAGGAATTATATATTTCCAATTTAAAAGCTAGCTCTTGTGCAGCATATAAATTAAAAAAGCAAGATACTTATACAACTATCCATAAAAGGGAAACCTAACTGGATTAAAATATACTAATTAAATTCTGTGCTAGATGTGGAATAAGCAAGAAAGTATCAGCTTGGTTTCCTCTCAATGTTTTTAGAATGTAAAAAAAAAAAAAAAGCCTTGGAAATTTTAAGGGAAATCAGAATTTAATCTGGAAAGGAGTTAGAGAATATTTTGTGGAACAGAAGACAAAAGGGAAAGATAAAGCCAAAAAAAAAGTAAAAAAATAGATTTAAGTTGGATTGCTTGACTGGATTAGAGAGCATGTGGATGGGATAGTGAAGGGTCTTTGATCTCTCTCATAAATAAGGCATTATTAGATCCTAGCAGGAACTTCAGGGCTCTGAGTTGGAAGTAAGGCAAATTGAATGATGTTATAACAAAGTAGTACTTCCTGCTCTCCTTGGGAAGTTTGGATTGGAAGCAACAGATATGGGCATAACAATGGCCCCTCCAGATGGTACTAACCAGCCTGATATGTGAATAATGGATATATGAGCTTGTAGGATCAAAATGTCTTTTCAAATGACATTCTTATAAACTGGCTTTATAGAAAACATTTCAGTAAGTTGCAGGCAGACAAAAAGTCAGCAAATAATCTTCCCTGGCCTTGGTGACCTTTCTATCAAATGAGACTTACGTTTGATATCATTGATATTCTTAAAAAAAAAAAAAAGGTGTTTAACATATAGAAATGTGACTGTGAAATAAGATTTTGTTTAAATATATTGGGATTTTAGTCCAATAAGTTGCACCATTTTAAAAGTAGGAACATTTTGAATGTCTTCTGGAATTGTAACCATTGTCCAAATAAGACTTGGAATGCCTGTTCCACAATGTACTAACCCCCCAAGCAGATTCATACTGGGTTCTTAGAGCCTCCTCCAAACCTGCCTCCCTAGAGGCAGCTTGCCTGAGTGAATAATAAAGCTCCCAGTAAGTGTTTTCCACTTAGGTCTCCAGAGGGGCATAAAAGCCCTCAGCACCAGAAAGATGTGGGTCACTTGGAGGGAGGCAGTTGTCCTGCCCCTAGGTCTCCACTGTGCCCAGCTGCTAGGCCCCAACATAATTCCAGGGCAGCAATGGAAGGGGATGGGGATGTCCTGGAGGGGGGGAGTTGAGTATGACAAAAGATTGCTGCAGTTAACCCACTGGAGTTGGGTCTAAAAGATAAAACAGAAGAAAACAAGTCTTTATAAGCATAATTTCTCTTCGTGTCTCCTTCTCTCTCCCCCCAAAAACACTTATGACCAGCTTTTTCTGACTCATCAGAATTGAACAGGCTGATGACATCTGTTTCCAAATATAAAAACTTACTTTCAAACAATGGAAATTTGCCACCATTGAGTACATTCAGAAGAATGTGCCACAGGCTCTGGACAATTACAACAAATGGCATCCTCTACAAATACATGAATTCTGCATGCAAAAGATATAGGTCCATGGGTCCACTGTGCTTTTTTAGCTCAAGTTTCCCAGTTTTGTTTTTAAACTGCTAACTCCTTCACCTGGAAAGCCATTATGAGATTAGCCAGATGGTATGCAGAGGCACTGACCCCGGATGAGAAGTCCTCTTTGGTTCCACTTAATTTGGCAAATTTTTAAATTTTTCTATAACATTCTTGGGGTCCACCTTAGAATAATTCTTGGAGCTTATATGGGCTTGTCACCCAAATACCTGTGCTTCATAGAACCTGTAAAGGAATAAGAGGCATTCAAAACCCAAAACAAAATGAAGCCATACAGAAAGATGGCTGATAATGTAAAGTCATAGTTCCTTGAGAATAAAATATAAAGGGGAGAATCAAAATCTCAGCAAAATGGAAAATGATCATTTTTCAAAACTGCTTTTAGTAGAAATAAGAAAACTTGGTCTATAAGAAACAACAGGTTTTGTTTATTGAGTTTTTTTTTTAATAAGTGTAAATAAAGATGTTCATTGAAAGAGAACCAACCCTGAAACTAGGTGAGTGGAAAAGTACTTTTAACAAAAGATAAATGGTCCTTTGCAAAATTCTAAACTTAAACATCCTTCTGCCATTATCATCTGTTGCCTCCTTTTCCCCCCAGTTTATTGTCAAGATCTCTAGTATCTTTAGATGCTTGCTTCATTTGCAGTGTGCCTGTTCAATCCAATTAACCAAGTAACATAATTTCATAGATCTCTTCCAGATAAACTTCTATTAAATCCAATATTTATTAAATGCCTATTCTGTGTAAGACATCATGCTAAGTGCCAGGGATACAAAAATAGTACAACACAGGCCTTCCGATTAAGATATTAAAGAGTAATTTATCTTAATGAAGCATGGATACAGGAGGTCTTTCTTCCCACTTAAGAAGTCAGAAATAAAGCAGAATTATTTATTCTTTGATATTTTTACTCATTGAGATAAGTACTTCTTCCAATGGTACAAGTCACAATGTATCTACAACTCATACCTGTGTGACTCTTCCTTGTCCCTCCATAAATTCTCCCTAGTGGATCCATTCAACGTGTTTAAAGCTTTGCTCTAGATTTCTTGACATGTGGGTATCAATGGTAATACAGCTTATCTCTGTTATCTCTCACTCTTGATATGTAACTGACCTGTTGTTTTCTGGCCATCACTTTTATGTCCTTTATACTATTTCTGGTGTATTCATGGTTAATTTGCAGTCTCCAACTTAACAATCATCAGGTATCTCTACTGCTCTTTTTGTTGACTTGATACGAGATGACAAGGTGTATTCCATTATATGTTGTTTTTGTGGCCTTTGGATGAAAAATAAAACCAATTTTTACCAGTTCCTTTATTTGCCTCTGCAAAAAGAATTTCTATTTAACTACTACTCATTTTTATCTCATTTTTCACTTATATTGAGAATGTCAAAACTGATTTTATGTATATATATATATGTATGTATGTATATATATATGTAATATGTCAACTTGTTGGTCATTGGACATGATCTCACATTTAGCATATCAACAGTTAAAGTAATGTTTATGGATGGCCTAAAAACTATAATTCTTAGCACCCTCTATCTCTTATGTTTTATTTTTTTGTTTCACAAATTGCCATGATCAAAGAATTCATTACTCAATAGTCAACCTACTGATCCTTAGAAAGAAAACAGTCTGGATCATACTTAAAGACTTTACAACTTGGTAGAACCTGCTAGAATTTGCAGTATCCTAGCATGGTCTTCAGGAAATCAAGTTTACTTTCAGGCACACAAGGAAATTTCAAATTAGGATTTTTTTTAACCTTAGGATAGAAAAAACAATGAATTGAAAATTTTATTTAAAAAAAAAAAAAAAGGTTTCATGACAGGCTGGGACAATGGGCAGAATCCAAAGAGATCAATGTAATATGGATTATTTAAGTTCAAACAGTTTCCAGAAGACAGACAAGGAAACCTAGTTTACTTCCAAGGAAGAAGATTTGAAGGAATTGAGTTGCACAGATATCAACAAGATGACTTAATTGCTATTAAAAGAAAAAGGTTATTATAAATTGCATTAATAGAATATCCAGAACAAAGATGATTATTTTACTTTATTTTTCCCTACCAGACCATACCTGGAGTATTGTGTTCAGTTCTGGGTTCCATCTATTAGGAGAGTTCCAGTCTGTATCCCATTTTCTTGGTTTAGGGATTTGTAAGAATTATTCACAAAAGTCAGCCAAACTAGTAATTCAAAGAAATAGGCTTCTATTTTGATTTGTTTTAATCCAAAGAAGGGGAGATTTAAGGTTAATATATGACAGAAGAAGGATATAAGGAGGGAGTATGGCAAATCTTGAATACAATGGTCAGCAGATCATGAGAGGAGGATCCATCAATCAAAAAACAAATAATTATATACTAGGGACTAAAGAGATAAGTTGTGGTTTTACAGACAGAATACTCCTAGATTTTGGCTTACTCAGCTTCCCCAGCTCAGTGATTTTCCCTCACTGATGTGGAAAATTATTGGGGTCCTATTTTCTTAATACTCCAGGACAGTTTAATAACAAAGGGAAAATTCATAGATTGGAGAATGTCTGGTTTCCCGTCTCTGATCTAACAAGCAAACGATAAGGATCCAATATTGGCATGGGGGATAGAAGTTTTCAGAAAAAAAAGTGATGGGTCTGGAGCATAGGCAGCCTCTGCCAAAAAGGGATGGACCATAATAGAGGGGATATCATTCAGTGGTTCAAGCATGCCCTGAGACAGTCCTTGAAATGGGCCAGTTAACTTTGCCCTGCTCAGTGATCTTAGACTTCATTCGAATCTCTATCTAGCTACCCTTTGAGATTACTCACAACTAGGAAGTAGCTCAAAGTCAATAGCCTATTGGTGACACAATCTGAGCATAGGAAAGATGGCAATAGTTCATATCCAGGTCCTGATCCATTGTCTGAACTGTCTCTGGGAGTAATAATAATTATCATTTATCTAGCAATTTATATTTGCAAAGTGCTTTGCCTCATTTTAATCTCACAATAACCCTGGGAGGAGGGAATTATTTTAATATCTATTTTACAGGTAAAGAAACCGAGTCACACAAGTTAAGTCACTTGCTCAGGGTTTATTAAGTATCTTAAGCAGCTAATAAGTACCTAAGGCAGAATATAGATTTCAGTTTTCCTGATTCTGGGTCTAATAATCTACCATGCCACTAGAAATTAATTTATATTAAACCATTCTCATTTTCTCCTCTAACGATCTTATAAGAAGTAGTTATAGAGAGCTCTTTGACAAAGATGAACAGGTTTTTCCCAGACACTGAGAAAGTAACCCTGTTCAGGCTATGATTTAGGGAAAGCACAAAGTTTCACTACCCCTCAGACTGTATCCCACCAGCAAGCCTCCTCCTTTAGAGTGCACTGTGTGAGCTAAATGTTTTACAGATATTATATAATTTGATCGTGAAAACAACCCTGAGAGGTAGATGCTGCCATTATCCCCATTTTACAATTAAGGAAACTGAAATAGAAGTTAGGTGGCTTGCCCAGGGTCACTTAGCAAGTGTGAGGCCTGAACTGAGTTTTCCTGATTCCAGGCCCATTACCAGGCCATCCACCTCTCTTCAGCCATACTCCCCCTGAGTAGCCCACAATCAAAAATGCAAGGGAGTGCACGCTCTGGGATCCCAGGCCATGCTCGGAGGCGGGCTGGCCACTCAGAGTTGGATGTACACTTCAGGCTCCGTCCCCACCACCAAGTAACTCATACTGTGCACTTTGGGCCAATGTCCCTGATTCTGAGACTGGGGACCCCAGGTGTGCTCTGGGCCCCCTTGTTCCCATTCTGGGGAGCCCAACATGTAAAATCTGGGCCCTCCCCCTCTCCCTGTGCCCGAGCAGCCCCGGATTGTGCTCTCCTGAGTGCCCAGCCTCCTCCGGGGGAGCCCAGGGTGTGCGCTTTGGGACAGCAAGTCTGCTGTGTACACTCAGACTCGGGACCCCAAGTATGCCCTCCGAGCTACTTGTCCCCACGCCGTGAGAGAGCCGGGGTGTGTATTCTCGGGGACGCACACCCCCACGTTGGGGAGCCCGGGGAATGATCTCCGAGCCCCTGTTCCCAAGCTGAGGGGCTTCCCGGGGTGTATTCCCTCATTCCCAGGGTGGGGGCTACCCGGGGTGCGCTCTCGCCCCCATCCCCACGCGGCGGGCAGGGGCCGAGGCCCGGGAGGAGGGGCGGGGCCGGGCGCGGGAGCCCCGGCAGGCAGGCGCGCGGGCCGCGGGGAGGGGGGAGCCGAGGGGGACTGTTTGCTCCTACGGGCTGTAGATGGAGCTGTCCGGCCTCGGCGAGGGGGAAGGAGGCTGGGAACCGCTCCTCCCTTCGCTGGCCGGCCTGAGAGGGGAACAGGACTCCCAGGATGCAGTTTGTGTCAACACGGCCGCAGCCCCAGCAGCTGGCCATCCAGGGCCTGGGACTGGACAGCGCGAGCTGGAGCTGGGCCCAGGCGCTGCCCCCCGACGAGGTCTGCCCCCAGGAGCCCGGCGCGCCGCGAGCAGGGGAGATGGCCGAGGGCATTCCTCCCATGCAGGTGCGGACCGCCCCCCCTTCCCCCCAGCCCTAGGCCAGCGTCTGGGGGTGGGGGCCGGGGGAGCTTCTCAGCCGCTCCCCTCTCCAGCCGGGGGTGGGGAAGCCGCAGCCGCCAGCTCCCGCCGGGCCCGAAGGAGGGCCCCCACCCCTTTTTCGACAGAACAGGAAACTGAGGCCCGGCGAGAGGAGGAGGCTGGCAGCAGAGTAGGAGGCCTATGATCCTTCAGGGCAGGCCCCGCCTCTCCCGCCAGGCAGGGCCCACCTTGCCCGGCTGTGAGCTGCTAAGGCCGGCCCGCCAACAATTTGGGCTCTGCCCTCTCTAACGGCCGCACCTGAGCAAGGGCCACGGGGTCCTATTTCCGGAAGCCCCGGGCCTGGCCGGGTTGTGGTCGGCTTGCTCCTGCACCCTGCCCTGCCCCAGGCCTTGTCCAGGAGTCTTCCCTCCCCTCCCTTCCTCCATCTCTCCCTCCTCCCTTCCTCCATCTCTCCCTCCTCCCTTTTCCCCTCCCCTCCCTCCTTTCCTTTCCTTCCTCCCTCCCTCCTTTCCTTTCCTTCCTCCCTCCTTCCTTTCCTCCCTCCCTCCCTCCTTTCCTTTCATTCCTCCCTCCCTCCCTCCTTTCCTTCCCCCCTCCCTCCTTTCCTTTCCTTTCCCTCCCTCCTTCCTTTCCTTCTCCCTCCTTTCCTTTCCTTCCTCCCTCCCTCCTTTCCTTTCCTTCCTCCCTCCCTCCTTTCCTTTCCTTTCCTTTCTCCCTCCTTTCCTTTCCTTCCTCCCTCCTTTCCTTTCCTTTCCTTTTCCTTTTCCTTTTCCTTTTCCCTCCCCCTTTCCTTTCCTTTCCTTCCTCCCTCCCTCCTTTCCTTTCCTTTCCTTTCTCCCTCCTTTCCTTTCCTTCCTCCCTCCTTTCCTTTCCTTTCCTTTTCCTTTTCCTTTCCCTTTTCCCTCCCTCCTTTCCTTTCCCTCCCTCCTTTCCTTTCCTTCCTCCCTCCCTCCTTTCCTTTCCTTTCCTTCCTCCCTCCCTCCTTTCCTTTCCTTCCTCCCTCCCTCCTTTCCTTTCCTTTCCTTTCTCCCTCCTTTCCTTTCCTTCCTCCCTCCTTTCCTTTCCTTTCCTTTTCCTTTTCCTTTTCCTTTTCCCTCCCCCTTTCCTTTCCTTTCCTTTCCCTCCCCCTTTCCTTTCCTTTCCTTTCCCTCCCCCTTTCCTTTCCTTTCCTTTCCCTTCCCCTTTCCTTTCCTTTCCTTTCCCTCCCCCTTTCCTTTCCTTTCCTTTCCCTCCCCCTTTCCTTTCCTTTCCTTTCCCTCCCCCTTTCCTTTCCTTTCCTTTCCCTCCCCCTTTCCTTTCCTTTCCTTTCCCTCCCCCTTTCCTTTCCTTTCCTTTCCCTCCCCCTTTCCTTTCCTTTCCTTTCCTTTCCCTCCCTCTTTCCTTTCCTTTCCTTTCCCTCCCCCTTTCCTTTCCTTTCCTTTCCCTCCCCCTTTCCTTTCCTTTCCTTTCCCTCCCCCTTTCCTTTCCTTTCCTTTCCCTCCCCCTTTCCTTTCCTTTCCTTTCCCTCCCCCTTTCCTTTCCTTTCCTTTCCCTCCCCCTTTCCTTTCCTTTCCTTTCCTTTCCCTCCCCCTTTCCTTTCCTTTCTCTGTCATTTTCTTCCCTTCCTCCCTCCTTCTTTCTGTCCCTTTTTCTTCCCTTCTTCCTTCCTCCCTCCCTCCTTTCCTTTCCTTTCCTTTCCTCTCCCTCCCTCCTTTCCTTTCCTTTCCTTTCCTCTCCCTCCCTCCCTCCCTCCCTTCCTTCTTTCCTTCCTTCCTTCCTTCCTTCCTTCCTTCCTTCCTTCCTTCCTTCCTTCCTTCCTTCCTTCCTTCCTTCCTTCCTTCCTTCCTTCCTTCCTTCCTTCCTTCTTTCCTTCCTTTTCTTTCTTCTTTCTTTCCTTCCTTCCCTGCCTCCCTGTCTATCATTTTCTTCCCTTCCTCCCTCCTTCTTTCTGTCCCTTTTTCTTCCCTTCTTCCTTCTTCCCTCCCTCCCTTTCTTCCTTTCCTTCTTCCCTCCTTGCTTCCTTCCCTTTTTTCTTCCTTTTCCCCTCCCTCCTTCACTCCTTTTTCCCCTTCCCTTCTTTCCTTCCTTCACTTCTCTTTCTTCCCTCCCTCCTCTTCCTTCCCTTCTTCCTCTTCCTTCCTTTCTTCTTTCCTTCCTTTTTCCATCCCTCCTTCATTTATTCCTTCCATTCCTTCTTTACTTCTTTTCCTCTCTCCCTCCCTTCCTTCCCTCCCTCCCTTTCTCCCTCTCTTCTTTCCTCCTTCACTCTCTCCCCAGCAGAGTACAAACTGAATCACCTTAAGGAACTAAAATAGGGCAAGATGGGATGAAAGCTGGGCTTTCTAGGTGTTAGAACTTTTAGTCTTACAAAAGACTTAGTATTGGTATATAGGCATATAAGCTTGCATGTGTATGCACTTACCTGAAGAAAATTGCCTACTTGAATCAGCGACTTTTTCAGATAATCCAAATACCAAATTTAAAGAACCAAAATCCTGGGGGTGAGGAGTAGGTTGGGAATGGAGGTGCTTTAATTTCTTTAACATTTTGGAAAAAACCTTTCTAAAATGTGTCACATATATATATCCCTTGCTTTGCTTAAGAAAATATGCTCAAAGTAATTTATTCTTCTTTTGCTACACTCAAGATAGTCTACTCACTGTGCTCTCTCATCACAACTTTCCACCCATTGTTCACACACACTGGCACATGTGGAAAGGCACATTGATCTATGTGTACTTTAAAGGGTATTATAAGATATTAGATAAATATCAATGTTATTTATGTGCAGCCCTTAAGGAATGTGCTGTCCTACTGAAAGACAATGATAGTTGATGTTCTAGGCTGAAGGTCTGCATTGTTTAAAAAATGACTTGTCAAGTTGGTGAACATCATACTTCTCTCCTTCCCAGGGCTGGGTGATGGTGACAAAATTGACTCTGTCAAAACTAAAGGTGTTAGAAATATAGAATCAACTTGTAGGAAGCAAGGAGTGTGAGAAAGTCTTTGAGTGATGGAAGATATCTTTTGCAGGCAAGGAGAAGGGTTGTGATGTTGTCAAAAAGTATCCAATTCTGAATGGCCAACTCCTGTTCTAAGACTTGCTTAAACCAGTCTCTTGCCTTTCAGAAAGATCATCATCCTCATCTAACTCTTTTCTTCCTTTGCCATCAGGCTCAAGAATGGGACATGGACACCAGGCGTCCAATGCCCTTCCAGTTTCCTACCTTTCCAGAGAGGGCACCTGTTTACCCTGACCGAATGATGAGGGAGCCCCAGCTGCCCACAGCTGAGATCTCCCTCTGGACTGTGGTGGCTGCCATTCAGGCTGTGGAGAGGAAGGTGGATGCCCAGGCCAGCCAGCTGCTGAACTTGGAGGGGCGGACAGGGACTGCAGAGAAAAAGCTCGCTGATTGTGAGAAGACAGCAGTGGAGTTTGGGAACCACATGGAGAGCAAATGGGCCATGCTGGGCACCCTGCTCCAGGAGTATGGGCTGCTCCAAAGGAGACTGGAAAACATGGAGAATCTGCTGAGAAACAGGAACTTCTGGGTCCTCCGCCTCCCCCCAGGCAGTAAAGGCGAGGTCCCTAAGGTATGCTGTGAACTATACATGGTAGGGGGAGACAGGCAAACAATATGTATGATTTTATCATGATACTCCATAGTTTTAGAACCTCCCATTGTTCCCTATTGTGTTGTAGTATGAATAAAGGGCAAACTCCTCTGTTCTGAGTAGCTGAGTATCCTTTGGTATTGACAGATATTCCACTTTGGTTGTGCTTAGGATATGTGTAGAGAAGTACTGGGAGTAAGACTAGAAAAGTTGATTGAGGTTTATTTTATTCTTTAAACAACCGGTATCTATTGAGGCTTTAAGGAGGTGAGGTGGGACAATGGTATCAAACACAAATAGAAATGTGGGGAAGGTGCCAGCTAACTATACCTGTTTCCCTGTGGCCCACATATTTACTTAGTTCTAAAATGTAATGTTATCTGTATTTTCTTGTATTTTTACTCTGTTACATTTTTCCCAATTACATTTTAATCTGATTTGGATAGGACTTGGGAGTGGACCACATGGCCATGGGCTTGTAGGAGACATTTTATCAGAACTGTATTTTAGGAGAGAGCAGAATGAATTGGATGAAGGGAATCTCGATTTTATTTGACTAAAGAACAAGTAGGTTATGAGGAAATAGAGATAAAATAATATATTTTAAAAAAAAACTTACCGTAAAAGTAAAGATGAAAGTTCAATGGTGGTAAAAAGGTCAAAGTAAATTTTTTTTCCAGGATAGGGCAACCTAATCATGTTTATAGGCAGAGAAGGAGCAAGTTGAAAGAGAAAGACTGAAGAGAGTAAGGGAAAAGAAACTAATTGATGGATTAAGGTCCTGAAGGAGGTGAAACTTAAGGGCACAGGAAAAGGAATTAGCTTTGACAAGGAGGGAAGGGCATTTATTTCTCTAAAATAGGAGGGAAGAAGCACAAGAAAAATTATAAGAATTCATACTGCATGGCCTTGATGTAAGTGGAAGTGAAGGCTGTTAAAGTTATGTGGAAGAGAAACAATCTACTGTTATTTTTTAGCCAAATTTGCCAGAGGCACAGTGTTATGCTGGTAAATGTTTAATAACCAGCCCTCAGGAAAGGGGTGGGGAGAGATGTTCACAGGACATACTTTTAAGTTTAGTCTGCATTGTTAACATTTTCTCCATCATTTTCTTAAGTCTAGATAAGCAATAAACAATAAATCAAACCCTAATTTTGTAGCATTTCCCAGTTTCAAAGGTGTAAATGTTTATACTGACAAATTAACAATCTACTCTTTTAAGCCATTTGGAGCTGATTCAATCATAGCACATCCCTAGATCAGACATATCACTTAATAAATGTACAAGTGACTGCAAAATCCCCATTGCTAGCTCAGAAAAGACTTTCCTTTCCTCAAGCAGTTCTCAACACACATCCTTATAGTTCTTTGTGAAATAAAAGTTATATTTCATAGTGGCAGTTATTTAAGTACAGTATTTTGTGATTTAGAATCACTAAACAATTGAGAAATAGCATTTAGAAATATTAAACAGTTACTAAACAAGACACTGTGGAACGGGTAATGTCATAGACTGACTGGTTTCTCCTTTCCATCTGGTCATTGATAAACCAAAACCAGAGGGACACCACTCTTCCATTTGGTTGGTAAAAAGACATTCTCAATCCCACATCTGTTGTTCCACTATAAACCTTTCTAATGATCTGGCTACAGATTCTGCCTTATTTAAGGAATAAAGTAAACTCCTCATTTTCAGGACCCTGTTATGTATTAATCCTTAACTTTTATAATACAACTAAGGTTTCGGTGGCATACTTTCAGAGTTAGATCCCATACAGGTGAGGGGGAGGGTAAAGTGTTTTTACTATTATGAATTGAACAAACATGAACATACAAAGAATAGAAAAAAATGAGTAATGTGTATGAAATTGATGACATTTATTTTATACATATGTAAAAATATATAAATAAGTGTATATCGTTTTCCATGTTCCAGTGAGAAATCTTTAGCTATCTTTTTGGAGGTGATTTGACCTGCAGTTTGACTGGATGACTGCCTCATGTCAGGGCTTCATTGTGCTTGGGTGATTGAAATCTCTTCTAAGAGCTGATGCCATGCCTTGATCACATTGGACTCCAAAAATAAAATGCCTGTCATTGAAGGACCCGATCCACAGAAAGCTAATTAGGCAGGGCAGTGTGTGCTTTCATGCCTACATCTCTCATTCCCCCTAAACACTCCTCCTTTCAGACTTCCTTGTTACTGCTGAGGGCAGTTCTCCTCCCTGGTCACCCATGCTTGCTGCCATGGTGTTATCCTTCACTTCTCAGACTCTCACTGGCCCCATGTAGCCCAGAAATTGTCATATCTGATTTCTTCCTACACAAGTCTCAAAGGTTCTAGTTCCCATCTTGTCACTCCTCCATTCACAACCCTCATTCTGGTTGTCATCCCATCTCCTCTGGACTTCTGCGGGAGTCTTCTAAATATTGTCCCTGCCTCAAGGCTCACCCCCTTCAATCCATCCCCCTGCCTCAGCTGCCAAGCTAGTTTTTGCCTTCTCCTTGCCACTCCCAGCCTGCTGAGCCTCAGTGGCTCCCTGTTACTTCTGGGATCAAATATAAAAGCCTCTGTTGGCATTTAAAGTTCCTTGTAACCTGGTCCCTTCCTATCCATCCAGCCTTATCACACCTCACTGCCCTCCAAAAACTGTGATCCAGCTATACCAGTCTACCTATCTTTGTGCCTGGACTCCAGCCCATTATTTGGATTGCTCTGTTGGTTAGTTTCCTTGTCTTTCTTCAAGACTCGGTACTACTATCCCCACTTCATCTTCCTCCTCTTCCCATAGCTAGAAGCCTAATTCAGGTTTCCTTTCTCTTCTATTCCATATATCTTGCACAGACACATATTTACAAGTCTTCTCCATTTGAATGTGTGCTCCTTGAGGGCAAGAACTATTTGTTTTCTTTATAACTCTTCCACTTTGCACTGTAGCCCTTATCAAAGGCTTGCTGATCAATTAAAATGAGTAATACTGGAAGTAATTGCTATTGCTGATGAGAGTTCAGTATGGATTGCAGTAGTTTGGGAGGTTCTTGGAGAAGAGGCTTAAGGTGGGCTGTAAAGGATGAAAAGGATTTCTTTAAATAGAAAAACAAATAAGATGGATGTTTTTCCTGGCAAGGAATTAGTATGAACAAAGTCACAGATGCCAGATGGGTGAGAGAGAGGGATGCCAGCTGGATGGAAGATGCGCCTTGGGAAATAAAGATGAAAAGGTGGGAAAGAGCCATGTTATATGGTTCTCACACGAAGCTGTGGACTTGGTTCCACCAGACAGTGGGAGGGCATTGATTCCCAGCGATACTGAGTTAGGAAACTTGTCTTTTCAGGTGCCCGTGACCTTTGTCGATATAGCTGTTTACTTCTCTGAGGAAGAGTGGAAGAATTTGGACGAGTGGCAGAAAGAGCTTTACAATAACCTCGTGAAGGAGAACTACAAAACCCTAATGTCACTAGGTAAAAGCTGCATTACTCTCCTCTTTGTCTGTCTATGCTTGGCTGAGGCTATAGAAATCCCAAGATAATGTGAAGGAGCATTGGAATAGGAATTGGGAATAGCTGTTTGGTCTAAGCAATCTCCCCTGGCCTTAGTATTCTCTTCTGTGTAATGGTGAATAATTCCTTTCTATCTCAGAGAGGTGGGTTAGGAATAAAATAAAGATTGTGTCTATGGATAGAGGCAGCATTGTGTACTGGTTAGAGAATCAGTCTGGGAGGCCATCTCTCCCCTCTAAGAGGGCAAATTACAGAACACTTGCAGATAGGCTTGGGTAAAAGGAGTTTCCTCATTGTGAGTTTCCCTAAACTGTTTCACTAAAATGAAATCATAGGTAGAGTCTTTACCTGTGAAAGTATTTTTAAAAATATAAAGCTATAAACAAATAGATTGTCATCCAAGTTTCTAGTCATACTTTAAAGCACCTAGCATATCTTAGAGGAATAATTTGTTTAAAATTGATATGGTAATTACAATAGAGTTAATAAAAGTAGGATCTCCTGCTATATCAGTCTCACACTACTATCAGTTTTAAAGTACAGTAAAATCCCATTAGTTTGGATCCCACTTATATGTAATTTTTTGTCCTTTGCAGAGAAATTAGGCTGACATTTATTTTTATCATATTTCTGAATGAAGGATTTACTGAGCAAATTAGTAATGGAAAAACAAAAGGATTTCTAGGGGCATGTTAAAACTGCTTAAGAGAACAAACTATTTCCAAACACTTTAGAAGCATTATTTTTTGTGCAAATGATTAACTGCATGCAAATATTAACTATACATTTGTCTTATCCTTTTTCTTTCTTTATGTTTACATAATAGCCTTGTAACCATTCTCCAATTGATAAATGATCAAAGGATATGAACAGACAATTTTTAGATGAAAAAACTGAAACCATTTCTAGTTATATAAAAAAGATGCTCTAAATCACTATTGATCAGAGAAATGTAAATTAAGACAACTTTGAGGTACCATTACACACCTCGCTTTATTGGCTAAGATGACAGGAAAAGATAATGATAAATATTGGAAGAGATGTGGGAAAACTGGGACATTGTTGGTGGAATTGTGAATAGATCCAGCCATTCTGGAGAACAGCTCAAAAGAATATCAAACTGTGTTTACCCTTTGACCCAGCAGTGTTTCTCCTAGGATTATATCCCAAAAAGATTGTAAAGGAGAGAAAGAGACCCATATGTGCAAAACCGTATATGGCAGCCCTTGTTGTAGTGGCAAGAAACTGGAAAGTGAAGGGATGCCCATCAATTGGAGAATGGCTGAATAAATTGTGGTATACGAATGTTATAGAATATTATTATTTTGTAAGAAATCAACAGAATGAATTCAGTGAGGCCTGAAAAGACTTACATGAATTGATGCTAAGTGAAATGAACAGAGCCAGAAGATCATTGTACACGACAACAACAAGATTATAAGATGATCAGTTCTAATGGGACGTGGCTCTTTTCAACAATAATATGATTCAGGCCAGTTCCAATAGTCTTATAATGAAGAGAGTCAAATGCACCTAGAGAGAGGACTGTGGGAACTGAGGGTGGATCAGAACATAGCATTCATTCTTTTTTGCTGTAGTTTGCTCAAATTTCATTTTCTTTCCCTTTTTTCCCCTTTTAAAATCTGATTTTTCTTGTGCAGCAAGATGATTGTATAAATATGTATGCCTATATTGGATTCAATATATATTTTACCATGTTTAACAAATATTGAATTACTTGCTGTCTATGGGAGGAGGTGGAGGGAAAAGGGGGGGGGAATTGGAATACAAGGTTTTTCAAGGGTCAGTGTTGAAAAATTATCCTTGCATATGTTTTGAAAATAAAAAAACTTCAATAAAATAATAGCTTTTTATTTTCAAAATATATGCAAAGATAGTTTTCACCCTTGCAAAACCTTGTGTTCCAACTTTTTTCTCCATCCTGTCCCCTCTTCTAGAATAGCAAGTAATCCAATATGTTAAACATGTGCAATTCTTCTGTATATATTTCCACAATTATTGTGCTACACAACAAAAATCAGATCAAAAAGGAAAAAAAGTGAGAAAGAAAACAAAAAGCAAACAACAAAAATATGAAAGTACTCTGTTGTGATCCACATTCAATCCCCAGTCTTCCTGCTTATCCTTTTTCAAATTAAAAAAAATGAATTTCATTTCAAAGAGGAGTAGGGTATTCAAAGGTTGTATCTCTGGAAGGTTTTCCCACTGAGGACCATGGTTATGTATCCTTGCCACATTTAGGCTGCTCATTATAAAGCCAATTATAATAAGGTTATGATGTTAAGACGCTCATTACTTAGGTCTTTCTACTCCCCTCTGTCTCTTTTTTCCATTCTCATAGGCTTCAAAGAAGTCAAAGTCAGTTTGATCAGTTGATTTTCTTTGAGGTTGACTGCCCTCTCTGCTAGAAATTTGACTGTTTTATATCAATTTTTCTGATTTCTCTGATTCACATATTTGAATGGAACCTGCAGAGGGTGGGCCATGTATCTTAATAATTGTTACCTTACATGTAATTCTCTTGATAAATGTACCTGAATGAGCACTCTCTCATTTCCATCAAATTTGTTCACAGGTGCTGAGAATCCAGTGCCCAAATCAGATGTCCAGTCTCGGGTGGAACCTAGGGAGGAACCATGTGTGTGGGAACAGCATAACCCAGAGGAGAGAGAAATTCCAATGGATCCTAGCACAGGTGGGCACCTCTAAAGGCAAGCATCCAGCAATTAGAAAGCTCAATTATTTCTCGGTTTGAGAGATTGTCCGAGTCCTGGCCATTTATTAATTAAGAGGTTTAGTCCACACAAAATGGCTACTATATTAGAGATACAGCTAATTTCCAAAACCCTTTTAACAACAACAAAAAAAATTAAGAAAGGAAGGAAGGAGAAAAGAAAAGAAAGGATAGAAACAACTTTTTGTAAAGCTAGAAACTGTGGAAAGTGGGCACCAAAGAAAAACTAGATGGAAACAGAAATGAGACCAGACAGCTGAGGGCAGCCCTGAGACAGAAGCCGCCTGCCCTATACCTTACTCCCACCACTACCCACGGGAATAAGCAGCAGTTCTCTCTCTGTGATCTCAGTCCTTCCCATTCTTCTACTCTTTGGTAACTTTTCAGCACAATGTGACCATTTTGAGTTTCCATGGGATGTGTTGAGTGGCTGGGATTCATTTGTCTTCATATAAGAAGGAAGGAAACAAGTGTTTATCAAGAGCCCACCATGTGCCAGGTATTATCCTGGGTGCTTTACAATTATTATCTCATTTGATCCCTCTACCTGGGGCTGGTACTGATCCCCATTTCACAGTTAGGGCAGACAGAAGCTGACTTGCCCAGGATCCAATGGCTGCTAAGTGTTTGAAAAGAGATGTGAATTCTGGTCTTCCTGACTCCAAGCTCTGTGGCCTACCACTTCACCACTTGCCTGCCTCCGGCAACCTGTTTAAAGATGACACTATGGAGCACCATGAGGAGCACATGGTGTCCTATACATGTCAGGAATGGGTTTGTTCTGAAGGAGCCCCACATTCTCCATCTCTTCTTTGGGACAGCGTGCATTTATAGGAAACCTGGCCAGGGCCAGGGAAAAGAGCAAAGCCAGCTGTTGGCCTGAGGATGAAATCCATAGCCTTGCTGGCACCAGACTCTGAGTCATGAGTCCTCAACTCACAGAACTTGGTTTTATTGAAAAAAAATTTTGATAGTTGTATCAATATTTATTTATTTACATTTAAATAAATTTAAATATATTTGATAATTTCTTTTGTACATCCTATGTACTTGATTTTATGCTTTAAAAATCACCTATAGAAAAGGTGTGCAAGAGCTCTCTCTGACACCAGGAAGGGTGAGGGAATCCTGCTCTAACTAATGTACTAGCCAATAGTCCGCTCCTGCTTAGTCCTGTTTTTGGTGCACTCTTTCTGATCTTCTCCCACTGTAAGAGGAGAGTGGGATCTTGAAATGAGCAGACCTGCCTTTGAATCTCACCTCTGGCTCTAAATAGCTCTATGATCATAGGTAAAGCTCTGGGTTACAGTTTCTTCCTCCATCAAATGAGGTTAATAGTGCTTGTGTTATCTACTACCCTGGGTGTTGTTAGGAGTATCCAAAGAAATGCATACCAGGTTCTATGGACATAATGCCTTATTAGGATGACCACTTCCCCTTTTCATTTCTCTTTGTTATCCAGGATCCCCCATTACTTTAACCCCCACAATTTTACTCTGTGGTCCACTTTAAGCATGCGTTCCCTTAGTAGTTTTACCAGGCAGCTGCTACTCTGGACTCCATTGTGGAAATGATAGTAGAAAAACTACAAGGGAGGAAAAAAAATGGTGTAATGATACAATTCTCTGTTCCTAGCTATAGAAGCTCTGATCCAAGCACCAGCTGCTTCCTCTCAGGTGAAGAGGGAAGAACCATTGTGTTCCAGAGTTCAGAAGTGCTCAGAAGAAAGAGAAATTGTTGCGGACACTGTTACCGGTAAGTGAGTGGAATGATCACCTGCTGACTTTGGGGAGAAGGAAAGGAGGAGGGGGGCCCTGTCAGGTAGGATCCTGGAGACTGGATGAACTCAACCACCTCCTACAAGGGCCTTTCTTCCCTGAGTCTCAGATTCACGTGTTCACATGCAGAAGTCTCTCTGAAGGTCAGATGTCTAGCAAGTTCAACCATGGATTATACTTCAAAGCAGGGGATGACAGTTATCCCAAGCTCATTCATTTCACTTTGTAGGAATAGTGGGAAACCACTCCTAGAATTTAGCCAAGGCAATTAAGATTGTCCGGTTCCTTTCCCAGGGGTCCTTTCTTCTTCAGAGCCACTGGAAACAAACTCAGTTGACTTGGTTCAGACAAATAGTACAACATGGGTCTGGTCTCAAAGCTCCTATCACTCTGTGCTCCCAAAGGGGTGAATCTGTGATGCTCCCCAGGCAGCCAAGCCTTGAACTTCAATCAGAGTGACCCCCCACATTAGATAGATGGCACCCACTCTGGTAATGCCCTACCTCCCAGATCCCCTTGGTTCTTCCCACATGTAGGCCATCTTTTCACATCTCCTGAGGCACCATTCCTTTGATTATGGTTCATGCCTGATTCTCTCTCTCAGATCTACATTTCATTCTCCTTGTCAAATCTAGTCTCAATCATCCACTTTCTCATACACCAGAAATCTGCCAATGAATTTGAAGACCCAAATGCCATGGCAGAGCTGTAATTAATTAGGCAGCTACAGGCCCAAATGGACTGAGCATTGGATTTAGGAGTCTGGGAAACTTGAATTCCTGCCTCAGATACTCAGCTTCATGATCCCAGTCCAGTCACTTAACCTCATTCAGCCTCAGTTCCTCATCAGTAAAATGGGAATAATAATAATAATAATAATAATAGCATTTACCTCCCTGGATTGTTGTGAGAATCAAATGGGAAAACAGTGCTTCACAAACCTTAAATTGTGATCTAAATGTCAACTATTATTATCATCACTCCATTCTCAGCTGCTCCAGCAGAGAGGAGAGGTTTTCTGTGTTATAAATGGCATGTGCCTTGCCTCTCTTTAAGCCTTTCAGTATCAAACTATCCTAAGAAATCATCCCAAACAAATTAATGGATTAAAGCAGCACAGAACAGAAGGAGTAGGACAAGAGAAAGGAAAATCCTATTTTTAAAAATATCTGTATATTTCATCGCTGCCTTTTGTATTCACAATTATTTCAATGCTTCCCTTCCCCCCTCCTTCCATGTAAACTCTCCTGACAAAGAAAAATAGATGAAAACCTCCCATTACAGTAACTACAGCTGAAAAGTGTATACAAGCTTATTACAGACAACATTTCATCTTTTGAGTCCTTTGCCTGTCTGCCATGGGGGGATAATATATTTATATACTGCTCTATGGGACTTTCATTAGTTTTTATTTGGAATTCAGCTTCCTTTTAATGACCTTTTAATTTATATTTTAGTCAGAGGTGCACATTGTTCTTTTTCTTCTGTTTAGTTACAAATCTTGCCATTAAAAAATTCTTAATATTTGCCATTATTCACTGTGAAATAGCATTCTGTCCTAGCCATGTTCCATGTTTCAGTCATCTTCCAAAGGAAGTTACATGGTTCACAACTGGCTAGAGGAAAAGTTCTTAACAGGTACCAGATAAAGAAGAGTATTAAGACAAGTAGTATTTCCAAAAAAAAAATCACTTTAAGTCTTTTACTAAGAAAACAACAGATAAATAAATGGAACTGGAATGGGAAGAAAAGAAATGGATTGGAAAACAATATTTGTATCAAACATCTCTAAAAAAAAAAAAGTCTGAAATCCCAAACTGGGGCAATCAGACACAAATTATTATAAACTAAGATGTTTGCTTAAATGATGTGAATGGTTTTCTAAAAAAAGAAATACAGACTACTAACAACTGTCTAAAGCAGAATTAGTAATCAGAAAAGCACATTAAAACAGCTGATTTATGCTCACCAGTACTTAGCACATGTTTGGCAAATGAATACATGGGCAGCTATGGGGCACAGTGTATATTGTACCAGGCCTGCTGTCAGAAAAACCCAGAGTTCAAATTGTGCCTTAAGCATTTGCTAACCATGTGATTCTGGGCAAATCACTTAGCCTCTTTTTGATTCAATTTCCTCATCTGTGAAATGGGCATGATAATATAACACCTGCCTCTCAGGGTTGTTATATGAGGATCAAATGAAATGATAATTGTGAAGTACTTTAGCACAGCCCTTGGCATGTAGTAAGTGCTATGTAAATGTTAGCTGTTTATTAGAATTAAAGGTTCTCTATATCATTAAGTTGATAAAGATGGAAAAAGGCAATATCAGAAAGGCTGAGCTGCATTAAAAGGCATAACTTCTAGGATTAGGAAGGTGATAATCCCACTATTCTCTAACCCCATTAGACCTTTTGGGTGCCATGGTTTAAGGAAGTCCTTGATGAGTGGATAATGTTGTGAGGAAAGCAACTGGGCATGTTAGGCTGGATAAGAGAAGACTCGGGGAAGACACAATAATTATGTTCAATTTTTTTTTTTTGTGAAGCTCAAAAAAGGATGTGTTGGAACTACCTCATTAATTTTATTTTTTAAATAATAGCTTTTTAATTTTCCAAATACATACAAATATAGTTTTCAACATTCTCCCCTGCAAAACCTTGTATTCTAGATTTTTTTCTCCCTCCTTTCCCCCCACCTCCTCCCCTACTTGGCAAGTAATCCTAATAGATGTTAAACATGTGCAGTTCTTCTTTACATATTTCCATGATCAAAAAGGAAAAAAAAATAAGAAAGAAAATAAAAAGTAAGTGAATAACAAAAAAGATGAAAATACTATGTTTAAATTTTAAAGGTCTGTCATATTAGGGAGAAATTCAGTTATTTGGCCCCAGAGGTCAGAACTCAACAGAAAGTACAACAAAGTCTGTCTTGGTCTTGATGTTTAAATAAAAACAAAACAAGAAAAAACCCCAATGACTTCCTAACTGTGAGATCCATCTTACAGTGGATGGGCTGTCTTGAGAGATCGTGGGAGTCTTCCAGAAAAGGCCAGATGGTCACTTGTCATGTAGGAATTGGTGAGAATTCCTTTCATACATAAGTTAAGTCTAGATGGTCTTTGAGTTCTTACTTCCAACTCTCTAATTCTGTTATCTTGTGATTCTCAGTTGGTGGGACTATGAATTGATCATTATAATCTTTCTCAAAAACAATTAGAAATTATGTAAGAAAAATTACAAATTTTTTCATCTCTTTTGACCTAGAAAAACCAGTACTGAGTTTATACCCAAAGGAGGTCAGTAACAGAAAGAAGAATCCATTTCTACCTGAATATTCAGAGCATCACTATTTAAAATAGTAAAGTGCTATAAACAGCAACAAGGAAATAGCTAAACAAATCTGCAATTCTGTGTTGTCAGAAATGACAAATAAAAAAATAATTCAGAGAAACCTAAGAAGACCTGTATGAATTGGTACAAGGTGAAGAAAGGCCAAGAAAACAGTGTTAAATTAGGGCCAGGAGCAAAATTCAGGTCAAATGCAATGGACAGTTTGGGTTCCAATGATTAAAGCACATAGCCTTCCTTTCTGTTAATAAATGATAAATTAGGAAAGTGGAAAATGGCAAACTTAAAAAACAGAAAGCATCATATATCATCAGTCAAAATCACTATATTAAGTGGTTTTGCTTACCCGGTTTTTATATAAGAATACTATAAGTGAAGAGCCTCATGTGTCAAAATAATATAACTAACAATAAATAAAAAGTTGAGCAGAACACACTGATAACAGGAAGATTGAAATAGGAGAAAGACTATAAAACCTGCACCAAAGAACCATACAAAAAAACCCCAGCAGTTCAAAGCCATTTAGGGTAGGGGCAAATAGCATTGTGTACCTTAGTAACGTAAAAGGATGTCTATTATAAAGCACAATAGAATCAATAATTGGAAAAGAAGACTTAGGGCTTGAAAAAGGAAGCTTAGAAATTTATACTAATAATTTATTAGTTCCAGTATGCATATTACTTAAGAATATGTTTTGAAAGATTTTCAATAAAAGTAGCTAAAAGCAAAAGTAAAGTCATCTATAGTTATGTGAAAAAATGCTCTAAATCACTATTGGTTTGAGAAATGCAGATTAAAACAACTCTGGAGTACTACCTCACACCTCTCAGATGGGCTAAGAAGACAGGAAAAGATAAAGATAAATGTTGGAAGAAATGTGGGAAAACTGGGACACTAATATATTGTTGATAGAATTGTGAAATGATCCAGCCATTCTGGAGAACAATTTGGAATTATGTCCAAAGGGCTATAAAACTGTGCATACCCTTTGATCCAGCAGTGCCATTACTGGGTCTGTATCCCAAAGAAATCCTAAAGTAGGGAAAAGGAATCCTATATGTGCAAAAATATTTGTAGCAGTTCTTTTTGTAAAAGCAAAGAATTGGAAAAGGAGTAAATGCCCGTCGGTTGGGGAATAGTTGTGATAAATGTGATAAATGAAGGTAATGAAGAAGTGATGAACAAACTGATTTTAAAAAGTCCTGAAAAGACTTCCATGAACTGATGATAAAAGAAGCAGAACCAGTAATACATTGTACACAGTGCAAGAATGTACAATGATCAGCTATGAAAGACTTGGTTCTTCTCAGTGGTTCAGTGATCCAAAATAATCCCAATAGACTTTGGACAGAAAATGCCATCTGCATCCAGAAAAATACCTAGGAGATTGAATGTAGATCAACACATGCTATGTTCACTTCCTTTTCTTGTTTTTAAAAAATTTTTCCCCTTTTGCTCTGATTTTTCTCTCCCAACATGATTCATAAAGTAAGATGTATTGAAAAATAAATAAATTTACTAGGAAAAAAAAAAAGTAAAGTGGAACTATGGGTCATTGGATTAACTTCTTTCTGTTGTTTGGCTGAAAAAATGTCCTTCATTCATAATCTTTTATAAAAATACCTACTATATTCAAAGCACTGTTAGGAATTGAGGAAAAAACAAAGATAATCAGGATATTATTGCTGCTTTACATGAAGGTCGCAATCTGTTTGAGGGGAGAGTGGTATGAAATATATACTAATATTCAATAGTATAATGCAGAATAGAATGAAACAGGCAAAATAGTGGGTTTGGAGGAAAAAAAGGCCACACTTTACCATGGAGACAAGGGGAAGCTTTGTGGAAGAAGTGGTAGTTAAACTATATCTTAAAGAATAGATAGACTTGGGGCAGTTAGATGATGCAATGGATAGAGAACTGGTCCTGAAGTCAGGAGGACTTGAATTCAAATCCAGCCTCAGACACTTAACAAATATAACCTGTATGACCTTAGGCAAGTTCCTTACCCCAATTGCCTCACCCCCCCCCCCAAAAAAAAAGGATAGGTAGAATATCTGAAAGGGGAGCTAGAAGGAGGGCATTCTAAGTATAGGGGATGGCTAAGCCTAAACATAGAATGAGAAAAGGCTGAATGTGTAAAGGAGATGACAAGTGGTATAATTTATTTATTTATTTTCCCTGAGGCTGGGGTTAAGTGACTTGCCCAGGGTCACACACTAGGAAGTGCTAAATGTCTGAGATCAAATTTGAACTCGGGTCCTCCTGAATTCAGGGCTGGTGCTCTATCCACCGCCCCACCTAGCTGCCCCCTAAGTAGTATAATTTAGCTATTGTGGAGAACTAGAAGAAAGGACCTCAGGTTGAATTGTGTCCTGCTTGACTGCTCTAATTCCTCAAAAGGAAGAATGAGCATAATTTGAGATTGCTGTAACCAACTCTAGTAGGGTGTAGGAAATGAGGAAACAAATTAATGCCTTTTTTTCCTTTTATCCCCACGACAGACTCCCCAATTTCTACCCAGGACATCTTATCTCGGATTAAGCAGGAGGAGCAACATTGTGTATGGGATCAGCAAGATCTGGAGGAAAGGGACATTCCAACAGACCCCAATTCAGGTGAGGAAAACCCTCATTGGTTCCAAAATATGAAGGACAAACTATTATGGTAAACCCATTTCTTTTATTTAAATAATAGCTTTTTGTTTTCAAAATAATGCAAAGATAGTTTTCAACATTCACCTTTGAAAAACCTTGTGTTCCAAATTTTTCTCCTTCCTTTTCCCCTACCCCCTCCCCTAAAAGGCAAATAATCCAATATATGTTAAACATATGCAATTCCATACATATTTCCACATTTATCATGCTGCATAAGAAAAGTCAGATCAAAAGCAACAACAACCAAAAAAAAAAAAAAAAAAAAAAAAAAACCCGAGAAAAAAAAAGCAAGCAAACAATAACAAAAAATGTGCAAATATCATGTTGTGATCCATAGTCCCCAACGTCTCTCTGGATGCAGAGTCCTCTTTCCATCTCACATCTATTGGAAGTGGCCTGAATCATCTCATTGTTCAAAAGACCAATGCCCATCACTATTGATTGTCACATAATTTTGTTGCTGCTGTGTACAGTGTTCTCTTGTTTCTACTCATTTCACTCAGCATCAGTTCATGTAAGTCCCTCCAGGTTTCTCTGAAATCATACCACTGATCAGGTAAACGCATTTTCGTAAAAGTCTGGGTGCTGAGATTTTACAGGATTTGGCCAAGAGGCTATTTCAAAATTGTTAAAGCATAGAGCAGTTACAGTTTGATTTTTTGAGTAAGTATAGAGTTAGAGTGAATTTCTAAACATGAATATTTACAACATTCATAAAAAGATTTCATAAAAATCAGAGAATTATGGAATATCAAAAATAGTCTTAAGAGATCATTTACCCCTTATTTTCCAATTAAGGAAACTGAAGCACAGAAAGGTTAAGGGACTTGCAAAAGGTCACATGACAAGTAACTGGTAGAGCTGTTTAAATTTGAACTTCAATCTTCCACTTCCTAGTGTACTCATCTTTCCATCATATCATGTTAATCCTCAGAACAATGTATTGTTGTGTTTATTTAACTGCAGTGCTTAATCTAGCCTAATCTCTCATTTTTGAAGCAGCCTGAACAAAATAGAGAGATTCTAAGAGTTCCATAAATGTCTGTGTCAGAGGAGAATTTTCCTGTTAAGTAATCAATCCTGATTCTAATTAGAATTGCCCTTTGGAGATTTTTGGAGAAGATATATTCTAGAAGAACAAAAAATAGATAGAATCTCTTCTGGCCCACAACTCATTAGGCTACAAGAGAGAAATGGTACCTTAGTACTTGATAGTTTCAAAATCTTAGCCAAATCCCTTTATTTGGCAGGAGGAGGAAACTAGAGAAGACTCTAGTAGCTCCTAGATTTTGATTAGTAAGAAAAACTTTTCTCTCATCTAGGGCAGAAGGAAAAACCAAAATCTTAACCCAGCTTTCATCAAGAGTCCTTAAAGCTTCAAGATTATCATTTGCAGCTGTTATTTATGACTTTTCTCTTTGATCCTACAGTTTCTACTGCTGATTATTTTTATTTGTTTATGCTTTAAATTATAACATTAAAAACTTGGAAACCAGCGGAAATATCCCAAAGTTCCCAAGAAAGGGAATCATAAGATCATAAACCCAGTTTAGAGAGACCTCAGAGGCCTTCTAGTCCATAGATGAGGAAACTGGGGATCAGAAAGGTCATACTGACTTTGAGAAAATCAAATCATTTTCCTATCTTTGATCCTCATTTTCTCCTGAGTCAGATGTGATTGGTAGTCCTTAATGCATCAACTTTACATGGATGTTGTGAGAGTCAAATGAAGTCATTTTTGTGAATTCAGGTTAGAAGGTCAAATTTGGTAAATATATTCAAAGAATGATAATTATAATAACAAAACTGAAATGGCATTGACTGACAAATTGCTGGGTACTCCTTTGGAGTCATCCAAGTCTAATGCTGCTTTTTTTTTTTTTTTTTTTTTTTTTTTTTTTTTTTTTTTGACATGTCCAGAATCTCTGATCTCAGCACATGATATTCTATCATGGATAAAACAGGAAGAGGAGCCATATCCTTGGGGCCCACCAGATTCAATGGAAAGGGATATGGCTATTGATGCGAGTGCTGGTGAGTAATACCCCGATGGGGATCTGAGAGCAAAGGCTTAAGCCAACATGGTAAATGTCAGGAGCAACTGTGGAGGAAGAGATCTTATTGTAAGTCTGAGCGATCCATCAATATATACTTGGAGGGGAACATTCTGAGGGAGAGATTCCAAAATACTGAGCTGAGATAAACGAGTCCAGGTTTTATATTCTCTGACTTGCTAATTGCTAGAGCTCCAGAATGAAAAGGCCACTTTGAGCCCTTGCTTAGAGGGAGGAGTCTTGGGGGGTAATGGCCATTCCCCATGTCAAAGAGCAGTGGTCCACAGACTGTCTCTAGTTCTCATTACAGGACATCTCAGAGGCAGTGTGTCTCAGAATTGGTGGTGGTTGAGTCATTTCAGCGTTGTACCATTCTTCATGACCCCATTTGGGATTTTCTTGGTAAAGATGCTGGAGTGGTTTGCTTTTTGCTTCTCCAGCTCACTTTACAGAGGAGAAAACTGAGGCAAACAGTTGACTTTTCCACTGTCACATAGCTAGCATGTGTCTAAGGCTGGATTTGAATTTGAGTTATGACAAGTCCAGTGTTTTGTCCACAGAACTACCTAGCTGGCCCATTTTAGAGTTACAAGAAGCTGAATTAGAATTTTTGAAAAAGGAGATGGGTGCCCAGATATAATGAAGAATCCAAGAGTTCTTAGTGTCATGCAAGGTCCTTGTAGCCAAATGGTCCCCGCTCAGCCATTTACCAGATTCTGTGACCCCGGACAAACCACTGAGCCTCGGCATCTTCATTTGGAGGGGAAGGAGACCGCTCGTACCACTTACACTACGGCCCTACTATGAAGACCTCGAGATTGGTTTTCATGTGCTTGTGTCAATGGCAGTGGTCATTGTTGCCCAATTTAAATTCTTCTTTACCCCCACACTTTGTAACTCCTGGGCTCATACACAAGTCCTCCATAATAGTTGCCAGTGGGTCAAGTCACTCTGGGTCACATCCCCTTAAATCCTCTCACTGAGTCTGCTCCATGCAGGGGCCCATCTTGCTCTGCTGGGCATCCTGGAGTGACTATGGGCACAATGTTTGTTGATCCCTTGGTGACTTCTGACCTATAGAATAAATCAGTCAGTAAACATTACGTAACTACTATGTGCCAGGCAGGGCAGCTAAGTGGTACAGTAGATAGAATGCCAGGCTGGAATCAGCTGGCTTAATCACTTCTTGGCTGTGTGACACTGGACAAATCATCACTTCACTGTGTTTGCCTCAGTTTCCTCAGTTTTCTCATCTGTAAAGTGAGCTGGTTAAGGATATGGCAAACTACCCCAGTATCTCTGCCAAGAAAACCCCAAGTGGGACAGTACTGAAATGACTGAACAGTAACATATGCCAGGTACTGTGCTAAGAACTGGGGATTCAAGAGACAAAAAACTCTCAAGGAACTTTCGATTTAATTGGCTAAGTGCTATTTGAGTAAATAGTCCCTGGGCATGTAACCATTATTCCTTGCTGAGTCAAGTTTTCTAGACTCTTTAGGGCCTCGCAAGCTGTTTCCGCTTTAGTTGGCTGGGACAGTGGCTAAGAGAGATGACTGACTGTTCCTTAGCTGTAACTATCAAATTTAGTTAAGGAAAGCCAGGAAAAGTGCCTTCTTCCTTTCTCTGCCTACAGAAAGAAAAACCTTTTAAAATAGCAAAGTATCTAATTTCAAGATAGTTGCTCCCCTCCCAGTTTTTCTGATTTGAATTATTCTCTTCTTTTTTTCTCCTTCACCACCCATTGAGGAGGCAATTGTTACAGATATGTATAATAATACAAAATAAATTCCCATATTAGCAATGTGCTCCTTCCCCCAAAAAATAAGAAATTAAATAAAGAAAAAATAAAATATGCTTCAGTCTATCCTTTGAATCTATTGGTTCTCTATCATAAGTCCTTTAGAATTTTCATTGGTCATTGTGTTGATCAAAGTTATTAAGAATTTCAAAGCTAGGGGCAGCTAGGTGGCACAGTAGATAGAGCACCAGCCCTGAATTCAGGAGGACCTGAGTTCAAATCTTGGTCTCAGACACTTAACACTTCCATCTGTGTGACCCTGGGCAAGTCACTTAACCCTAGCCTCAGGGAAAAAAAAAAATCCATGATCTAATCCAATCCATACCAAAGAAAAGAAAAAGGAAGGGAGGGAGAGGGAAAAAAAAAAAAAAAAAAGAATTTCAAAGCTGATTATCTTTATAATTTTGTTATTGTATAAATTGTTCTCCAGGTTCTTACAGGTCTTCTTAGGTTTTTCTGCAACTATCCTCTTCATCATTTCTTACAACTTAATATTATTCATATACTATATCTTGTGCAACCATTCCCCAATTGATAGCTACCCCATTGGTTTTCAGTTCTTTATTACCACAAAATGAACTCCTGTAAATATTTTGGTACATCTGGGTTCTTTTCCTCTGTCTTTGATCTTTTGGGGTATGTGTGGGGTGGACCTAGTAGTGATATTGCTGGATTAAAGATTGTGCACAGTTTAATAACTTTGAGAGCACAGTTCCAAATTGCTTTCCAGAATAACTGGTCTTTAAAAGTCTAAGTTTACTTCTTTGCCAATAGACATCATCAGATTAGTATTACCAGAGGATTATTTTAGTTATTATTATTATTTGGCTAATAAAACATACATGTTACCTACCTCATAGGGCTATTAGTAAAATCAAATGAGATAATCTTTGTGAAAGTCCTTAAAAGGATAAAGTGCTTAGGATCATTATTATTGTCACAATTATTTTCTCTCTCCTAGGTGATGGGCTGCTAATGGTCAAGAGTTCTACTTTATCTGTACCCCAGCACCAATCCCACCAACAAAATATCACCCCACTTCCTGGCACTGAGAATCCAGGTGGGGGGCCAAGCCGGGGAGTTGTGGGGATGCTAGATGATCTTTTCCCAATGGTCCCGAGGGAACGGGGCCTTTGTGAAGGCCTCCATAGTCCTCCAGGGAGCCCTGCAGGTGAGAGTGGCGCTGGTGATGGTAGCAGCATAACAGGTGAGCATCAGCGGAGTCACTTCCTCTCCCCTGGACAAGACAAATCACACTTCTGTCTTCAGTGTGGCAAGACGTTTGATGTTCGGAAGAGTCTGATGATTCACCACCGGAGCCACACCAAAGATCGGCCTTTTGAGTGTGCTGAATGTGCAAAGAGCTTCAATTGCCACTCAGGCCTGATCCGCCATCAGATGACCCACAGAGGTGAGCGCCCCTACAAATGCTCTGAGTGTGAGAAGACATATAGCCGCAAAGAGCACCTTCAGAATCACCAACGTTTGCACACTGGGGAGCGGCCTTTCCATTGTGCCCTGTGTGGCAAAAGCTTCATCAGGAAGCAAAATCTGCTTAAACACCAGCGCATCCATACAGGCGAGCGACCCTACCAGTGTAGTGAGTGTGGCAAGAGTTTCCGATATAAGGAGTCACTCAAGGACCATCTTCGGGTGCATAGCGCCAGCCTTGGGACCTCTCGGCCCCACCAGGCACTGGAACGGGACTAGGCCAGTGCTGAGGGGTGGGGGTGGGATATGGGGGGAGAGGGTGGGTGATTCTGGTGATAGAATGAGGTTGGAAGAAGGTGGGAGGGTTGAAACCCTCTGGGGAAACACGGGACAGAATCAGATAGGAGAACTACAAATTACTAGTAACTCTCCCCCTCCTCATGCCCCTTACGTGGTCCTAGGGTTTGGGGACCTTAATTGCACTCCACATCAACCCCTTGAAAGCTGGGCAAGGATGTTTGATCCACCCTGCCCAGCCTAATGGAGAATGGAGAGCTCAGGTCTTCACTCACCCACTGGACCATCGACCAAAGGGGCTAACAGTAGAACTCTACCCAAGAGTTGGGAACAGTTTCAGAAGGTGATGGTGCAGAAGTCTTAGACTGAACACCTGTAAATTAGGAGTAGTTGGTGCTACTGGGCCTGAGTCAGCTCTCAACCCCAGCTGTGCTTCTCAATCCTAACCAGGTAAGGGATAGGGGGGGGACCCTCCCATTGCTCCTTCCTTGATTTGGATGCATTGATTCAGAGCAAGGGAAGCAGTGAATCCAGGATTACCTGGAGCAGCATCGAGTCCAAGGGTGGTGAGCCAGGGATCCTCAGGGCCCATCCAGGCCTGAAGGGACAATCATTTATACTGCAGGTAGGAGAGTCCCTACAGAAAAAAGGGAGACAGAAAGCAATGGGATCTACAATGATAGCACCACCTTTGAATAGTGCTTTAAACGTTCACAAAGCACTTTCTAGGCTCTTTCCTCCTTTCACCTTCACCGCCTCCTTCTTTGTCCACTGGATCAGATACCCCAGATCTTCCCCTTTGTTGGTGATGGATCTTGAGTCAAGATAGCCTTATGCCCCTTTGATAGATAAGGAAACTGACCCACAGGGAGACTAAGCAACTTACTTGAAGTCACAAGGTAGGACCAGAACTCAGATCCTCCCGACTTCTAGTCTAGTGCCTGTGCTGTTCCACCATACTGTCCTACCTCAGTCATGTGAGCACATGCTTCAGCCTGGTCCTCTCCTGCCCACCCTCCTTAGGACCAAGAAGGAGTGCTACCTGTTGTAGGTGGGGGAAATAGGGTCACATTGTGCCCCATCCCATGGCTGAAGACGATGTTGTTGCAATTTGTGCAAATCTCACTGAGCTCTTGAGGGAGGAAGAGCTGGGGCCTACCACCTTCCTCAAGAGCTGATAGAGCTGCATCTTATTTTGACTGCATGAGAAATAGGGGCTAGCACTTCCCCTGGAGTCAGATCTTGTCCTGCCAAAGGGACCAAAACTGATTTAATCCAGCTTCTTAAGGGAGCAGGATAGTAAAGAGGGATTAGAGTTGTGATGCCAGAAGGATGGGCAGACTCTTCCCAAGAGTCAAGTAGGTGCCAGCCGAGGTTCCAAGATGTCTTCGCTGTGGTTCCTCCCTCGCCCCTTAACCCCTGGGCTCTCTTAATTGGTGCTATCTGTACAGTTGAAGACAGTTATGGATATTGTTCCTAACGTGTCATGGTGCCTGGTGAGCGTTTTTTTGGTTGTTGTTGGATTTGGTTTTTTTTTAGAGAGCGCCACCTGACTCCCTTTTTTTATGTGTGCATCTATTATGTGGCCCCAGGGCCTTAACTCCCCAGGGGCCACACTCTTTGTGTCTGTGTGTCTGCATGGCCCTACCAAAAAAAAAAAAATAATAATAAAAAAAAATTAAAAAAAAAAAAATAAGGCCACTGAGGGTGGGATGAAGTTCCCTGGGGCTCTCCATGCATTTATTTAAAAAAAAAAAATTACTTCTTTTCCCTCCCTTGCACTCTGACCCCTGCTTCTCTCCCACTTTGTAAGGGATTTGCCTGGGGAGCAGCAATGAGAAGGCAGCCCTCCATGCCATCCCTTTTGGACTTGCAGCTTCTGAACCTTTTTCTTGTCTTTTTAGCTTTTCCTAGACCCCCAAAATAAAAGGGGGTGTCCAGATTACAAGTGATGGAACACTGACATGTTCACAGTGCTGGAGCTTTCTCCAGCTTGGCTGCATATAGCAAAACTCAATTAGAATCCAGTTTTATCAGAAGTTGCTTTTTTTAATTGTTTGCTTTTGCTATGTTCCAATTTTAGTTAAAAAAAAAAAAAAAGATAACTCAAGCTGAGATAGGAATGTTGTCACAGAATATTCAGAATGTTGGAAGTGGAAAAGGAACTTTAGGGATTATCTTGTCCAGCTATCATGTTATAGGAAGTAAATTGAGACCCAAGTAAATTGAGGACTTAAAGTCACAAACTGAGTTAGTGGAAGGGACAAGAACTGAAGTCCAGTGATCTCTCTCCTAAATCATACTATACCATCAAATGGCAGTATATCTTTTGGAACCAGTCTATATTTAGCCCTATCACTTCTATCAGTGGCAGTTTCTAAGCCTGGAAAATGACATGTTCAGAATGTTACTCCTAAAATCTGCAAGATAGATTGTACCCTTGCTCCTCACCTCCCTGTACTAAGAGATTTCTAATAAGGATTGCAACAATAAAAAAAAAGGAGTTTCTACTTAAACTCCAGTTAACAAAAGTATTTATTGAGGGCTACCTATTTCCCCAATAATCTGGTTTACCACGCTTTGATCTGAGAATGTATTCCCAGGCCTTTCACCAGTCCTACTGCACCCCTCCCCTTCTCATTAATCCTGGACAATACTAGCCAGTGCAAAATCTAGAATTATCTAGAAAAGTGGTTTTCAAAGTATGGTCAAGGGATACCTCATAAAATCCTTTTGTGGGTTTATGATATAAAATACTTTTAATACTATGATTTTTTTTTATTTCAATGCTATTTGTATTTCAATACAAAACACTTTTAATACTATAATTTTTGATTTCTAAAATGGTATAAATATCAGTAAGTATAACAACTCAGCTCTTTTGAGGGGTCCTTAATAATTTTTAAGAATGTAAAAGGTTCCTGAGGCCAGAAAATTTGAGACCCACTGATTGAGAAAAGCCTTTTTCACAATTGTGCCCATCAACTGGATTCAACTTATTGAAATAGCTTTTTTTTTGGTATAGAGCACATGAAATGGGAGAAGTTCTATATGTCCTCAGCCATAAAAAGATAATGATCAGTTTCCAACTAATGAGTCAGACACAACCGTCTGAAAATGTCTTGGCTTTTCTTTAACCAATTTGAGGCCAGATGATGGTGAGAAGAGGTCTTGGGAGAGTAGTTGAATAAAGATAAAAACTGAAAATGGCCAAGTGTCATTCAGTAAATATTGAGGACTTGTTATGCTTGGGATACCATTCTAGACATTGTGAAATATATAGCAACGTGAAGGGTTTAACCTGCTCTCCAAGATCTTATAATGGGAGAAATTAAATGAGTGTACAAATAGCTACACTACAAAACAGTTACAATTGGCACAGATTTCTTATTTGAAAGACTGCCATCTTAGAGATAAGACTTGTTTTGTTTGGCCTCAGGAGTCGGGGGAGACCCGGTGGGTAAAAATTACTGAGAAAAACTTTCTAATAATTAGAGCTGTCCAAAAGTAGAAATGGAGTCTTCAGGTAGTCTGGATGACTGGCATCTGGGACATTGAAGAAGAGAATCCTGTTCACACAACTAGGCCTGGAAACTGTCAGGTTCTTTCTTACTGGGAGATTCTATGATTCTAAGTGGATTGCAGAAGGAATTGCATGAGTAATTTCTCCCTCCCTCTTTTCTCTCCCCACAAAAGATCACCAAAAAAAAAAAAAAAAAAAAAAAAAAAAATTTGGTTGAGGCATTCTAACTAAAGAATCAATTCAAGGAAGTATTTACTGAATTGATACCTATTCTGTCCTATGCTAAGCCTTTTGGAAACAAGGGAAAACAAAAGTCTCTGCTATTACAGATCTTACAGTTTAGTGAGAGAGACAAGCCATATCTAGGCAACAAGGTAACAAAACAATGCAATGAGGGCCAAATGATATAGCATGCTTTCAAAATTCAGAGGAAGGAAAAAATGGTTAGGGAAAGCTTCATGAAGGAAATGAATTTGAACTGAGTCTTGAAGGATAGCTAGATTTGGATGGATGGAGATGAGTGGAGATATTTAGAGAGAATAATATGTACAAAAGAAGGAAGGGGAAATGCATGATTTCTTGGGAGAGAAAGCAAGGTCTTGCTCATCAGAAAAAAAAAGTGTAAAATTAGAAAGGTAGATGGGGGAGCAGATCATAGAAAATATTCAGTGCCAAACAAAGAAGTTCAGACTTAATGTGTAGTCAGTAGGGAGCATAAGAAGGTTCTAGAAAAAGTGATGTGATATTCAAACAGTGTCTAGATAAAATTAGCAAAAGCAGAAGATTCCAGGTTTCACAACTGGAATGGATCTTAGAGAATATCTAATCCAATCCTGATTAATGTGACCTTTAGCTAAGGATTTATTCCCTCTTATATCTTATCTATTCCATAAAGAACAAAAGGTAAATAGAATATATTCTTGACTACAGGCCAGATAAATCTTTGCCTTCATAGACTCACAGATTCTGAGTGAGAAGAGACCTTAGAGGCCATCTAAGTAAAGCCTTTTCTGGAAAAAAAAAAAAATCCCCTCGACAATATAACCCACAAATGGTTATCTGTGCACTGCTTGAAGACTATGGTGAGGGATCCAGGCTCTCCATCGGCAGCTCAAGTCACTTTTGGATAGCTCTAATTTTAGAAATAATCGAAATTGTAAGGCACAACCTGTTCTGCAAGGTAAAATCATGACAGTATTCTAGAACATGAGGGGTGTTAATCATCAGGGGAGTAGGTCCTCTCCCAACAGGATGGCAGTCTGTGAGAAAGTATACCCCTTCATGTATGGGGAGTCTGAGAGTGATTCAATGACTTGATTTTCCCTTGTTATTTACTTTGCTCTTCTGTCTTAATTAAATGCTTTGCTATTTGATTTATGTTTCTGCTTGGTTTATTGGTAGATGATGCCTTAAATGCTGGCTTGGATGTGTGATTCATGAAAGTGGTTCATTTTGGTTACCTGACACATCCCAGAACACATCTGAGATAGAGGTTCCAAAGTGGTGTAGGTCCCCCACTACATATATTCACTTGAGTCTCACAGAAACCACTTGTAGTAGGCACTATAGCTATTATCCCCATTAAGTGAAATTAATTTAAATGATATTTGTTTGATTCGTGCATAAATGGTTTAAATGACTTCATTTGATTAAATGAATTATTTGTAAAGCATTTAGCACATCCCTGGCATACAGTAGGCACTACATAAATACTTGTTTCCTTCCCTACCCTCTTCTCTCCCTAACAAACATTTTACATTTGAGGAAATAGACAGGGTTACAGATAGTCAAAAGGACATGGCTTTGAGAGTTTTTTTCTCCAGAAACAGTGATGGACTTATACTGCACTAGCAGGATTCTCCCTTGATTCTCTTTATCCAGTCTGTAATGAAATTTATATAGAGGACTTCTGGAATGCATAGCAGTGCTTATAATTTTTATTATTGTCAATAATAAAAGCCATAATAATTACAAATTACCTTGGAAATTATTTAAAAGCAAGAAGTTCCTTTTATTTCAAACACTTTTATTAAATCTATTAGATCTGTTTATTATTTGATCTCTTAACATACCCCTTGGAATAAGTATAGAGATAGCGAGGTGGGTGTAGTGATGACATCACTAGACCTGGAATGAGGAAGGCCTGAGTTCAAATCCAGCTTCAGATGCTTACTGTCTGACAATGAGCAAGTCATGTCATCTTTTTCTGCCTGTTCCCTCATCTGTAAAATGGGAATAATAACATCATCTACTTCCCAGGGTTGTGAGAATCTAATGAGATAATAATTTGTAAGGCTCTTTGCAGACCGTAAAGCTATATTTACATTATAGCAACAAAATAAGAAAAATGAACTCCAGATTCGTATAGTGAATTTCCACACAACAGGCCACACAGGGAGGGCACACAATAAGTAGCAATTAGAGAACAAAGACATGATCAGAGGTTGAATTGTGTGTTGTAAAGAGGGCAGAAGTACTACAGAAGTTCAAAGACAGACCAGAAAAATGTCAGGTCAGGTGGCAGGAAGGCAGCAAAGGAGCTCAGGCCAGTATCACAGGCTGCAGACTTTCCTTACATGTGGGTTATGCAGCTCCTCTGATACTGAGGGTCACCATAGAATCAGGATTAGAGGGGATCTTGGTGGTTCTATGATTCAATCTCATTTTAGATGAGGCCTGTGGGAAAGTCATTTGCCCAAGCTCACATAGGAAACTAATACTTAAATAAATGAAGCATTTACTAAACACTATGTGCTTGATACTTGTACAAAGCACTGGGGACACAAAGTAAGGAGCTCACATTCTAATTGGGGAGACAAAACATGAGCTGTTAAAAGAGGAAGACCCTTAGTATGCAGCAGCCAAGTAGACAAAAGAGTTTTGGTTCACTGCACTTTCAATGAAAAAATCACCTTGGTTTCTGGTGGTGAAGTATCTGCCAATGGCAAAGCCTTGGGTGGCAAGAACTTTTTTTTTTCTGGATCTTCAGGAACTGTGGCCATGGCATATGATGGACAAGCCTTCAAGCTGCATCCCATCGTGCATTCCCACGAAGACACATGGCCCTTTCAAAGAGAAATGGGTTCAGAATCCTGGACTGTTTCCATTGAGGTCTGAGCAAAGATGGTAGTCAAGTTGGTGGTCTTACTTACCTGGCTAGACTGTCTCCCCTTCTGGGTGCCTTGCTGCTTTGGATGGCAGTTGGTGAGAATGGCCAGTTCCCTTTTTCACTGGGTTTGTTTTCCTGGAGGATGGCTGTGAGAGCTGGACTGAAAGGAAGGACTCGTGATAGTCCAGGAAATGCTTCAACTTTTCCCAGGATGCCTGTACTTATCTGGCTGGTAGTGGCAGTTGGTCAGTAGTTGTTGCTGGTGGTGAGAAACAAAGTGAGCCTTCCTCATAATTTCTACAATGATTTCTCCCCTCATTGATGGTGGTGGGGCTGGACTGAAAGCAAGCTAGTGGGATTTTGGGGGGACAAAAGGGGGGTCCAGGCTATTTCCATCAAAGTCAGAGAGGAAATAATGATGATGGTTATTTGACTTGTGTGGGTCAGGCTGCCTCTTGATTCTCCCTCAGGGTATCTGTATTGTCCTGTGTATGGAGATGGGTTGGTAGTAGATGGGGATGACTGGTCCCTTCATAGGAGTTATTTCCCCAGTGATAGCTTTGAAGACTGCTAGAAACACGTACACACATATCTGTATATGCAAGTTCACATGTGTATATATAATGTAATATATATGTGTTATATGCATATACAAGTATATGTACATATATTCCTATAAACATATTTACATGTGTGACTATATTATATACATATATAAACATACATGTCTCTAACTAGGCAGCAGTGCCAATTATTTGGTGTTTTTTTTTAACTTTTTGTAAATTTATTAGTTTTAATACACATTGCTCTATGAATCATATTAGGAGAGAAAAATCAGAACAAAATGGAAAAACCACGAAGAGATTAAAAAGTGAACATAGCCTATGTTGATTTACAGTCAGTGTCCTTAGTTTTTTTTTTTTTTTTTTTCTGGATGCAAATGGCATTTTCTGTCCAAAGTCTATTTGAATTGCTTTGGATCACTGAACCACTGAGGAGCACATTCTAACTGTTCCCGTGTACAATGTATTCCTGGTTCTGCTTGTTTTGCTCAGCATCAGTTCTTGTAAATCTGTCCAGACCTTTCTAAAATCAGTTTGTTCATTACTTTTTATAGAACATTAATATTCAGTTACCTTCATATACCACAGCTTGTTCAGCCATTTCCCAACTGAGGGGCATCTATTCAATTTCCAGTTCTTTGCTACCACAAAAAGAGTTGCTACAAACATTTTTTCACATGTGGAAGAGTGCCAATTGTTAAATGTTTGGTGCAAGCATTTACACATTGGAAACTGACCAAAAAACCCACAAAATCAAGGCTTCAATTTATTGCTTTGTGGCTTGCCTGATCTTAACAAAGTGATGGAGAAATTATTAATAATGTTATTACACTTTAAAGTGTGTTACAACTACATATTTTTCTGTGGAACTGATTGGTAATTATTTACTAAAACACACACACACACAGAGTATCAGAGAATCTAGGAGAACAAACTTTCAGTTCACAGATCGCTCTCTTATTCCTTTTACTTATTTCTCCAGTTTATCATCAATAGTCTGCCTTCAAATTCAGTTTCTGCCAGAAGTAAATGCCTTGTAAATGCCTAGGGAGGGGCCTCTCCCCAAATTACTCTGCTGGGCTTCTCTCCCCTTTCTTGATGAGAGAGAAAATAAGAATTAGACACATAGCCACTCTTCTGTTCCATTGTCCTATTCTGCCAACTTCCTTTGCACAAATAACAGCTAAAACAAAAAGCTAGTTGCCTAACTTTATCTAGAGGGAAGCATGCAATATCACAGAAAGAACTGACAGAAAGGGCCTTGCCAAGGGTAACTGGTAGTGTTATATAGCATAATCCGTTAGCAATATCATAGTCAGGGGCTTTAAGAAAGAACTTCCTCTCTCCTTCTTCCAACAATCTATGATCCCCCAAACCCATCCCACCAAATACTTCCCCCCCCCCCCAGGCTGGGGTTAAGTGACTTGCCCAGGGTCACACAGCTAGTTAAGTATCTGAGAGCAGATTCCAACTCAGGTCCTACTGAATTCAGGGCTGGTGTTCTACCCCCTGCACCACCTAGCTGCCCCTCCACCAAATGCTTTTTGCAAAGGGAAAAAAAGTAATCACAAAAGTAAAATCTGAGGTACATATTTGGAAGGCTAGAATAATAGCAATAGCTAACATATTACAGCAGAAGGCCCATGATGAAGATAAAGAAATCAGGAGATAAGTTATGGACCTATCCTGCAGAAGGAAAACATACGTTTGGACTTGACCAGTATGGGAATTTGCCCTGATAAACTATGCATATTTGTTATAAGGGTTTTGTTTTGTTTATTTTCTTTCACTGGAGGGATGGAGGAGGCAAGAGGAAAGAAGAAAATAAATGCCTCACAATTGAAAAAAAATTTTTTAAAACAAAAACAAGAGACCTGGAAGAACATGAGTTTAAAATGATGACCGAAGAATTTGTCTCTTTGCTTATAGTTAATGCCCGCCCTTGTTAACTTTATCTCATTTGTTCTTTTTATTTCACTTCCAAATTATCTTTGTATCTCCTCACACTGCTTTGCACATGATAGGCGCTGAAAATAACTGCTGAAAAATGAATGAAAGAAACCAGAAAATTTCAAAATGAAAATGCCCTGTCAAGCAAATTATTTGCTTTTGAAAGAGAGAAAGGGTTAAAAAAAAGATGGCCTCTGCCCTTGGCCCAGTCCTGGCTCTGCGCATGTGCCGGACGCTCCGCTTGCTTTTCTTCCTCCAGAGCTGGTGGTGGCGCTATGCATCGTTCCTCCTCTTGGCTGACGAGCCGGAGGCTGCTCTTGGCAGCGTAGGCTGGCGGGGCGGGTCGCGGCTCCCAGGATGCAGTTTGTATCAACACGGCGGCGGCGGCGGCGGCTGCCGCTCCTCAGGGGGTCCGGACTAACCGACGACAGTTCGGTCCGGCACGCGGCCCGGTTGCGCGAGGACAACGGCGGGGAGCCATGGCCGAGGCGGTTTCTCCTCCGGTGAGGTTCTCCGGGCGGGCCGAGGAGCTGGCCCAGGGAGGGTGGACGGAGGCGGGCCCAGGGGGACCCCGAGGCCTGACCTGAGGTACTGGGTGCGGAGCGGGGACTGGCTGTGCCGGGGAGCGCCGCCCCCTAGGGGGAGGTGGCCCCCGGAGACCTGCGCTCTGCTTCCTCCCCACCGGTGCGGGGGCTGCGCTCGGATGTCCTGGGAAGTTGGCAACAGCCCCCTCCCTGGGCTTCGAATATCGCCTGAGCTCAGCTTTTCATTTTACAGATGGGGAAACTGAGACCCAGGGAGATTTGCCCAAGGTCACAGCTGGAGAGCCACCTTATGCGGCGCTCTAGGGGTTAGGAATCAAGCGCTAAGTCATCTTGTTTGTTTAGATTGCCAGGAGGCGGGACTGATTTTGAACTCAGGGCCACGGACTCCAGATTCCGGGTTCATTTCACTAGGTGCTTGTTCCTGGGGTGTTTGTATTAATCGGGACTTTTTCTGGGGGTCTGGACCTGGAGGAGCGTCTTGGATCGACCCGGGGCTCGGCGGCCCTCGGTAGGCCTGCAGTTAACACTTTGTAGTCGGGCAGTGACAAACTCCGTTTCTCGCCTCTCCCCTCCTTGTACGTGACTCTCCTGGAACTTTCTTTCCTGGCTGGCACATAATCTGAGCATATAACCTAGTCTTACTTTACATTCACACTGTGTGTAAACTACTTGGAGGCGCTCGTTTGCGTGTTCCCAGATGTCATCCCCGTCGTGGTTGTGTGGTGGCACGCCCTTCGGGACTCCATTTGGGCTTTTCTTGATGAAGATACTTGGAGGGATTTGCCATTTCCTTCTCCAGCACATTTTACAGATGTGGCAACGGAGGCAAACAGTTGAGTGACTTGCCCAGGGTCACCCAGCTAGTAAAGGTCTGAAGCCAGATTTGAATTCAGGAAGATGGCTATTTCTGAACTCTAGGCGCAGCACTCTGTCTTCTTGGCCACTTAGTTGCCCCCATTTTACAGATTTGAAACCATTTGTTTACATAACAATATGAGGTTTGCATAACTTATGATGGCAGTTGAGAATTCAAGGCATTCGTTACTTGTCTAATTGCCAAATAAATGGTGCCCTAATAGTTGTCTCCCTCTAAAAAAACAAACAAACAAAACTATTATACCTGAATTTTCTGTGACTTTATGGAAAGTGGGAATTGGTGCTGCTTTGTCTAAAAGTAGGAATTTTCTATTGCCATTTCTAACCACATAAATAATCTAAATCTAGGATTTATGGGAGAATTGATCGGTTTGACTTGTTAAATTTGAAGTAATTAATGAGACTGCTGGCCCATTACCCTTGGAAGAAATTGAGGCCTGAGAGTCATTTACATTGATATGGTAATTTAAACTTGGTTCTGGATTAGGTCACCTGGGGAGAGAAAGTAGAAAGAGAAGAGGATTAACATCTAAATCTCCTGAATAGAAACAGGAAAAGTCTCTGAAGAACACTTGTATGCTGTGAAAAAACTAGCTGAGGAGTAGTCTCAAAGAAATTAATGATATCAAAAGTCAAGGACGGACTTGTCCTTTGGGATTAGAGATCTTGGAGCAATTTCTGTAGAGTGGTAGAGGTGGAAGCAAGATTTCAAGAGTTTGAGGAATTGGGTGATTCCAAAAGTAGATGAGAAAAATTAAGTAGTGAAGAAGGGAGGAAACAAATATGGTTTGTTGTAAACTATATTAGGCATACATTAATATGGATTAATATATATTGCCTTGTTCTCAATCCTTTCTGCTTGTAAACCCTGTAGGGAAGGGAATCCTACAGTGCCTGTTAGTGTTTCCATTATGTTTTGCTCATATTTGGAATTCAACAAACAAATATTTGAATACCAAACCAGCACATATAGTTATCTTATGTTGCTGGGCTTAAAGTCAGGAATACCTGGGTTCTTATCTGGTCTCAGATTAACTGTAACACTGAGAAAAACACTTAAATGTTAAAATGGGGATAATGATAGCTCATATCTATTCCAGGGTTGTTGTGAAGATCAAATGAGGTACTATTTGTAAATTGCTTTGCACAGTGCCTGGAACATAGTAGTTGCTTAATATATGCTCATTCCCTATTATTGTTCTATAAGAAATGACCAGTGGGATGAATACAGAGAGACCTGGAAAGATTTACATGAACTGATGCTGAGTGAAATGAGCAGAACCAGGAGATCATTATACACTTCAACAATGATACGGTATGAGGATGTATTCTGATGGAAGTGGATATCTTCAACAAAGAGAAGATGTAATTCAGTTTCAATTGATCAATGATGGACAGAAACAACTACACCCAGAAAAGGAACACTGGGAAATGAGTGTGAACTGTTTGCATTTTTGTTTTTCTTCCTAGGTTATTTTTACCTTCTGAATCCAATTCTTCTTGTGCAATAAGAAATTCGGTTCTGCACACATATATTGTATTTAGGATGTACTATAACATATTTAACATGTATAAGACTGCCTGCCATCTAAGGGAGGGAAGGGAAAAGTTGCAACAGAAGTGAGTGCAAGCAATAATGTTGTAAAAAATTACCCAGGAGGCAGCTAGGTGGCTCAGTGGATAGAGCACCAGCCCTGAATTCAGGAGGACCCGAGTTCAAATATGGTCTCAGACACTTAACACTTCCTAGCTGTGTGACCCTGGGCAAGTCACCTAACCCCAGCCTCAGGGAGAAAAAAATTACCCAGGCATATGTTCTGTCAATAAAAAGTTATAATAATTAAAAAAGTGTGTGTGTGTGTGTGTGTGTGTGTGTGTGTGTGTGTGTGTGTGTGTATATATATATATATATATATATATACACACACTCATTCCTTTCCACTATTCTGTTAGAATGCCTTGGCCAGCAGATAACTGTCATTTTTTATATTGCCTTTATTTTGGCACATATCCTTGTCTACTTTCATAACCTTGGGAGAGGTGGTTGGGTGTGTGGGTGTATCTATGTGTGTCTATGTGACAGAGACAGAGAAAAAAGGAAAAGAAGATCAGCAAAACAAAAATATTAATATAATTTCTTTTTTTTTATTTTTTGCTTTTACATTGTTATAGTTATTGTTTAAATCTTCGCAGGCTTATTTAAATTTTTTTATATCTATTGTTTCATTATATTCATATAGCACTGTTTGTTCAGCTCTTCCCTAGTTCTTGAGCATATACTTAGTTTTCACTTTGCTACCACAAAAAGTGCAGCCATGAATATTTTAGTGTATCTGGGAGCTTTTCTTTGACATTCATTAGGTATACTGCCAACTGTGGGGTTTCAGCATAATTTTATATTACTTTCTAAAATGTTTGAATCAAAGCCAACAGTTTTGTCTTTTCAAATCTCTTCATACAGTGACTATTTCCATCTTTTGTTGTTTGCTAATTTTTTGGATATGAGGTAAAACTTTTCATTTGTTTTTTCATTTTCCTGAATGTGAGTGAATTAGAACAGTCTTTCATATGACTGTTAATAGTTCTCAGATCTTTTAAGAACTGTTTCAACAAGTACTGTTATAATATATTATGTATTTTTATATAGGTCTGTTTTCTAAAGTGGAGGTGGACTTGTTTGATGGCAGCATTTCAAAACATTGGAGAGTGATATTGCATATTATATTGGGTAGAGGAGAAAATCAGTGATGGAAAGGGAGCTTTTAAATAATGAATTCACTGAAAGCATAGGATCTAGATATTTGGGAAACTGACAGTCTAAAAATAAGATAGACAATGTTTAGAAAAAGCCTTCTCATGTCTTTTATGCCTTGGATTTGCCAAGTGATCCAGGTAGCAATCTCAGCAAGGATTTGAAGATTTTTGTTTGTGTATTTCTTTGTTTCTCTTCATCGTGATTTTATCTGTTTTTGTTATTTACTGTTCATTAGTATTTTTGGATATTTGAAGATGACATCGTTTTTTGCCTGGATTTGGGATAGGCTGATAGGGCAGATAGCCAGGTTAACTCAGTTGGTTGAGGGCATGTTGCTAATGAGGCCATGCTTTTGGTCTTAAAACTTTCCACTTGGGCCAGTTGATTTCATGCTGTTTTGTAAAACTTTGGACTGTATATCTGACCTCAGGCAAACGATTGATTGATCTATGTTTGTGGAACAACCACCTGGAAGTTTGAATGAGACATCATTAGTGATAGAATGACAACTTAAAGTTCATATCAAGGTTGAAAAAATTGATACGACTTGGTAGTGGAAGTATTGGAAGTAGCAGATAAACATGGAATAATTATCTGTTTCTATTTCATGGATTGCTTGCCCCTAGGACTGGAAGACGAGAAAAGTGGGTGGAAGTCATATGGTCATGCTAGGGTGTCCAAGCAACACTTATATTTTGCTTATGTTGGCAGCCTTTCTATAGAGCTGGAATAGACTTTTTTTTTTTTTAATTAAAGCTTTTAATTTACAAAACATAATGCATGGGCAATTTTTCCAACTTTGACCCTTGCATAACCTTTTGTTCTGAATTTTCCCCTTCTTTCCCTCACCCCCTCTCCTAGCTGGCAGGTAGTCCAATATATGTTAAACATGTTGAAATAACACATTAGATCCAATATCTGTATACATATTTATATAATTATCTTGCTGCACAAGAAAAATCAGATCAAGAAGGAAGAAAAAGAAAAACTGAGAAAGAAAACAAAATGCAAGCAAATAACAGTGAGAATGAGGTGGTCCTCTCTCGGTGTAGAAGGCTCTCTTTGTCACTGCACAAGTAGAACTGGTTTGAATCTTCTCATTGTAGAAGAGAGCCACATCCATCAGAATTGATTGTCATATAATCTTGCTGTTGCCATGTACAATGATCTCCTGGTCCTGCTCATTTCACTGAGCATCAGCTCATGTAACTTTCTCCAGGCCTGTCTGAAATCATCCTGTGGATCGTTTCTTACAGAACAATGAGATTCCATAACTTCATACTATAATTTATTCAGCCGTTCTCCAATTGATGGGCATCCACTCAGTTTCCAGTTTCTTGCCACTACAAAGAGGGCTGCCACAAACATTTTTGCATATACGAGTTCCTTCCTTTCCCTCTTTCAGATCTCTTTGGGATATAAGCCCAGTAGAAATTGCTGGATCAAAGGACTTGCACAGTTTGATAACTTCTTGAGCTTAGTAGAATAGACCTTTTTTAAAAAAAATCTACTTCTGGTATCCTTTCCCTCTTTTCCCCTTCCCTTCTCTCTTATATTTTCTTTATTTTTTTCTTTTTGCCATTGTATCCTCAATGTACTAGATGCTTAATAAATGCTTATAGACCTGTTGACTGTGACTTCATTTGACAGATAAGGAAGCCATTATTCATGCAACAAGTCAGTCTTGGATTAGGAATTGAAAACTAGCTCTCTTTTTTCCTATTCATATTCTCCTTCCAATAACCTGACACATAGAACAGAATTTACCACATAGCAAAACAATAAATGGTTCTTCTAGTGGGATCTTAGCTGTTGAGTCTGCCTTGAAAGTGGTTAAGATGGTCGGAGGATTATTTATAGATTTCATTTATTTGGATTAACACTGTTGTTTTTGTATTATGTTATTCCCACCTTCCCTCCCTTCTCCCCCCCCCAAAAAAAAAAAATTCAAGAAAACCATGATTTAGTTACACTGCTTTTGAGTTTCATCTTCAGTGTGTCTTCTACTTGTAGGATGATGTTAAATGTCTGCAAGCTCATTGAAATCTTGGTACTGCTTTTTTATTTTTTAAGTAGGCATTGTTAAACAACTTTGAAATATGATAGGTTTTTTTCATGTTGTATGTTTTAAACTGTCATTTCTAATAATTCTGTCTTTCATTCCTCAGAACAAGGGAAAGCGACGCTCTACACCTATAACTTCCTCTTCACTACTGCCTCCACCCTCAGAGAAAGAGTCATATCTACAGAGTACAGAGATCTCCCTCTGGACTGTGGTGGCAGCCATTCAGGCAGTGGAGAAGAAGGTGGAGTCTCAGGCTGCCCGATTACAGACCCTAGAGGGGCGGACGGGGACAGCAGAGAAGAAACTGGCTGATTATGAGAAGACAGCAGTAGAGTTTGGGAACCAGCTGGAGGGCAAATGGACTATACTGGGGACCTTGGTACAAGAGTATGGGTTGCTCCAGAGGAGGCTAGAGAACATGGAAAATCTTCTCAGAAACAGGAACTTCTGGATCCTTCGGCTCCCCCCAGGCAGCAAGGGCGAGGTTCCTAAGGTAATCTCTTTAGGTCTGGAGTTGGAGGTTAGGAGGGGATGCTCAACCTTGTATACTTTCTGATTCTAGGCTTTTTTCTTGAAGGATCAAAATGTTCCAATATGATGAGACACTAAGTGTTAGACCCTTGTGATTTCAGGTTCCTGGGACTTTTGAAAATGATGGAGTCTATTTCTCAGAGCAAGAATGGGAGAACTTGGATGATTGGCAAAAAGAACTTTACAGAAATGTGATGAAGAGCAATTTTGAGACCCTCGTCTCTTTGGGTAAGGAAGCTTCCCTTTTTAGAATTATCGTAGTTATTCTAGACTCTGGGACAGTTGTTGATCTAGGCTTGTTGTGATTGGGTCCTTATAATATCCATTGCCACCAATTCATAATGTAGGACTCTTCCCTTTTTTTTTCTAATTTTGAAAGATATTTAGTCCCAATGCTGGTCCTCTAGTGTTTGTTGTCTTTGACCAACTTGGTAGTTCTTGATTTTTCTTGCTTAATAAGAAAAGCATAATCAGATGGAAAGAATAGTATCAAGAGAATTGGATTTGTTTAATCATTTTGTCTCTATATTCTTAGGTAAATCATTTTTCTTTTCTCATCTATCAAGATAGATAATATATTTCTTTTATCACTGGGTTTTTATGGGGATCAAATAAGAAAGTGAAGTTTTTGAAGAATAATGTTGTAAATAGTATAGTACTCTTGCCTTTACGATCTAGTATATTCATAATATCATAGATTTAGAGTTGAAAATAACCTGAGAGATCATAAGTGCAATCCTCAGTTTGGTGTAATCACTTATTTATACTTCTCTTAAAATTGCTGTATGAGTGAACTTGTGTTCCCTTCTTAGTACACAACTTATAGTAGTGGAAGAAGATGGACCAGAAAGGTATAGAATGTGACAAAGAGTAAACCAGCTTATCTTGCCTTGGAAAATTTTTGGTCGAGTTTTTAAGAATATTTCGTGTTACTGCCCCATCTAGCAGCTTCATCACAGGTTCTTTTTGACTAAAGAATTTTTCTGTAAATTAGCTATAGATTCTGTTCTATCCTCTAGATGGAAAATGTTTTACTTTATTATTAAAACCTTGTCTACATTTCTTTATCAGTAAAATGAAAGGTTTAAAATGATTTCCTTAGAAGCATATGAGTTAGAGCCAGGACTAAAACTAAGGTCTTTTAGATTGCAACGCTCTCATTCTTTTCATTATACCTTATTGTTTTTTCAATACTGCTGAAACTTTTCTTTTGCACTTAAGAATTAAGAATCCATGTCTTTTCTGCTTTGTCAAATTATGAACTCCTTGATAATAGAGCCTAGGTCATGTTGTTTTTGTATTCCCAGGAACTAACATAGTGTAATGTCTTAGTGACCATTTAATAAGTATTTATGGAATTGATTAGTTTAGTTAAGACTTTGTTTCTTGTTAATATATAAACGATCTCTAGGAAATAGAAAATGCATGAAATTGAAACATTTTGAGCAAAATAAGTTTAAGCACTCTGTAAAGTGAGCTGGAAATAAAATGATGAGCCACTTCAGTCTTTGCCAAGAATACCCTCAAAGGGACCACACAGAGTTGGACACAGCTGAAAACAACTAAACAATAACAAAATCATACAATCTAAGAATTTATTAAGTGATCTAAGTAGCCTGGAAAGTTTTCTCATGAATCTTCTGAGATCTAGCATTGGGAATTTTGGTTCCAATCATAAACCAGATGCTCAGTTTTTCTCTCCCCCCCCCGCCCTTTTCTTTTTCTCAGACTGTGCCATTTCCAACCCTGAGATCCTGGCCCACCAGGAAGAAGAATCCAGTACAGAGGACCTGGGAGATTTGGCTGGGGAGAGCCCTGATGGTCCTTACCCAGGTGAGGGACAATGGGATACTTTGTTGTTATTGTTTGGTTTTTTTTTGCTGAGGCAAGTGGGATTAAGTGATTTGCCCAGTATGGGATACTTTCTAGTGCAATTTAACAGTAGTCTCTCCCTCTAAAGGTCCTTATTCTTTTGCACTCCTCTGGAGCCCATCTTTGCCTACTTTGTGACAGATTTTAAAGGAAGTGGTTTCTTGTATTATTGAGTTTTTAATTAGTATTATAATAATAAACTTGTGAGCAAGAGCCATACTTTATTTTCCTTCTGAATTCATTCTAGAATTCAAAATTCTAGATCACCACCTACATAATAGATGACATCATTTGGGATAAAAAGGAAACTGTGCTAATTAAGCCATTGCCCCTTTCAATAAAGGAATCTGATTTTGGTCAGTCAGTTAATAGTCAACAAATATATAAACAGCAGTAACATGATCCCTGATCACAAGAAACTCACAGTTTAATGGGGAGACAACATGAAAACAACTGTACATATGGGATACATTTAGTGTAAATGGGAGATAATCTCAGAGAAAGCACCATGCTTTCTTTTTAAAACAATATTTTATATTCCTCCCAATTACATGTAAAGACAATTTTTAATATTCATTTAAAAAAATGAGGTCCAAATTTTGTCTTTGTCTTCTCATTTCCCTAAGACAGTAAGCAAATTGATACAGGTTATCCATGTTCAATCTTGTAAAACATTACCATATTAGTCATGTTATGAAAGAAGATTCTTTTTTTTTTTTTTTTGTTTAAGTTGAATGTATGCATTTATTTTTTAATCTTCATTTTAAAGTAGATTAATACTAGAATTGTTGTAAAATAGCATCAAAGTAAAAACAAACAAAAAACCAAAATACAAGACAAAAATATGTTTTAAATGAAGTGATAATATAATATTTTAAGTCTAAAAATTCACTTATAAAAGCAAATCAAAAGAATTAATATTAATAATATTTTCATGATAAAATTCTTTTATATATATATATATATATATATATATATATATATATATATATATATATATATATATATATATATATATATATTTTATAATATTATCCCTTGTATTCATTTTTCCAAATTACCCCCCCTCCTTCTATTCCCTCCCCCCGACGACAGGCAATACCATACATTTTACATGTGTTACAATATAGTCTAGGTACAATACATGTGTGCGAATATCATTTTCTTGTTGCACAATAAACATTAGAATCCGAAGGTACATGCAACCTGGGCAGACAGATATTAGTGCTAACAATTTTCATTCCCCTCCCAGTGTTTCTTCTCTGGGTGCAGCTACCCCTGTCCATCATTGATCAACTGGAAGTGAGTTGGATCTAAAGAAGATTCATATTTAAGGGGAAGGAAATATGGGAAAGAAATACAGAAAGTGAAAAGTAGTATGCTTTGAACTGCATTCAGATTCCCATCAGTCCTTTTTTTTTTTTTTTTGGAGGTGGATAACATTTTTTTCATCATGAGGCCTTTGGAGTTGTCTTGGATCATTGTATTGCTAAAAATAGCTAAGCATTAACTTGATTATTGTACTTTGCTGTTACTGGATACAACATCTGCTGCTTTTTGCATCAGTTCATATAATTTTTTTCTGAAGTTGGTCAGCTCTGCAACCTAGTAATATTCCATTATAATTATATAACACAATTTGTTCAGCCATTTCCCAACTAATGGGCTTCCCCTTAATTTCCAATTCTTTGTCACTACAAGAAGAGCTGCTATTTAATAAATATATTTGTACAAATAGGTCCCCTCCCACCTTTTAAAATCTCTTTGAGATACAAACTTAGCAGTACTGGATCAAAGAGTATACAGAGTTTTATAGCCCTTTGAGCATAGTTTCAAATTGCTCTTCAGAATGGTTGGATCAGTTTACAACTCTACGAATAGTGCATTAATTACCAATTTTCCCTATATCCCTTCCAACATTTCTCATTTTCCTTTTCTGTCATGTTAACTAGGTGTAAAGTGTTGTTTTGATTTACATTTCTCTGAAAGATATTTTGATTTTCATTTCTCTAATCAGTAGTGATTTGGAGCACTTTTTCTTACACCTATCTATAATAGCTTTGATTTCTTTGTTTGAAAAGTTCTTTTTCATGTCTAGCATTTATCATTTGGAGAATGATCTGTACTATATATTTGTCTCAGTTCTCTATTTATTTTAGAAATGAGGCCTTTACTCATTTCCAAAATATATAGAGAATTGATTCAAATTTATAAGAAATCAAGCCATTCTCCAATTGATAAATGGTCAAAGGATATGAATAGACAATTCTCAGACAAAGAAATTGAAGCTATTTCTAGCCATATGAAAAGATGCTCCAAGTCATTATTAATCAGAGAAATCTGAGATATCACTACACACCTGTCAGATTGGCTGGAATGACAGGGAAAGATTATGACGAATGTTAGAGGGAATGCAGGAAAACTGGGACACTAATATATTGTTGGTGGAATTGTGAACACATCCAGCCATTCTGGAGAATGATTTGGAAATGATTTGAGGAAACTGTGCATACACTTTGACCCAGCAGTGTTACTACTGGGCTTATATCCCAAAAGATCTCAAAGAAGGGAAAGGGACCTGTATGTGCAAGAATGTTTGTGGCAGCCCTCTTTGTAGTGGCCAGAAACTGGAAACTGAGTGGATGCCCATCAATTGGAGAATGGCTGAATAAATTGTAGTATGTGAATATTATGGAATATTATTGTTCTGTAAGAAATGACCAACAGGATGATTTCAGAAAGGCCTGGAGAGACTTACATGAACTGAAGCTGAGTGAAATGAGTAGGACCAGGAGATCATTGTACACAGCAACAAGAAGACTATACAATGATCAATTCTGATGGACATGGCCATCTTTCAACAATGAGTTGAACCAAATCAGTTCCAATAGAGCAGTAATGAACTGAACCAGTTATGCCTAGTTATGTAAATAAAAAGCTATAATTATATAGAAAAAAAAGAAATGAGGCCTTTATCAGAGACAAATACTCCAAAAATTGTTTTCCAACTTTCTGGGAAGCACCATGGAAAGGCATAACACCTGGATGGCTAGATGGCAAGATGGATATAGAGGATGGATCCTGGAGTCAGGAGGACCTGAGTTCAAATGTGACCTCAGACACTTAACAATTAATAGCTGTGTGACCCTGGTCAAGTCACTTAATCCCACTCTCAACAAAAAGCAAAAACAAAAAAGCATGATACACAGGTCACTCTTCTACATGGATGCTCTGCTCATCTTTGATTTATACATTCCTTCTCTAGCATCCCAACAGCTACCATTAAGTCAACTTTTAAGAAAAGGCTAAGGCAGATCCTTTAATTCTCACACGGAATGGGCCTCATGTTGATCAAACCATGTACTTATGTTGCTTCAGTAGCCCTTTCACACAACCTATCCCCTACTAGCCAAAATGAGGCCATTTAAATTCTTATTCTCTGGACATTCTTCCCCAGAGATAGAAAATTTCAGGGCAGCTCTCCTAGTTCAGCCGTGCCATACCAGACTCCATTTCTTCTATGGCTCTTCTTACATTTTTCATGCATTTATGTAATTGCTGCAGCAGCAGAAGCCACAGAGGTACTCTTAGGTACTCTTGATTTCCACTGAAGAATTTGAAAAGGAAGGAGAAACTTTTATCAATCATCTAGTACAACCCTGGTTTGTTTTTGTTGTTTTGATTTGTTTTTGAGGAAACTTGAGATTGAGCAAGGATAAATGATTTGTGTTAGTTTGAAGATTTGTCCTTGAACTCGTTTAAACTGGCTTTCCTTCTACTCATATCCTATACTTTAGCTATAGGGAGATAGAGAACCATCAAATGCCTTCAGTCCAAATTTGTGTATTATGTAGTGTTCTTTTATTTTTGAGGGGATAAGAAGAGCCAGGGCCAGGAATGCCTTCCTAAACAAATAATACTTCTTTAATATAGATTGTTTGTGGTTTACTCCAGTGGTAGTATCACATTTGTCTCTGACTTCCTTGAGTCTTACTCAGTTACACTTAATATTTACTTTCTAAAGTTCCTGAGTTTCTTCACATATCTTCTAAATATAGGATGTTACTGTTCTTTTTTTATCTATTCTTTTGTATAATGCCCTATCAGAGCATATTCATCTTGTAATCCTACAAATCTTATGAAGTGATTGAGACCCAAGTTCCAAACAGGCTGGGTCCCATTGCTCTACCACACCTTCCCTTCCCATCTTTATTTGACCTTTCTGCTTGTGTTTATATCATTCATTCTCACTACCTTTTCTTTCTTAATCACCATGTTCAGTCTGGCTAGATAAAGGATATACCAACCCATTTCTATATGGTCACCCTGAATAATCGAGAGGAAGTGTTGCTATCAAAAGCCAGTAGTTTACAAACTTTCTCTCACACCCCATCAGTAAAAAAAAAAATTTGTGCCTGCACCTCCAAAACATGTATTTACTTGTAAATCAAATATATGTACAATTCTAATAATTATGTACATTACAAAACCTAAACAAAAAATAGAATTTAAGAAGCAAGAGATAAAGGTGAAATAAGAACTCCTGAAGTTTATTAAGGAGCAGAGATCGGTGATATGATCATATTTAAGCTTTAGGAAAATCACTTTTTCCCAAATCTGTGTGGAGATTAGGTTTGAATGAGAAAAGACCTGAGTCAGGGTAACTAATTAGAATCTATGATAATTTTCCCCATGATAAGGCCCTGAACTAGGGTGATTGTTATCTGAATGGAAAAAAAGAAGTATACATTTTTCATTTTACATAAGTAGAGCTTTCCATGAAGTGATTTCTACATAATGCAAGGAGCTGGTGACAGAATTGAGAGCAGGAGGAGGAAAATGTGGAATGCAAGGGAGAAGAAGCAGAGGTATTTTTCTTTCTTTCTTTCTTTCTTTCTTTCTTTCTTTCTTTCTTTCTTTCTTTCTTTCTTTCTTTCTTTCTTTCTTTCTTTCTTTCTTTCTTAATTAAAACTTTTTATTTACAAAACATATGAATGGGTAATTTTTCAACATTGACTCTTGCAAAACCTTGTGTTCCAAATTTTCCCCTCCTTCCCCTCACTCCCTTCCCTAGATGGCAGGTAATTCAATACATGCTAAATATGTTAAAATATATATTAAGTCCAGTAACATATTTGTACAATTATCTTGCTGCATAAGAAAAATCAGATCAAAAAGAAAAAAAATGAAAAAGAAAAGAAAATGCAAGCAAACAACAACAGAAAGAGTGAAAATGCTATGTTGTGGTCCAGACTCAGCTGTTTTAAGACTTTTTTTTGTCTAGAGTTCAGGAGTATTAGATTTCACTTTTTGTTTCTTTGCTTCTCTCTTCTTCTTCTTTACAATAGATGGAGTTATGATTAAACAGGAGATGAAGTACCATCAAGAAAGCCCTGAAGATTTGCCAGGAGAGTTTTCTGGTAGTGTTGAACAGCATACTCTTCTAATCCCTGAACAGGCTGCAACCTGGGATGGGCAGGGCAATTCCATTCTTTTGGAGACTGACCCAGAAGTTGCTAAACTAGAAGAAGCTATTGAGTGTGACCAGGACCGAAGTGAGGCTAAAACATTGGGTTTTCATCGGAAGCGAAAATCTAGTGGGCAGGCCCAATCAGGTCAGGAGTGCAGACAAGGCATGAGGTTGAAAAGGAGCCTGGCCCACCCACGGAGCCCCCCATCTACCAGTTCATATGAATGTTCTGAATGTGATGTCAGTTTCCGATACAAGCAGCAACTAGCTGTTCATATGAGGACCCACCCTGGTTGGGGGTCTTTTGGGGAGCCAGAGCCTGAGGAAAATCTACGGCCCAGGCCTCAGCTCAAACCTCAGGCCAAAAAGGTTAAGCCTCATCGGTGTGAGGAGTGTCTGAGAAGTTTTAGCTGTAAGGCAAGCCTTGTGACCCACCAACGATGCCACTTGCAGGAAGGTTCAAGCATGGGCCAACGAGTCCAGGAGAGGTTCTCGCCCAACAGCCTGGTTGCACTACCCGGCCATATCCCTTGGAGGAAGAGCCGCAGTTCACTTATCTGTGGATATTGTGGCAAGAGTTTCAGCCATCCTTCTGACCTGGTACGGCATCAGCGCATCCACACAGGTGAACGGCCCTACAGCTGTGCACAATGTGAGAAGAGTTTTGTCCAAAAGCAGCACCTATTACAGCACCAGAAGATCCACCAGAGAGAACGGGGCGGGCTGGGTCTGGAACCTGGAGGGAATGATGGGTTACTCTAAGGATGCCGGCCCCTCATCTATCCCTGGGGCAGGGGGGGCCGGCAGAAGCCCCCTGGAAAGTCACTGTGCAGGGGTGAGGCAGCTCTCAACTAGATCCTGCTTAAGAGCAGGGTGAGCTCAGCCACTCCCCTACCCTCTTCTCTCCTTTCTCCGACCAAGCACTAGACTGAGCCCGAACTCTTCCTGAAAATCATGCTGAGATGGGGTAGGTAGCCTGAAAGCCAGGCTTCCTTATCCTGCCTTCCACCTGCTAATGAGTCAGCCATTCTTTAGAATCCTTTGTGCCTCTGTTTTTCACATCACCCCAGGGCTTGTGGGTTGGAGTAATCTAAGGTCTACCACCTGATGGGAACTTGTGTTATGTTGCCAGGCCCTAGTAACATTCTTCACAAGAATCCCACAATAGAAATTCCCACAGTTGCCCCTTCTACTCCTCTAGGTGACCTGTGATTGCCTCCAAGGCCTATTTGGGTATTTTGTAACTGCCTCTGGGGGAGTGGGGCCAGAGGTATTAGCAATCCTGTGGCAGGAGGTTGGGAAGCACAATATTGCATTTCTTTAAAAAAAAAAAAAAAAAAAGTTATATTGGTGTTAATATGTAGAAGGATTAACTTAAATGAGCCACTTTCCTTTCTCTGCTGGTATCTATTTTGATCTCAATTTGAGGATTTTTTCATTTAATTTTTAAAACCAGGATTTCTGACAGTTGGGTTTTGTTTTGTTTTTGTTTTTGATTTTTGTTTTTTGTTTTTTAATTCTAAAAGAAGTGGTTGTTCCTAACAATGGGACTGGGCCCACCCTCTAGGAGGGAATAAAGGATATGAGGTTTCTTTAGTGTTGCCTTCACTGTGGACAAATCAGGGAGCAGAGAACGTGACTAGCTCCCAAAAGTCATAAGTAAGAATGACGTTACAGAGGATGAAGGGGAAGAAAATGGCCAAATCTCTAAACCCCTGAAAGATTGTGAAGGCAAACTTTGAGCCCTTTCACTGGAATAAATCTAGAATCTGGTTTCAGGGCTTCACTTTTGAGCAAGGAACTGGGCCTATTTCTTCTGTAAGTATGTAAGTTGCTCCATGAGGGTCTGTGGCCTTGGTTTATCAGAGTTTTTCAGGTTTTGGAATTGGCTGTGGGTCTTAATTTCAGAGGGACAATAAAGGGAAGTATCCAGTTCCTGACCTCTGAAGCCGATGCCAAATGCTCATTACTATTACTGATGTCTCTGGTGAAAAAGAGGGAGAGGGTTCCTGAGAAAGACAGGAATTCCTCATTGTGCTCTGCATAGAATAAAACTGCTAACTAGCAAAAAGCCCTTATCTGGTGTTTTCCTCCTGTCAAAAATAACTTTCCTACTTTTGGGAAGTTGAAGTGAGAGAGGCAGCCTTACTTGGAGTGTTATGTTGGAGGAAAATGGCCAAGAAGCTGTGGAGCCAGTAACTTCCATTGCATTTAAATCCAGGTCAGCTACATGACACAGATTTGTCCTGCCATAGAACTAAGCTTCCTAATTTTTTCAAGAACACTCAGTGTCTTCTCAACTTTATATCCTTTCCCTAAATTTCTTCCTTTAAAAGACACTCCTTTTAGTCCTCACAGGATTAGATTCATCATATTTTTTGAACATTTGTTTTATAAAAAAGAGAGTAATAGGCATTATCACTTACTTGGATAAAGGATAAAGGAACTATAATATTTGATAACTTTGGTGATAACTAGCATTATTGCTGAGAGAAACCCTTACCGGTTCTTAGTCCAATTTCAGTTTTAATAGTTCATTTCTAATTAAAATTAGTAAAATCTACCTGGTGAGGCCACCACAATTTAGGATCTCATATTTGGTTTTGTAGTATTACAACTTTGACTTGAGAAAGGCAGTGATAAGCTGATGAATACTAACCACATTCTTAAGAGATGGCTTTTTTTAAAAAACAATGAAAACTTACTAAATTATAGTGGGAGACATGCCTGGCCTGAAAAACCATATCCTGGACAACTCAGGAGAGTAAATAAACATTTAGAAAGTTTGTTGAGGATAATAATAAAGCAAAAGAAGTTGAATGTTCCTTACAGATATTTCCATCAAGCTATGTATGTGTCAAGTCAAAGACATCATATTTGGGACCTTCTCAAGTTTATTATATATCACTGTAATGTTATCAGGATGTTCTAGTGGATAATGGATAGATAATTAGTTGAACATAGTATTGCATGTTTAACTTTATTTTCAAAGCTTCATAGAAATCCAAAGGGAAGTCAGTTGAAAAGAAATGAAAGACAAGACATTTTTAAATACCTACCAAAAAAAAAATTGCCCAAGTAATGAAGAATAAGTTCTCAGATATTGAACAAAATTTTTTTTTTAATTTTGCTGAATTTTTAAAATTTGAGTTGCTTAGTGAGCAACCTAAGTGCTGTGTTAAAGGAGAGCTACCATACATATTCAGGGAATGTTAGTGGGCAGTATGGTGATAAGCAGGTATGTCAGACAGGACAAGGAGCCAGGAGTTGCTGAGCATAACTGGATATAGACCTGCTTCGTAGTAGAAAGTTGATGTTTCCAGAGGAAGCTGTCACCTGTCTGACCTTACTTATATACTTATATACCTGAGGAATTTACTTGATCTACCCCCAGAAGAGTGTCTAGTTTAATAAAGGCTGATAATTTGTCAGGAGATTGTTGGTTGCTCCTATAAATAAAATAGGTAGACCATGGCCTGCAAGTAAATTAATACTGCAAAATCTTGGTGTCTTGAGATGTTATTGACTCTTGAAGATCACAAGAATATAAGAGTGGCAGTGACTTCCATGACCTAATTAGCTGAAATGGTGATGGCAGCTGCAGCAAAAGAAAAAGGATTGTACCAGGAAGTTGCTGAAGAGATCGATATCTGATATAGATCCAGAAGAGTGAAAAGTATATACTATGTGGTAGGCTTTAAGGATACAGAAGTGGTGACAATTGTTGCCTATTTGTCAAAACAGCTTGTTCTGAAACTGACAATGCTTAAGGCTTGTAAAACAAAACAAAAAAACAGGCCACTGCAGAATTTCCCCCCAATATATTTTAGGAGTAGTATTGGGGCAATACTAGTAAGAAGCAGAGCAAGGCCATTTCTCCTAAAGAGGTTTGCCATCAATTCCATTCTAAGGTAAACTGATGGTTTGAAGGATGTAATTGTAATACTTGCCATTTCATTGTTAATTCATTCATGTACTTCTGAAGAATTCAGAATCTTGTTGCATCTGATGTAGGGGGTGGAAAAATTTCTATGAGGAATTAGACAAAGCCCTTCAAATTGAATCGATATAAACCTTGATATGTCTGTGCCAAGTAGTAAGCACAGAGGAAGTACATAAAGTAGGGAAGTAGATTCTGTCATAGTTTCTTTAGTATAAGCAACTCCTAGGTGAGGTAAAGTCCTCTGCTAATGCAGGGTTGCAGCAAGCTTCAGAAAGTTACTTAGAACTGAGGGCAAGCAGATTTCCCAAGTGCTGCTTAACTTCATGTTGAGGCCAACATGAAGAAATATATATAGATCAAAAGTAAGAAAGCACATAGAAGCAAAGTCTTTTGAGAAAAGTGGGAAGTTGATAGGGTCAGGTCAATGTGACAAAAGTGAAAGTGTTTATATTTTAAGAAAAAATTATTGATGTGAGGATCATTCCTAAATCAATTTCTATGTGCAACTAAACCCTGACTTGTTAGAGAAAAAAAAATCTAAATTAGTACAAAGTTAAGGGAATGAATATTCAGTTTGGGAATTTGGAAAAATAAAAATGAGGAAAATGGCACAGTATTAAAATTGCAACCTTATCTATTTTAAAGTATAACTTCATAGGATATGGACTTGATTATAACAGTTTTTTATGCAGATATTTAACTGATATAAATTACTACGAAAAAAGAATCCAAAATACCCTAGAAACTGCATCAACCATTAAACATGACTTGATCTGGCCAAGTAAACAGTGTCAAGGACAATACTAATTTAGAAAAATAGGTCATTTATAAAATCTTATAGAAAAGATGGAGAAGTATTGCTTTATATGAAAGCTTGTTGAAAGATCTAAGCAAAGTCATCTGGAGGAATCTGATGAAGCTGAAAGGACAGCAAACATTATAAAAGTTCTAAAAAGATTGTTATAGCAAATTTTACTGTCAAGGATAGTTGAGCCACCACATTTGGATTCAGTTCTGGATGTTCTGGTGGTGGAAATGAAAATGGCACTAAAGAAAACCAACAGAAAAGACATTTGGATTGCACTAATTGGAGTAAAGTGCTTGGGGTGACCGAAGCTGGAGAGCACTAAGGAATCATTTCTCAAGGTTTGTGAAAGGAAAGTGTAGAAGTGAAAAATCTCAGTTCCTCCTCCCCCCCAAAAAAAAAGGGGGTATCAAAAAATAGTTACTAATCTGTATGCCTATTTTCTTAACTATATAAATTTTTATCTTTGGCACACATTGAGGGAGTCTTTCATGAGTAAGGATGCAGACACATTTCAACCAGTAGGCATGAAAGATAACATCTATTGTGCTTACTGGTTGACCATAAAAAAGCATTTGATTTTGTTAAGCAAAACATTTCCATAAAGGTTTTTCTCCAAAAAGTCTCCCATAATAATCAAATCCTATCTTAAAAGATACGGTTTTAAGTGTTGGGCATGTAGGTTGAGAGTCCACACACTCCATTGGTATCCATTTATTTTAAAGAAAATGTAAGATCCTCAGCATGTTGCGTGGCAGCTTAGCATTGGCAAATTTGTGGGGCAATACAAATGAGGGTTGGATTTGGATAAGTTGAGGTTTTTGTCTTTGGGTGGTGAACCCACATAGGGATATTTTCTATTTTTCTTAAACAAGCAAATCATCTAGTGACATTCTGACCCTATTAACATGAGCATGGCAGAAAGCTCTTGTTTACAGTTTATTGGGGTGACCTAGGAAGAGGAACCAAATTTAATTAAAGTCCAGCTTAAGAATCAAAAGTAGCGCAAAAGCCATGAGAAAGAGCCTGCAAAGTAGATTGTTTCCTGGCCCCTCATGAGTTTTAAAGTTTTGGGGATTTTGGTCACCTTGGTGTCCTGGCCTTAGGAGGAAAATGAAAGCTTAAGGGGTTCCTGATTCAAGAGTGATGTAAAAGTCCAAGGAAGGAGTTGATTCAGAAGATAATTTTTATTTCCTGTAAAATGGGAAAAATAAGTTTTTCACATTAAAAACAAGAGTACCACCCGGTAATATATATCTGGAAATACCAGACAGCATTTTAACAACTGAAATTATATGCAATATTTGTTTTCAACATGTAGTTATTTTTAAGGTTTGTAATGGGTAATTAAAAAAAATTCCCCAAAATCCCTTTTTGCTTAATATATAAATTCTTAAAAATTACTAGTTTTCAGGATTTTCTCCTATATTAATAGTTTCAGTGAATCTTAAAATCTTGAAAGTGAATTCTGCTATTGATTTTGGTAGTTTTTGCAGTGGTTTCTTGTTAGAGCATACATACTCTTATATCGTAATGGAGGTGGGTTCTCTTGGTAATAAGGCAGTGTTTTAAGGAAATGTAGTTACTGCCAAGTAGTGATAAAAATGACTATATAGGATGTCCTTTATGAGTAGAACCATCCAGAACCTGTATCACTTTAAAATATATAGCAGAAGTTATGGAGAGCATGGCTAATAAGAGTAAGTGGCTTGTGATCCTCACTATTGGACTTAAGATTGGAATACATAATTTATATTTTAAAAATTTTTCATGATTGAGAGTTAATATTATATGGGTTTTAGGCAATTTTGAGAATTACAATTACATGTAAGAATAAAAATGGCCGACCCAATAAACATTTTTTAAGCACCTGCTATGTAGGGGGTGCCGTTATTTAAAACAATTTAGACAAGGATCTGTTTTCCTGTTACTTCATCCTAGTCTGGAGATAGTTACATATCAGTATCTCCTTACTAGATAAGTGATAAATTAAAATTAGTTACAAGCGGAGTCCAAGGCCAGAGGGAAGGGAAGATTATCAAGCTTTTCATTTTTATTCCTCATAAATTCTATGATTTCTCATGTTCCTCCCGGGAAGGGGCTTTAGGGATCAGTCATTTTTGAAAGCGACAGCAGATTATGATTTGCCTAACATTGGGCCGACCCCTCCCAGCCTATTCGAAGTCCCTCGCGCTGGACGCGTCTTTTTCTTTCCCGGTGCAAGTTTATTTCAGCCTGCTAAGCGTGCTCCGATTCTCCCTCTCCCCTTTCGGGCTATTCGCCCTATTCCGGTCGCCTGGGGCCCTCGGAGTCTGGGGAGGGTTCCGGGAGGGAGTGGGGCACTGACGGGAGCGGCCCCTGGCCTCCGGGGCTTTCGTCCCTAAATTTAAAGACATTTGTTTTTACATTCTTTATCCAATCTGGAAATCCTCCTTTTCATCATAACAAAGGGGAGCCTTTATCACGGCTCTCGCCGAGACCATTCTAGTTTGGCTGATCGCGAAGGGGGTTTTCTAAATCCACTTCGTGTTTACAAAGCGGCGGTCGCTCGGCGGCTGCGTAGTGCGGTCCTACGGCCACTGGGAGCGCTGTCGGCTCTTCTGACGGGCACTCGCTGCGCCCCGCGGCACGTGTCCTGGGGCCCGGGGCGGGGCTTGACAGGGACCCGAGGGCGGCTTGGCCCCCACTGCTTCGTGCGGTCGGTGTCTACTGTTTCGTCCGAGGGCCGGCTCCGGCTCCGCAGCCCGGCACCAACGCCTCCCTCCCGGGGCCCAGGCCGCAGGCAGGTCCTCCAGCGCGGGGCGGCTGGGACCATGGCCGAGGCGGCGCCCGCTCCGGTAAGCCCCGAGGCTGGGCGGCGGAGGCTGGCAGGAGGGTGGTGGGGAAGGGGAGCGGCGCAAGCCGGGTCCTCGAAGCCTGGCGCGGGGCTCAGTCCCGTCGCCAACAGCGTCTTTGGCCTTCCAAGCGTTTCCGCGGCGGGGTTCGGCCTGCCCTGCTCGTGGCCGTGGAGGAAGAAGGGGAGCGCCATAGGATGGGTGGGTCCGGGAGACCTGAGCTCAGGTGAGGGCGGCACTCCAGCACGCTGGGAGGACGCTGCTGAGAAGCAGAGAGCCCCGCCCCCACCCCTCGGCGGCCCAATTTGTAGGAGCGCGACCCCCAACGGTGGCAAAAGAGGCAGATAGCGGCGATCTGCAGTGATGGTCAACCTTGGGACGGTGGCGCCTTCGGTTCAAATTCTGCCTCGGCCACCTATGCTTGGGGATGGTGGTCAAGTCACTTCTTGTGTCAGGGTAGCCCTCTCTTGTGTGGTGAAGGATCCGAAATTTAAGTAATACTCTTGGAGTCCTCGGGTCCCACAAAGGGTAGTTTTCCAAAGAATTCTGCAAGAAAACTGCATAAAGCATGCAATCTACAAAATCGTGCGTACTTATGTTTGGCCGGCTGCTGCAGCCTAGGAACCTTCCTCGGAATGTTGTTGGAGACATAAAGCACATAGCGTTACAAAGGAAACCAATTCTATTGCAAGACATATCAGAAAACACATGCATGCGTGTATACACTGTATGCAAGCACATTTAAAAAGTAGTGACACTAAAAAGATGGACATATTCTATAATGAGCAGGGAACAGTTGATAGCGCTTGTGCGCCTGCTCCATTAGTATTCTCTGATTTCTGAAGAACTCAAGGAAGCTCCAGCACTTTGGGGTAGGTGATTCACCTGGGAGGTCAGGGACAAGAATCACTGCAATCACAGACTCATGAGACTTTTGAAGTGATTTTAAACTCTGTTAACAATGTCTGCTTTTTTTTCTTCCAGCATGATTTCCTCCATTAACATTGATTCTTTGTGGGATGAGGGGAGGACAGGTATGAGGTACCAGTGATTGAAGTGTCTTATCTCAAGGCCACACAGCAAATTAGTGACAGAGACATGAATAAGAAATCCAGTTTTCCTGACTCTAGTCCAATTTTTAACATTACATCATAGAAGTATTTTTGAGTTTTTATTTGGAGGAAGAAAAATTTCCTTTTTCATCATATGAATTTTGACAATATCTGGCTGTGTTTGGTAACTAGTTTGGAACTTTTGGATGTTCTATACATTTTAACATACTTATTTTTCAAAGAAATAAACTCCACAAAAGTAGCTAATATTTCACAAAAGACAGACATTGAATTCAGAATTCCACACCTTATGTGACCCATCTCTGAACAAATGAAGAGAAAGTATCTTCTCAAATCTTTTCTTTAGAGCCAAGCTTGGTCATTATAATTTCATTGCATTCACTTTTGATTGTTTTATTATCTCAGTATGTACATTGCTATAAATTAGCAATTGTACATGTTGTTTTCGTAGTGACACTTACTTTTACATCAGTTCATTTGCCTTTCCATGCTTTCCTGTATTCACTGGCCTCATTATTTATTAAATACCAGTGTGTTCAAGTACCACAGTTTGTGTAGGCATCCCTCAGTTTATGGGCATCTACTTGTTTTCAATTCTTTTGCCACCACAAAGAGTGAAGCCATAAATATTCTGATAGACTCATACACACTCTTTTTTTTGTTCCTCAGGTACGTGATTTTGAAACTTAAAATATAATTTGGCCAGAATGTTGTAGAGAATTGATATATAGACTAGATAATTTGCTATAAAGAAGCTGCATCTACTAATTCAGATTGACACCTGTAATTTATGATCTTAGTAAGGTTAGATAGTTATTGTTAAAAAGATCATTTGGAGAACAGTAGAAGTAGATAAGCCTTTTAAATATGTATATTTACATTACAAATGTAAATTTGTATTTAATTGTATTATAATCATCTAGGTAATGAGGGCCGAGCTTGAGTGGGATAGTATAAAGACCTGCTATATCTTTTACAGTGATAAGACTGCAGTAATAACTCAATTAAAAGCTTATTGATTTAATGAAATCCATGATTAATTTGTCAGAAAGGGCATGAAGTGGAGGGACCTAATAGGAGAATTCTAAAGCCTAGGGCTTGTTCTTCCCAGGTTTCTTTTTGGAGTAGTAAATGATTTTTAAAAATAAAACAATGTATCATCCTATAATCCTGAGACTATCTAATTCTCTTTGCTAATAGGTCCTTGAGCAGGATGTACCGTCTGGATCCTTGAAAGCTTTGCTGACCTCCCCAGCTCTTTCTGCTGAGAAAGATTCATGTCTGCACTCCCCAGAGATCACCCTCTGGACTGTAGTGACTGCCATTCAGGCTGTGGAAAAGAAGGTAGATCTGTGCCTGGCCCGATTATTCACTTTAGAGGGTCGGACGGGGACAGCAGAGAAAAAACTGGCAGACTGTGAGCGGGCGGCAGTGGAGATTGAAAACCAGCTGGAGGGCAGGTGGACCATGTTGGGCACCCTACTCCAAGAGTATGGGCTGCTCCAGAGGAGGCTGGAGAACCTGGAGAACCTGCTTCGAAACAGGAACTTCTGGATCCTGCGGCTCCCCCCAGGCAGCAAGGGCGAGGTTCCTAAGGTAATCTCTTCTAACCCAGGAATGGTGGGAGCCTGTGAGACCCAGGTTGAGTGTATGTGTGCAAGAGTGTATGATACTTGTGATTCTAGGTGCCCCTGACATTTGATGATGTGGCCGTGTATTTTTCGGAGCAGGAGTGGGGAAAGCTGGAGGAGTGGCAAAAGGAGCTTTACAAGCACGTGATGAGGGGCAACTATGAGATGCTGGTCTCCCTGGGTAAGGTACCAAACTTGGTCCCCGTTAAAGAGCTTTCAGGAGTCATATAATCTGAGATTTGACTTTTATTTGATCTTAGCACTTTATGCTTTTGTATACTGACTTGTGGGAGGCTTAGTCTTTATCTTTGCACAAGCAGAAGATTGTGTGTTTCTTAAATGTGTTCCAGGCTGCTTTGCTTCCTTGGTTGAATCTATCTTCTCAGTCCAGGAATCAGACTGATTATGTCTTCTTCCTCCATCCTGTGCACAGATTATGCTGTTTCCAAACCTGATATTCTCTCTCAGATTGAACGAGGAGAAAAACCATGCCTTAAGGACCAGTGGGGCTCAGATGAGAAAGTACTATGTCCTGGAAAACTAAGTGCTAGTAAGTATGAAGTAGAAACAATATGGAAGACTTTGGGAATGAAATACTAAGAGGAAATAGAAGTGTTTATTTTTATTTACTGTGCTCAGTTTTTCTATTCCCACTTCCTTTGTACCCTTGGGAGGATGGAATTAGGTATTTTGGTAATTTATATCTTCTAAAGACAAAACACTAGACTGAGAACTTCAATTATAGGTCTGCTTCTTAGTGCTAAATAGTGAAATCGTTTCATCATTATAGGTCTCACTTTTTTTTTTTTTTTTTTGTCTTTAAAGTGAAGCCATCAGACTAGATCATTTCTAATGTCTTATCTAGTTCTAGCATTCTAGATTTGATTTGGAATCTGAAAGAGGTACAGGTACAAGATAGGCAGTGGTTCTGCACCTAGTCAGTACCCAAGAGAAAAATAGCCACCTGAGAATTAAGTTATCTGTTAGATAGTATATGTGAGATAATAGGTGTTATCTACTAGATATTTGTTAAGTTTGTTAGAAATACCAAGAGATTTCTGGTGAATTTTGGAAATATGGAAGATTCACCCTGGACCTATTTATGTATTCTACTCAGTGTTAGTTATGTATCATTTCCCCCTACTCCAGGCCTGCCTTCTCCAGAGTATATTTCCAAGCACCTTCAACCTGCCCAAGGAGAAACAAAGGAAGAACCAGTTCTTAAAGATCATCAAGACTCAGAAACACATGGAAGTCTGATTGAATCAAGCTTAACTGGTGAGTCAGAGCACAGGATGGTAGCTAAAGGTAGATAAACATTTGGCATATGACTTGAAGCCCCTCCTACTAGAACTGCTTAGAGAGTTTTTTGTAGCTGCTACCTTCCCAGAGGTGAAGGGAAGTACAGGGATTTTCTGAGGGCAGTAAGTTCTAGGGCAGGACCCATTCTTTTGCTCATTGAACAATAACAGTGATAACTCATAATTTCATAAAATATTTGAGATTCACAATGCTTTTCTCAAAATCTTGTGAGGTAAATAAGTTCAAGTGTTTTTACCCATTTGGCTGTTAAAGAAAAAAAAGACCCACAGAGATAAAGTCACTTTATTCATTTTCATATCATTATTAAATGTCAGTAATTAAAACTCAAGGTTCAGCATTACTGACCAAGTGTTCTTTCTGTTATTCTAGTGGACTAGTTTTTACTCACTGTTCCATAAATGGATTATGCAGTTTTCTATTTCCATTGTTGCTAATAACAGTCTTTCAACTTAGAATAACTGCTCCTCATTTCTTTATTTGAATCCTGCCTCTCCTTGAAAGTTCAGTCAAAGTCTCATGGAACAGAGCAGCAGGCATTAATTCTGGAGTCAGAGGACATGGATTTACAGCCTACCTCTGATCCTCAGTCTCTTCAATTGATCCTGGATAAGTCACTTTAGTCCCTGGGTCTCAGTTTTCTTAACTGAAAAAGAAAGGAATTGCACTAACTAGGTCCTGAGATCCCTTCAACCCTAATCCTCTCATCCTATGCTCTTCTACAGGACTACTGTTTCAGACATGCACCCCATGTTTCTGACCTGTGCCCCTTGTTCATTTTCTGATAGACCTTCCTGTCTGTATTGCTGATTTTGTACTTATCATAACTCAAATGTATATAAAATTGAAAGGTTTCTAGAGCACTGTCCTTATCCTAACCTTGTGGGACACAGAAGTTAAGAGACTGACTTGCGATCAGTTAGGGAATAAATGGCCAGTCTATGATCTGAGATCTTATGATTCCAGCTCCAAAGTTCCCTACTATGGGGTCAGACTTCTCTTTCCCATTTAGCAGTGCTACCTTATGTTTATGTGGATACATATAAATGATCTATCTTCCCTACTAGATAAAAGGTTCCCCAGGGATATTGATTACATCTTATACCTGTTACATCCCATGTGCTCCCTAACACAGGGCCTCACATTCACAAAAATAATCCTTCCCTGTGAAAAGATCTGTGCTGGAAACTACCTTAGATACAAAGATGTACATAGTCTAATTGATATGGGATAAATCAGTAACATGATAGAGTGGATAGTGGGTTCTAGTCCTGCCTATGTAATCACAGGGAAGTCATTTGAGTTTTCTGGGACTTAAGAAACTAGTTGCAGAGAAGTTATAAATCTGCAGTGGTGAAGAGCATTTCCATACAGGGAGTTCTCTGTGCTGATGAAATCGCTTGTATGGACTTCAAAAAGATTAGTGTCAGCTGTGCCCTGGTGAAGTCATTTACCCTCTCTGACCATAGTTTCCTCATCAGCTAAATGGAAATAATTTATATTTTCTACTTAACGGAGTTTTTGTGAAGAAAGGACTTTATATACCTTAAAGTTCCATATAAATGTCAGCTCTTAACCATTTCTAGGGCATGGTCTTTTTCTTGAAAGATCTTCTAATATAGTAAGAAATATAAATACATAAAAATCTGAACATTTTGAAAAGATGCTATTGCAAAGTTTTTGTTTTATTAACTAAGTAAAGGCCATAGAGAACAATCAAAGGAGAGATCAGGCTGGTCAAGGAAGAGTCTTTTAGCAAAAGTGGGACTTGAACTTGACCTTAGTTTGAATATATATAGATAAAATAAAGGGGAGTTGCATTACTTTTGGGGTAGAGGAAACTTTAACCAGAATTGGGATAATGCCAGATGAGTTTGGAGACTGTGAATATAGCAGTTGGGTTGCAGCAGAGGAAATATAGGGGAGTCATCCAGGGGGGAAAGGTTTTTTCTTTTCAAAGACATTTAGGGGGAAAAATGGCCTGGGAGTTGTAACTTTGGTGATCAAAAATTTTTTCTTAAATTAGATTGAAATAATTTTTGCCTTAATTTAATCTCATTTGTATGTAGATCTTCATAGGGATCGAGAACAACTGAACAGCACTGCACCTTTCAGAAAGACACAAGTATCTCCCTTTTTCCTCTTTCCATTTTATACTCTCTAATCTCCAGAATTGTTTGCTTTCTTAGGACTAAGCCATTTGCTACTGACCATATCCCTACTTGCTTTCACCTAACTTTGTTGTTGCTGTTGGTGGTGGTGGTGGTGGTGGTGTGTGTGTGTGTGTGTGTGTGTGTGTGTGTGTGTGTGTGTGTGTGTGTGGGTGGGTATCTGATTTCTGCCAAAGGGTTGTTTTCCCAGGGTGGAACTCTCCCTCGTACTTCTTATAATTTTGAGTCTGGGGTGCTGTACCTTTTGGGATAACAGTTTTACTCACTATGTGCCCTTCAGATCTTTTTTTTGAGAAGTAGCAGTAGGTTGGATGAGAAAGTCATCCACACTCTTGGGGCAGCCTGTTACAGTCCAAACTCAGGAAATTAACCAGCGGATGTCAGAAATGGGGAGTCCTTGGTAGCTGAGTGACTCTCCCTGAGGCTCAGTTTCCTTACCTGTATAATGAACAAAATAGGCAGATGCCACTTGCTTCCTAGGACTGATTAGAAAATATGTGTAAAATCTAAAGCACTATAGAAATGTCAGTTTTTGTCATTAACAGGCTGACAGCAACCTGGGCTTCTTGGCCTCCGAGATGTTGGCCTCATTAACTCTGTGCTCTAACCTCCTGAGCCATGGTTGATGGGTGACTGACTTCAGGTCCTCAATCTGGAACCCGATGGGGATCCTCCTTTACCAGTAGGTATCTGCTCAGAGTGTATAAAGATGTTTCATACCGCTGGGGAAACTGTGATGCTGAGCCCCATTCTTGTACCAGTTATGACATCCAGCATCCAAGGAAGACCTTAATAGGATTCTCTCTCTCACAGAGCCCCCCCCAGCTGGCATCAATGTTTTGTCCTCGATTAAACAGGAGGAAGAACCACAAGATGGAGAAGTATCAATCTTCCCACAGAGGGAAATCGTGCCCTACTTGAGACTGGGTAAGTGATAGGGGAAGGGAAAAAGCATGTGTTAAGTGCCTCCCATGTATATCAGACTAATAATAGTACATTACAAATATTAATGACCTCATTTGATCCTTAGAACAAGCCTGGGGGGAAGTAGGTGCTATTATTGTCCCCATTTTGCACTTGAGAAAACTGAGGTAACAGTTACATGATTTGCCCAGGGTCTCACAGGTAGTAAGTGTCTGAGGCCTGATTTGAATTCAAGTCTTACTGACTCCATAATCGGCCCTCTCTTCACTAAACCAGAATACCCATTCTATAGTCAATGTCAAAAAAAAAAAAAAAAAAAAAAAAAAATCAGCTCTAGTTGGCTAATTTTGAGTTAGGCTCCAAAGGTTCTGCTTTTTCTTTCCTCTTGCCACCTTCAACTCATCTACTTAATTCTGCCCCTAGGGGGATCTTGTGGCAGTGATGGGATTACCTCCTATAGCGTGTGGGAAACAGGAGGATCTAGATGCTGGGTTTTTCACCCCTTTATCCCTTATTTCCACTTGGGGCTTTTGCTTGTATACTGGCCCCCCATTCCCTGGCCAAGTCACCCACTGCTAATTTCCTCACTCATTTATCCTCCGTTATCCCATTACTAACTTCCCACTGTCCTTAGTATGGAATAGACTTGGCTTCAAACAAACTAACCTAATGTCAAGGAGGTCCCTGCTGTCTGTGCTGAGGTAGGATGAGCCTTGGACTGTAGCAAGAACACACAACCTGCTCTTTTGGTTGGATAGTAAGGGGAAAGGAGGAGTAGCAGGAGAATACTTAGCTGTATAGCAGTTTTCTAGGATAAATGAGATTTCCCATAATTCTCTCTCTTCTAGCTTAGTCCTTCTCTAGCTACCACTGCAACTGGGCTTCGACAGGCAGGCAGTATTTATCAAACTCCTGTTATGGACAGAATAATGATAACAGAAACAGTGATGATGGTGATGATGATAATAATAATAGTTCATGGTTTATATAATGCCTTCAAGTATATATGCTACTTTCTTTACATTATTTTATTTAATAATGATAGAACCACAGCCCCTGCCTTCTAGAAGTACAGATTATTTGAGGAAACAAAATGGTATAAAGCAAGTTGGACTCAAGTGCGGGGTGGTATGGTTGAGGCTGTACTCTTACAGAAATTCAGATGGAAGAGATAATGGTAGGGGGATGCACAGTCAGGGGAAGTTTCATTCAGTCCTTTCAGAGCAGAGGCCCAGCTCCAGAGGATGTGCTGGCTCAGCAGTTAACAAGCCAGGGGGTGGTCTTCCTTTATTGAGCCCCACAGCACTTTTCCTTCCACTCATTTCCAATAAGCCTCTCTGCCTTTGAACTTTCTGGAGCCTTTTGCAGTCAGACAAAACACTGCATTCTTTTCAGCTTATTTCTTTTTACTGTCCTTGATCTCTAGTCCTTTCATCTACTTGGGGTGTGCCTTTGGGAAAGTCATTGCAGCTCAACTTCAGTTTGCTCATCTGTGACATGCAAGGGCTAGGCTCAGTAATCTGAAGGTCCCTGCCACTGCAGCATGCTAGGATTCTATGTCATTAATGTGGAGAAGGAAGAGAATCATATGGTGTGACAGTGGTTGAGGAAAGCTTTGTGGGAGGTGGATTGGAATAAAAAGTGTGGATTTGATTAGCATGGAAATGGAAATGATTCTGGTTTGTTTGAAGGACCGCATGTGGATTCTTTTCACCAGATCATGGCCTTGTGAGCATCAAATCAGAGAGTCCAACAGATGAGACAGTTCCACAGCAGCTAGACTTGGGGCAGCGCTCCAGCACAGCAGAGCACACAGTCTCTAATGGAGGCAGGGAAGACATGGCTGAGCCAACGGAGCTGAGCCGAGGCCGCCCTGGTCTTCCCAGGGCTCGGGGAAGGGAGAAGCCCTTGCCTCCTGCTTCTAGTGAGCCCCCTCGCATCCTCCCCCGGCGGAGAGAGCGGGCTTTTCCATGTCCAGACTGTGGTCAGAGCTTCAGGCTGAAGATCAACCTGACCATTCACCAGCGTAGCCACTTGGAGGATGAGGACTGGGCGTCCCAGAGCAGCTGGCCAGACACGTGGGAAGAGCCTGCTGCCCCCCTAGAGCCAGGGGAGGTGGTGGTGCCAGGCCCCATCATACAATGGCTCCCTGAGGAGCCGGACAGCCACCATGCCCTGGCTGGGCAGTCATGCCAGGAGCAGCGTCCTTCATCCAGCCGTGCATCCAGGCTATATCACTGCAGTGAGTGCCTGCGCCTGTTTGAGCAGCGGAAGAGCCTCCTCTTGCACCAGCGCCTGCATACTGGTAACAGCCAGGGCTGTCCCACCTGCACCTATTGTGGCAAGGGTTTCCGGCGACCCTCAGATCTATTCCGGCATCAGCGCATCCACACGGGCGAGCGGCCCTACCAGTGCTCTGAGTGTGGTAGGACGTTCAATCGCAACCACCACCTGGCTGTCCACATGCAAACACACTCCAGGAAGCATCAAGACAGCCCCCACTGCTCCAGAAAAGGAAGTCTGGCCCTTGCCCGCCCCAATCCTGCTGAGGAAGGTTGAGCCCAAAGGGGCCCCTCGGGTGGGGTAAACTCTTGCCCCCTTGAAGGGCCTTCCTGCTCCCTAGTGGCAAGAATCTGCTAGCTTGGTGCTGCTGCTTCACCTGGAGGGTATGGCAAGCCTTCTGTCTCTGCCTGCCTGGCAGTCTTCTCTTTGTTTGGTAGAGTACTTGCCCCAGGACAATTTAGGAAAGTTTTTCTTTGTACTAGAACATTGGGCAGGTGACACATATTTGGAATCATGAGTGTGGTCAGACTTACATTTTCTATTTTCCAAGTCTGAACTTGTCCCTCAAGGTCACTGAGCCTCAGATGATCAAAGGAGATGGGCTCTGGGGCAGGAGAGCCTTATCCCTGGGCACAGTTGGTAGGCTGGATGTACTGGGACTTCCTCACTCCCCGACTTCCAGGGTTTTTCCTACCAGAACTCTGAGATGGGCCTGGGTGCCATTTTGTATGCTCAGCAATCTGGAGTGATAGGCATTTTGGTACATAGTTTCCTTGAGCAAAATCACTGTCCTCATTGTTCTCTTGTTGTTCTGATATGTTTGTCATGAAATTCTTTTCCAATGGAGTTTTTTTTTTTTTAATTGCTTGCATAAGTGGTCTGAGTTATTTCAAAACAATATAGGAGGGACCTGATATAAGTTGACATACAGTGCCTCTGTGAGAGTGTGTGTGTGTGTGTGTGTGTGTGTGTGTGTCTGTGTGTGTTTGCCATGTAGTAGTCCTGATTGTATGTTTGAGTAGACATTGACAAATATGTATGTGGCTCTGATTGTTTATATATCTATGTGTATATGTATATAAATGCATGTACTTTGTGTATGCACACACAAATATGCCTATATATGTGTGTATATGTATTCACATACACACATGTCCACACATAGAAAACTCAAAAGAAAGAAAGCTTCAGTCTTTTTTTTTTTTTTTTTTAAGGGAACTAAACCTTGAACTAAGTAGGATTCTAGAGCCTGTGATTACCATCCTCAGGAGTGGTATTTGTCCAGCATTTTCCTTAAAATTTTTTATCCAAAAAATTACATCATATCAATACTATATCACTATTGGTAATAATAATTTTATATATCTCTAGCTCTTTATGATTTATAAAATGCTGTCCTCTTGGCTGAGGTATCTGAGGCAAGAATCGTCATCCTCTTAGAAATAAGGTGAATGAGGTTCAGGATAGCCTGGCTTATTTGTTTCCACTAGTGTTTTTTCCATTGTTTGATGTTATCTGTTATTTCATTTAAATTTGACTTGTGCTTTTATGGAAAAACCAGAAAGAATACAGTTCTTCTGAACTATATCTGCTCTTGTATAATGTGATTCTACCAAACATCTGTCTTTGTGGATAATAAAAAATTAGCCCGAGAAGCAAAAAACCCATCAATTATCCCCAGTAGAGAGGAAGGCAGCTGATCTAGCTACCAGTGACCTTCAGTCAACTTATGTGTTGTTTGAAAATACTATTAATTTCTCAAAAAACCCCAACAGTGACAATAGACACTGCCTGTTGTGTGGTACATATAGGCTCTATTGATTAGTTATTCCATTTTAGTTGTCACAGGTAAATCAGAATAAGCCTGAACAGGAATGAAGTCTCCCCTAAGTCATTTAGGAAAATCATAGGATTCTTCTATGTCCCAATTTTTTGATCTCTAGGTTGGGGACAATAATTCTTTCGTTTGGAGAGATGATTGTTGGGCTACAATAAGACAATGAAGATAAAAGTACTTGGCAAAATTGAGTCGCTTTCTAGGATTGTCCTCTCCACCCCAAAGCACCCTTTTACTTATTTCCTCTTTCTCTCTGTCCCCTAATCAGAATTTGTTCTTAGTAGTAGTAATAGAAGAATAGCTGATAAAACTGGGGACAGAACCTTTTGTTAAAAGAAAAAAATCTTAAAGAATTTTAGGTACCAACCAACAGCCCCTTAAGGAAATATTTGGCAACTTGGATATTAAATAAGGATGACTTTCTACTCGGTCTGTGCATGAGGAGTCCTCAGTATGAGGATTATTATAAAGCCCAGTCATCATTGAGGCTGCTGTGAAAAGCAGCCTCTGTTCAGGTAAAGCCTTGTTCTTGAAAGTGGCACCAATTACCTCCTGCCCATTTCCAGGCACCCCTCCTCCACCAGCTTCTCAGGAGGAGGTAACTGTGAAGAAGGTTCCCATTGCTCTTGAATTGCTGAATAGACAAATCCATTGGCCTCTTTCCCCCTTCTTACAGGCCAGTGTGGAACATGAAGAAATCTACCCTAAACTCACTTAATTGGGGAGAGGAAGGTAGGTCGTACAGAACGGAGCCCCTTCCTCTCCCTTTGCCTGCAGGAGGAGAGGGGCTGCTGGCAGAGCTTACTTGAGTCCTAGCATGGTTTGGGTAAAGGAAGTGATGTTTCTTTTTTTATTGAAAAGAAACGTAGCCACCACAAATTGTGGCCTTTGGGCAGGAAGTGGTTTGAGTGGAGATGATAAGACTCATGCTTGGTGGGGAGAAGGAACGCTATTTCCTCTTGGAACCTCAGCATAGGTTTTTTTTTGTTTGGTTTTTTTGTTTGTTTGTTTTGTTTTTTTTACAAAGCTCCCATTGTACCTCTTGCAAATGTCCGGTTTGGGCCCCCAAATCCCCCTTCTCCTTTAACTTCCCCTGCATATAGATAAACTAGGAGATAGCCGGTGCCGTGCTGCCTAATAAGCACTTAGGCACACTAGGTCAGATTCGGCTCAGCCCCTTATCGGCCAGGTCACCAAGTGCTGAGGGAAGCACACATTTTCTTTGGCTGCTGGGGCCTCGGCTCAGTAGTGGAGAGAGCACGTCATGCAAACCTGGAGGAGCTTCAAGAGAGGAGCCCTGTAAATCAGGAAGTGTCACATAGGAGGTGGGATTGGACTTGGGCCTACAGGAAAAAGTCTACGGTGATGTTAGGGTTACCTGGGTGTGGGTGATCCTAAAGCAGGCTTCGACCCATGTTCTTTAGCTGTTAGCAAGAAATGATTCCGGGTCACTAGAGCTTCTTGGGAGGAGGGGGACATCCCGGATACCAGAGTTTAATTCAGTCCACTTCCGAGGGCTGCTCTGCCCTCTACAGGACCCCCAGATGTCTTAGTGCCCATTTTAGCTTGATAGACCCTAATAAGCTTAACGTGGCCCAGAGACTGTGTAAGAACCAAAGGGATGGTGCAGACAGCACTTGCAAAGGGTTGTGCTCAGCGCTGGGAAGGCTTTGCGTCGGCGGCCGGGACCACGTAATGGGCTAGGGCCTCAAGGATACTGACGGAACCGCTCCGGTGCCGCCTTTCTGCAGTTCGCTCCTACGGGCCCTGGGGGGCGCTCCGCGCTCCGCGGCCGGGAGGAGGTGCCGAGCGCTTCTCCTTCCCCGCCAGCCAATGAACGGGCTGAGCTCCCAGGATGCAGTGGTTAACAACACGGCGGTAGCTGCAGCAGCTGTGCGGCTCGCGCTGCAGAGGAGCAGGAGCGGGAGCCGCAGCGAGGCCGGGACAGGTGCTGCAGAGCCGGGGCCGGACGCCGCGGAGTCTCTCACGGGGAGGACCGGACCGGGCCGAACCTGAGGCCGAGGGGCCTGAGCTGAGCGCGAGGCCGGACGCGGCAGAGGCGGAGACGGGGGAAGCGCAGCTCGGGGCCGGCCCTCCGGGAGCTCTCGGCGGCCGGGGCCCCCTCTAGGGTTTCTGGATCCGCGCCCTCCCCGCTGACGGCTTCAGGGCCTAGCCTGGCCAGAGGAAGCCCCTGCGGGTCCCTTGTGCAGAGACAGGAGGGTCGGACTGCTCCGGAGCCCGCTCGGCAGCGCCTCAGCCTCCCCGGGGTCTGAGAACGAAACCATGGCCGAGACGGCGCCTGCTCCGGTAAGAGCCCCGACCCCCGACCCCAGTTCGGATCTGTGAGGAAGGGGCTCTCCGTCCCAGGGCGCCGGGCCCAGCTCCCCCGAGCAGGCCGGGGCGTCGCTTCAGCCCTCTAGGGTCAGGATCGAGGCCTGAGGTCAGAGGGCCAGGCCGGGCCAGTGTGCACGAGTTACGTCGGGAGGAGGGTCCTGCGGGGGCTGGAATCCCCACAGCCTAGCGACGTGCTCGGAGGTAGCCCCGCTCTTCCCCTTAGGGCCGTTCTGCTTCCCGGTGACCTTCATTCTGCTTCAGTCCAAGCCCACCATCCCTCTAGAGCCGTCCTGCATCCCCATCGGCACTAAGAGAGACCCGTACCGTACGGGGCACTGTTGTGCTCACCTGCTGTCCTCAGCAAGCCCCCGGGCAGACACCTGCATCAGAGACCCCGCTCCCCGGTCTCTCCGCATGGCGGGGCAGGCTGCATCCAAGTGGTCTGCCCGTGCTTTTATCAGGTCCTTGCCGGCCTCTACGGAGGCGGGAAGAAAAGGACCATCATCTTACGTAATTTAGGCCGACTGATTTATATTGAGTAGTTATAGCGGCGTTTCAGCATTTGTTTTGTAACAGGAACTAGTGTCTTAATGAAGCTCGATTGTATCCTGTTCTGTAGGAACTACAGCCCCAAAGAAATGGCTTCCAGAACATTTTAGGCCAATCTCTCGGTGACAGATGGACTAGTAAAAGGAAATAATCCTATTTAGGGAATTTCTTGATCTGCAATAATTAAGGGGAAAATTGCCGTTGGCTTCTCCCAGCCTTCCTCTCTTGCTGGGGGAGGAGTTTGGGGCTGGCCTGTAGTACCTTTTCTCAGGTTTTTCTTAATTTACAAATCCCTGGAAGACGTTGTAGCACTTCCCTTCTTCTCTTTTCTGTTTGAATGTTGGCCAGGAGGCTTTAAACTCTCTCTTCTCCTCCCGGCCCTGACCTTGCAGGGATGTGACCCAGCTTGGTTGGAGGCTACACGTTCACTGAACCATAGAATTTGAGAGCTGGAAATACCTGACTGAAGTAACATTTGGGTATGGTTCAGTTCATTTTCAAATGAGGAAGCAGGCCTGTTAATGGAAGAGGCCTCATTTCTCTGCCCCAGACTCCATTTCAGGTCCCCGGGAAGTTTCTCAAGGCTTGGATTTCACCTCCATTTTCAGCAGCTCCTCCGTATCAGTCCTATGAGTTTTCCTATTTTGTCAGTCTTTGTCCTAGCTGGGAAGGATCAAAAAAGCAGTAGGTTGGTTATCAGCAAACATTTAGAAGTTGCTACCAGGCCATGATACAAGATGATGGAGAGATTCCTAAAAAAGACAAGCTCAGAGGATACGTTATAGTCACAGATAAGTTGTGGATGGACAATGTTTTGGGGGTAGGTGGCACTTGATCGGAGCCATAAAGGAAGCTGGGACTTCTGACACGTGGAGTTAGAGCCGGTGGAGGTATAGAATGAGAGCAGTTCAGGCATGAGAGAGCCTTGGCTGAGACTAGCGATGAAGATGACGTGCAAGGACTAGCAAGCAGGTCAGTTTGACAGGAACACAAAGTTCGTGTGGGAGAATGATGTGTGATCAGCCTGGAAAGATAGGCTGGAAACTCCCTCTTACTAGAATTTCTCAAAATAATGGCCACAACATATTCTAGTGCTTAAAACATATGGATGGAACCCATAAATGTCGACTCCTTTAATGAGTGAGAGTGATGGCTCGAGGGGTTTGTAATTCTCCCACTGTGAAGAGTGGTTGAGGGAGTTCTTTTGAAGCAAGATAAGAGCAATTAAACCAGTCTTCATGCTGGAAACTTTCCATAAATATAAAGAATTTGAAATACTTTAGTGAAAAACATCACTAACATTGAGATTTTTCTCTTAGAACATTTATTCACATAACAGAGCCATCTGTGTTAGACAGGTCACTAGACTAAATGATCTCTAAGGCCATGTCTGATCTAAACCCTGAGGTTTGAAGAAACTCTAGTCTACTGACTCTGAATTCTTCTGCATGATTGGCAAGGCCTTCCCCAAGATGGCCAGCACTTCTTGTTCTTTCCTCCTTAACTTGTCTTCTCTGCTTCAGCCAGGGTGAATCCTGTGAACAAAGCTTGTTCTTCACCTTAGTTGATATTATTTCATCCTGTTGCCCTTAATATTTGGAATTCTCTTTCTCTTCCTCTCAATTTTTCCAGGTTCTCTCCAACTTTAAATAGTCAGTTCTTTTCAACCTATCGCACCAGATTTTTCTGAATTTTAAAAAAAGTCTTTGTCACTTACATACCATTTAATTTTTTTCTGATTTTTTTTTCATGAATGTTAATTTTGCCTTTTCAAGTAGATTGTGAGCCTTTTTAGGATATCTCCCATATTACCTAGCATAGGCTGGGTTGCTCAAAGAGTTGGAAGAGGCCTTAAAAATCATGGAAACTAATTCCTTCCTGTGAGAAAGTAGGTCCAGAGGAGTAAAGCAACTTGCTCACAAGGAGAGACTTGTAAGAGTTAAACTTGAAACTAGGACCCAAATTGCTCGATCGAATAGTTCTTTTGCTGAACTATTTCTCAAATCATTATTTTCCTTTAGAATGTAAGCTTGTTGAGGGAAGCACCTAGAATAGTGCCTGCCGCACATAGCATATGATTCATAAATGATTTTGGACCCACTGCCAGGTCTATATGAGTCATGGAAAAACCTGATAGGGAAAGAGTTAGAGTTTCAGTGCTCAGCACAAAGTAGTCACTTCATAAATGTCTGCTGAATGAATGATATACACGGTGGGTTTTATTTTAACTGCCTTGAATTTTGGTCGTATCCTGCCCTTCCTATCTTGGTAAATTTGGAGATTGGACCAGAGATTTCTCCCCCAAAAGGTATCTACCGAGAGTGTCAAAACTAGTAGACATCAAAAACCCAAGCTCTAAAATGTCAGTTTGAAGATCCTAAACTAAATATCTTCTGTCCCATCCTTCATCTAATTTGATTGTATCTCCATTGTTTATTGGTGAGTTAATGCCTTAATTAGGGAAGGGACCATGTTACAGTACAAAGAATGTTTTTAATTGAATTCAAGATACTTGTGTCCAATCCTTAGATCTAATACTAAGCTGTGTGATCCGAAGGTAAGTCATTTATCATCTCAGGACCTCAGTTTCCTCATCTGCAAAATGGGGATAGTCATACTTTCCCTATCTCTTAGGGTTATTGTAAGGAAAAAACTTTGTAAACATTAAAACACTACATTTCCCTTTAGATATGCGAGTTGTTGCTTCTCTAAAATTACTTTTTCCGTGTCAACCTGTGATCCCTCAATCTTTACTAATTGTGAATTGCCCCTTTCTCCCCTCTCTATAGCACAGATGTGTATCATATCATAAAACTACTTTATGTAATTTATTTACAATTTAATTGCATGTAAAATATAACCTGAGCCACATTTTAAAGGTATTAAGGGAACTTTCCTTTAGGAATACTTTTAATAAATCATTGGCTAGTCTCAATTGCTGTTTTTATATATTTGAGATTCTTATTTTTTTTTTTGAGGGCTTTCTTTGTTTTTAATAGTATGTTATTTTTCCTATTACAAGTAAATGCTGGTTTTCAGCATTTATTTCTGTAAGATTTTGAGTTCCATCTCCCCCCCCCCCCCAGGACATCATGCAAACTAATATAGGTTATACATGTACAATCAGGTTTTAACATTTCCATATGAGTCCTGTTGGGAAAGAAACTGAGAAAACAACAGCAAAAAAGGTTTTTTCTTAAAATTTATTTAAATTTTGTTCTCTCTCTCTTTTTTTAAACTAACTTAAGTCACCTACAAATATTAATATTTCTACAAAGAACAAAAAAAAGAGGATTATATATGAAAATGAACATCAATTATATAATTCGTATCACATGATGGACCTTCTGGTCATACACTGCTTTGATATCCTTTATGCTACTTTGTATCATATAATTCATTATTTGTAGTTTTCTGTGGCCTACTTTCACTCACCATATAGCCCTTTAGTTACCTTTCAGTGATCGGCAGTTTTGCTCTCCCTGTATCCCATAATTCAAAGCCATAGAGTAACAGTGGAAAAAGATTGGTGTTCTGAAGTATGTATTATTTCTAGATGCAGTGCTTAGTACTATCCTTTACATATTAACTATTTAATAAATGCTTCATTCATAATGTTGGGGTTTTCTTTTAGAGAGAAACTTAGAGTTATTGAAAACTCTTGAGAAATTTCCCAAATGCAATCTAGCCTGTTTCCTTTCTCCTCCTCCCTTTTCTCCTTTTCCTCATTCCTTTTCTTCTTATCCTCCTCCACTTTCCAAAATAGGTTGTCGGGACAATACACTTTTCGTTTTCCTATGTAGATGGTTTTACTGAATTTTAATACTAACAATATTTTAGGCTCTGAACAAAATGATTGTTATCTGTCTAGTGCTTCTTGAGAGTCTTCTTGGTGCAAGGAATTGTAGTCCATAGGGATATGGCAAAACACAAATAACTATAAGATTTAATTCCTTATCTCAAGGAGTCCTCTCTGGGGCAATCATTACAATTCCAGGAGAACCCTGATTTCTCCAAAGCAACAAAAAACATCGTTCTATCTTCTAGTTTCTTTTTTACTGATGCTTAAGCCAATTTTCCAACAGATGGTATTTACTAAGTATTTAAAGAAATAATTAACCCTAAGGAGACCTTGGTTTATTAGGCAGTGTGAAAAAATGAATGAGGTTAAGGGGGGAAGGCAGAATCTACAAAGAGCAGTAAATTTAAGGCTTTCTGTTTTGATCTTATATCCTTTTCATATGATCCTATTTGTCTTCCCACCTGAAGCTGGAAATTCTTATAGGAAGAAGAAATCCTTTTATAATCTCTTTCCTACTCTGTGCAATGGGTATTTAGTAAATTAAGTTAGCTGTTTGAACATATTGTTCTTGGGAGGAAGTAATAACTCACATTTCTGTAGCATTTTAAAGTTTATAAGGTACTTTGCTCTAAATAGAACATTGGGCCCAGAAATCAGGAAGACTTAAATTAAAAACTTAAATCTAGCTTTTGATACTTACTGTGTGACTGAACAAGTTACTTAATCTATCTGCCTCAGTTTCCTTATTTGTTAAACAGCTATAATAATAGCACCTAACTCCTTGAGTTATCTTGTGGACAAATGAAATTATTGCAAAATCCTTTGTTAACTTTGAAGTGCTATGTAAATGCTAGCTGTTATTATTATAGGTAGTATAAAATTTATTGACCCTTTTTACAGATGAAGAAACTGAGACCCAGATATGTGAAATGTAATAGCATAAAATCTTAGTTGTAGTAAGGTCTCAAAACTATACATTCTGAGTCCAAAGAGCCTTTGAGATTAAGAGCAATGAATTAAGAGACAAGACCTAAGATGTGAAGTGAGTGACTACTCAGCTGACACTTGAACATGGCATAATGGTCCTCAAGCTAGGATTATGGTCTCTTGAGACTGGGACTCTGCTTCCAGTTTTCAGTTACTGTCTCTTTGTTGCTAATTATGATAAGTGAAAATAACCTCCTACTCACTCACCCTGAGTTATTTCTGTATGTCCTTATGTTTAGTCTCAGGAATGGGACACTAGTCTACAACACCCAGTGCCTCCAGCATCTCCTACAGTCCCTCAACGTGAAGCCCAGATCCAGTCAGCCGAGATCTCTCTACTAGCTATCCTGGCTTCCATTCAGGCTGTGGAGCAGAAGGTGGAGTCCCAGGCTGCCCGCTTACAGACCCTGGAAGGACGGACAGGGACAGCAGAAAAGAAGTTGGTTGATTGTGAGAAAACAGCAATGGAATTTGGGAACCAATTAGAGGGTAAATGGGCTGTGCTGGGCACCCTGCTCCAGGAGTATGGTCTTCTGCAAAGGAGGCTAGAGAACATGGAAAACCTACTCAGAAACAGGAACTTCTGGATCCTCCGACTTCCCCCAAGTAGCAAGGGCGAAGTCCCTAAGGTAATCTTCTGAGGGATACTAATTTGGTACACAGTGTACTTAAAAAGTCAAGGGCAGCAGGCCAGTGTATGGCAGAATTCTTTGTCCCTAAAGTTAGTCAACCAGTTAATTCCAAAGAACAGAGGTCAGGATGTAATCATTCTAGGCTGAAGAAAAGGAAGAGTTTTTATCAAAAGAATTGGGGTATTTAGGAAGAGGTCACCCTGGTAACAGGTATACTAGGAACTGACTATCAAATAGAAAAGAAACCTGTGAAGACCTATAAGTAGCCTGCAATTTGGAGCTGGTTGTGGGGAAGGCATATGGAATAGGAAAAGCAAAACTCACCTCTTAGCTTGGTTCACCCTTGAGCAGCTTGAGGCCTACGGGAGATTAACACAAGAATTTTATCAGAGAGCCTGAAAAATCACCAGAACGAGATATCAGATGTGACTCTGAATGGGTGTCTCATGTATTGGTTTCTAGGTACCTGTGATTATTGAGGATGTGGCTGTGTATTTCTCAGAGCAGGAGTGGGGGAACCTGGATGAGTGGCAGAAGGAGCTCTACAAACATGTGATGAGAGGAAACTATGAAACATTGGTGTCCTTGGGTAAGGGGCTGCTCTCTGTGTTTGTTAAGAGATCCAAGTCTCTGTAGAAACCCTGTTTTCATTTTTATCCACTGGCTTAGCTATTTAGAATTCTTTATTTGAGGAGCAAAAGGAACTTTGAAAGAACATCTGTATAGGTAAGGTGAGAAGCATTGATTGGCTCAGGGTTACGAGCTTTAAAAAAAAAAAAAGGAAGAATGTACAAAAAGCCTGGGACTCCTGCCTCTCTGGCTGCTCTTGTTATGGAAAGACATAGAGAGGTAGATGCTATTATTCCATGGATGCATATCTGTACATCTGAGTTATTTCCCTCTATGGTGCTATAAGCTGTGAAATAGGTAGGAATTTTGTCTTCTGTCTTTGTATCTCCCAGCACTTAGCAGAAGGCCTTATCCATTGAATGTGTTGTGTATATATATTGGCCAGATGAATCAGCTCTTAGCTCTTAGCTCATTAGCCTCTTTTCACTTGAGATCTTTACAATCCACATCTATCATTCAAAATCATGGTAGCTATTTTCTACAGACTTCCAGTACATTCTTCTTCCTTCCTCGGTGAATGCCAGTTTCTGCTTCATAGTCCTTCTCAACTACCCTCATACTAGGGGATTACCAATAAATATATCGACATTCTCAGGTTCCACAATTCTTAAATTCCTTAACCTACTAACTTCCCATGATGTATTCCCCTATTCACAACCATACACAAACATGGTCATATCTTAGATCTTTCCATTACCCACAAATGGACTATCTCTATGTTCAAGAATGCTAAAATCCTCTCATCTGATCATGTGATCTACCTCTCTGCCTTCTCATAACAAATCCTACTCTTCTCTCTATTCCATGACCTTAGGTCCTATAGTTTTCTATATTCTCTACTCTTAATTGCTCCCTCTCTTTTCCCTTTGATCCTCTAGTGAACCAATTCAACACAACAATGCCTTCTTCATTTGAGTCCTTAGACTGCTCATCATTTTGCCTGTTGTGTCCTGACAAGCTTCAGCCTTTGATCACTTTCCTCTGTTGTCTTGGCTTCTACACTTGTGTTAATCAATGAAAGTGGAGAAAATCTTGCGATTATTCTGACCAAACCCTCTACAAATTTGTGTTCTAGGTCTTAACCAAGCCCTCATTGCCTATAGGCAATCCCACTCTACAGCAACTCTTTTAAATCTTTTCATGGTTCCCTTCCTCTCTTTTCCCCCCAAGTTGAGAACTTTGCCTCATGTTTTGCAGGAAAATTTTAATTAATTCAACATGAACTTCCACTTCTCTCTTCTTCCTCATTTATCATTCAGTTGTTTTCTGTAACTATCTCCTCCTTCATTCCTGAACCAATCTCCTTTGCTGGATTTTTATCCAGATCTTGTCTGTTAACTGTGAGTGCCCCACAAGGCTTTGTTGTGGATCCTCTTTTCTTCTTTCTCTTTACTACTTCACTTGGTGATGTCGGTTCCCATGAATTTAATTATCATTCCTTTGCTATTGATTCTCAAGTTATGTATCCTTTCCTGATCTCTTTGTTTAATCTCCAGGATCACATTTCAAACTGGATGTTCACTAGACATCTTAAACTCAAGTCCAAATTGAACTCTTATTTTCCCTCCAAACCATCTTCCCTTTCAGATTTCTCTATTACTGTCAAGAATGTCACCCCAATATATGAACATTATAGAATATTATTGTTCTGTAAGAAATGACCAACAGGATGATTTCAGAAAGGCCTGGAGAGACTTACATGAATGAATGCTGAGTGAAATGAGCAGGACCAGGAGATCATTATATACTTCAACAACAATACTATATGATGATAAATTCTGATGGATGTTGCCATCTTCAATGATGAGATGAACCAAATCAGTTCCAATAGAGCAGTAATGAACTGAACCAGTTACGCCCAGTAAAAGAACTCTGGGAGATTACTATGAACCACTACATAGAATTCCCAAAACCCCTATTTTTGTCTGCCTGCATTTTGGATTTCCTTCACAGGCTAATTGTATACTATTTCAAAGTCCGATTCTTTTTGTACAACAAAATAACTGTTTGGACATGTGTACATATATTGTATTTAATTTATACTTTAACATATTTAACATGTATTGGTCAACCTGCCATCTGGGGGAGGGAGGTAGGGGGACAGAGGGGAAAAATGGAACAAAAGGCTTGTCAATTGTCAGTGCTGTAAAATTACCCATGCATATCTCTTATAAATAAAAAGCTATAATAATAAAAGAAAAAAAAAAGAATACCACCCCAAATTCCTGAAGCTCACAATCTAGATGTCATCTTCCCCTTCTCATTATCTCTCACCCCTTACCTCATATCCAAGTTGCAGCTAAGATCTATTGATTTCACCTTTGCAACATCTCTCATAGATGCTCTCTTCTCTCCTCTGAACCTGCTACCACTCTAGGGCAGGCCCTCAACATCTCACACCTGAACTATTGTAATAGCCTACTAGTGAATTTATCTGCCTCAAATCTTTCCTCATTCCAATCTGTCCTCCATTCAGTCGCCAAAGTGATTTTCCTAAAATACAGGGTATTTTACACCATACTCAGTAAACTAGTGATTAATTTCCAGGAAATCCTTTGACCTTCAAAATCCTTGATACTACCCCTACCCCCAAACCTTTCCAGTCTTTTTGTACCTTACCTCTCCCTACATATTCTTCATTCCAGTTACCATCTTGTTCTTCCAGGAACAGGACACACCATCTCCCCAGCACTGGGCATTTTCTGATTCTTTTTTTTAGGACTAGAGTGCATTCCCTTCTCATCTTTATTGGCCTCCCTGGCTGCCTTCAAGTTCCAACTAAAATCTTGCCATAATCAAAAAGCCTTTCCCAATCACTCTATTTCAATGCATTCTTTTTGTAAATTGTCCTATTTATCACACACACACACACACACCAAAAACAAAAAATTTGTTTGCTTGTTTTCTTCCTCATTAGCTTATAAGCTCCTTGAGGAACTGTCTTTGTGCTTCTTTTTTTATCTCTAGTCCTTAACGCAATGCATAGCGCATATAGTAGGCATATTAAAAACGTCTACAGAATGACTAACTCAGTCTGGGGGAGGAGTAAAGGGAAAGAACCTTGGTTCCCATGTTCAGTAGTGTGATCCAATCTCAGTGATTTGTTCTTTCCCAGAATACATGGATAAAAAGCCACATGTGTATCTTTATGCTATTTGAAATATGGTTGGGGTCAGAGTTGGCCCATCATTTACTACTTAAGAGTGCTAACCCATGGGGCAAGGTAGGGAACAATGGGACTTGGAGGTAGAAAACCTCAAAGGCCTAAGTTAGGCCTTTCCTCATAAAGTGTAATTGAGCTACATGAAGGGTCTAATGGTTTTTCTTTCTTATTTTTCTGCTGACCTCATTTGACTATCAGAGAATTAGAATCCATGACTTCAAGTCCTAGATGTGAACAACCTAGGTCATGTCTTTCCTAACACTTCACCTTCTTCCCTACCAGATTATGCCATCTCCAAGCCAGATCTTTTATCCCGAATTGAGCAAGGAGAGGAACCCTGTGGTCAAGAGCTCTCAAACACAGAGGAAAGGGAGAATCCAGGGCATCCCAATGCTGGTGAGTAGCTCTCCTATTGAGGGGGGATGCAAGAAGGATCTTTGTCAAGCACTGGCAGCACCATGGCAGGGAAAACATTGGGATAACTGGGTCCTTTCAGAGTAGGATGGGACTGGCAAAGCCATTTCTTTCATCTTACATATAAGAAACCGAGGCTTAGAGAAGTGCCGTTTTTTTTTAACCAAGCTCATAGACTTGATAGGGTCTGGACAGAGCTAAAAGTAGAATCCCAGGTCTCTTTGCTCTTATATTCTTTACTCTTTACTTCTTCCCATTATAGTAATGAAGTACTTTACCTTGGGGGTGAATCTTTTAATCTTTTGGGATCCTGGCTTCCTCATGTAAATTTTTTGAAAAAAAATTGATTAGATAATCTTTGAGGTTTCTTTTAGATCTAAAAATCTAGCATTTTATCAAACACCACCCTAATAAAACCAAAGCCATAGCTTTTTCCTTTCAAATGATTTGGTTAGTTCTGTTTACTAACTTAACCATATGTTTATTATTAGGCTTGTAAATCTCTCATTATTCAAAAGGGGTAACAGATAGAACTTTGGTCTTCTTCCTAGACTATGGATAAAATTTCCTTCAAAGAAGATTGGAACATGACTCTGTATACTCATTACTGATTCTAAAGTCTGAACTGATCCTTCTTGGGATGTTTTTTCTTTTTTAATTTATTTATTATGAACTTAATTAACACATACAATCATTTCCTTCTTTGTATGTTTGAAATGTCTTATTCTTTTTTTTCTTTGTCATTACCCACTAACTGACTTAGCATCCCCAGGTAGAAGCTTTCCCTTATAAATTTGTGTAATAGTGCAAAACGAATCAATACAATGGGCACATCTGAGAATATGTTTCATTCTTTATCTCTGACGCATCACCTTTCTATCAAGAGATAGGAAGTGTGAAACTGTGAGAGGATGCTAAGCCTGGGGTCAGGAACACCTGTTTTCAAATCTAGTCTCAAACTCTTCCTAGTCATGTGGCCCTGGCAAGTCACTTAACCTATATCTTGGTTTCCTCAGCTGTAAAATGTGGGGAGTAATCCAAGGTTAGGATCCAATTAAGGTAATATTTATAATTGAACACTTTTAACAGAAGTCCTGGTAATAGAAGAGATACTTGATAAATGCTTTCTATCTCTCTTCCTCTCATTATCAGTCTTTTAAAAAAGTCATGACTAGTATTTTTGTCAGCAATTTGAGGTCTTTCAAAATTTTCTCCTAACATGAGTAACTTGTTACATAAATTGTGCCATTGGTTCCATTTGTTTCATTCTGTTTCAGTTCATCTTTCCAAGTTTTTCTTTCTTTTGATTTCCAAAATTCATTCATCAGTGGTACATTAGGTTAATGCTACCAGGACTTGGGTGGGATTTGTAGCTTGTATGACTGAAAGGAATGGGCAGCATTATACAGTGTAGTGAGTGCTACCTCTGCTTCCTGTGGGATCTTGGACAAGTCACTTAACATTCCTTGATCTCAAGTTCCTCAATTGTTTAAAATAATAAAAATAAAGGAGTTGGATTAGATGTGGTTCCAGAGGTTGATTCTAGCTGTAAATCCATAATCCTGTGATTTCTTGAGTCTAAAGAATTGTTTTCATCAGCTCTCAGGCGATCTTAGGGCAGATCCTTCGATCAGGTGTTTATTTTTAATAAAATCATACCTCTCTCATCCTTTGCTATGTTGTATAGAAGTGAAAAGAACCAAATATTTCTGGACAGCCAGACCTGTTCACTGAGATAAAGTGAAAATTCTAGCTTTTATATGGTGCCACATCTTGATTTTATCCCATGAATTTTTCTTTCTTTTTAATGATATGGATATATTTTATTTTTAATTTCGCCTACATTTCCTATTATATCCTTCCTTTCCACCCCTTGACAGAAATCTGCTCCTTATGTTAAATAATAAAAAGGAAAAAACTTCCCCAGAACAAACATAACAAAAAAGTATGTTATATGTATTATCTCATACCTGTAATACTCCATGCTTTCGCAGAAGAATGTATTTCTTTGTGACCAAACTTGGTCACAATTTAAGATGATCAGAATTTAGGATGATTCCACTTTGATATTGTTCTCTCCATTAAAATTTTGTAGTTATTATGTGTAAGTTCTACTGGTTTTGCTTCATTTTGCATGTGTTCACATGTCTTCACATGCTTCTCTATTTTCATCATGTTCATTATTTCTTACAGCACAGTGGTATCTTTTTCCTTTAATGTATCACAGTTTATTTACCTATTCCTTAATCAGTGGTTATCTATTTATGTTTCTTTGCTATTATAAAAGTTAATAAGTTAACAAGCATTTTTTAAAGCACCTTCTGTGTGCTAGAAGTTTGCAAAGGAAGACAAAAAAAAAAAACCCAACCCTTTCCTTCACTGAGCAATTTACAGCCTAATGGGGGAACAACATACCAATAACTATATAGAGATAAGACATTCATGGGATAAATTAGTGATCATCTCAGAAGATTGACAAAGGCTTCTTGTAGAAGGTGGGACTTAGCTGAGACTCGATAGGAACCAGAGAAGCTAATTGGTAGAAATGATGGGGTAGATAGTTCCCAGCCAATGAAAATGCTTTTATGTAAGTACTAGTCAGAATGTTGTCCTTGGATTGTAGAATATATATAGGGGAGTGAGATGGAAGAAGAATGGAAAGGTAGGAAGAGGCTAGGTTTTGAAGAGTTTTGAAAGCCAAATACAGGATTTCATACTTAATTTTGGGGAATAGTAGGAAGCCCTTGGAGTTTTTTCAATAAGTAACATCATCAGATCTATACTTAAAGATCATTTTGACAACTGAGTGGTACATGAATTAGAGAAGAAAGAGATTTGAGAGAGGGAGACCAGTTATGGTTAGACTATTGTAGTAGTCCTTGCATGATGCAATGAAGGCCTGGACCAAGAAGGTAAAATTCTCTTGGGGGGAGAAAGGGGCAAAGAGGAGTGTCATTACAAAGGCAGAAACAATAGGGCTTGGCAACTTAATGGATGGGGGGGAGAATGAGGGAGAGATGGAGAGGAGGGGATAATAAAGAGTAAAGGATGATATGTAGTTGTTGAGCCTAGGTGATTAGGAGGATAATGGTTCCTTCTACAGTAATTGGAAAATGAGACAGAAGGGAGGGTTTGGGGAGAAAAATTGTGAATTTGAACCATTTTGGAGATGTTGGGTTTCAGATTAGTTTTCAACCCATCCAGTTTGAGATGTTCAGCAGGCAGCTGGAGGTTTGAGAGGTTTTGAGGGGAAAAAAAAAAAAAAAGGTCTGGAAATAGATCTGAAAAACATCTACTTAGAATAATTCAATCATGGGAGTTGATGAGATCACTATGTGAAATATTGTAGAGGAAGAAGAGTAAGAGGACACAGGACAGAGCATTGGTAGGTCATTTTGCCTAGATGAAGACTGAGCAGTCAGATGCTTGGAGAGCCAGGAGAGAGCTGTGTTCCAGAAATAAGAGAGTATTCAGAGTTGCAGAAAAATCAAGAAGGAGGACAATTGAGAAAAGGATATTGATTTTGGCAGTTAAAAAAAAAATCGTTAGTGACTTTGGAAAAGGCAAGTGAGTGAGGTCGGAAGCCAGACTATAGTCAGCAGAATGAGAGAAAGGAAAGTGGAAGTGCATTCTCCAGAAGTGTAGCAGACTAGGAACTGTCCCCTGACTGGCAGTGTAGTGGGTTTTGTTTTGTTTTGTTTTATTTTGTTTTGTTTTGTTTTGTTTTGTTTTCTGCCATACCCACACATTTCCATATCATCTGAAATCAACCCTTTGGTCCTTTTAGTATATCAGGGAGATTTCATGAGCTTGTAACACACACCAGGGGCAAATTGTGTGTTGAATCATGTGCTTTGCTGCTCTGTGTCTGGCTTATGATTGTACCATAGGCAGTATATCCCATAAAGCTAGAAAAGGTCCAGTAGTTTGTAACCCTTAATTCTTTCCTCTGTAGAAAGTAGTACACTGGTTTCCTCTCAAGATGTGCTCCCCTGGATTAAACAAGAAGGAGGATGTGGGAGGAATCAACAGGGTCTGCAAGAAAGTGAGATCTCCACTGATCTCTGCACAGGTAAGGGTTGAATCTCTTCTCCTTCTAATGATGGGAACAGCCGTCAGGTAGAATATCAAGGCAGGTGTCCAAAGCTCCCAAAAGAACTCACTAGACATGGCAATGCCACCATATCTTGGGAGAAATCCTCCTTCCATAGCCAAGTAGATGTTGCCTTACTCTAAGAATTCCCCCTTGAGCTTTCCCAAGGAACAAGTCCTTGCAGGAGAAATGGCAGGGAAAGCAACCAACATAGCCAGATTTAGCCCTAGAAGGATCCTCAGAGCTCATCTGGGCCAATCCCCTCATGATAAAATGATGGCAGTGAGACAATACCATGATCACAATGGTTCTGAGTCATATTTGATCTTTAGGAATGATTCCTAGATTGAGTTCTAAACTTTTGACTTGGGACTGTTGCCTGAAGTCCATGCTCCACCTCACTGTGATTGCTCTTCCTTTTACCTAGGGGGAAAGAAAATATTTGAACCTGAGAGCCAGTGCCAGGGTCTCTTTATCTCATTTATCTTGTCTGCTGAGGGTTTCTTCTGAGGCAGCTTGATTTAATAAGACATTATTTCAACAGTTGCCTTTCCTTTGATGTCTTCATTGAGCAAGTTTATGTTAGTCTTTGGAAGAGCGTGTATGTATGTGGGTGTGTGGTGCATGTGTGTGCATGCAAGGCATGGGGCATATAAGTTGAGTAGATGGTACAATAAACTGTTCCCTACCTTCAAGGAACTTATAGTCTAGGTAGGGAAATGCAACTGAGGTATGTAGAGTGTATATAAAAACAATCCTGAAAAGTCACAAGGTGATTTTTCATAAGTGCTTCAATATTGAGGAGATGGTTGCGAAGTCAAGGGTTCTAGGGAAGGCCTTGTAGAGAAGACAGAGCTTGAGGCAGGCCTTGAAGGATGAAGAGGATTGAGAGAGAAATAGAGAGCAATGGGAAGGACATCCCAGGAAGGTTGTGGCCTGCTCTGTTCAGAGAGAGGATTATAAATTAGAAAGATTGGTGTGGAGATGTGACATAAGAAAGGAGTGGGGGATAAAGGTTGATTGAGACTGGGCTGTGGAGAGCCTTGAATGCCAGGTCTGCATCAGTCCTCACTGACTAGAATTACAGTTCTCTAAGGTAAAAGAGGGGAAGGAACTATTCTAAACTCTCGTGACAGTATCTTATTTTGTTCCAATTATGTATAGAGATAGTTTTCAACATTCATTTTCTCCCTCCCCTCCCCCAAGACAGCAAGCAGTCTGATAGAGCTATCTCTGTGCAGTCATGTTAAATATTTGTCACATTTCAGACTCTTGCTGAACCATTGTTTAAAGAAACCAAAGGCAGAAGTGATTCACGTGTATGCGTGTGTGCATGTGTGCGTGTGTTTTCTCCCAGCAGAGGACTGGCTGGTCAGTAAAGAGAAGGAGAAGAACCAGGAGAAAGGGTCCAAGGACCTGGACCCAAGTTGGGTTTTGCAGGGCCGAGACAAGGAGAGCCTTCATCAAGCCCCAGACCTAGGTTTAGGAGGGGGGTCTTGTGAGAACCCTTGCAGTTCATCCCTTCTTAGAGGTCCACCCGGTAAGTCTGCCCCATGGGAGCGAGACTTCAGTGGCCTTCCTCCTAGTCCCTACTGTCAAGATGTTCCAGCATCAGTTTCAGTGGAAAGGCCTTATCCCTGTGCTGAATGTGGCCAGAGCTTCAGCCGAAAGGAGCATCGAACACAGCACCAGCAAGCTCTCCATAGCCCTCGTCCCTTTGCCTGTCCGCAGTGCCCTAAGAGCTTTGCCCAGCAAGCCACTCTCACCAGCCACTACCGCATACACACAGGAGAACGAGCCTACACCTGTGCTCAGTGTGGGAAGAGCTTCATTCACCAGTCTACTCTCACTACTCACTACCGTACCCACACTGGTGAGAAACCCTATCCGTGTGCAGAATGTGAGAAGCGTTTCAGCCGATTGTCGACCCTTTTGGAGCATCGGCGGACCCACACTGGAGAGAAGCCTTACCAGTGCACTGAATGTGAACGTCGCTTCAGCCGCTTGTCCACGCTGGTGGAGCATCGGCGGACCCACACTGGTGAAAAGCCCTATCAGTGTGCTGAATGTGAAAAACGTTTCACGAGGCTGGCCAACCTGACAGTACACCAGAACACCCACTCTGGCGAGCGCACCTACAAGTGTGCCCAGTGTGGTAAACGTTTTGCCCAGAAACCCAGCTTCTTGCGCCACCTGCGCAGTCACACACAAGAGAAGCTCTACCCATGTGGGCAGTGTGGCAAGAGCTTTATTTGTCGTTCCTGGCTGGTTCGACATCAGGGCAGCCATGTTGGTGAGCTGCCCCGTCCCTGTACTGAATGTGAGAGGGGCTGTCCGCCGTCTAAAGATCCTCCTGCTGGCCCCCTTGGAACTGGAGGCCAGGAAAGACTACAGACTCCTGAAAGCCTCTTGGGAAAGCATGATGAAGGGGCTAGGACTGGGCAAGACCAAAAGGGACGCCGAGGGGCCAGAGAACAAGGGAGTAGTGCCCAAGTGAGCCTTGGGGAGCCATTGCACAACCCCCATTCCTATGTGAAGATGGAGAATGCAGGCTAGCAGCTCTGGAAAAGCCCTGCCCAGGGCTGAGGGCCAAGTGGGATAACCCCACTTTCTTTGGAAGGGAACTATGGGGCAAGAACACAGCATCTCTGGGCATGAATGACCACATTTTCTCAGGAAAGAAAACTAATGAAAGGGATGGGATGAAGCACGTGAGGGCATTTTTGTAAGCCTAGGAGATGTACTGAATGGGAGTACTCCTTCCAATTGAGCTTTCATTATATTCAGCTGACCGCAGTGACACTAAGAGAGGAGATCCTGGATAGGTGGGGATGGGGGGAGAATACAGACTTTACTCTCCTTACTGTTCTGAGGTTGGAAGCTCAAGCCTGTAGTTGCTGTTTCTTTTGAAGCTCCAAGTTTTTAAGAAGAGTAAACTTTTAACTATGCAGATTCCGAGGCACTTCCTCAGACTGGATTGGAGGTATTCCAGTGAAGAGTATTCTAGTTTTGCTGGTCCCTGTCTTCTCGTTTTTAAATGACCACCATAGAGGACCAGGGTTGTACCTTTGTTCCTCCATACCGCTTCCTAATCCTTACCTTGCCATAAAAGCTTGAGCTGGAGGGTTCTCGCAGCTCTGCCCTCACTTAGGTGTGAGGAGAAGGGCAGTGGTTGCCAGAGCTCTCTAGATGAATTAGCTAATGCTTCCTGGGCCACTTGGCTTGGTCAGTGTAAAGACTCATGGGCTCAGCATTGACACCTGTTCGATTGACTTCCGGCCCTCTCCTCTATTAAAACAGAAACTGTGTGGGTAACCTCTAGGTTCCCTTCCAGTTCTGAATCTATGATCCTGAGAACTCTTTCTGAAAGTGTTCTGTCACATTTGCACTAGGTAGTGCCCATGGGCCCTCACAAGTCTCCTCTGGGAGAATCAGGACTTTGCCTAATAGGGACGAGCTTTACCTAGCCCAGATTACTGATTCCAAGGTAATTACAGTCTAGCTGCAGATAGGCTTGGAGCTCATAGCACATTTATATCTGGTTCTTTTTTTTTTTTTTTTTTTTCTTCAACTGTATTTGAGATTTCTAACTTTTGTTAAAAGATCAGTTTTGTTTTTTGGTTTTTTGTTTCCTTTTATAAAATAGCTTAGTTCTGTTATTCATGTGATCTCAGGATAGTATAATCATCCCTGGCTCTTATGCTACTCTCTCCAACGGCTAGAACTGAAATTCTCTTACTGTTTCAGAGCTCATGTGTCCTTACTATTGGGCTACCCGATGCTTTCCTATTTCTGGCCAGACCAGGTGCCCCTTGTTCTCAGCTCTCTTATATAGTAGGAGATGACTGACAGATCTGATCAAATCTCTGATCAATGACTGATCCCAAGTCTCTCCTAGCTCAGGTTACCAAGTTTACCCACTTTGCTAAGTTCTCTCCTGTGCATCATCTCTTCAAGTGGACTGCTCCCCAGAGAGGAATTGTTTTCCAGAATTTTGTCCTTAAAATTTCACAGTATAAAATAATCACACATCTGGTTCTGTATTATAGGGATTGGGTATACAAAAGCTTTCTGCCTTTTTAAGGAGATTATATATGCACATGAAAAAGGAAGCAACAACACCAAGAGTTATTTAGTACCCATCCCAAGGATTTAAAGGGCCTCTCCTCCTTTTGAAAAAAACATACTTGATAGATTTTAGGCCTGTCATCTTTGGGGCTTCTAAGAGTAAATTTGACTAAATAACCAGCGTAGGACTCCATCTATGTTAAGATAAATTTCTACTCCTTTGCTGGAAATCTTTGCCAAAGCTGGACTAATTGATCCAGTCAATTGACCACTTGCCCATAATGCAGTTACAGCCTCAAACTTTGTCCAGTTTTCTAATGACTACAGCTGCAAGGATCTCTTTCCTTGGCAATTAATCTTGAGGATAGCATTTGAAATATATGTACACATTTAAGGTACATATCCTAATGTCTTTTATAAGAATGGGTAGAAAAAGTTGCTACCTGTTTCCTTTGTTCATCCTTTTTCTTGGTTCTAGGATACATTGGGAAACACTAGCAAAACTTCTCACCTTGAAACTGCACTGGGGGGGGGGGACGATCCAATGTTTCTTCTTTCATTGCCTCATAATGTCTGAGGCATTTGTATGTTTATCTGGGCGGCAGATGGCAAATGTTTTGGTATTTCCATGAATTTGTTAATTGTCATGTATACTTACAAACTCTGTAATTAGGCAAAATATTTATGCAGTTTTGGGGTTGAATTTCTCTCCTTTGCTTGTTATTCCTTTGATGGTTATTTCTTATTTATAATTCAGTAACTGTGTTTTGACTGCAGGATCTGAGCAGTGGTGAAATAAAGCTATTTTCAATTGTGCATATTCTTTGAAATTTTTTTTTTAATGTTTACAGTGGAACCTCCAGGGGAATTGGCAAAAACTTTATCCTAACAGTGTTTAAAAAAAAAAAAAAGCATAAGAAAAATAGAACTCAATTCAGTTCATCAGATTTTCATTTGTTATTGGCTATGTGCAAGAGACACCAGAATGTCAGTCCCAGGTGACATTTTCCATAGCATTGGGTAAGTATAGCAAAGCACCTCTCTGCCTCAGTGGTTCTGCCTGTCTACCTCCTAGCAACTCTGCTCCTTATCCTACAGATCCTACAAAATCCTTAACTTCCTAGCCAAGATAAAAGCTGGCAGGATAATCCTACTTATTTGACATCCAGGGGTCTCCAGACAGGTCTTTAAACTTAAGCTATCTCTGCCTAGAAGATGCTTAAGATTACTCCATTTGGACCTCTCACTCTCACTCTAGGGCAGACTTAGTATATTCCTGGAGGAACACTTGAACTTCTGATAGTTGTTATGTTTTCCCCTACTCATTCCTGAGGGATGAAGGAAGGGTTATAAAGAAAAAGGTGAAATTAAAACATCAATGATATTTTGTATTCGAGAAGTTGATGGAAGCATTATAAAAGGAAAATCTTTCTGTTTCTGTGATTGGTGGGACCCAGGAAGGAAGAGTTCTTTTGAGGAGGGAGGTTTGCTCATTGACTTTGAACTAACAATGGCAAGTGAGCTTGGAAGGGAGATCAGCACTGCAGAAATGAGTCTTCCTAGTAGAATTGACACCATGGGAGATGGCAAAGAGAAATGTGAAGTTTGTTGAATTTAGTTGAAAATATAAACTCTCTCTAATTACTGTAACTAAGCCTAGCTCTCTAGAGAAGAGGTGAGAAAATGTATTTCTTATGGGTAGTGGGAAAGTATGGAGGTGAGAAGTATCAAATAAGTGTGAAATGTGTGTATTGTCAAATGCAGTTGATGTGTAGATTGGTTTTGTTTAACTTTTAAAGATTTAGTGCAAGGAAAGCTTGGGGAAGTGGGGGAAATAAACAGTCAGAAAGTATTGTGGTATTATATATTGCCCATCATCCATCACATAATAAATAGTCAGATTGGCAACCCTGCCACAGTCCCAATATTGCTCTAATTTCCCCCTCCCCCTGAGGCTGGGGTTAAGTGACTTGCCCAGGGTCACACAGCTAGGAAGTGTTAAGTGTCTGAGACCAGATTTGAACTTGGGTCCTCCTGAATTCAGGGCTGGCGCTCTATCCAACTCTAATTTTTAACACTAGTGAGTATGGTACCTATCCTGGTCAGTTTTCCTTTGCCTCCAGGTACTTTGGGAATATAACCTGTTGAATATGATGCTCTTTCTCTTTAATTTGGAGCTTTGTCCAGATGTTTACTATCTGTGAAATCTTGGGCAGATCATTTAATTTCTCTGTCCTTCAATTTCCTCTGTGTAATAAAATAAATATGAATAATATGTTTACATATTATTTATACTTATTGTTCATCTATATAATAAAATATAAACATAATAAGCTATATAATAAAAGGAATAGACTAGATGAACCTCCAAGGTCCCCATCAGCTCCAAATGTGGTCCTGGGAAGTAAAATCAAGCTTAAAGAGAAAAAGGTTGGAGGCCTGATGAAGCTGAGTCACCCTCTTTCCACCTATATGGATCCCTTGCCCAGAATTTATCAAGCAGTTAGCTGTGGTGCTTCTTTGAGGGAACATGTAGGACTGCTTTGCCATCTATCAGCCTCTAACTCCCTTCCCTGGCATTCCGTCCTTGGAAACCAAAGTCCCTTCTGACTCCTGGAGCAGCCAGGGCTTACCATTTATCCCCCACATTTACCAGTCTGGCTCAAGGTGACACCCAGCCCGCAAATTCTTCAGGCTTAGATTATATATTTTGTAATGCTCACAAATCTGCAACTGGGCATCATGACAGTATGGAGCCAGAGGCTAGTTCAGAGCCTACATCTGATGGTTGCCACCTGTGTAAGCTAGAATAAGAACCTCCCTAAGTCTTAGTTTCTATGTCTGAAAACAAAGGAGTTGGTTTAGATGACTTCTGGGGTCCCTCCAGCTCTTGATCTATGATCTTAGGTTCTCATGTGCTTTCTCAATAATTGCCTAGGGGAAAAAGGGACAAGTGTTCCTGTTGTTACATAGCTGAAGAAATTGGAAGACTTCAGTGATTTGCAAGGCTTAAAGAAAGCCTGGGCCTGGGGCTTAGAACTTAGGAGGGTTGAAAAAAAGTGCTTTTTTTTTAAACCATATCCAGCGATTGCCACAAATCACGTTTATGTGGATAAAGCATGTTCATGCAAATCTGACCGTATTAAGTGAACATACAATAATATTTTTCTACAATTTCTACCAGTGATATGAAAAAGAGTGTCATTACTTGATGTCTTAGAGAGGTACCTGAGGCATTTAGAAGTAACTTATCAGGAGATAGCTTCCTCATTAGGAATTCCTTATGCCAATGAAATCAGACATCTGGACTCCATCCAAAAGGTTTGAGCACTGGGGAAGGTCATGGATAACCCAAGAAGAGAATATTTCAAGAAAGATAATTTGCACTCACATGCTATAGAGAGACCAAGCAAAAGCCATTGAATTAGTGACTAGTAAAATCAGAATCAGCTGTTGCTCAGTGATTAGTGCACTGGGCTGGGAATCATCAAGAAGTAAGTTAAAATTTTGCCTCAGACACTAGCTGTGTGATCCTGTCTCTGCTTCCTTAATCCACTAGAGAAAGAAATGGCAAACTGCTTCAGAATCTTTGCCAAGAAAACCCCATGGAACAGAATTGGCAAGTCTGCTGTGGTTCATGGGGTCACAGTCAGAAATGACTGAGCAGCAAAGTCACTAAATGCTCAAATGCTCACCAAATGAGCAATGGAGAGAAACTGAGGAGGCTCAGACTCATCTTCCTCCTCCCAACCACTTCTCCCCTCCCCTTTCGGTCTCCAAGAGAGATTCAAAGTGGCGGCTTATTGGGAACACTGTAGAATGAACTCATTCTAGATGGATAACATTTTAGATGTTAGATCTAGAATAACCAAGATGGCCAGTGAGGTCCCTTCCAGCTCTGAGATTTTGTGATTCTGTGTAACAAAATTTCAGGAGATCTAAGAGGGAAGAAATCATGACAAAATTATAGTATGAACCCATGAAAATAAATACATTGATTATTAGACACTGAAGGAAAGGAAAGGACACTGATCAAGACAGAATGTTGAGGTGGCAGAAAGATGTGTGAGACTAGAAAGGGAAGGGAAAAAAAGGATTGTGAAAGGATTAAAAGTTGGATAAAAGAGGGTATTGCTGCCTAATGCAAGACAAGGACAAGTATGCTCTGCATGCCAGTCTATTGGGAATTGGAAATGACAGCCAGAGCAACTGCAGCAGTTTCTTTAAATGTAGTATATGTAAGATCTGGGAATCCTTGTTTCAACTTCTACTCGCACTGAAGACTTGGGTTTCCCACAGTAAGACTAATTAAATCTCCCTTTCAGGGTTCTAGGGGTACCTCCAAGAGATTTCTGGTGTCTTTTTCAGTGCTCTAACAAGACCCTATTATGTATTTCCAGTTATGATTTTCAGGAAGTTATCAGGAAGATTTAGTTATCTTTTAGAAAGGGATATTTATTAAGGTATTCTGGTAAGAACAGGTTCAAAACATCTCCCACAATTTGGTGATATATTTGTAATCCAGGAGAAAGTGGACTTAATTTACAGAAATGCCTTTATTGAAATCTTCAAGATACTCCTCTTACTAATGGTGTAGTTTTTCTGCATTGGAGAGCCTGGAATCTGCCTCTAATCTGTGTTATCACTTTTCAATGTTGATATTGCTATCTGATGAACAGGGGATGCTGCTAGGACATCAGCGGGAAGATGGGAAGTCCATCAATCTCTGAAGTTTTTGAGGTGAGGGAGACTACAACTAGCTCAGGACACTCCTAACTGATTCCTTCTCAAAATTTAGCTAGAAGACTCTTTCTTGTCTATTTCTTTGAATCTCTTTGCTTTTAAAGTACTTCCCTGATTTTATACACGGTATTTCCACGTTTTCTTAGCCAATTCAAACATGGTTCCCAAATGATATATCACCTCTGCCGCTATGGTCTTTGCACATTGTGTAAGGCTACCATTGATTTGACGTGTTCTCAAAAGATTGAAGTATCAGAAGACAACATTTTATTATTTAATTTAAATGAGGTGGAGTGACTTGATAGATTGATTTGCTCAATGCACCCCTTACTCCTACACTCTTCCCCCACCCCCAGTTTTAATGTGCTGTCTTCAGCAGACATACTGGAGTGTTTTTGTCAAATTCCATAGTCCCAAATCTTTGATCCTGTATGATTTAGCGAGGGACTGTGTTTCCTTTTTGAATATCTTTCTTAATGTTTATACTACATATAGAGTCTTCTAAAATCTACAAATGTCATACAGTTGCTAATCAAATCTGGTACTTCACATTCTGTCAAATAAATTGTTGTTTATTTATATCCCATTCTTCATGGCCCCATTTGGGGTTTTCTTGACAAAGATACTGAAATGGTTTGACATTTTCTTCTTCCAGCTCATGAGGAAACTGAGGCAAACAATGTTAAGTGTCTTTGCCCAGGGTCACAGCTAGTATCTGAGGTCAGATTTGAACTTAGGAAGATGAGTCTTTCTGACTCCAGACCCAATACTATCCACTGTACTACTTAGTTGCCCTTCCAAATAAATAGTGATAGAATTTAACAAACCAGTACAACTTTACAAAATTTTAATAGATTTTCTGCCTGTCTTTGTGCTTGCTGAAGACTTTCCCCAACTCAAAAACAATAAAGAAAAGAGTACACAAAAATTACAGAGGAATCATGTAACCTTCAGTAGTTTTCAACAATTAAACGTGAATGTTTAATGAATAAGATATCTCTTCAGTTTATAGGAGACATGACAGGGCTAGCGAGGACTGCAGTTTTCTTTTTTTTTATTCAGGTTGAGAACGTTTGACCCAGAGATCGGTGTATAGCTAAAGATACTTTAAAATGACCTGGAAGTGGCTGAATACAAGAGGAGTGAACCAGAAAGCCATGGTAATAATACACCTTGTGCAGAGAAAGAAGTTGCCTTCAGCAATCCAATTGAGTAATATGGGCCTAGACTTATTAAGAAATTGAGATTGATATTAGGAAGAGCTGAAATGATGCGATTGAGGTTCAGCACCAAATGATAAGATTTATATTCAGGAAAAAATGTTGGGATTCAGTCAAGTGAAAATTCACACTGGCCATTCTCTTTGCCAAAAGGGAAATTTGTTTAGGGAAAGAGGTTACAGACAAAATGAAGAGATATAATAGACACCAAGAGTGGTAAATATGAAATAGATTTGGGAGATCATATAGTTAGAAAGGAAGGGGTTTTTAAACAACAATAGAAAAGACAAGTTCCCTAGTGGAACTCACAATTAACAAGGAGAAAGGAAATGCTCCATGAGGTGTGACTATATAATTAACCAGCAGGCTAAATCTTAAGAATTAGCTATAAGAAGGAGAAAGATACCACAAGGCAGAATGTCATGGTGGATTAACCCCAAAAGGGATTCAGCAAAGATAGTGTGGGTCACGGAAAGATTTATAGGGGAAATTTAACCTCAGAGGTTTGACATAACTTGGTTTTCAGACTGGACATAGTTAAGGGAGACTGCCAATACCTCCACAGAGAGAGGGACTATAAAGTTGAACTGATCCCCATCAGTACCCTTCCCTGCTTGCCTCAGGGTACTTGAAGCTTTCTTTACCAACCCTACCCTGACCAGGACTTCATCAGGAAGGCCTTCATTAGGAGGGCCTAAAAGGTAGAGGATACCTGGATTTGAACCAGGGACCTCTTGATCTGCAGTCAAATGCTGCTCTCCTGGCCTGCAAAGCTGTCATCAGTAAAGCTTCCAGCCACAACTCTGCAGCTAGGACTCCAGTAGTTCTTTAACCACCAATCAATCCCTGGTATGCTTACCTATCACCCATTTATCAATCCAGCCACTTCCATATTGGGGCTCCGTGGGAAAACTTTTTCTACTGGTCCCCTAACTGCTTATGGACCCCATTCTCAAGTCTCAGTAGTTCTTGGAAGAGAGCAATCTTCAATACTGGGGAAGACACTCTACATACAACTTGCCTGCAACTTTTACTTAGACCTCTGAGGTCATTGAGGATCACATTTATAAATCCTCTTCCCTAATATGGTCCATGGAATTTCATTTCACAATACAACTCCAATTCTAAACTCCCCAAGATTGTGTTGTTTTGAAAGAACTTGACCCTAAAACACGAAGGTGAAGCATAATGGAAGTAGAAAGGGGATTCAGGCCCCTTCTCTTCCTATATTTTCTGACTCACTATTACCCTATCCTGGAATCTCTGGGAGAATATATTAAATAAAGTTTAGTGTCTGTACATATTTTTTCTAGGGAAAAAAACACAACTATTTAATATACAAAGCACATGTAGTAAATATCAAGGAAAATATTGCACCAATATTTAAGATACAAAAGATTCATAAATACTCATCACACATAGCTAAAACATAAACTAAAACCAATCACCTCCATTAAGCTCTCCTAGGGTCTAGACTCCAGGGAGACTTGTGAATGAGCTAAGTAGATATATACATTCAGCTCAGATTTGTTATCAAGAAACACTTGAGGTTTATATCATCTGGCCATCCCTGGCATGGCCGATCCTCTTGGAAAGGGTCATTTCATGAGATAAGAATGTAGATGCTGAAAGCACCCCCTGCTGCCTGGTAACACTTGAGAGTTGCAGAACTCCAGAGCAAAGGAGGTGGTGACCTAGACTAGAAACATTCATTTGGGGATTGCTATTTAGTCACCCCGCACTCAGGCCTGAGCAGGCTGCCAGATGATGCGGGTTGTGGTCCCAGACTCGGGCCCATGAAAAAGCCTTATGTACACATTGCATTACAAAGCCACTGTAACTGCAGCTGAGCGTGGGCAGGAGAGAAATTCTCATTTCCCTCTTATGAAAGGCTTCTTTTGTTTCTGGTGGTGTTTGTCCTTCCAATCTCAGAGGACTGTGACTGCAGGGAGGGGTTGCCAATTAATTGCATTGAAATGAAGAAGGGCTGTGCAAAGTCATCAGCCTCATATTCTCTTCCGGAGCCATCTGGAGCCTGTGGCAAGATGGAGATCAGAGCCACTGCAGATGGCCCCTGAATGGCGCGAGACCTTGGTCTTTTTAAGGGAAGGTCTTGAACAGGTCTCAGATAGAGTCAACACTTACAATCAGTGATTAAGTGTAGGCTAGAAATGAGGCAGAGAATGGCCTCTTTTCTCTAGTCAACAAAATCATCATCATCATCATCATCATCATCATCATCTAACTGGGAGGGGAAGATCATCAGGATTTTTGGCTAAAACAGAAACAATCGCTATTTACACAAAGCCCAAGTGGGGCTTGGGCTGAAACTTATTGTCAGTAGAAGCCAGAGTGATTTGGGCTTAAGGCATGAGCCTAGCCTGTAAACCCCAAGCTATCTTGGGAGGTTTCAAAAAGCAAAATGTATATTCCTTTGGGCAGGACACCTGCAGGTAAGGGTAGGATATGCCCTATGTGGACAGAAGAGAGGGAAGGGTGAAAGAAGGAAAACAGATATGTTGTATAACTGATTGGTTCTATTTGGATCAGCAAACACAGTGGTCCTTCAACCTCCTTCTCAACACTACTTGTCGATTAACTCAGCAATATGGGACCAACTAGTAGGAGGGTGGGAAGCTGGCTTTTGACATAACTCAATTACAGTAACTCCCTTCATCTATTTTTGTCCTCAAACACCTCTTTTCACTTGCTTCTTTTAACTCTGGGTCTGCTAAGAACCCTTGGGTCTTGGAAGCACACTAGGGAAAATTCGTGATTCCATACCTGGAGTGCTCATACTTTTACTGACATATAAGGTCTTCTCATATCTCCTTTAACAAGGAGGTCTCCCTGACTGGTTAGGCCTGCACTACAATTCATTGATAAGTAAGTTAGACTGTCACATTTCCCCCATCTCACCTCAAGCCCTATCCCCAATATATAGTTTTGAGAGGGAAGGGATTGAGTAGCACAGGATGAGCAGATACAGATGGATTATGATCAATTTATTGCAAGTCTCCTTCAATAGTCTTTTTGAAGAGGTCAAAGGAGATAGCCCAAGACACAAATGATTAACAGAATCTTACATCCTCAAGAGAAATTCCTGTCTTATACAAACTTCAAAGGATTTACAAGCCTCCCGCAGAACTTGTTTGATATACAAACTTCTCTATATCCAAAGGAAGCAGAAAAGTCCTTTGCAAATACAAACTCTGTTTTATGATCCTGTTTGTGTATAAAATGAACCTCCAAAATTCTATTCCTGGTACTAGGCCTTTCAGAAGGCTTTTTGCCCGCCAACCCTGCGGCAGTCCTTTTCTAATCAATAAAGATTTTGTTTTAGAAATTCGGTTCTACACACATATATTGTATCTAGAATATATTATAATATATTTAACATGTATAAGACTGCCTGCCATCTGGGGGAGGGGGTTGGGGGAGGAAGGGAAAAAATCTGAACAGAAGTAAGTGCAAGGGGTAATGTTGTAAAAAATTACCCATGCATATGTACTGTCAAAAAAAAAGTTATAATTATAAAAAAATAATAATAATAAAAATTTTTTTAAAATAAAAATTTTGTTTTAACAAAGCATTAGTAGGCGAATTCATTAGCTACTAATCTGGCCTTGCTACTTTGGAGGGAGGAGGAGAGAGAGAGAAACAGACAGCCCTGACCCATCTCTGCCCAGAGTTTACCTCTTCATTCACCCTCTTCATTTTTACCCCAAACCACTATTCTAATTATTTTCCTTACTTCTGTTAAGAACACCATTAGTCATTCATTTGCAAGTTCTTTGTTGTTGACTCATCATTCAAATGAGCTAATACATAATAATACAAATAATTACATAATTTACAACCTGAAGGCCTTTCCTGAAGGTTCATTCTTAAATTCTTTGCAAAATTTGAAATTGGGGATTTTTTTTTTTGTTTTGGTGGTTTTTTGTTTTGTTTTGTTTTGTTTTTGCTGAGGCAGTTGGGGTTAAGTGATTCTCCCAGGGTCCCACAGATAAGAAGTGTTAAGTGTCTGAGATTACATTTGAACTCAGCTCCTGGTACTCTATCCATTGTGCCACTTAGCTGCCCCAGAATTTGAAACTATTAAGTATCATTTCAACCTGCACACTCTTCTCTCTGGACTTCTGAAAAACAATATGTATGCCATAGATAAATAAGTACCCCCACTTTCAAAAGGGTACAAAAATTTGAGACACTGTAAAGTCCCTAAAAGGGAATGTCAAAGTGACTTTTAAACCAATTGATAAGATTATATAAAAATACAACACATACTGATTAGTTTATAAGAACAAATGGCCAAAATAGGGAAGGTAGAAATTTACCAGCTGAAATACAACAAAATTTGTACTATAATATATAATTGAAAAAGAAAAATGGTCATTAAATCTTTATTGAAAAAGGCCATCTACTCACATAAGTATCATTAGCAAACACATACATTTATAGAGTATACATTTCAGGAATGGCAGCTTTAAAAATTAGAAAAGAAATGGAAAAAAAAAAAAAACCGAGAACTTAAAATACCTGTAAAACAGTAAGTCCTAAACTTAAATAATAAAAACAATAATGATACATAGGAAATATATGTGGAACATTTAAACCATGTTCTTTTACACTGTTTTCAGCAAGAGAAAATTATTAATATGAGTGTTATGCAGATAATATTACTTACAAATGATAAAAATAGGTCAGCTAATTATGTTAAATTTTTTGTTTTAGTAAAAGTTCTGCATTTTATTTGATTAAAAATACATTGGCAGAAGAAGGTCATATGAACATAATTGATAGCCTGATGGGGAAATGCTGATGAAAATACTTTGATTGATCGGGGACTCAATAAGAAAAGATTAGATATCAAAAGCCATAAAACACCCAAGTGCCTGTGAAATGTCAATTAAAAAAATTACTGAAAAAGACAGAACAATGGAGAGAACAGTAGTGTATTTGAACCAGCTACCTCTGGAACCTCAGGCAAACTCCCTGTGCCTGAGCTACCAGTCAGGAAGCCTGAAGGTCCTACATGTTCAGCCAGCAGCCCTTTGGCTGGGCACTCAGAAGGCCTTGCCAGCCAAGAAAAGCCTCTTTCACACCTCGGTTGTCATTGAATTAGAAGGGTCCTCAAAAGAACTCATCTCAAAACTGCCTCCCAGCCAACAAGAACTACTCTAAGAAGATACAGGATAAAGAAGGATGGCCTCATGGGGGAGGATAATTGTGGGGGGAAAGGACATAGGCAGGAAAAGGGGACACCTGAGGGAGGTTTTGAGACAGAGAGAGAAGCAAGAGAATGAAAACAGGAAAACTGGAGGTAAGAAAAATGAGAAAAAGAGAAAGGAATTAGGAAAGAAGCAGAAAATTGGAGGAGGGGCCCAAAATAAGATTACACAAAATAACGTGACACAACCAGGGATGGTAATATACTCGGGCATTTTTGGATGAGACTGCCTAATATCAAGAAGCAGTGATATTAGTTGATGGAATCCCTCATTGAATACTGATCAGTAACTTCCTAGAAGATTCTAATGTCCAAAAGAGAACTTCTGATTAAAGAGAGTGAATATAAAAAACTATTTGAAACAAAAATAAAATAAATTCTGCCCCCCCAAAACCAAAAAAACCAAAAAGGTCGGTAGAAAGGAAAAGGAGCATTTAAAACACATTTCTTTCATAATTAGATGCACTATCTAATAAAAAAGAGGAGGGCGATAATTCACATATTAAAAAGAATGTGTGGGAAATAGAAATACAAGGTTATCAAATGAAAAATTAAAAGAGGGAAAAAAAGAAAATTGAAAAAAAAAAAAAAGAAAATTAAGTGGCATCTGACACATGGCACAGGAAAATGGGCACATGAAAGGAAGCTTTACCAAAGAGAAGGTGAAAATGTAGCTACTCCAGAACAACCTAGAAGAGGGCAGAGGAGCCGGTACAGCACCTGAAGAATGTCACGGAGGGCCCAGCTGCACCAATGCCCCTGAGGCCGAGGGAATTTAGCGTGTGCCAGCCCAGCCCAAAAGGGGAGGCAGCTGGTAGGGGGCACCTGGATTTGAACCAGGGACCTCTTGATCTGCAGTCAAATGCTCTACCCCTGAGCTATACCCCCTTCCCCCCAGGGACAGCCTCTATTAGCACCTTTGCGAGCTGCCCGCCACACCCAGTGCCGCTGGATTCCAGAGGCATTGCCAGTGGCTGGGTGAAGCCTCGCCGGGCCCAGCGGGCCGGCTCCGATGCTCCCCGACAGCCCCCAGGCGGGCCTGCGGCCTCTCCGGCTGCCTCTTGGCCCTAGTCCCCAGGACCCACGTGGCCCACTCCCCGGGCACAGAGGACTGCCACGCTGCCTGCAACAGAGGGGGCCCCAAGGTCCCCAGCCCTGTCCCCGAGCTCAACGTTCCAAAGCCTGGTTTGGTCCGGCAGCTTCCCCACGGCCCCGAGACTGGCGCCTGGGCGAGCATGGGCCGAAGGGCCGGTCGTCCTGGCTTTGAAAGGGGCGCGGCCGCGCGGATTTGGGGCAGCCAGCCTCAAGGGTCCCCCTGACTCTCCCAGCAAATGCAGTCCTGCCTCCCGCCCTTGGCAGTGGCTTCCGGGGCTGCCCTTCCCGAGCGCGCCGGTCCCCTCGGGACCCCCGAGCCGCCACTGCGCACCCTGTTTGTGGTGCTGGGAGCAGGCGGGCCGGGCCGGGCCGGGCCGGGCGACACCGGCAGGCCTCTGCACTCAGCTTGAAGCCGCCCCACCAAGGGCCACTTTACTCCCGGGCTCCCGTCTCTCGTGGCTGCCAGCCGTCTGGGCCCTCGGTCCCCCTCGGGAGGCAGATCTTGTCCCGGGGACAGCTGCATTAGCCGCCTCTGCCCCATCTGGGAAGCTCCCTGGGCCCCCGCCAGCAGCTTGGAGGGCCCCGAGCCCTGCAGGCTGAGCCAGCAGGCCGTGGGCCTGGCGGCCGGGTGGCCTCGCCGTCCCGCGACTCCCGTGCGCGGGCCTGCGCAGCAGCCAGGCATCTGAGGGGCCTGAGGTCGGCAAGGACCCCGCCCGGGCAAGGAGTCAGACCCCGGGCGGGCCAGCCGGGCACAAGCTGCACGCCTCCTTCGGGAGGCCCTAGGAAAATGGGCACAAGAAAGGCCGCTTTGCCCAGGAACAGCCACAAAGTAGCACAGGACCTGGAGGAGGGCAGAGGAGCCGGGCCTCCACCCTCAGACGGTCACGTTCGGCCCGGCTGCCCCGACGCCCCTGAGGCCCCGGGCCCTGGGCAGAAAGAAGTGGGCCAGCCGCCGAAGCTGCCGCCAAGCTCTTCAGGGAGTGCAGCCGCCCCCGCCGGGACTGGCTCTGTGAAGAGGTGCCGGCCGAGTGTCAGAGTCTCCTGGCCCGGGGCGCCGATACCCCAAAAGAGCTCAGGAAAAGGTGTCCTGAAGCCTGGGGGGCGGGGGGGGGGGAAATGCCCGCTGCTTGCTGTGGCAGTGGTGAGGGCCCCCAGAACGCAGGGTGTGTCCTGGGCCTGGGCCAAGTCTCCAGGGGAGGGCATGTGCCAGGCTACGTCGTGCTGTGCCAGGTCGGCCTGGGCCGGGCCCTGTGAGGTCAGGAGGCAGAGGACGCAGTGGCCGGCCCAAAAGGGGAGGCAGCTGGTAGGGGGCACCTGGATTTGAACCAGGGACCTCTTGATCTGCAGTCAAATGCTCTACCCCTGAGCTATACCCCCTTCCCCCCAGGGACAGCCTCTATTAGCACCTTTGCGAGCTGCCCGCCACACCCAGTGCCGCTGGATTCCAGAGGCATTGCCAGTGGCTGGGTGAAGCCTCGCCGGGCCCAGCGGGCCGGCTCCGATGCTCCCCGACAGCCCCCAGGCGGGCCTGCGGCCTCTCCGGCTGCCTCTTGGCCCTAGTCCCCAGGACCCACGTGGCCCACTCCCCGGGCACAGAGGACTGCCACGCTGCCTGCAACAGAGGGGGCCCCAAGGTCCCCAGCCCTGTCCCCGAGCTCAACGTTCCAAAGCCTGGTTTGGTCCGGCAGCTTCCCCACGGCCCCGAGACTGGCGCCTGGGCGAGCATGGGCCGAAGGGCCGGTCGTCCTGGCTTTGAAAGGGGCGCGGCCGCGCGGATTTGGGGCAGCCAGCCTCAAGGGTCCCCCTGACTCTCCCAGCAAATGCAGTCCTGCCTCCCGCCCTTGGCAGTGGCTTCCGGGGCTGCCCTTCCCGAGCGCGCCGGTCCCCTCGGGACCCCCGAGCCGCCACTGCGCACCCTGTTTGTGGTGCTGGGAGCAGGCGGGCCGGGCCGGGCCGGGCCGGGCGACACCGGCAGGCCTCTGCACTCAGCTTGAAGCCGCCCCACCAAGGGCCACTTTACTCCCGGGCTCCCGTCTCTCGTGGCTGCCAGCCGTCTGGGCCCTCGGTCCCCCTCGGGAGGCAGATCTTGTCCCGGGGACAGCTGCATTAGCCGCCTCTGCCCCATCTGGGAAGCTCCCTGGGCCCCCGCCAGCAGCTTGGAGGGCCCCGAGCCCTGCAGGCTGAGCCAGCAGGCCGTGGGCCTGGCGGCCGGGTGGCCTCGCCGTCCCGCGACTCCCGTGCGCGGGCCTGCGCAGCAGCCAGGCATCTGAGGGGCCTGAGGTCGGCAAGGACCCCGCCCGGGCAAGGAGTCAGACCCCGGGCGGGCCAGCCGGGCACAAGCTGCACGCCTCCTTCGGGAGGCCCTAGGAAAATGGGCACAAGAAAGGCCGCTTTGCCCAGGAACAGCCACAAAGTAGCACAGGACCTGGAGGAGGGCAGAGGAGCCGGGCCTCCACCCTCAGACGGTCACGTTCGGCCCGGCTGCCCCGACGCCCCTGAGGCCCCGGGCCCTGGGCAGAAAGAAGTGGGCCAGCCGCCGAAGCTGCCGCCAAGCTCTTCAGGGAGTGCAGCCGCCCCCGCCGGGACTGGCTCTGTGAAGAGGTGCCGGCCGAGTGTCAGAGTCTCCTGGCCCGGGGCGCCGATACCCCAAAAGAGCTCAGGAAAAGGTGTCCTGAAGCCTGGGGGGCGGGGGGGGGGAAATGCCCGCTGCTTGCTGTGGCAGTGGTGAGGGCCCCCAGAACGCAGGGTGTGTCCTGGGCCTGGGCCAAGTCTCCAGGGGAGGGCACGTGCCAGGCTACGTCGTGCTGTGCCAGGTCGGCCTGGGCCGGGCCCCGTGAGGTCAGGAGGCAGAGGACGCAGTGGCCGGCCCAAAAGGGGAGGCAGCTGGTAGGGGGCACCTGGATTTGAACCAGGGACCTCTTGATCTGCAGTCAAATGCTCTACCCCTGAGCTATACCCCCTTCCCCCCAGGGACAGCCTCTATTAGCACCTTTGCGAGCTGCCCGCCACACCCAGTGCCGCTGGATTCCAGAGGCATTGCCAGTGGCTGGGTGAAGCCTCGCCGGGCCCAGCGGGCCGGCTCCGATGCTCCCCGACAGCCCCCAGGCGGGCCTGCGGCCTCTCCGGCTGCCTCTTGGCCCTAGTCCCCAGGACCCACGTGGCCCACTCCCCGGGCACAGAGGACTGCCACGCTGCCTGCAACAGAGGGGGCCCCAAGGTCCCCAGCCCTGTCCCCGAGCTCAACGTTCCAAAGCCTGGTTTGGTCCGGCAGCTTCCCCACGGCCCCGAGACTGGCGCCTGGGCGAGCATGGGCCGAAGGGCCGGTCGTCCTGGCTTTGAAAGGGGCGCGGCCGCGCGGATTTGGGGCAGCCAGCCTCAAGGGTCCCCCTGACTCTCCCAGCAAATGCAGTCCTGCCTCCCGCCCTTGGCAGTGGCTTCCGGGGCTGCCCTTCCCGAGCGCGCCGGTCCCCTCGGGACCCCCGAGCCGCCACTGCGCACCCTGTTTGTGGTGCTGGGAGCAGGCGGGCCGGGCCGGGCCGGGCCGGGCGACACCGGCAGGCCTCTGCACTCAGCTTGAAGCCGCCCCACCAAGGGCCACTTTACTCCCGGGCTCCCGTCTCTCGTGGCTGCCAGCCGTCTGGGCCCTCGGTCCCCCTCGGGAGGCAGATCTTGTCCCGGGGACAGCTGCATTAGCCGCCTCTGCCCCATCTGGGAAGCTCCCTGGGCCCCCGCCAGCAGCTTGGAGGGCCCCGAGCCCTGCAGGCTGAGCCAGCAGGCCGTGGGCCTGGCGGCCGGGTGGCCTCGCCGTCCCGCGACTCCCGTGCGCGGGCCTGCGCAGCAGCCAGGCATCTGAGGGGCCTGAGGTCGGCAAGGACCCCGCCCGGGCAAGGAGTCAGACCCCGGGCGGGCCAGCCGGGCACAAGCTGCACGCCTCCTTCGGGAGGCCCTAGGAAAATGGGCACAAGAAAGGCCGCTTTGCCCAGGAACAGCCACAAAGTAGCACAGGACCTGGAGGAGGGCAGAGGAGCCGGGCCTCCACCCTCAGACGGTCACGTTCGGCCCGGCTGCCCCGACGCCCCTGAGGCCCCGGGCCCTGGGCAGAAAGAAGTGGGCCAGCCGCCGAAGCTGCCGCCAAGCTCTTCAGGGAGTGCAGCCGCCCCCGCCGGGACTGGCTCTGTGAAGAGGTGCCGGCCGAGTGTCAGAGTCTCCTGGCCCGGGGCGCCGATACCCCAAAAGAGCTCAGGAAAAGGTGTCCTGAAGCCTGGGGGGCGGGGGGGGGGGAAATGCCCGCTGCTTGCTGTGGCAGTGGTGAGGGCCCCCAGAACGCAGGGTGTGTCCTGGGCCTGGGCCAAGTCTCCAGGGGAGGGCATGTGCCAGGCTACGTCGTGCTGTGCCAGGTCGGCCTGGGCCGGGCCCTGTGAGGTCAGGAGGCAGAGGACGCAGTGGCCGGCCCAAAAGGGGAGGCAGCTGGTAGGGGGCACCTGGATTTGAACCAGGGACCTCTTGATCTGCAGTCAAATGCTCTACCCCTGAGCTATACCCCCTTCCCCCCAGGGACAGCCTCTATTAGCACCTTTGCGAGCTGCCCGCCACACCCAGTGCCGCTGGATTCCAGAGGCATTGCCAGTGGCTGGGTGAAGCCTCGCCGGGCCCAGCGGGCCGGCTCCGATGCTCCCCGACAGCCCCCAGGCGGGCCTGTGGCCTCTCCGGCTGCCTCTTGGCCCTAGTCCCCAGGACCCACGTGGCCCACTCCCCGGGCACAGAGGACTGCCACGCTGCCTGCAACAGAGGGGGCCCCAAGGTCCCCAGCCCTGTCCCCGAGCTCAACGTTCCAAAGCCTGGTTTGGTCCGGCAGCTTCCCCACGGCCCCGAGACTGGCGCCTGGGCGAGCATGGGCCGAAGGGCCGGTCGTCCTGGCTTTGAAAGGGGCGCGGCCGCGCGGATTTGGGGCAGCCAGCCTCAAGGGTCCCCCTGACTCTCCCAGCAAATGCAGTCCTGCCTCCCGCCCTTGGCAGTGGCTTCCGGGGCTGCCCTTCCCGAGCGCGCCGGTCCCCTCGGGACCCCCGAGCCGCCACTGCGCACCCTGTTTGTGGTGCTGGGAGCAGGCGGGCCGGGCCGGGCCGGGCCGGGCGACACCGGCAGGCCTCTGCACTCAGCTTGAAGCCGCCCCACCAAGGGCCACTTTACTCCCGGGCTCCCGTCTCTCGTGGCTGCCAGCCGTCTGGGCCCTCGGTCCCCCTCGGGAGGCAGATCTTGTCCCGGGGACAGCTGCATTAGCCGCCTCTGCCCCATCTGGGAAGCTCCCTGGGCCCCCGCCAGCAGCTTGGAGGGCCCCGAGCCCTGCAGGCTGAGCCAGCAGGCCGTGGGCCTGGCGGCCGGGTGGCCTCGCCGTCCCGCGACTCCCGTGCGCGGGCCTGCGCAGCAGCCAGGCATCTGAGGGGCCTGAGGTCGGCAAGGACCCCGCCCGGGCAAGGAGTCAGACCCCGGGCGGGCCAGCCGGGCACAAGCTGCACGCCTCCTTCGGGAGGCCCTAGGAAAATGGGCACAAGAAAGGCCGCTTTGCCCAGGAACAGCCACAAAGTAGCACAGGACCTGGAGGAGGGCAGAGGAGCCGGGCCTCCACCCTCAGACGGTCACGTTCGGCCCGGCTGCCCCGACGCCCCTGAGGCCCCGGGCCCTGGGCAGAAAGAAGTGGGCCAGCCGCCGAAGCTGCCGCCAAGCTCTTCAGGGAGTGCAGCCGCCCCCGCCGGGACTGGCTCTGTGAAGAGGTGCCGGCCGAGTGTCAGAGTCTCCTGGCCCGGGGCGCCGATACCCCAAAAGAGCTCAGGAAAAGGTGTCCTGAAGCCTGGGGGGCGGGGGGGGGGGAAATGCCCGCTGCTTGCTGTGGCAGTGGTGAGGGCCCCCAGAACGCAGGGTGTGTCCTGGGCCTGGGCCAAGTCTCCAGGGGAGGGCATGTGCCAGGCTACGTCGTGCTGTGCCAGGTCGGCCTGGGCCGGGCCCTGTGAGGTCAGGAGGCAGAGGACGCAGTGGCCGGCCCAAAAGGGGAGGCAGCTGGTAGGGGGCACCTGGATTTGAACCAGGGACCTCTTGATCTGCAGTCAAATGCTCTACCCCTGAGCTATACCCCCTTCCCCCCAGGGACAGCCTCTATTAGCACCTTTGCGAGCTGCCCGCCACACCCAGTGCCGCTGGATTCCAGAGGCATTGCCAGTGGCTGGGTGAAGCCTCGCCGGGCCCAGCGGGCCGGCTCCGATGCTCCCCGACAGCCCCCAGGCGGGCCTGCGGCCTCTCCGGCTGCCTCTTGGCCCTAGTCCCCAGGACCCACGTGGCCCACTCCCCGGGCACAGAGGACTGCCACGCTGCCTGCAACAGAGGGGGCCCCAAGGTCCCCAGCCCTGTCCCCGAGCTCAACGTTCCAAAGCCTGGTTTGGTCCGGCAGCTTCCCCACGGCCCCGAGACTGGCGCCTGGGCGAGCATGGGCCGAAGGGCCGGTCGTCCTGGCTTTGAAAGGGGCGCGGCCGCGCGGATTTGGGGCAGCCAGCCTCAAGGGTCCCCCTGACTCTCCCAGCAAATGCAGTCCTGCCTCCCGCCCTTGGCAGTGGCTTCCGGGGCTGCCCTTCCCGAGCGCGCCGGTCCCCTCGGGACCCCCGAGCCGCCACTGCGCACCCTGTTTGTGGTGCTGGGAGCAGGCGGGCCGGGCCGGGCCGGGCCGGGCGACACCGGCAGGCCTCTGCACTCAGCTTGAAGCCGCCCCACCAAGGGCCACTTTACTCCCGGGCTCCCGTCTCTCGTGGCTGCCAGCCGTCTGGGCCCTCGGTCCCCCTCGGGAGGCAGATCTTGTCCCGGGGACAGCTGCATTAGCCGCCTCTGCCCCATCTGGGAAGCTCCCTGGGCCCCCGCCAGCAGCTTGGAGGGCCCCGAGCCCTGCAGGCTGAGCCAGCAGGCCGTGGGCCTGGCGGCCGGGTGGCCTCGCCGTCCCGCGACTCCCGTGCGCGGGCCTGCGCAGCAGCCAGGCATCTGAGGGGCCTGAGGTCGGCAAGGACCCCGCCCGGGCAAGGAGTCAGACCCCGGGCGGGCCAGCCGGGCACAAGCTGCACGCCTCCTTCGGGAGGCCCTAGGAAAATGGGCACAAGAAAGGCCGCTTTGCCCAGGAACAGCCACAAAGTAGCACAGGACCTGGAGGAGGGCAGAGGAGCCGGGCCTCCACCCTCAGACGGTCACGTTCGGCCCGGCTGCCCCGACGCCCCTGAGGCCCCGGGCCCTGGGCAGAAAGAAGTGGGCCAGCCGCCGAAGCTGCCGCCAAGCTCTTCAGGGAGTGCAGCCGCCCCCGCCGGGACTGGCTCTGTGAAGAGGTGCCGGCCGAGTGTCAGAGTCTCCTGGCCCGGGGCGCCGATACCCCGAAAGAGCTCAGGAAAAGGTGTCCTGAAGCCTGGGGGGCGGGGGGGGGGGAAATGCCCGCTGCTTGCTGTGGCAGTGGTGAGGGCCCCCAGAACGCAGGGTGTGTCCTGGGCCTGGGCCAAGTCTCCAGGGGAGGGCATGTGCCAGGCTACGTCGTGCTGTGCCAGGTCGGCCTGGGCCGGGCCCTGTGAGGTCAGGAGGCAGAGGACGCAGTGGCCGGCCCAAAAGGGGAGGCAGCTGGTAGGGGGCACCTGGATTTGAACCAGGGACCTCTTGATCTGCAGTCAAATGCTCTACCCCTGAGCTATACCCCCTTCCCCCCAGGGACAGCCTCTATTAGCACCTTTGCGAGCTGCCCGCCACACCCAGTGCCGCTGGATTCCAGAGGCATTGCCAGTGGCTGGGTGAAGCCTCGCCGGGCCCAGCGGGCCGGCTCCGATGCTCCCCGACAGCCCCCAGGCGGGCCTGCGGCCTCTCCGGCTGCCTCTTGGCCCTAGTCCCCAGGACCCACGTGGCCCACTCCCCGGGCACAGAGGACTGCCACGCTGCCTGCAACAGAGGGGGCCCCAAGGTCCCCAGCCCTGTCCCCGAGCTCAACGTTCCAAAGCCTGGTTTGGTCCGGCAGCTTCCCCACGGCCCCGAGACTGGCGCCTGGGCGAGCATGGGCCGAAGGGCCGGTCGTCCTGGCTTTGAAAGGGGCGCGGCCGCGCGGATTTGGGGCAGCCAGCCTCAAGGGTCCCCCTGACTCTCCCAGCAAATGCAGTCCTGCCTCCCGCCCTTGGCAGTGGCTTCCGGGGCTGCCCTTCCCGAGCGCGCCGGTCCCCTCGGGACCCCCGAGCCGCCACTGCGCACCCTGTTTGTGGTGCTGGGAGCAGGCGGGCCGGGCCGGGCCGGGCCGGGCGACACCGGCAGGCCTCTGCACTCAGCTTGAAGCCGCCCCACCAAGGGCCACTTTACTCCCGGGCTCCCGTCTCTCGTGGCTGCCAGCCGTCTGGGCCCTCGGTCCCCCTCGGGAGGCAGATCTTGTCCCGGGGACAGCTGCATTAGCCGCCTCTGCCCCATCTGGGAAGCTCCCTGGGCCCCCGCCAGCAGCTTGGAGGGCCCCGAGCCCTGCAGGCTGAGCCAGCAGGCCGTGGGCCTGGCGGCCGGGTGGCCTCGCCGTCCCGCGACTCCCGTGCGCGGGCCTGCGCAGCAGCCAGGCATCTGAGGGGCCTGAGGTCGGCAAGGACCCCGCCCGGGCAAGGAGTCGGACCCCGGGCGGGCCAGCCGGGCACAAGCTGCACGCCTCCTTCGGGAGGCCCTAGGAAAATGGGCACAAGAAAGGCCGCTTTGCCCAGGAACAGCCACAAAGTAGCACAGGACCTGGAGGAGGGCAGAGGAGCCGGGCCTCCACCCTCAGACGGTCACGTTCGGCCCGGCTGCCCCGACGCCCCTGAGGCCCTGGGCCCTGGGCAGAAAGAAGTGGGCCAGCCGCCGAAGCTGCCGCCAAGCTCTTCAGGGAGTGCAGCCGCCCCCGCCGGGACTGGCTCTGTGAAGAGGTGCCGGCCGAGTGTCAGAGTCTCCTGGCCCGGGGCGCCGATACCCCAAAAGAGCTCAGGAAAAGGTGTCCTGAAGCCTGGGGGGCGGGGGGGGGGGAAATGCCCGCTGCTTGCTGTGGCAGTGGTGAGGGCCCCCAGAACGCAGGGTGTGTCCTGGGCCTGGGCCAAGTCTCCAGGGGAGGGCATGTGCCAGGCTACGTCGTGCTGTGCCAGGTCGGCCTGGGCCGGGCCCTGTGAGGTCAGGAGGCAGAGGACGCAGTGGCCGGCCCAAAAGGGGAGGCAGCTGGTAGGGGGCACCTGGATTTGAACCAGGGACCTCTTGATCTGCAGTCAAATGCTCTACCCCTGAGCTATACCCCCTTCCCCCCAGGGACAGCCTCTATTAGCACCTTTGCGAGCTGCCCGCCACACCCAGTGCCGCTGGATTCCAGAGGCATTGCCAGTGGCTGGGTGAAGCCTCGCCGGGCCCAGCGGGCCGGCTCCGATGCTCCCCGACAGCCCCCAGGCGGGCCTGCGGCCTCTCCGGCTGCCTCTTGGCCCTAGTCCCCAGGACCCACGTGGCCCACTCCCCGGGCACAGAGGACTGCCACGCTGCCTGCAACAGAGGGGGCCCCAAGGTCCCCAGCCCTGTCCCCGAGCTCAACGTTCCAAAGCCTGGTTTGGTCCGGCAGCTTCCCCACGGCCCCGAGACTGGCGCCTGGGCGAGCATGGGCCGAAGGGCCGGTCGTCCTGGCTTTGAAAGGGGCGCGGCCGCGCGGATTTGGGGCAGCCAGCCTCAAGGGTCCCCCTGACTCTCCCAGCAAATGCAGTCCTGCCTCCCGCCCTTGGCAGTGGCTTCCGGGGCTGCCCTTCCCGAGCGCGCCGGTCCCCTCGGGACCCCCGAGCCGCCACTGCGCACCCTGTTTGTGGTGCTGGGAGCAGGCGGGCCGGGCCGGGCCGGGCCGGGCGACACCGGCAGGCCTCTGCACTCAGCTTGAAGCCGCCCCACCAAGGGCCACTTTACTCCCGGGCTCCCGTCTCTCGTGGCTGCCAGCCGTCTGGGCCCTCGGTCCCCCTCGGGAGGCAGATCTTGTCCCGGGGACAGCTGCATTAGCCGCCTCTGCCCCATCTGGGAAGCTCCCTGGGCCCCCGCCAGCAGCTTGGAGGGCCCCGAGCCCTGCAGGCTGAGCCAGCAGGCCGTGGGCCTGGCGGCCGGGTGGCCTCGCCGTCCCGCGACTCCCGTGCGCGGGCCTGCGCAGCAGCCAGGCATCTGAGGGGCCTGAGGTCGGCAAGGACCCCGCCCGGGCAAGGAGTCAGACCCCGGGCGGGCCAGCCGGGCACAAGCTGCACGCCTCCTTCGGGAGGCCCTAGGAAAATGGGCACAAGAAAGGCCGCTTTGCCCAGGAACAGCCACAAAGTAGCACAGGACCTGGAGGAGGGCAGAGGAGCCGGGCCTCCACCCTCAGACGGTCACGTTCGGCCCGGCTGCCCCGACGCCCCTGAGGCCCCGGGCCCTGGGCAGAAAGAAGTGGGCCAGCCGCCGAAGCTGCCGCCAAGCTCTTCAGGGAGTGCAGCCGCCCCCGCCGGGACTGGCTCTGTGAAGAGGTGCCGGCCGAGTGTCAGAGTCTCCTGGCCCGGGGCGCCGATACCCCAAAAGAGCTCAGGAAAAGGTGTCCTGAAGCCTGGGGGGCGGGGGGGGGGGAAATGCCCGCTGCTTGCTGTGGCAGTGGTGAGGGCCCCCAGAACGCAGGGTGTGTCCTGGGCCTGGGCCAAGTCTCCAGGGGAGGGCATGTGCCAGGCTACGTCGTGCTGTGCCAGGTCGGCCTGGGCCGGGCCCTGTGAGGTCAGGAGGCAGAGGACGCAGTGGCCGGCCCAAAAGGGGAGGCAGCTGGTAGGGGGCACCTGGATTTGAACCAGGGACCTCTTGATCTGCAGTCAAATGCTCTACCCCTGAGCTATACCCCCTTCCCCCCAGGGACAGCCTCTATTAGCACCTTTGCGAGCTGCCCGCCACACCCAGTGCCGCTGGATTCCAGAGGCATTGCCAGTGGCTGGGTGAAGCCTCGCCGGGCCCAGCGGGCCGGCTCCGATGCTCCCCGACAGCCCCCAGGCGGGCCTGCGGCCTCTCCGGCTGCCTCTTGGCCCTAGTCCCCAGGACCCACGTGGCCCACTCCCCGGGCACAGAGGACTGCCACGCTGCCTGCAACAGAGGGGGCCCCAAGGTCCCCAGCCCTGTCCCCGAGCTCAACGTTCCAAAGCCTGGTTTGGTCCGGCAGCTTCCCCACAGCCCCGAGACTGGCGCCTGGGCGAGCATGGGCCGAAGGGCCGGTCGTCCTGGCTTTGAAAGGGGCGCGGCCGCGCGGATTTGGGGCAGCCAGCCTCCAGGGTCCCCCTGACTCTCCCAGCAAATGCAGTCCTGCCTCCCGCCCTTGGCAGTGGCTTCCGGGGCTGCCCTTCCCGAGCGCGCCGGTCCCCTCGGGACCCCCGAGCCGCCACTGCGCACCCTGTTTGTGGTGCTGGGAGCAGGCGGGCCGGGCCGGGCGACACCGGCAGGCCGCTGCACTCAGCTTGGAGCCGCCCCACCAAGGGCCACTTTACTCCCGGGCTCCCGTCTCTCGTGGCTGCCAGCCGTCTGGGCCCTCGGTCCCCCTCGGGAGGCAGATCTTGTCCCGGGGACAGCTGCATTAGCCGCCTCTGCCCCATCTGGGAAGCTCCCTGGGCCCCCGCCAGCAGCTTGGAGGGCCCCGAGCCCTGCAGGCTGAGCCAGCAGGCCGTGGGCCTGGCGGCCGGGTGGCCTCGCCGTCCCGCGACTCCCGTGCGCGGGCCTGCGCAGCAGCCAGGCATCTGAGGGGCCTGAGGTCGGCAAGGACCCCGCCCGGGCAAGGAGTCGGACCCCGGGCGGGCCAGCCGGGCACAAGCTGCACGCCTCCTTCGGGAGGCCCTAGGAAAATGGGCACAAGAAAGGCCGCTTTGCCCAGGAACAGCCACAAAGTAGCACAGGACCTGGAGGAGGGCAGAGGAGCCGGGCCTCCACCCTCAGACGGTCACGTTCGGCCCGGCTGCCCCGACGCCCCTGAGGCCCCGGGCCCTGGGCAGAAAGAAGTGGGCCAGCCGCCGAAGCTGCCGCCAAGCTCTTCAGGGAGTGCAGCCGCCCCCGCCGGGACTGGCTCTGTGAAGAGGTGCCGGCCGAGTGTCAGAGTCTCCTGGCCCGGGGCGCCGATACCCCAAAAGAGCTCAGGAAAAGGTGTCCTGAAGCCTGGGGGGCGGGGGGGGGGAAAAATGCCCGCTGCTTGCTGTGGCAGTGGTGAGGGCCCCCAGAACGCAGGGTGTGTCCTGGGCCTGGGCCAAGTCTCCAGGGGAGGGCACGTGCCAGGCTACGTCGTGCTGTGCCAGGTCGGCCTGGGCCGGGCCCTGTGAGGTCAGGAGGCAGAGGACGCAGTGGCCGGCCCAAAAGGGGAGGCAGCTGGTAGGGGGCACCTGGATTTGAACCAGTGACCTCTTGATCTGCAGTCAAATGCTCTACCCCTGAGCTATACCCCCTTCCCCCCAGGGACAGCCTCTATTAGCACCTTTGCGAGCTGCCCGCCACACCCAGTGCCGCTGGATTCCAGAGGCATTGCCAGTGGCTGGGTGAAGCCTCGCCGGGCCCAGCGGGCCGCCTCCGATGCTCCCCGACAGCCCCCAGGCGGGCCTGCGGCCTCTCCGGCTGCCTCTTGGCCCTAGTCCCCAGGACCCACGTGGCCCACTCCCCGGGCACAGAGGACTGCCACGCTGCCTGCAACAGAGGGGGCCCCAAGGTCCCCAGCCCTGTCCCCGAGCTCAACGTTCCAAAGCCTGGTTTGGTCCGGCAGCTCCCGCACGGCCCCGAGACTGGCGCCTGGGCGAGCATGGGCCGAAGGGCCGGTCGTCCTGGCTTTGAAAGGGGCGCGGCCGCGCTGACTTGGGGCAGCCAGCCTCCAGGGTCCCCCTGACTCTCCAAGCAAATGCAGTCCTGCCTCCCGCCCTTGGCAGTGGCTTCCGGGGCTGCCCTTCCCGAGCGCGCCGGTCCCCTCGGGACCCCCGAGCCGCCACTGCGCACCCTGTTTGTGGTGCTGGGAGCAGGCGGGCCGGGCCGGGCGACACCGGCAGGCCGCTGCACTCAGCTTGGAGCCGCCCCACCAAGGGCCACTTTACTCCCGGGCTTCCGTCTCTCGTGGCTGCCAGCCGTCTGGGCCCTCGGTCCCCCTCGGGAGGCAGATCTTGTCCCGGGGACAGCTGCATTAGCCGCCTCTGCCCCATCTGGGAAGCTCCCTGGGCCCCCGCCAGCAGCTTGGAGGGCCCCGAGCCCTGCAGGCTGAGCCAGCAGGCCGTGGGCCTGGCGGCCGGGTGGCCTCGCCGTCCCGCGACTCCCGTGCGCGGGCCTGCGCAGCAGCCAGGCATCTGAGGGGCCTGAGGTCGGCAAGGACCCCGCCCGGGCAAGGAGTCGGACCCCGGGCGGGCCACCGGGCACAAGCTGCACGCCTCCTTCGGGAGGCCCTAGGAAAATGGGCACAAGAAAGGCCGCTTTGCCCAGGAACAGCCACAAAGTAGCACAGGACCTGGAGGAGGGCAGAGGAGCCGGGCCTCCACCCTCAGACGGTCACGTTCGGCCCGGCTGCCCCGACGCCCCTGAGGCCCCGGGCCCTGGGCAGAAAGAAGTGGGCCAGCCGCCGAAGCTGCCGCCAAGCTCTTCGGGCGAGGGCAGCCGCCCCCGCCGGGACTGGCTCTGTGAAGAGGTGCCGGCCGAGTGTCAGAGTCTCCTGGCCCGGGGCGCCGATACCCCAAAAGAGCTCAGGAAAAGGTGTCCTGAAGCCTGGGGGGGGGGGGAAATGCAAGCTGCTTGCTGTGGCAGTGGTGAGGGCCCCCAGAACGCAGGGTGTGTCCTGGGCCTGGGCCAAGTCTCCAGGGGAGGGCACGTGCCAGGCTACGTCGTGCTGTGCCAGGTCGGCCTGGGCCGGGCCCTGTGAGGTCAGGAGGCAGAGGACGCAGTGGCCGGCCCAAAAGGGGAGGCAGCTGGTAGGGGGCACCTGGATTTGAACCAGGGACCTCTTGATCTGCAGTCAAATGCTCTACCCCTGAGCTATACCCCCTTCCCCCCAGGGACAGCCTCTATTAGCACCTTTGCGAGCTGCCCGCCACACCCAGTGCCGCTGGATTCCAGAGGCATTGCCAGTGGCTGGGTGAAGCCTCGCCGGGCCCAGCGGGCCGGCTCCGATGCTCCCCGACAGCCCCCAGGCGGGCCTGCGGCCTCTCCGGCTGCCTCTTGGCCCTAGTCCCCAGGACCCACGTGGCCCACTCCCCGGGCACAGAGGACTGCCACGCTGCCTGCAACAGAGGGGGCCCCAAGGTCCCCAGCCCTGTCCCCGAGCTCAACGTTCCAAAGCCTGGTTTGGTCCGGCAGCTCCCGCACGGCCCCGAGACTGGCGCCTGGGCGAGCATGGGCCGAAGGGCCGGTCGTCCTGGCTTTGAAAGGGGCGCGGCCGCGCTGACTTGGGGCAGCCAGCCTCCAGGGTCCCCCTGACTCTCCAAGCAAATGCAGTCCTGCCTCCCGCCCTTGGCAGTGGCTTCCGGGGCTGCCCTTCCCGAGCGCGCCGGTCCCCTCGGGACCCCCGAGCCGCCACTGCGCACCCTGTTTGTGGTGCTGGGAGCAGGCGGGCCGGGCCGGGCCGGGCGACACCGGCTGGCCTCTGCACTCAGCTTGAAGCCGCCCCACCAAGGGCCACTTTACTCCCGGGCTCCCGTCTCTCGTGGCTGCCAGCCGTCTGGGCCCTCGGTCCCCCTCGGGAGGCAGATCTTGTCCCGGGGACAGCTGCATTAGCCGCCTCTGCCCCATCTGGGAAGCTCCCTGGGCCCCCGCCAGCAGCTTGGAGGGCCCCGAGCCCTGCAGGCTGAGCCAGCAGGCCGTGGGCCTGGCGGCCGGGTGGCCTCGCCGTCCCGCGACTCCCGTGCGCGGGCCTGCGCAGCAGCCAGGCATCTGAGGGGCCTGAGGTCGGCAAGGACCCCGCCCGGGCAAGGAGTCAGACCCCGGGCGGGCCAGCCGGGCACAAGCTGCACGCCTCCTTCGGGAGGCCCTAGGAAAATGGGCACAAGAAAGGCCGCTTTGCCCAGGAACAGCCACAAAGTAGCACAGGACCTGGAGGAGGGCAGAGGAGCCGGGCCTCCACCCTCAGACGGTCACGTTCGGCCCGGCTGCCCCGACGCCCCTGAGGCCCCGGGCCCTGGGCAGAAAGAAGTGGGCCAGCCGCCGAAGCTGCCGCCAAGCTCTTCAGGGAGTGCAGCCGCCCCCGCCGGGACTGGCTCTGTGAAGAGGTGCCGGCCGAGTGTCAGAGTCTCCTGGCCCGGGGCGCCGATACCCCAAAAGAGCTCAGGAAAAGGTGTCCTGAAGCCTGGGGGGCGGGGGGGGGAAAAATGCCCGCTGCTTGCTGTGGCAGTGGTGAGGGCCCCCAGAACGCAGGGTGTGTCCTGGGCCTGGGCCAAGTCTCCAGGGGAGGGCATGTGCCAGGCTACGTCGTGCTGTGCCAGGTCGGCCTGGGCCGGGCCCCGTGAGGTCAGGAGGCAGAGGACGCAGTGGCAGGCCCAAAAGGGGAGGCAGCTGGTAGGGGGCACCTGGATTTGAACCAGGGACCTCTTGATCTGCAGTCAAATGCTCTACCCCTGAGCTATACCCCCTTCCCCCCAGGGACAGCCTCTATTAGCACCTTTGCGAGCTGCCCGCCACACCCAGTGCCGCTGGATTCCAGAGGCATTGCCAGTGGCTGGGTGAAGCCTCGCCGGGCCCAGCGGGCCGGCTCCGATGCTCCCCGACAGCCCCCAGGCGGGCCTGCGGCCTCTCCGGCTGCCTCTTGGCCCTAGTCCCCAGGACCAACGTGGCCCACTCCCCGGGCACAGAGGACTGCCACGCTGCCTGCAACAGAGGGGGCCCCAAGGTCCCCCAGCCCTGTCCCCGAGCTCAACGTTCCAAAGCCTGGTTTGGTCCGGCAGCTTCCCCACGGCCCCGAGACTGGCGCCTGGGCGAGCATGGGCCGAAGGGCCGGTCGTCCTGGCTTTGAAAGGGGCTCGGCCGCGCTGACTTGGGGCAGCCAGCCTCCAGGGTCCCCCTGACTCTCCAAGCAAATGCAGTCCTGCCTCCCGCCCTTGGCAGTGGCTTCCGGGGCTGCCCTTCCCGAGCGCGCCGGTCCCCTCGGGACCCCCGAGCCGCCACTGCGCACCCTGTTTGTGGTGCTGGGAGCAGGCGGGCCGGGCCGGGCGACACCGGCAGGCCGCTGCACTCAGCTTGGAGCCGCCCCACCAAGGGCCACTTTACTCCCGGGCTTCCGTCTCTCGTGGCTGCCAGCCGTCTGGGCCCTCGGTCCCCCTCGGGAGGCAGATCTTGTCCCGGGGACAGCTGCATTAGCCGCCTCTGCCCCATCTGGGAAGCTCCCTGGGCCCCCGCCAGCAGCTTGGAGGGCCCCGAGCCCTGCAGGCTGAGCCAGCAGGCCGTGGGCCTGGCGGCCGGGTGGCCTCGCTGTCCCGCGACTCCCGTGCGCGGGCCTGCGCAGCAGCCAGGCATCTGAGGGGCCTGAGGTCGGCAAGGACCCCGCCCGGGCAAGGAGTCGGACCCCGGGCGGGCCACCGGGCACAAGCTGCACGCCTCCTTCGGGAGGCCCTAGGAAAATGGGCACAAGAAAGGCCGCTTTGCCCAGGAACAGCCACAAAGTAGCACAGGACCTGGAGGAGGGCAGAGGAGCCGGGCCTCCACCCTCAGACGGTCACGTTCGGCCCGGCTGCCCCGACGCCCCTGAGGCCCCGGGCCCTGGGCAGAAAGAAGTGGGCCAGCCGCCGAAGCTGCCGCCAAGCTCTTCGGGCGAGGGCAGCCGCCCCCGCCGGGACTGGCTCTGTGAAGAGGTGCCGGCCGAGTGTCAGAGTCTCCTGGCCCGGGGCGCCGATACCCCAAAAGAGCTCAGGAAAAGGTGTCCTGAAGCCTGGGGGGGGGGGGAAATGCAAGCTGCTTGCTGTGGCAGTGGTGAGGGCCCCCAGAACGCAGGGTGTGTCCTGGGCCTGGGCCAAGTCTCCAGGGGAGGGCACGTGCCAGGCTACGTCGTGCTGTGCCAGGTCGGCCTGGGCCGGGCCCTGTGAGGTCAGGAGGCAGAGGACGCAGTGGCCGGCCCAAAAGGGGAGGCAGCTGGTAGGGGGCACCTGGATTTGAACCAGGGACCTCTTGATCTGCAGTCAAATGCTCTACCCCTGAGCTATACCCCCTTCCCCCCAGGGACAGCCTCTATTAGCACCTTTGCGAGCTGCCCGCCACACCCAGTGCCGCTGGATTCCAGAGGCATTGCCAGTGGCTGGGTGAAGCCTCGCCGGGCCCAGCGGGCCGGCTCCGATGCTCCCCGACAGCCCCCAGGCGGGCCTGCGGCCTCTCCGGCTGCCTCTTGGCCCTAGTCCCCAGGACCCACGTGGCCCACTCCCCGGGCACAGAGGACTGCCACGCTGCCTGCAACAGAGGGGGCCCCAAGGTCCCCAGCCCTGTCCCCGAGCTCAACGTTCCAAAGCCTGGTTTGGTCCGGCAGCTCCCGCACGGCCCCGAGACTGGCGCCTGGGCGAGCATGGGCCGAAGGGCCGGTCGTCCTGGCTTTGAAAGGGGCGCGGCCGCGCTGACTTGGGGCAGCCAGCCTCCAGGGTCCCCCTGACTCTCCAAGCAAATGCAGTCCTGCCTCCCGCCCTTGGCAGTGGCTTCCGGGGCTGCCCTTCCCGAGCGCGCCGGTCCCCTCGGGACCCCCGAGCCGCCACTGCGCACCCTGTTTGTGGTGCTGGGAGCAGGCGGGCCGGGCCGGGCCGGGCGACACCGGCAGGCCTCTGCACTCAGCTTGAAGCCGCCCCACCAAGGGCCACTTTACTCCCGGGCTCCCGTCTCTCGTGGCTGCCAGCCGTCTGGGCCCTCGGTCCCCCTCGGGAGGCAGATCTTGTCCCGGGGACAGCTGCATTAGCCGCCTCTGCCCCATCTGGGAAGCTCCCTGGGCCCCCGCCAGCAGCTTGGAGGGCCCCGAGCCCTGCAGGCTGAGCCAGCAGGCCGTGGGCCTGGCGGCCGGGTGGCCTCGCCGTCCCGCGACTCCCGTGCGCGGGCCTGCGCAGCAGCCAGGCATCTGAGGGGCCTGAGGTCGGCAAGGACCCCGCCCGGGCAAGGAGTCAGACCCCGGGCGGGCCAGCCGGGCACAAGCTGCACGCCTCCTTCGGGAGGCCCTAGGAAAATGGGCACAAGAAAGGCCGCTTTGCCCAGGAACAGCCACAAAGTAGCACAGGACCTGGAGGAGGGCAGAGGAGCCGGGCCTCCACCCTCAGACGGTCACGTTCGGCCCGGCTGCCCCGACGCCCCTGAGGCCCTGGGCCCTGGGCAGAAAGAAGTGGGCCAGCCGCCGAAGCTGCCGCCAAGCTCTTCAGGGAGTGCAGCCGCCCCCGCCGGGACTGGCTCTGTGAAGAGGTGCCGGCCGAGTGTCAGAGTCTCCTGGCCCGGGGCGCCGATACCCCAAAAGAGCTCAGGAAAAGGTGTCCTGAAGCCTGGGGGGCGGGGGGGGGGAAAAATGCCCGCTGCTTGCTGTGGCAGTGGTGAGGGCCCCCAGAACGCAGGGTGTGTCCTGGGCCTGGGCCAAGTCTCCAGGGGAGGGCATGTGCCAGGCTACGTCGTGCTGTGCCAGGTCGGCCTGGGCCGGGCCCCGTGAGGTCAGGAGGCAGAGGACGCAGTGGCAGGCCCAAAAGGGGAGGCAGCTGGTAGGGGGCACCTGGATTTGAACCAGGGACCTCTTGATCTGCAGTCAAATGCTCTACCCCTGAGCTATACCCCCTTCCCCCCAGGGACAGCCTCTATTAGCACCTTTGCGAGCTGCCCGCCACACCCAGTGCCGCTGGATTCCAGAGGCATTGCCAGTGGCTGGGTGAAGCCTCGCCGGGCCCAGCGGGCCGGCTCCGATGCTCCCCGACAGCCCCCAGGCGGGCCTGCGGCCTCTCCGGCTGCCTCTTGGCCCTAGTCCCCAGGACCAACGTGGCCCACTCCCCGGGCACAGAGGACTGCCACGCTGCCTGCAACAGAGGGGGCCCCAAGGTCCCCCAGCCCTGTCCCCGAGCTCAACGTTCCAAAGCCTGGTTTGGTCCGGCAGCTTCCCCACGGCCCCGAGACTGGCGCCTGGGCGAGCATGGGCCGAAGGGCCGGTCGTCCTGGCTTTGAAAGGGGCGCGGCCGCGCTGACTTGGGGCAGCCAGCCTCCAGGGTCCCCCTGACTCTCCAAGCAAATGCAGTCCTGCCTCCCGCCCTTGGCAGTGGCTTCCGGGGCTGCCCTTCCCGAGCGCGCCGGTCCCCTCGGGACCCCCGAGCCGCCACTGCGCACCCTGTTTGTGGTGCTGGGAGCAGGCGGGCCGGGCCGGGCGACACCGGCAGGCCGCTGCACTCAGCTTGGAGCCGCCCCACCAAGGGCCACTTTACTCCCGGGCTTCCGTCTCTCGTGGCTGCCAGCCGTCTGGGCCCTCGGTCCCCCTCGGGAGGCAGATCTTGTCCCGGGGACAGCTGCATTAGCCGCCTCTGCCCCATCTGGGAAGCTCCCTGGGCCCCCGCCAGCAGCTTGGAGGGCCCCGAGCCCTGCAGGCTGAGCCAGCAGGCCGTGGGCCTGGCGGCCGGGTGGCCTCGCTGTCCCGCGACTCCCGTGCGCGGGCCTGCGCAGCAGCCAGGCATCTGAGGGGCCTGAGGTCGGCAAGGACCCCGCCCGGGCAAGGAGTCGGACCCCGGGCGGGCCACCGGGCACAAGCTGCACGCCTCCTTCGGGAGGCCCTAGGAAAATGGGCACAAGAAAGGCCGCTTTGCCCAGGAACAGCCACAAAGTAGCACAGGACCTGGAGGAGGGCAGAGGAGCCGGGCCTCCACCCTCAGACGGTCACGTTCGGCCCGGCTGCCCCGACGCCCCTGAGGCCCCGGGCCCTGGGCAGAAAGAAGTGGGCCAGCCGCCGAAGCTGCCGCCAAGCTCTTCGGGCGAGGGCAGCCGCCCCCGCCGGGACTGGCTCTGTGAAGAGGTGCCGGCCGAGTGTCAGAGTCTCCTGGCCCGGGGCGCCGATACCCCAAAAGAGCTCAGGAAAAGGTGTCCTGAAGCCTGGGGGGGGGGGGAAATGCAAGCTGCTTGCTGTGGCAGTGGTGAGGGCCCCCAGAACGCAGGGTGTGTCCTGGGCCTGGGCCAAGTCTCCAGGGGAGGGCACGTGCCAGGCTACGTCGTGCTGTGCCAGGTCGGCCTGGGCCGGGCCCTGTGAGGTCAGGAGGCAGAGGACGCAGTGGCCGGCCCAAAAGGGGAGGCAGCTGGTAGGGGGCACCTGGATTTGAACCAGGGACCTCTTGATCTGCAGTCAAATGCTCTACCCCTGAGCTATACCCCCTTCCCCCCAGGGACAGCCTCTATTAGCACCTTTGCGAGCTGCCCGCCACACCCAGTGCCGCTGGATTCCAGAGGCATTGCCAGTGGCTGGGTGAAGCCTCGCCGGGCCCAGCGGGCCGGCTCCGATGCTCCCCGACAGCCCCCAGGCGGGCCTGCGGCCTCTCCGGCTGCCTCTTGGCCCTAGTCCCCAGGACCCACGTGGCCCACTCCCCGGGCACAGAGGACTGCCACGCTGCCTGCAACAGAGGGGGCCCCAAGGTCCCCAGCCCTGTCCCCGAGCTCAACGTTCCAAAGCCTGGTTTGGTCCGGCAGCTCCCGCACGGCCCCGAGACTGGCGCCTGGGCGAGCATGGGCCGAAGGGCCGGTCGTCCTGGCTTTGAAAGGGGCGCGGCCGCGCTGACTTGGGGCAGCCAGCCTCCAGGGTCCCCCTGACTCTCCAAGCAAATGCAGTCCTGCCTCCCGCCCTTGGCAGTGGCTTCCGGGGCTGCCCTTCCCGAGCGCGCCGGTCCCCTCGGGACCCCCGAGCCGCCACTGCGCACCCTGTTTGTGGTGCTGGGAGCAGGCGGGCCGGGCCGGGCCGGGCGACACCGGCAGGCCTCTGCACTCAGCTTGAAGCCGCCCCACCAAGGGCCACTTTACTCCCGGGCTCCCGTCTCTCGTGGCTGCCAGCCGTCTGGGCCCTCGGTCCCCCTCGGGAGGCAGATCTTGTCCCGGGGACAGCTGCATTAGCCGCCTCTGCCCCATCTGGGAAGCTCCCTGGGCCCCCGCCAGCAGCTTGGAGGGCCCCGAGCCCTGCAGGCTGAGCCAGCAGGCCGTGGGCCTGGCGGCCGGGTGGCCTCGCCGTCCCGCGACTCCCGTGCGCGGGCCTGCGCAGCAGCCAGGCATCTGAGGGGCCTGAGGTCGGCAAGGACCCCGCCCGGGCAAGGAGTCAGACCCCGGGCGGGCCAGCCGGGCACAAGCTGCACGCCTCCTTCGGGAGGCCCTAGGAAAATGGGCACAAGAAAGGCCGCTTTGCCCAGGAACAGCCACAAAGTAGCACAGGACCTGGAGGAGGGCAGAGGAGCCGGGCCTCCACCCTCAGACGGTCACGTTCGGCCCGGCTGCCCCGACGCCCCTGAGGCCCTGGGCCCTGGGCAGAAAGAAGTGGGCCAGCCGCCGAAGCTGCCGCCAAGCTCTTCAGGGAGTGCAGCCGCCCCCGCCGGGACTGGCTCTGTGAAGAGGTGCCGGCCGAGTGTCAGAGTCTCCTGGCCCGGGGCGCCGATACCCCAAAAGAGCTCAGGAAAAGGTGTCCTGAAGCCTGGGGGGCGGGGGGGGGGAAAAATGCCCGCTGCTTGCTGTGGCAGTGGTGAGGGCCCCCAGAACGCAGGGTGTGTCCTGGGCCTGGGCCAAGTCTCCAGGGGAGGGCATGTGCCAGGCTACGTCGTGCTGTGCCAGGTCGGCCTGGGCCGGGCCCCGTGAGGTCAGGAGGCAGAGGACGCAGTGGCAGGCCCAAAAGGGGAGGCAGCTGGTAGGGGGCACCTGGATTTGAACCAGGGACCTCTTGATCTGCAGTCAAATGCTCTACCCCTGAGCTATACCCCCTTCCCCCCAGGGACAGCCTCTATTAGCACCTTTGCGAGCTGCCCGCCACACCCAGTGCCGCTGGATTCCAGAGGCATTGCCAGTGGCTGGGTGAAGCCTCGCCGGGCCCAGCGGGCCGGCTCCGATGCTCCCCGACAGCCCCCAGGCGGGCCTGCGGCCTCTCCGGCTGCCTCTTGGCCCTAGTCCCCAGGACCAACGTGGCCCACTCCCCGGGCACAGAGGACTGCCACGCTGCCTGCAACAGAGGGGGCCCCAACGTCCCCCAGCCCTGTCCCCGAGCTCAACGTTCCAAAGCCTGGTTTGGTCCGGCAGCTTCCCCACGGCCCCGAGACTGGCGCCTGGGCGAGCATGGGCCGAAGGGCCGGTCGTCCTGGCTTTGAAAGGGGCGCGGCCGCGCTGACTTGGGGCAGCCAGCCTCCAGGGTCCCCCTGACTCTCCAAGCAAATGCAGTCCTGCCTCCCGCCCTTGGCAGTGGCTTCCGGGGCTGCCCTTCCCGAGCGCGCCGGTCCCCTCGGGACCCCCGAGCCGCCACTGCGCACCCTGTTTGTGGTGCTGGGAGCAGGCGGGCCGGGCCGGGCGACACCGGCAGGCCGCTGCACTCAGCTTGGAGCCGCCCCACCAAGGGCCACTTTACTCCCGGGCTTCCGTCTCTCGTGGCTGCCAGCCGTCTGGGCCCTCGGTCCCCCTCGGGAGGCAGATCTTGTCCCGGGGACAGCTGCATTAGCCGCCTCTGCCCCATCTGGGAAGCTCCCTGGGCCCCCGCCAGCAGCTTGGAGGGCCCCGAGCCCTGCAGGCTGAGCCAGCAGGCCGTGGGCCTGGCGGCCGGGTGGCCTCGCTGTCCCGCGACTCCCGTGCGCGGGCCTGCGCAGCAGCCAGGCATCTGAGGGGCCTGAGGTCGGCAAGGACCCCGCCCGGGCAAGGAGTCGGACCCCGGGCGGGCCACCGGGCACAAGCTGCACGCCTCCTTCGGGAGGCCCTAGGAAAATGGGCACAAGAAAGGCCGCTTTGCCCAGGAACAGCCACAAAGTAGCACAGGACCTGGAGGAGGGCAGAGGAGCCGGGCCTCCACCCTCAGACGGTCACGTTCGGCCCGGCTGCCCCGACGCCCCTGAGGCCCCGGGCCCTGGGCAGAAAGAAGTGGGCCAGCCGCCGAAGCTGCCGCCAAGCTCTTCGGGCGAGGGCAGCCGCCCCCGCCGGGACTGGCTCTGTGAAGAGGTGCCGGCCGAGTGTCAGAGTCTCCTGGCCCGGGGCGCCGATACCCCAAAAGAGCTCAGGAAAAGGTGTCCTGAAGCCTGGGGGGGGGGGGAAATGCAAGCTGCTTGCTGTGGCAGTGGTGAGGGCCCCCAGAACGCAGGGTGTGTCCTGGGCCTGGGCCAAGTCTCCAGGGGAGGGCACGTGCCAGGCTACGTCGTGCTGTGCCAGGTCGGCCTGGGCCGGGCCCTGTGAGGTCAGGAGGCAGAGGACGCAGTGGCCGGCCCAAAAGGGGAGGCAGCTGGTAGGGGGCACCTGGATTTGAACCAGGGACCTCTTGATCTGCAGTCAAATGCTCTACCCCTGAGCTATACCCCCTTCCCCCCAGGGACAGCCTCTATTAGCACCTTTGCGAGCTGCCCGCCACACCCAGTGCCGCTGGATTCCAGAGGCATTGCCAGTGGCTGGGTGAAGCCTCGCCGGGCCCAGCGGGCCGGCTCCGATGCTCCCCGACAGCCCCCAGGCGGGCCTGCGGCCTCTCCGGCTGCCTCTTGGCCCTAGTCCCCAGGACCCACGTGGCCCACTCCCCGGGCACAGAGGACTGCCACGCTGCCTGCAACAGAGGGGGCCCCAAGGTCCCCAGCCCTGTCCCCGAGCTCAACGTTCCAAAGCCTGGTTTGGTCCGGCAGCTCCCGCACGGCCCCGAGACTGGCGCCTGGGCGAGCATGGGCCGAAGGGCCGGTCGTCCTGGCTTTGAAAGGGGCGCGGCCGCGCTGACTTGGGGCAGCCAGCCTCCAGGGTCCCCCTGACTCTCCAAGCAAATGCAGTCCTGCCTCCCGCCCTTGGCAGTGGCTTCCGGGGCTGCCCTTCCCGAGCGCGCCGGTCCCCTCGGGACCCCCGAGCCGCCACTGCGCACCCTGTTTGTGGTGCTGGGAGCAGGCGGGCCGGGCCGGGCCGGGCGACACCGGCAGGCCTCTGCACTCAGCTTGAAGCCGCCCCACCAAGGGCCACTTTACTCCCGGGCTCCCGTCTCTCGTGGCTGCCAGCCGTCTGGGCCCTCGGTCCCCCTCGGGAGGCAGATCTTGTCCCGGGGACAGCTGCATTAGCCGCCTCTGCCCCATCTGGGAAGCTCCCTGGGCCCCCGCCAGCAGCTTGGAGGGCCCCGAGCCCTGCAGGCTGAGCCAGCAGGCCGTGGGCCTGGCGGCCGGGTGGCCTCGCCGTCCCGCGACTCCCGTGCGCGGGCCTGCGCAGCAGCCAGGCATCTGAGGGGCCTGAGGTCGGCAAGGACCCCGCCCGGGCAAGGAGTCAGACCCCGGGCGGGCCAGCCGGGCACAAGCTGCACGCCTCCTTCGGGAGGCCCTAGGAAAATGGGCACAAGAAAGGCCGCTTTGCCCAGGAACAGCCACAAAGTAGCACAGGACCTGGAGGAGGGCAGAGGAGCCGGGCCTCCACCCTCAGACGGTCACGTTCGGCCCGGCTGCCCCGACGCCCCTGAGGCCCCGGGCCCTGGGCAGAAAGAAGTGGGCCAGCCGCCGAAGCTGCCGCCAAGCTCTTCAGGGAGTGCAGCCGCCCCCGCCGGGACTGGCTCTGTGAAGAGGTGCCGGCCGAGTGTCAGAGTCTCCTGGCCCGGGGCGCCGATACCCCAAAAGAGCTCAGGAAAAGGTGTCCTGAAGCCTGGGGGGCGGGGGGGGGGAAAAATGCCCGCTGCTTGCTGTGGCAGTGGTGAGGGCCCCCAGAACGCAGGGTGTGTCCTGGGCCTGGGCCAAGTCTCCAGGGGAGGGCATGTGCCAGGCTACGTCGTGCTGTGCCAGGTCGGCCTGGGCCGGGCCCCGTGAGGTCAGGAGGCAGAGGACGCAGTGGCAGGCCCAAAAGGGGAGGCAGCTGGTAGGGGGCACCTGGATTTGAACCAGGGACCTCTTGATCTGCAGTCAAATGCTCTACCCCTGAGCTATACCCCCTTCCCCCCAGGGACAGCCTCTATTAGCACCTTTGCGAGCTGCCCGCCACACCCAGTGCCGCTGGATTCCAGAGGCATTGCCAGTGGCTGGGTGAAGCCTCGCCGGGCCCAGCGGGCCGGCTCCGATGCTCCCCGACAGCCCCCAGGCGGGCCTGCGGCCTCTCCGGCTGCCTCTTGGCCCTAGTCCCCAGGACCAACGTGGCCCACTCCCCGGGCACAGAGGACTGCCACGCTGCCTGCAACAGAGGGGGCCCCAAGGTCCCCCAGCCCTGTCCCCGAGCTCAACGTTCCAAAGCCTGGTTTGGTCCGGCAGCTTCCCCACGGCCCCGAGACTGGCGCCTGGGCGAGCATGGGCCGAAGGGCCGGTCGTCCTGGCTTTGAAAGGGGCGCGGCCGCGCTGACTTGGGGCAGCCAGCCTCCAGGGTCCCCCTGACTCTCCAAGCAAATGCAGTCCTGCCTCCCGCCCTTGGCAGTGGCTTCCGGGGCTGCCCTTCCCGAGCGCGCCGGTCCCCTCGGGACCCCCGAGCCGCCACTGCGCACCCTGTTTGTGGTGCTGGGAGCAGGCGGGCCGGGCCGGGCGACACCGGCAGGCCGCTGCACTCAGCTTGGAGCCGCCCCACCAAGGGCCACTTTACTCCCGGGCTTCCGTCTCTCGTGGCTGCCAGCCGTCTGGGCCCTCGGTCCCCCTCGGGAGGCAGATCTTGTCCCGGGGACAGCTGCATTAGCCGCCTCTGCCCCATCTGGGAAGCTCCCTGGGCCCCCGCCAGCAGCTTGGAGGGCCCCGAGCCCTGCAGGCTGAGCCAGCAGGCCGTGGGCCTGGCGGCCGGGTGGCCTCGCTGTCCCGCGACTCCCGTGCGCGGGCCTGCGCAGCAGCCAGGCATCTGAGGGGCCTGAGGTCGGCAAGGACCCCGCCCGGGCAAGGAGTCGGACCCCGGGCGGGCCAGCCGGGCACAAGCTGCACGCCTCCTTCGGGAGGCCCTAGGAAAATGGGCACAAGAAAGGCCGCTTTGCCCAGGAACAGCCACAAAGTAGCACAGGACCTGGAGGAGGGCAGAGGAGCCGGGCCTACACCCTCAGACGGTCACGTTCGGCCCGGCTGCCCCGACGCCCCTGAGGCCCCGGGCCCTGGGCAGAAAGAAGTGGGCCAGCCGCCGAAGCTGCCGCCAAGCTCTTCAGGGAGTGCAGCCGCCCCCGCCGGGACTGGCTCTGTGAAGAGGTGCCGGCCGAGTGTCAGAGTCTCCTGGCCCGGGGCGCCGATACCCCAAAAGAGCTCAGGAAAAGGTGTCCTGAAGCCTGGGGGGGGGGGGGGAAATGCAAGCTGCTTGCTGTGGCAGTGGTGAGGGCCCCCAGAACGCAGGGTGTGTCCTGGGCCTGGGCCAAGTCTCCAGGGGAGGGCACGTGCCAGGCTACGTCGTGCTGTGCCAGGTCGGCCTGGGCCGGGCCCTGTGAGGTCAGGAGGCAGAGGACGCAGTGGCCGGCCCAAAAGGGGAGGCAGCTGGTAGGGGGCACCTGGATTTGAACCAGGGACCTCTTGATCTGCAGTCAAATGCTCTACCCCTGAGCTATACCCCCTTCCCCCCAGGGACAGCCTCTATTAGCACCTTTGCGAGCTGCCCGCCACACCCAGTGCCGCTGGATTCCAGAGGCATTGCCAGTGGCTGGGTGAAGCCTCGCCGGGCCCAGCGGGCCGGCTCCGATGCTCCCCGACAGCCCCCAGGCGGGCCTGCGGCCTCTCCGGCTGCCTCTTGGCCCTAGTCCCCAGGACCCACGTGGCCCACTCCCCGGGCACAGAGGACTGCCACGCTGCCTGCAACAGAGGGGGCCCCAAGGTCCCCAGCCCTGTCCCCGAGCTCAACGTTCCAAAGCCTGGTTTGGTCCGGCAGCTCCCGCACGGCCCCGAGACTGGCGCCTGGGCGAGCATGGGCCGAAGGGCCGGTCGTCCTGGCTTTGAAAGGGGCGCGGCCGCGCTGACTTGGGGCAGCCAGCCTCAAGGGTCCCCCTGACTCTCCCAGCAAATGCAGTCCTGCCTCCCGCCCTTGGCAGTGGCTTCCGGGGCTGCCCTTCCCGAGCGCGCCGGTCCCCTCGGGACCCCCGAGCCGCCACTGCGCACCCTGTTTGTGGTGCTGGGAGCAGGCGGGCCGGGCCGGGCGACACCGGCAGGCCGCTGCACTCAGCTTGGAGCCGCCCCACCAAGGGCCACTTTACTCCCGGGCTTCCGTCTCTCGTAGCTGCCAGCCGTCTGGGCCCTCGGTCCCCCTCGGGAGGCAGATCTTGTCCCGGGGACAGCTGCATTAGCCGCCTCTGCCCCATCTGGGAAGCTCCCTGGGCCCCCGCCAGCAGCTTGGAGGGCCCCGAGCCCTGCAGGCTGAGCCAGCAGGCCGTGGGCCTGGCGGCCGGGTGGCCTCGCTGTCCCGCGACTCCCGTGCGCGGGCCTGCGCAGCAGCCAGGCATCTGAGGGGCCTGAGGTCGGCAAGGACCCCGCCCGGGCAAGGAGTCGGACCCCGGGCGGGCCACCGGGCACAAGCTGCACGCCTCCTTCGGGAGGCCCTAGGAAAATGGGCACAAGAAAGGCCGCTTTGCCCAGGAACAGCCACAAAGTAGCACAGGACCTGGAGGAGGGCAGAGGAGCCGGGCCTCCACCCTCAGACGGTCACGTTCGGCCCGGCTGCCCCGACGCCCCTGAGGCCCCGGGCCCTGGGCAGAAAGAAGTGGGCCAGCCGCCGAAGCTGCCGCCAAGCTCTTCGGGCGAGGGCAGCCGCCCCCGCCGGGACTGGCTCTGTGAAGAGGTGCCGGCCGAGTGTCAGAGTCTCCTGGCCCGGGGCGCCGATACCCCAAAAGAGCTCAGGAAAAGGTGTCCTGAAGCCTGGGGGGGGGGGGAAATGCAAGCTGCTTGCTGTGGCAGTGGTGAGGGCCCCCAGAACGCAGGGTGTGTCCTGGGCCTGGGCCAAGTCTCCAGGGGAGGGCACGTGCCAGGCTACGTCGTGCTGTGCCAGGTCGGCCTGGGCCGGGCCCTGTGAGGTCAGGAGGCAGAGGACGCAGTGGCCGGCCCAAAAGGGGAGGCAGCTGGTAGGGGGCACCTGGATTTGAACCAGGGACCTCTTGATCTGCAGTCAAATGCTCTACCCCTGAGCTATACCCCCTTCCCCCCAGGGACAGCCTCTATTAGCACCTTTGCGAGCTGCCCGCCACACCCAGTGCCGCTGGATTCCAGAGGCATTGCCAGTGGCTGGGTGAAGCCTCGCCGGGCCCAGCGGGCCGGCTCCGATGCTCCCCGACAGCCCCCAGGCGGGCCTGCGGCCTCTCCGGCTGCCTCTTGGCCCTAGTCCCCAGGACCCACGTGGCCCACTCCCCGGGCACAGAGGACTGCCACGCTGCCTGCAACAGAGGGGGCCCCAAGGTCCCCAGCCCTGTCCCCGAGCTCAACGTTCCAAAGCCTGGTTTGGTCCGGCAGCTCCCGCACGGCCCCGAGACTGGCGCCTGGGCGAGCATGGGCCGAAGGGCCGGTCGTCCTGGCTTTGAAAGGGGCGCGGCCGCGCTGACTTGGGGCAGCCAGCCTCCAGGGTCCCCCTGACTCTCCAAGCAAATGCAGTCCTGCCTCCCGCCCTTGGCAGTGGCTTCCGGGGCTGCCCTTCCCGAGCGCGCCGGTCCCCTCGGGACCCCCGAGCCGCCACTGCGCACCCTGTTTGTGGTGCTGGGAGCAGGCGGGCCTGGCCGGGCCGGGCGACACCGGCAGGCCTCTGCACTCAGCTTGAAGCCGCCCCACCAAGGGCCACTTTACTCCCGGGCTCCCGTCTCTCGTGGCTGCCAGCCGTCTGGGCCCTCGGTCCCCCTCGGGAGGCAGATCTTGTCCCGGGGACAGCTGCATTAGCCGCCTCTGCCCCATCTGGGAAGCTCCCTGGGCCCCCGCCAGCAGCTTGGAGGGCCCCGAGCCCTGCAGGCTGAGCCAGCAGGCCGTGGGCCTGGCGGCCGGGTGGCCTCGCCGTCCCGCGACTCCCGTGCGCGGGCCTGCGCAGCAGCCAGGCATCTGAGGGGCCTGAGGTCGGCAAGGACCCCGCCCGGGCAAGGAGTCAGACCCCGGGCGGGCCAGCCGGGCACAAGCTGCACGCCTCCTTCGGGAGGCCCTAGGAAAATGGGCACAAGAAAGGCCGCTTTGCCCAGGAACAGCCACAAAGTAGCACAGGACCTGGAGGAGGGCAGAGGAGCCGGGCCTCCACCCTCAGACGGTCACGTTCGGCCCGGCTGCCCCGACGCCCCTGAGGCCCCGGGCCCTGGGCAGAAAGAAGTGGGCCAGCCGCCGAAGCTGCCGCCAAGCTCTTCAGGGAGTGCAGCCGCCCCCGCCGGGACTGGCTCTGTGAAGAGGTGCCGGCCGAGTGTCAGAGTCTCCTGGCCCGGGGCGCCGATACCCCAAAAGAGCTCAGGAAAAGGTGTCCTGAAGCCTGGGGGGCGGGGGGGGGGAAAAATGCCCGCTGCTTGCTGTGGCAGTGGTGAGGGCCCCCAGAACGCAGGGTGTGTCCTGGGCCTGGGCCAAGTCTCCAGGGGAGGGCATGTGCCAGGCTACGTCGTGCTGTGCCAGGTCGGCCTGGGCCGGGCCCCGTGAGGTCAGGAGGCAGAGGACGCAGTGGCAGGCCCAAAAGGGGAGGCAGCTGGTAGGGGGCACCTGGATTTGAACCAGGGACCTCTTGATCTGCAGTCAAATGCTCTACCCCTGAGCTATACCCCCTTCCCCCCAGGGACAGCCTCTATTAGCACCTTTGCGAGCTGCCCGCCACACCCAGTGCCGCTGGATTCCAGAGGCATTGCCAGTGGCTGGGTGAAGCCTCGCCGGGCCCAGCGGGCCGGCTCCGATGCTCCCCGACAGCCCCCAGGCGGGCCTGCGGCCTCTCCGGCTGCCTCTTGGCCCTAGTCCCCAGGACCAACGTGGCCCACTCCCCGGGCACAGAGGACTGCCACGCTGCCTGCAACAGAGGGGGCCCCAAGGTCCCCCAGCCCTGTCCCCGAGCTCAACGTTCCAAAGCCTGGTTTGGTCCGGCAGCTTCCCCACGGCCCCGAGACTGGCGCCTGGGCGAGCATGGGCCGAAGGGCCGGTCGTCCTGGCTTTGAAAGGGGCGCGGCCGCGCTGACTTGGGGCAGCCAGCCTCCAGGGTCCCCCTGACTCTCCAAGCAAATGCAGTCCTGCCTCCCGCCCTTGGCAGTGGCTTCCGGGGCTGCCCTTCCCGAGCGCGCCGGTCCCCTCGGGACCCCCGAGCCGCCACTGCGCACCCTGTTTGTGGTGCTGGGAGCAGGCGGGCCGGGCCGGGCGACACCGGCAGGCCGCTGCACTCAGCTTGGAGCCGCCCCACCAAGGGCCACTTTACTCCCGGGCTTCCGTCTCTCGTGGCTGCCAGCCGTCTGGGCCCTCGGTCCCCCTCGGGAGGCAGATCTTGTCCCGGGGACAGCTGCATTAGCCGCCTCTGCCCCATCTGGGAAGCTCCCTGGGCCCCCGCCAGCAGCTTGGAGGGCCCCGAGCCCTGCAGGCTGAGCCAGCAGGCCGTGGGCCTGGCGGCCGGGTGGCCTCGCTGTCCCGCGACTCCCGTGCGCGGGCCTGCGCAGCAGCCAGGCATCTGAGGGGCCTGAGGTCGGCAAGGACCCCGCCCGGGCAAGGAGTCGGACCCCGGGCGGGCCAGCCGGGCACAAGCTGCACGCCTCCTTCGGGAGGCCCTAGGAAAATGGGCACAAGAAAGGCCGCTTTGCCCAGGAACAGCCACAAAGTAGCACAGGACCTGGAGGAGGGCAGAGGAGCCGGGCCTACACCCTCAGACGGTCACGTTCGGCCCGGCTGCCCCGACGCCCCTGAGGCCCCGGGCCCTGGGCAGAAAGAAGTGGGCCAGCCGCCGAAGCTGCCGCCAAGCTCTTCAGGGAGTGCAGCCGCCCCCGCCGGGACTGGCTCTGTGAAGAGGTGCCGGCCGAGTGTCAGAGTCTCCTGGCCCGGGGCGCCGATACCCCAAAAGAGCTCAGGAAAAGGTGTCCTGAAGCCTGGGGGGGGGGGGGGAAATGCAAGCTGCTTGCTGTGGCAGTGGTGAGGGCCCCCAGAACGCAGGGTGTGTCCTGGGCCTGGGCCAAGTCTCCAGGGGAGGGCACGTGCCAGGCTACGTCGTGCTGTGCCAGGTCGGCCTGGGCCGGGCCCTGTGAGGTCAGGAGGCAGAGGACGCAGTGGCCGGCCCAAAAGGGGAGGCAGCTGGTAGGGGGCACCTGGATTTGAACCAGGGACCTCTTGATCTGCAGTCAAATGCTCTACCCCTGAGCTATACCCCCTTCCCCCCAGGGACAGCCTCTATTAGCACCTTTGCGAGCTGCCCGCCACACCCAGTGCCGCTGGATTCCAGAGGCATTGCCAGTGGCTGGGTGAAGCCTCGCCGGGCCCAGCGGGCCGGCTCCGATGCTCCCCGACAGCCCCCAGGCGGGCCTGCGGCCTCTCCGGCTGCCTCTTGGCCCTAGTCCCCAGGACCCACGTGGCCCACTCCCCGGGCACAGAGGACTGCCACGCTGCCTGCAACAGAGGGGGCCCCAAGGTCCCCAGCCCTGTCCCCGAGCTCAACGTTCCAAAGCCTGGTTTGGTCCGGCAGCTCCCGCACGGCCCCGAGACTGGCGCCTGGGCGAGCATGGGCCGAAGGGCCGGTCGTCCTGGCTTTGAAAGGGGCGCGGCCGCGCTGACTTGGGGCAGCCAGCCTCAAGGGTCCCCCTGACTCTCCCAGCAAATGCAGTCCTGCCTCCCGCCCTTGGCAGTGGCTTCCGGGGCTGCCCTTCCCGAGCGCGCCGGTCCCCTCGGGACCCCCGAGCCGCCACTGCGCACCCTGTTTGTGGTGCTGGGAGCAGGCGGGCCGGGCCGGGCGACACCGGCAGGCCGCTGCACTCAGCTTGGAGCCGCCCCACCAAGGGCCACTTTACTCCCGGGCTTCCGTCTCTCGTAGCTGCCAGCCGTCTGGGCCCTCGGTCCCCCTCGGGAGGCAGATCTTGTCCCGGGGACAGCTGCATTAGCCGCCTCTGCCCCATCTGGGAAGCTCCCTGGGCCCCCGCCAGCAGCTTGGAGGGCCCCGAGCCCTGCAGGCTGAGCCAGCAGGCCGTGGGCCTGGCGGCCGGGTGGCCTCGCTGTCCCGCGACTCCCGTGCGCGGGCCTGCGCAGCAGCCAGGCATCTGAGGGGCCTGAGGTCGGCAAGGACCCCGCCCGGGCAAGGAGTCGGACCCCGGGCGGGCCACCGGGCACAAGCTGCACGCCTCCTTCGGGAGGCCCTAGGAAAATGGGCACAAGAAAGGCCGCTTTGCCCAGGAACAGCCACAAAGTAGCACAGGACCTGGAGGAGGGCAGAGGAGCCGGGCCTACACCCTCAGACGGTCACGTTCGGCCCGGCTGCCCCGACGCCCCTGAGGCCCCGGGCCCTGGGCAGAAAGAAGTGGGCCAGCCGCCGAAGCTGCCGCCAAGCTCTTCGGGCGAGGGCAGCCGCCCCCGCCGGGACTGGCTCTGTGAAGAGGTGCCGGCCGAGTGTCAGAGTCTCCTGGCCCGGGGCGCCGATACCCCAAAAGAGCTCAGGAAAAGGTGTCCTGAAGCCTGGGGGGGGGGGGGGAAATGCAAGCTGCTTGCTGTGGCAGTGGTGAGGGCCCCCAGAACGCAGGGTGTGTCCTGGGCCTGGGCCAAGTCTCCAGGGGAGGGCATGTGCCAGGCTACGTCGTGCTGTGCCAGGTCGCCCTGGGCCGGGCCCCGTGAGGTCAGGAGGCAGAGGACGCAGTGGCAGGCCCAAAAGGGGAGGCAGCTGGTAGGGGGCACCTGGATTTGAACCAGGGACCTCTTGATCTGCAGTCAAATGCTCTACCCCTGAGCTATACCCCCTTCCCCCCAGGGACAGCCTCTATTAGCACCTTTGCGAGCTGCCCGCCACACCCAGTGCCGCTGGATTCCAGAGGCATTGCCAGTGGCTGGGTGAAGCCTCGCCGGGCCCAGCGGGCCGGCTCCGATGCTCCCCGACAGCCCCCAGGCGGGCCTGCGGCCTCTCCGGCTGCCTCTTGGCCCTAGTCCCCAGGACCAACGTGGCCCACTCCCCGGGCACAGAGGACTGCCACGCTGCCTGCAACAGAGGGGGCCCCAAGGTCCCCCAGCCCTGTCCCCGAGCTCAACGTTCCAAAGCCTGGTTTGGTCCGGCAGCTTCCCCACGGCCCCGAGACTGGCGCCTGGGCGAGCATGGGCCGAAGGGCCGGTCGTCCTGGCTTTGAAAGGGGCGCGGCCGCGCTGACTTGGGGCAGCCAGCCTCCAGGGTCCCCCTGACTCTCCAAGCAAATGCAGTCCTGCCTCCCGCCCTTGGCAGTGGCTTCCGGGGCTGCCCTTCCCGAGCGCGCCGGTCCCCTCGGGACCCCCGAGCCGCCACTGCGCACCCTGTTTGTGGTGCTGGGAGCAGGCGGGCCGGGCCGGGCGACACCGGCAGGCCGCTGCACTCAGCTTGGAGCCGCCCCACCAAGGGCCACTTTACTCCCGGGCTCCCGTCTCTCGTGGCTGCCAGCCGTCTGGGCCCTCGGTCCCCCTCGGGAGGCAGATCTTGTCCCGGGGACAGCTGCATTAGCCGCCTCTGCCCCATCTGGGAAGCTCCCTGGGCCCCCGCCAGCAGCTTGGAGGGCCCCGAGCCCTGCAGGCTGAGCCAGCAGGCCGTGGGCCTGGCGGCCGGGTGGCCTCGCCGTCCCGCGACTCCCGTGCGCGGGCCTGCGCAGCAGCCAGGCATCTGAGGGGCCTGAGGTCGGCAAGGACCCCGCCCGGGCAAGGAGTCGGACCCCGGGCGGGCCAGCCGGGCACAAGCTGCACGCCTCCTTCGGGAGGCCCTAGGAAAATGGGCACAAGAAAGGCCGCTTTGCCCAGGAACAGCCACAAAGTAGCACAGGACCTGGAGGAGGGCAGAGGAGCCGGGCCTCCACCCTCAGACGGTCACGTTCGGCCCGGCTGCCCCGACGCCCCTGAGGCCCCGGGCCCTGGGCAGAAAGAAGTGGGCCAGCCGCCGAAGCTGCCGCCAAGTTCTTCGGGGAGTGCAGCCGCCCCCGCCGGGACTGGCTCTGTGAAGAGGTGCCGGCCGAGTGTCAGAGTCTCCTGGCCCGGGGCGCCGATACCCCAAAAGAGCTCAGGAAAAGGTGTCCTGAAGCCTGGGGGGGGGGGGGAAATGCAAGCTGCTTGCTGTGGCAGTGGTGAGGGCCCCCAGAACGCAGGGTGTGTCCTGGGCCTGGGCCAAGTCTCCAGGGGAGGGCATGTGCCAGGCTACGTCGTGCTGTGCCAGGTCGGCCTGGGCCGGGCCCCGTGAGGTCAGGAGGCAGAGGACGCAGTGGCAGGCCCAAAAGGGGAGGCAGCTGGTAGGGGGCACCTGGATTTGAACCAGGGACCTCTTGATCTGCAGTCAAATGCTCTACCCCATAGCTATACCCCCTTCCCCCCAGGGACAGCCTCTATTAGCACCTTTGCGAGCTGCCCGCCACACCCAGTGCCGCTGGATTCCAGAGGCATTGCCAGTGGCTGGGTGAAGCCTCGCCGGGCCCAGCGGGCCGGCTCCGATGCTCCCCGACAGCCCCCAGGCGGGCCTGCGGCCTCTCCGGCTGCCTCTTGGCCCTAGTCCCCAGGACCAACGTGGCCCACTCCCCGGGCACAGAGGACTGCCACGCTGCCTGCAACAGAGGGGGCCCCAAGGTCCCCCAGCCCTGTCCCCGAGCTCAACGTTCCAAAGCCTGGTTTGGTCCGGCAGCTTCCCCACGGCCCCGAGACTGGCGCCTGGGCGAGCATGGGCCGAAGGGCCGGTCGTCCTGGCTTTGAAAGGGGCGCGGCCGCGCTGACTTGGGGCAGCCAGCCTCCAGGGTCCCCCTGACTCTCCAAGCAAATGCAGTCCTGCCTCCCGCCCTTGGCAGTGGCTTCCGGGGCTGCCCTTCCCGAGCGCGCCGGTCCCCTCGGGACCCCCGAGCCGCCACTGCGCACCCTGTTTGTGGTGCTGGGAGCAGGCGGGCCGGGCCGGGCGACACCGGCAGGCCGCTGCACTCAGCTTGGAGCCGCCCCACCAAGGGCCACTTTACTCCCGGGCTCCCGTCTCTCGTGGCTGCCAGCCGTCTGGGCCCTCGGTCCCCCTCGGGAGGCAGATCTTGTCCCGGGGACAGCTGCATTAGCCGCCTCTGCCCCATCTGGGAAGCTCCCTGGGCCCCCGCCAGCAGCTTGGAGGGCCCCGAGCCCTGCAGGCTGAGCCAGCAGGCCGTGGGCCTGGCGGCCGGGTGGCCTCGCCGTCCCGCGACTCCCGTGCGCGGGCCTGCGCAGCAGCCAGGCATCTGAGGGGCCTGAGGTCGGCAAGGACCCCGCCCGGGCAAGGAGTCAGACCCCGGGCGGGCCAGCCGGGCACAAGCTGCACGCCTCCTTCGGGAGGCCCTAGGAAAATGGGCACAAGAAAGGCCGCTTTGCCCAGGAACAGCCACAAAGTAGCACAGGACCTGGAGGAGGGCAGAGGAGCCGGGCCTCCACCCTCAGACGGTCACGTTCGGCCCGGCTGCCCCGACGCCCCTGAGGCCCCGGGCCCTGGGCAGAAAGAAGTGGGCCAGCCGCCGAAGCTGCCGCCAAGCTCTTCGGGGAGTGCAGCCGCCCCCGCCGGGACTGGCTCTGTGAAGAGGTGCCGGCCGAGTGTCAGAGTCTCCTGGCCCGGGGCGCCGATACCCCAAAAGAGCTCAGGAAAAGGTGTCCTGAAGCCTGGGGGGGGGGGGAAATGCAAGCTGCTTGCTGTGGCAGTGGTGAGGGCCCCCAGAACGCAGGGTGTGTCCTGGGCCTGGGCCAAGTCTCCAGGGGAGGGCACGTGCCAGGCTACGTCGTGCTGTGCCAGGTCGGCCTGGGCCGGGCCCCGTGAGGTCAGGAGGCAGAGGACGCAGTGGCCGGCCCAAAAGGGGAGGCAGCTGGTAGGGGGCACCTGGATTTGAACCAGGGACCTCTTGATCTGCAGTCAAATGCTCTACCCCTGAGCTATACCCCCTTCCCCCCAGGGACAGCCTCTATTAGCACCTTTGCGAGCTGCCCGCCACACCCAGTGCCGCTGGATTCCAGAGGCATTGCCAGTGGCTGGGTGAAGCCTCGCCGGGCCCAGCGGGCCGGCTCCGATGCTCCCCGACAGCCCCCAGGCGGGCCTGCGGCCTCTCCGGCTGCCTCTTGGCCCTAGTCCCCAGGACCCACGTGGCCCACTCCCCGGGCACAGAGGACTGCCACGCTGCCTGCAACAGAGGGGGCCCCAAGGTCCCCAGCCCTGTCCCCGAGCTCAACGTTCCAAAGCCTGGTTTGGTCCGGCAGCTCCCGCACGGCCCCGAGACTGGCGCCTGGGCGAGCATGGGCCGAAGGGCCGGTCGTCCTTGCTTTGAAAGGGGCGCGGCCGCGCTGACTTGGGGCAGCCAGCCTCCAGGGTCCCCCTGACTCTCCAAGCAAATGCAGTCCTGCCTCCCGCCCTTGGCAGTGGCTTCCGGGGCTGCCCTTCCCGAGCGCGCCGGTCCCCTCGGGACCCCCGAGCCGCCACTGCGCACCCTGTTTGTGGTGCTGGGAGCAGGCGGGCCGGGCCGGGCCGGGCGACACCGGCAGGCCTCTGCACTCAGCTTGAAGCCGCCCCACCAAGGGCCACTTTACTCCCGGGCTCCCGTCTCTCGTGGCTGCCAGCCGTCTGGGCCCTCGGTCCCCCTCGGGAGGCAGATCTTGTCCCGGGGACAGCTGCATTAGCCGCCTCTGCCCCATCTGGGAAGCTCCCTGGGCCCCCGCCAGCAGCTTGGAGGGCCCCGAGCCCTGCAGGCTGAGCCAGCAGGCCGTGGGCCTGGCGGCCGGGTGGCCTCGCCGTCCCGCGACTCCCGTGCGCGGGCCTGCGCAGCAGCCAGGCATCTGAGGGGCCTGAGGTCGGCAAGGACCCCGCCCGGGCAAGGAGTCAGACCCCGGGCGGGCCAGCCGGGCACAAGCTGCACGCCTCCTTCGGGAGGCCCTAGGAAAATGGGCACAAGAAAGGCCGCTTTGCCCAGGAACAGCCACAAAGTAGCACAGGACCTGGAGGAGGGCAGAGGAGCCGGGCCTCCACCCTCAGACGGTCACGTTCGGCCCGGCTGCCCCGACGCCCCTGAGGCCCCGGGCCCTGGGCAGAAAGAAGTGGGCCAGCCGCCGAAGCTGCCGCCAAGCTCTTCGGGGAGTGCAGCCGCCCCCGCCGGGACTGGCTCTGTGAAGAGGTGCCGGCCGAGTGTCAGAGTCTCCTGGCCCGGGGCGCCGATACCCCAAAAGAGCTCAGGAAAAGGTGTCCTGAAGCCTGGGGGGGGGGGGGGAAATGCAAGCTGCTTGCTGTGGCAGTGGTGAGGGTCCCCAGAACGCAGGGTGTGTCCTGGGCCTGGGCCAAGTCTCCAGGGGAGGGCATGTGCCAGGCTACGTCGTGCTGTGCCAGGTCGGCCTGGGCCGGGCCCCGTGAGGTCAGGAGGCAGAGGACGCAGTGGCAGGCCCAAAAGGGGAGGCAGCTGGTAGGGGGCACCTGGATTTGAACCAGGGACCTCTTGATCTGCAGTCAAATGCTCTACCCCTGAGCTATACCCCCTTCCCCCCAGGGACAGCCTCTATTAGCACCTTTGCGAGCTGCCCGCCACACCCAGTGCCGCTGGATTCCAGAGGCATTGCCAGTGGCTGGGTGAAGCCTCGCCGGGCCCAGCGGGCCGGCTCCGATGCTCCCCGACAGCCCCCAGGCGGGCCTGCGGCCTCTCCGGCTGCCTCTTGGCCCTAGTCCCCAGGACCAACGTGGCCCACTCCCCGGGCACAGAGGACTGCCACGCTGCCTGCAACAGAGGGGGCCCCAACGTCCCCCAGCCCTGTCCCCGAGCTCAACGTTCCAAAGCCTGGTTTGGTCCGGCAGCTTCCCCACGGCCCCGAGACTGGCGCCTGGGCGAGCATGGGCCGAAGGGCCGGTCGTCCTGGCTTTGAAAGGGGCGCGGCCGCGCTGACCTGGGGCAGCCAGCCTCAAGGGTGCCCCTGACTCTCCAAGCAAATGCAGTCCTGCCTCCCGCCCTTGGCAGTGGCTTCCGGGTCTGCCCTTCCCGAGCGCGCCGGTCCCCTCGGGACCCCCGAGCCGCCACTGCGCACCCTGTTTGTGGTGCTGGGAGCAGGCGGGCCGGGCCGGGCGACACCGGCAGGCCGCTGCACTCAGCTTGGAGCCGCCCCACCAAGGGCCACTTTACTCCCGGGCTTCCGTCTCTCGTGGCTGCCAGCCGTCTGGGCCCTCGGTCCCCCTCGGGAGGCAGATCTTGTCCCGGGGACAGCTGCATTAGCCGCCTCTGCCCCATCTGGGAAGCTCCCTGGGCCCCCGCCAGCAGCTTGGAGGGCCCCGAGCCGTGCAGGCTGAGCCAGCAGGCCGTGGGCCTGGCGGCCGGGTGGCCTCGCTGTCCCGCGACTCCCGTGCGCGGGCCTGCGCAGCAGCCAGGCATCTGAGGGGCCTGAGGTCGGCCAGGACCCCGCCCGGGCAAGGAGTCGGACCCCGGGCGGGCCACCGGGCACAAGCTGCACGCCTCCTTCGGGAGGCCCTAGGAAAATGGGCACAAGAAAGGCCGCTTTCCCCAGGAACAGCCACAAAGTAGCACAGGACCTGGAGGAGGGCAGAGGAGCCGGCCCTACACCCTCAGACGGTCACGTTCGGCCCGGCTGCCCCGACGCCCCTGAGGCCCCGGGCCCTGGGCAGAAAGAAGTGGGCCAGCCGCCGAAGCTGCCGCCCAGCTCTTCGGGCGAGGGCAGCCGCCCCCGCCGGGACTGGCTCTGTGAAGAGGTGCCGGCCGAGTGTCAGAGTCTCCTGGCCCGGGGCGCCGATACCCCAAAAGAGCTCAGGAAAAGGTGTCCTGAAGCCTGGGGGGGGGGGGGAAATGCAAGCTGCTTGCTGTGGCAGTGGTGAGGGCCCCCAGAACGCAGGGTGTGTCCTGGGCCTGGGCCAAGTCTCCAGGGGAGGGCACGTGCCAGGCTACGTCGTGCTGTGCCAGGTCGGCCTGGGCCGGGCCCTGTGAGGTCAGGAGGCAGAGGACGCAGTGGCCGGCCCAAAAGGGGAGGCAGCTGGTAGGGGGCACCTGGATTTGAACCAGGGACCTCTTGATCTGCAGTCAAATGCTCTACCCCTGAGCTATACCCCCTTCCCCCCAGGGACAGCCTCTATTAGCACCTTTGCGAGCTGCCCGCCACACCCAGTGCCGCTGGATTCCAGAGGCATTGCCAGTGGCTGGGTGAAGCCTCGCCGGGCCCAGCGGGCCGGCTCCGATGCTCCCCGACAGCCCCCAGGCGGGCCTGCGGCCTCTCCGGCTGCCTCTTGGCCCTAGTCCCCAGGACCCACGTGGCCCACTCCCCGGGCACAGAGGACTGCCACGCTGCCTGCAACAGAGGGGGCCCCAAGGTCCCCAGCCCTGTCCCCGAGCTCAACGTTCCAAAGCCTGGTTTGGTCCGGCAGCTCCCGCACGGCCCCGAGACTGGCGCCTGGGCGAGCATGGGCCGAAGGGCCGGTCGTCCTGGCTTTGAAAGGGGCGCGGCCGCGCTGACCTGGGGCAGCCAGCCTCAAGGGTGCCCCTGACTCTCCAAGCAAATGCAGTCCTGCCTCCCGCCCTTGGCAGTGGCTTCCGGGGCTGCCCTTCCCGAGCGCGCCGGTCCCCTCGGGACCCCCGAGCCGCCACTGCGCACCCTGTTTGTGGTGCTGGGAGCAGGCGGGCCGGGCCGGGCGACACCGGCAGGCCGCTGCACTCAGCTTGGAGCCGCCCCACCAAGGGCCACTTTACTCCCGGGCTTCCGTCTCTCGTGGCTGCCAGCCGTCTGGGCCCTCGGTCCCCCTCGGGAGGCAGATCTTGTCCCGGGGACAGCTGCATTAGCCGCCTCTGCCCCATCTGGGAAGCTCCCTGGGCCCCCGCCAGCAGCTTGGAGGGCCCCGAGCCCTGCAGGCTGAGCCAGCAGGCCGTGGGCCTGGCGGCCGGGTGGCCTCGCCGTCCCGCGACTCCCGTGCGCGGGCCTGCGCAGCAGCCAGGCATCTGAGGGGCCTGAGGTCGGCCAGGACCCCGCCCGGGCAAGGAGTCGGACCCCGGGCGGGCCACCGGGCACAAGCTGCACGCCTCCTTCGGGAGGCCCTAGGAAAATGGGCACAAGAAAGGCCGCTTTGCCCAGGAACAGCCACAAAGTAGCACAGGACCTGGAGGAGGGCAGAGGAGCCGGGCCTACACCCTCAGACGGTCACGTTCGGCCCGGCTGCCCCGACGCCCCTGAGGCCCCGGGCCCTGGGCAGAAAGAAGTGGGCCAGCCGCCGAAGCTGCCGCCCAGCTCTTCGGGCGAGGGCAGCCGCCCCCGCCGGGACTGGCTCTGTGAAGAGGTGCCGGCCGAGTGTCAGAGTCTCCTGGCCCGGGGCGCCGATACCCCGAAAGAGCTCAGGAAAAGGTGTCCTGAAGCCTGGGGGGCGGGGGGGGGAAATGCCCGCTGCTTGCTGTGGCAGTGGTGAGGGCCCCCAGAACGCAGGGTGTGTCCTGGGCCTGGGCCAAGTCTCCAGGGGAGGGCATGTGCCAGGCTACGTCGTGCTGTGCCAGGTCGGCCTGGGCCGGGCCCCGTGAGGTCAGGAGGCAGAGGACGCAGTGGCAGGCCCAAAAGGGGAGGCAGCTGGTAGGGGGCACCTGGATTTGAACCAGGGACCTCTTGATCTGCAGTCAAATGCTCTACCCCTGAGCTATACCCCCTTCCCCCCAGGGACAGCCTCTATTAGCACCTTTGCGAGCTGCCCGCCACACCCAGTGCCGCTGGATTCCAGAGGCATTGCCAGTGGCTGGGTGAAGCCTCGCCGGGCCCAGCGGGCCGGCTCCGATGCTCCCCGACAGCCCCCAGGCGGGCCTGCGGCCTCTCCGGCTGCCTCTTGGCCCTAGTCCCCAGGACCAACGTGGCCCACTCCCCGGGCACAGAGGACTGCCACGCTGCCTGCAACAGAGGGGGCCCCAACGTCCCCCAGCCCTGTCCCCGAGCTCAACGTTCCAAAGCCTGGTTTGGTCCGGCAGCTTCCCCACGGCCCCGAGACTGGCGCCTGGGCGAGCATGGGCCGAAGGGCCGGTCGTCCTGGCTTTGAAAGGGGCGCGGCCGCGCTGACCTGGGGCAGCCAGCCTCAAGGGTGCCCCTGACTCTCCAAGCAAATGCAGTCCTGCCTCCCGCCCTTGGCAGTGGCTTCCGGGTCTGCCCTTCCCGAGCGCGCCGGTCCCCTCGGGACCCCCGAGCCGCCACTGCGCACCCTGTTTGTGGTGCTGGGAGCAGGCGGGCCGGGCCGGGCGACACCGGCAGGCCGCTGCACTCAGCTTGGAGCCGCCCCACCAAGGGCCACTTTACTCCCGGGCTTCCGTCTCTCGTGGCTGCCAGCCGTCTGGGCCCTCGGTCCCCCTCGGGAGGCAGATCTTGTCCCGGGGACAGCTGCATTAGCCGCCTCTGCCCCATCTGGGAAGCTCCCTGGGCCCCCGCCAGCAGCTTGGAGGGCCCCGAGCCGTGCAGGCTGAGCCAGCAGGCCGTGGGCCTGGCGGCCGGGTGGCCTCGCTGTCCCGCGACTCCCGTGCGCGGGCCTGCGCAGCAGCCAGGCATCTGAGGGGCCTGAGGTCGGCCAGGACCCCGCCCGGGCAAGGAGTCGGACCCCGGGCGGGCCACCGGGCACAAGCTGCACGCCTCCTTCGGGAGGCCCTAGGAAAATGGGCACAAGAAAGGCCGCTTTCCCCAGGAACAGCCACAAAGTAGCACAGGACCTGGAGGAGGGCAGAGGAGCCGGCCCTACACCCTCAGACGGTCACGTTCGGCCCGGCTGCCCCGACGCCCCTGAGGCCCCGGGCCCTGGGCAGAAAGAAGTGGGCCAGCCGCCGAAGCTGCCGCCCAGCTCTTCGGGCGAGGGCAGCCGCCCCCGCCGGGACTGGCTCTGTGAAGAGGTGCCGGCCGAGTGTCAGAGTCTCCTGGCCCGGGGCGCCGATACCCCAAAAGAGCTCAGGAAAAGGTGTCCTGAAGCCTGGGGGGGGGGGGAAATGCAAGCTGCTTGCTGTGGCAGTGGTGAGGGCCCCCAGAACGCAGGGTGTGTCCTGGGCCTGGGCCAAGTCTCCAGGGGAGGGCACGTGCCAGGCTACGTCGTGCTGTGCCAGGTCGGCCTGGGCCGGGCCCTGTGAGGTCAGGAGGCAGAGGACGCAGTGGCCGGCCCAAAAGGGGAGGCAGCTGGTAGGGGGCACCTGGATTTGAACCAGGGACCTCTTGATCTGCAGTCAAATGCTCTACCCCTGAGCTATACCCCCTTCCCCCCAGGGACAGCCTCTATTAGCACCTTTGCGAGCTGCCCGCCACACCCAGTGCCGCTGGATTCCAGAGGCATTGCCAGTGGCTGGGTGAAGCCTCGCCGGGCCCAGCGGGCCGGCTCCGATGCTCCCCGACAGCCCCCAGGCGGGCCTGCGGCCTCTCCGGCTGCCTCTTGGCCCTAGTCCCCAGGACCCACGTGGCCCACTCCCCGGGCACAGAGGACTGCCACGCTGCCTGCAACAGAGGGGGCCCCAAGGTCCCCAGCCCTGTCCCCGAGCTCAACGTTCCAAAGCCTGGTTTGGTCCGGCAGCTCCCGCACGGCCCCGAGACTGGCGCCTGGGCGAGCATGGGCCGAAGGGCCGGTCGTCCTGGCTTTGAAAGGGGCGCGGCCGCGCTGACCTGGGGCAGCCAGCCTCAAGGGTGCCCCTGACTCTCCAAGCAAATGCAGTCCTGCCTCCCGCCCTTGGCAGTGGCTTCCGGGGCTGCCCTTCCCGAGCGCGCCGGTCCCCTCGGGACCCCCGAGCCGCCACTGCGCACCCTGTTTGTGGTGCTGGGAGCAGGCGGGCCGGGCCGGGCGACACCGGCAGGCCGCTGCACTCAGCTTGGAGCCGCCCCACCAAGGGCCACTTTACTCCCGGGCTTCCGTCTCTCGTGGCTGCCAGCCGTCTGGGCCCTCGGTCCCCCTCGGGAGGCAGATCTTGTCCCGGGGACAGCTGCATTAGCCGCCTCTGCCCCATCTGGGAAGCTCCCTGGGCCCCCGCCAGCAGCTTGGAGGGCCCCGAGCCCTGCAGGCTGAGCCAGCAGGCCGTGGGCCTGGCGGCCGGGTGGCCTCGCCGTCCCGCGACTCCCGTGCGCGGGCCTGCGCAGCAGCCAGGCATCTGAGGGGCCTGAGGTCGGCCAGGACCCCGCCCGGGCAAGGAGTCGGACCCCGGGCGGGCCACCGGGCACAAGCTGCACGCCTCCTTCGGGAGGCCCTAGGAAAATGGGCACAAGAAAGGCCGCTTTGCCCAGGAACAGCCACAAAGTAGCACAGGACCTGGAGGAGGGCAGAGGAGCCGGGCCTACACCCTCAGACGGTCACGTTCGGCCCGGCTGCCCCGACGCCCCTGAGGCCCCGGGCCCTGGGCAGAAAGAAGTGGGCCAGCCGCCGAAGCTGCCGCCCAGCTCTTCGGGCGAGGGCAGCCGCCCCCGCCGGGACTGGCTCTGTGAAGAGGTGCCGGCCGAGTGTCAGAGTCTCCTGGCCCGGGGCGCCGATACCCCGAAAGAGCTCAGGAAAAGGTGTCCTGAAGCCTGGGGGGCGGGGGGGGGAAATGCCCGCTGCTTGCTGTGGCAGTGGTGAGGGCCCCCAGAACGCAGGGTGTGTCCTGGGCCTGGGCCAAGTCTCCAGGGGAGGGCATGTGCCAGGCTACGTCGTGCTGTGCCAGGTCGGCCTGGGCCGGGCCCCGTGAGGTCAGGAGGCAGAGGACGCAGTGGCAGGCCCAAAAGGGGAGGCAGCTGGTAGGGGGCACCTGGATTTGAACCAGGGACCTCTTGATCTGCAGTCAAATGCTCTACCCCTGAGCTATACCCCCTTCCCCCCAGGGACAGCCTCTATTAGCACCTTTGCGAGCTGCCCGCCACACCCAGTGCCGCTGGATTCCAGAGGCATTGCCAGTGGCTGGGTGAAGCCTCGCCGGGCCCAGCGGGCCGGCTCCGATGCTCCCCGACAGCCCCCAGGCGGGCCTGCGGCCTCTCCGGCTGCCTCTTGGCCCTAGTCCCCAGGACCAACGTGGCCCACTCCCCGGGCACAGAGGACTGCCACGCTGCCTGCAACAGAGGGGGCCCCAACGTCCCCCAGCCCTGTCCCCGAGCTCAACGTTCCAAAGCCTGGTTTGGTCCGGCAGCTTCCCCACGGCCCCGAGACTGGCGCCTGGGCGAGCATGGGCCGAAGGGCCGGTCGTCCTGGCTTTGAAAGGGGCGCGGCCGCGCTGACCTGGGGCAGCCAGCCTCAAGGGTGCCCCTGACTCTCCAAGCAAATGCAGTCCTGCCTCCCGCCCTTGGCAGTGGCTTCCGGGTCTGCCCTTCCCGAGCGCGCCGGTCCCCTCGGGACCCCCGAGCCGCCACTGCGCACCCTGTTTGTGGTGCTGGGAGCAGGCGGGCCGGGCCGGGCGACACCGGCAGGCCGCTGCACTCAGCTTGGAGCCGCCCCACCAAGGGCCACTTTACTCCCGGGCTTCCGTCTCTCGTGGCTGCCAGCCGTCTGGGCCCTCGGTCCCCCTCGGGAGGCAGATCTTGTCCCGGGGACAGCTGCATTAGCCGCCTCTGCCCCATCTGGGAAGCTCCCTGGGCCCCCGCCAGCAGCTTGGAGGGCCCCGAGCCGTGCAGGCTGAGCCAGCAGGCCGTGGGCCTGGCGGCCGGGTGGCCTCGCTGTCCCGCGACTCCCGTGCGCGGGCCTGCGCAGCAGCCAGGCATCTGAGGGGCCTGAGGTCGGCCAGGACCCCGCCCGGGCAAGGAGTCGGACCCCGGGCGGGCCACCGGGCACAAGCTGCACGCCTCCTTCGGGAGGCCCTAGGAAAATGGGCACAAGAAAGGCCGCTTTCCCCAGGAACAGCCACAAAGTAGCACAGGACCTGGAGGAGGGCAGAGGAGCCGGCCCTACACCCTCAGACGGTCACGTTCGGCCCGGCTGCCCCGACGCCCCTGAGGCCCCGGGCCCTGGGCAGAAAGAAGTGGGCCAGCCGCCGAAGCTGCCGCCCAGCTCTTCGGGCGAGGGCAGCCGCCCCCGCCGGGACTGGCTCTGTGAAGAGGTGCCGGCCGAGTGTCAGAGTCTCCTGGCCCGGGGCGCCGATACCCCAAAAGAGCTCAGGAAAAGGTGTCCTGAAGCCTGGGGGGGGGGGGAAATGCAAGCTGCTTGCTGTGGCAGTGGTGAGGGCCCCCAGAACGCAGGGTGTGTCCTGGGCCTGGGCCAAGTCTCCAGGGGAGGGCACGTGCCAGGCTACGTCGTGCTGTGCCAGGTCGGCCTGGGCCGGGCCCTGTGAGGTCAGGAGGCAGAGGACGCAGTGGCCGGCCCAAAAGGGGAGGCAGCTGGTAGGGGGCACCTGGATTTGAACCAGGGACCTCTTGATCTGCAGTCAAATGCTCTACCCCTGAGCTATACCCCCTTCCCCCCAGGGACAGCCTCTATTAGCACCTTTGCGAGCTGCCCGCCACACCCAGTGCCGCTGGATTCCAGAGGCATTGCCAGTGGCTGGGTGAAGCCTCGCCGGGCCCAGCGGGCCGGCTCCGATGCTCCCCGACAGCCCCCAGGCGGGCCTGCGGCCTCTCCGGCTGCCTCTTGGCCCTAGTCCCCAGGACCCACGTGGCCCACTCCCCGGGCACAGAGGACTGCCACGCTGCCTGCAACAGAGGGGGCCCCAAGGTCCCCAGCCCTGTCCCCGAGCTCAACGTTCCAAAGCCTGGTTTGGTCCGGCAGCTCCCGCACGGCCCCGAGACTGGCGCCTGGGCGAGCATGGGCCGAAGGGCCGGTCGTCCTGGCTTTGAAAGGGGCGCGGCCGCGCTGACCTGGGGCAGCCAGCCTCAAGGGTGCCCCTGACTCTCCAAGCAAATGCAGTCCTGCCTCCCGCCCTTGGCAGTGGCTTCCGGGGCTGCCCTTCCCGAGCGCGCCGGTCCCCTCGGGACCCCCGAGCCGCCACTGCGCACCCTGTTTGTGGTGCTGGGAGCAGGCGGGCCGGGCCGGGCGACACCGGCAGGCCGCTGCACTCAGCTTGGAGCCGCCCCACCAAGGGCCACTTTACTCCCGGGCTTCCGTCTCTCGTGGCTGCCAGCCGTCTGGGCCCTCGGTCCCCCTCGGGAGGCAGATCTTGTCCCGGGGACAGCTGCATTAGCCGCCTCTGCCCCATCTGGGAAGCTCCCTGGGCCCCCGCCAGCAGCTTGGAGGGCCCCGAGCCGTGCAGGCTGAGCCAGCAGGCCGTGGGCCTGGCGGCCGGGTGGCCTCGCCGTCCCGCGACTCCCGTGCGCGGGCCTGCGCAGCAGCCAGGCATCTGAGGGGCCTGAGGTCGGCCAGGACCCCGCCCGGGCAAGGAGTCGGACCCCGGGCGGGCCACCGGGCACAAGCTGCACGCCTCCTTCGGGAGGCCCTAGGAAAATGGGCACAAGAAAGGCCGCTTTGCCCAGGAACAGCCACAAAGTAGCACAGGACCTGGAGGAGGGCAGAGGAGCCGGGCCTACACCCTCAGACGGTCACGTTCGGCCCGGCTGCCCCGACGCCCCTGAGGCCCCGGGCCCTGGGCAGAAAGAAGTGGGCCAGCCGCCGAAGCTGCCGCCCAGCTCTTCGGGCGAGGGCAGCCGCCCCCGCCGGGACTGGCTCTGTGAAGAGGTGCCGGCCGAGTGTCAGAGTCTCCTGGCCCGGGGCGCCGATACCCCGAAAGAGCTCAGGAAAAGGTGTCCTGAAGCCTGGGGGGCGGGGGGGGGAAATGCCCGCTGCTTGCTGTGGCAGTGGTGAGGGCCCCCAGAACGCAGGGTGTGTCCTGGGCCTGGGCCAAGTCTCCAGGGGAGGGCATGTGCCAGGCTACGTCGTGCTGTGCCAGGTCGGCCTGGGCCGGGCCCCGTGAGGTCAGGAGGCAGAGGACGCAGTGGCAGGCCCAAAAGGGGAGGCAGCTGGTAGGGGGCACCTGGATTTGAACCAGGGACCTCTTGATCTGCAGTCAAATGCTCTACCCCTGAGCTATACCCCCTTCCCCCCAGGGACAGCCTCTATTAGCACCTTTGCGAGCTGCCCGCCACACCCAGTGCCGCTGGATTCCAGAGGCATTGCCAGTGGCTGGGTGAAGCCTCGCCGGGCCCAGCGGGCCGGCTCCGATGCTCCCCGACAGCCCCCAGGCGGGCCTGCGGCCTCTCCGGCTGCCTCTTGGCCCTAGTCCCCAGGACCAACGTGGCCCACTCCCCGGGCACAGAGGACTGCCACGCTGCCTGCAACAGAGGGGGCCCCAACGTCCCCCAGCCCTGTCCCCGAGCTCAACGTTCCAAAGCCTGGTTTGGTCCGGCAGCTTCCCCACGGCCCCGAGACTGGCGCCTGGGCGAGCATGGGCCGAAGGGCCGGTCGTCCTGGCTTTGAAAGGGGCGCGGCCGCGCTGACCTGGGGCAGCCAGCCTCAAGGGTGCCCCTGACTCTCCAAGCAAATGCAGTCCTGCCTCCCGCCCTTGGCAGTGGCTTCCGGGTCTGCCCTTCCCGAGCGCGCCGGTCCCCTCGGGACCCCCGAGCCGCCACTGCGCACCCTGTTTGTGGTGCTGGGAGCAGGCGGGCCGGGCCGGGCGACACCGGCAGGCCGCTGCACTCAGCTTGGAGCCGCCCCACCAAGGGCCACTTTACTCCCGGGCTTCCGTCTCTCGTGGCTGCCAGCCGTCTGGGCCCTCGGTCCCCCTCGGGAGGCAGATCTTGTCCCGGGGACAGCTGCATTAGCCGCCTCTGCCCCATCTGGGAAGCTCCCTGGGCCCCCGCCAGCAGCTTGGAGGGCCCCGAGCCGTGCAGGCTGAGCCAGCAGGCCGTGGGCCTGGCGGCCGGGTGGCCTCGCTGTCCCGCGACTCCCGTGCGCGGGCCTGCGCAGCAGCCAGGCATCTGAGGGGCCTGAGGTCGGCCAGGACCCCGCCCGGGCAAGGAGTCGGACCCCGGGCGGGCCACCGGGCACAAGCTGCACGCCTCCTTCGGGAGGCCCTAGGAAAATGGGCACAAGAAAGGCCGCTTTCCCCAGGAACAGCCACAAAGTAGCACAGGACCTGGAGGAGGGCAGAGGAGCCGGCCCTACACCCTCAGACGGTCACGTTCGGCCCGGCTGCCCCGACGCCCCTGAGGCCCCGGGCCCTGGGCAGAAAGAAGTGGGCCAGCCGCCGAAGCTGCCGCCCAGCTCTTCGGGCGAGGGCAGCCGCCCCCGCCGGGACTGGCTCTGTGAAGAGGTGCCGGCCGAGTGTCAGAGTCTCCTGGCCCGGGGCGCCGATACCCCAAAAGAGCTCAGGAAAAGGTGTCCTGAAGCCTGGGGGGGGGGGGGAAATGCAAGCTGCTTGCTGTGGCAGTGGTGAGGGCCCCCAGAACGCAGGGTGTGTCCTGGGCCTGGGCCAAGTCTCCAGGGGAGGGCACGTGCCAGGCTACGTCGTGCTGTGCCAGGTCGGCCTGGGCCGGGCCCTGTGAGGTCAGGAGGCAGAGGACGCAGTGGCCGGCCCAAAAGGGGAGGCAGCTGGTAGGGGGCACCTGGATTTGAACCAGGGACCTCTTGATCTGCAGTCAAATGCTCTACCCCTGAGCTATACCCCCTTCCCCCCAGGGACAGCCTCTATTAGCACCTTTGCGAGCTGCCCGCCACACCCAGTGCCGCTGGATTCCAGAGGCATTGCCAGTGGCTGGGTGAAGCCTCGCCGGGCCCAGCGGGCCGGCTCCGATGCTCCCCGACAGCCCCCAGGCGGGCCTGCGGCCTCTCCGGCTGCCTCTTGGCCCTAGTCCCCAGGACCCACGTGGCCCACTCCCCGGGCACAGAGGACTGCCACGCTGCCTGCAACAGAGGGGGCCCCAAGGTCCCCAGCCCTGTCCCCGAGCTCAACGTTCCAAAGCCTGGTTTGGTCCGGCAGCTTCCCCACAGCCCCGAGACTGGCGCCTGGGCGAGCATGGGCCGAAGGGCCGGTCGTCCTGGCTTTGAAAGGGGCGCGGCCGCGCGGATTTGGGGCAGCCAGCCTCCAGGGTCCCCCTGACTCTCCCAGCAAATGCAGTCCTGCCTCCCGCCCTTGGCAGTGGCTTCCGGGGCTGCCCTTCCCGAGCGCGCCGGTCCCCTCGGGACCCCCGAGCCGCCACTGCGCACCCTGTTTGTGGTGCTGGGAGCAGGCGGGCCGGGCCGGGCCGGGCGACACCGGCAGGCCTCTGCACTCAGCTTGAAGCCGCCCCACCAAGGGCCACTTTACTCCCGGGCTCCCGTCTCTCGTGGCTGCCAGCCGTCTGGGCCCTCGGTCCCCCTCGGGAGGCAGATCTTGTCCCGGGGACAGCTGCATTAGCCGCCTCTGCCCCATCTGGGAAGCTCCCTGGGCCCCCGCCAGCAGCTTGGAGGGCCCCGAGCCCTGCAGGCTGAGCCAGCAGGCCGTGGGCCTGGCGGCCGGGTGGCCTCGCCGTCCCGCGACTCCCGTGCGCGGGCCTGCGCAGCAGCCAGGCATCTGAGGGGCCTGAGGTCGGCAAGGACCCCGCCCGGGCAAGGAGTCAGACCCCGGGCGGGCCAGCCGGGCACAAGCTGCACGCCTCCTTCGGGAGGCCCTAGGAAAATGGGCACAAGAAAGGCCGCTTTGCCCAGGAACAGCCACAAAGTAGCACAGGACCTGGAGGAGGGCAGAGGAGCCGGGCCTCCACCCTCAGACGGTCACGTTCGGCCCGGCTGCCCCGACGCCCCTGAGGCCCCGGGCCCTGGGCAGAAAGAAGTGGGCCAGCCGCCGAAGCTGCCGCCAAGCTCTTCGGGGAGTGCAGCCGCCCCCGCCGGGACTGGCTCTGTGAAGAGGTGCCGGCCGAGTGTCAGAGTCTCCTGGCCCGGGGCGCCGATACCCCAAAAGAGCTCAGGAAAAGGTGTCCTGAAGCCTGGGGGGGGGGGGGAAATGCAAGCTGCTTGCTGTGGCAGTGGTGAGGGCCCCCAGAACGCAGGGTGTGTCCTGGGCCTGGGCCAAGTCTCCAGGGGAGGGCATGTGCCAGGCTACGTCGTGCTGTGCCAGGTCGGCCTGGGCCGGGCCCCGTGAGGTCAGGAGGCAGAGGACGCAGTGGCCGGCCCAAAAGGGGAGGCAGCTGGTAGGGGGCACCTGGATTTGAACCAGGGACCTCTTGATCTGCAGTCAAATGCTCTACCCCTGAGCTATACCCCCTTCCCCCCAGGGACAGCCTCTATTAGCACCTTTGCGAGCTGCCCGCCACACCCAGTGCCGCTGGATTCCAGAGGCATTGCCAGTGGCTGGGTGAAGCCTCGCCGGGCCCAGCGGGCCGGCTCCGATGCTCCCCGACAGCCCCCAGGCGGGCCTGCGGCCTCTCCGGCTGCCTCTTGGCCCTAGTCCCCAGGACCAACGTGGCCCACTCCCCGGGCACAGAGGACTGCCACGCTGCCTGCAACAGAGGGGGCCCCAACGTCCCCCAGCCCTGTCCCCGAGCTCAACGTTCCAAAGCCTGGTTTGGTCCGGCAGCTTCCCCACGGCCCCGAGACTGGCGCCTGGGCGAGCATGGGCCGAAGGGCCGGTCGTCCTGGCTTTGAAAGGGGCGCGGCCGCGCTGACCTGGGGCAGCCAGCCTCAAGGGTGCCCCTGACTCTCCAAGCAAATGCAGTCCTGCCTCCCGCCCTTGGCAGTGGCTTCCGGGTCTGCCCTTCCCGAGCGCGCCGGTCCCCTCGGGACCCCCGAGCCGCCACTGCGCACCCTGTTTGTGGTGCTGGGAGCAGGCGGGCCGGGCCGGGCGACACCGGCAGGCCGCTGCACTCAGCTTGGAGCCGCCCCACCAAGGGCCACTTTACTCCCGGGCTTCCGTCTCTCGTGGCTGCCAGCCGTCTGGGCCCTCGGTCCCCCTCGGGAGGCAGATCTTGTCCCGGGGACAGCTGCATTAGCCGCCTCTGCCCCATCTGGGAAGCTCCCTGGGCCCCCGCCAGCAGCTTGGAGGGCCCCGAGCCGTGCAGGCTGAGCCAGCAGGCCGTGGGCCTGGCGGCCGGGTGGCCTCGCTGTCCCGCGACTCCCGTGCGCGGGCCTGCGCAGCAGCCAGGCATCTGAGGGGCCTGAGGTCGGCCAGGACCCCGCCCGGGCAAGGAGTCGGACCCCGGGCGGGCCACCGGGCACAAGCTGCACGCCTCCTTCGGGAGGCCCTAGGAAAATGGGCACAAGAAAGGCCGCTTTCCCCAGGAACAGCCACAAAGTAGCACAGGACCTGGAGGAGGGCAGAGGAGCCGGCCCTACACCCTCAGACGGTCACGTTCGGCCTGGCTGCCCCGACGCCCCTGAGGCCCCGGGCCCTGGGCAGAAAGAAGTGGGCCAGCCGCCGAAGCTGCCGCCCAGCTCTTCGGGCGAGGGCAGCCGCCCCCGCCGGGACTGGCTCTGTGAAGAGGTGCCGGCCGAGTGTCAGAGTCTCCTGGCCCGGGGCGCCGATACCCCAAAAGAGCTCAGGAAAAGGTGTCCTGAAGCCTGGGGGGGGGGGGGAAATGCAAGCTGCTTGCTGTGGCAGTGGTGAGGGCCCCCAGAACGCAGGGTGTGTCCTGGGCCTGGGCCAAGTCTCCAGGGGAGGGCACGTGCCAGGCTACGTCGTGCTGTGCCAGGTCGGCCTGGGCCGGGCCCTGTGAGGTCAGGAGGCAGAGGACGCAGTGGCCGGCCCAAAAGGGGAGGCAGCTGGTAGGGGGCACCTGGATTTGAACCAGGGACCTCTTGATCTGCAGTCAAATGCTCTACCCCTGAGCTATACCCCCTTCCCCCCAGGGACAGCCTCTATTAGCACCTTTGCGAGCTGCCCGCCACACCCAGTGCCGCTGGATTCCAGAGGCATTGCCAGTGGCTGGGTGAAGCCTCGCCGGGCCCAGCGGGCCGGCTCCGATGCTCCCCGACAGCCCCCAGGCGGGCCTGCGGCCTCTCCGGCTGCCTCTTGGCCCTAGTCCCCAGGACCCACGTGGCCCACTCCCCGGGCACAGAGGACTGCCACGCTGCCTGCAACAGAGGGGGCCCCAAGGTCCCCAGCCCTGTCCCCGAGCTCAACGTTCCAAAGCCTGGTTTGGTCCGGCAGCTCCCGCACGGCCCCGAGACTGGCGCCTGGGCGAGCATGGGCCGAAGGGCCGGTCGTCCTGGCTTTGAAAGGGGCGCGGCCGCGCTGACCTGGGGCAGCCAGCCTCAAGGGTGCCCCTGACTCTCCAAGCAAATGCAGTCCTGCCTCCCGCCCTTGGCAGTGGCTTCCGGGGCTGCCCTTCCCGAGCGCGCCGGTCCCCTCGGGACCCCCGAGCCGCCACTGCGCACCCTGTTTGTGGTGCTGGGAGCAGGCGGGCCGGGCCGGGCGACACCGGCAGGCCGCTGCACTCAGCTTGGAGCCGCCCCACCAAGGGCCACTTTACTCCCGGGCTTCCGTCTCTCGTGGCTGCCAGCCGTCTGGGCCCTCGGTCCCCCTCGGGAGGCAGATCTTGTCCCGGGGACAGCTGCATTAGCCGCCTCTGCCCCATCTGGGAAGCTCCCTGGGCCCCCGCCAGCAGCTTGGAGGGCCCCGAGCCGTGCAGGCTGAGCCAGCAGGCCGTGGGCCTGGCGGCCGGGTGGCCTCGCTGTCCCGCGACTCCCGTGCGCGGGCCTGCGCAGCAGCCAGGCATCTGAGGGGCCTGAGGTCGGCCAGGACCCCGCCCGGGCAAGGAGTCGGACCCCGGGCGGGCCACCGGGCACAAGCTGCACGCCTCCTTCGGGAGGCCCTAGGAAAATGGGCACAAGAAAGGCCGCTTTCCCCAGGAACAGCCACAAAGTAGCACAGGACCTGGAGGAGGGCAGAGGAGCCGGCCCTACACCCTCAGACGGTCACGTTCGGCCTGGCTGCCCCGACGCCCCTGAGGCCCCGGGCCCTGGGCAGAAAGAAGTGGGCCAGCCGCCGAAGCTGCCGCCCAGCTCTTCGGGCGAGGGCAGCCGCCCCCGCCGGGACTGGCTCTGTGAAGAGGTGCCGGCCGAGTGTCAGAGTCTCCTGGCCCGGGGCGCCGATACCCCAAAAGAGCTCAGGAAAAGGTGTCCTGAAGCCTGGGGGGGGGGGGGAAATGCAAGCTGCTTGCTGTGGCAGTGGTGAGGGCCCCCAGAACGCAGGGTGTGTCCTGGGCCTGGGCCAAGTCTCCAGGGGAGGGCACGTGCCAGGCTACGTCGTGCTGTGCCAGGTCGGCCTGGGCCGGGCCCTGTGAGGTCAGGAGGCAGAGGACGCAGTGGCCGGCCCAAAAGGGGAGGCAGCTGGTAGGGGGCACCTGGATTTGAACCAGGGACCTCTTGATCTGCAGTCAAATGCTCTACCCCTGAGCTATACCCCCTTCCCCCCAGGGACAGCCTCTATTAGCACCTTTGCGAGCTGCCCGCCACACCCAGTGCCGCTGGATTCCAGAGGCATTGCCAGTGGCTGGGTGAAGCCTCGCCGGGCCCAGCGGGCCGGCTCCGATGCTCCCCGACAGCCCCCAGGCGGGCCTGCGGCCTCTCCGGCTGCCTCTTGGCCCTAGTCCCCAGGACCCACGTGGCCCACTCCCCGGGCACAGAGGACTGCCACGCTGCCTGCAACAGAGGGGGCCCCAAGGTCCCCAGCCCTGTCCCCGAGCTCAACGTTCCAAAGCCTGGTTTGGTCCGGCAGCTCCCGCACGGCCCCGAGACTGGCGCCTGGGCGAGCATGGGCCGAAGGGCCGGTCGTCCTGGCTTTGAAAGGGGCGCGGCCGCGCTGACCTGGGGCAGCCAGCCTCAAGGGTGCCCCTGACTCTCCAAGCAAATGCAGTCCTGCCTCCCGCCCTTGGCAGTGGCTTCCGGGGCTGCCCTTCCCGAGCGCGCCGGTCCCCTCGGGACCCCCGAGCCGCCACTGCGCACCCTGTTTGTGGTGCTGGGAGCAGGCGGGCCGGGCCGGGCGACACCGGCAGGCCGCTGCACTCAGCTTGGAGCCGCCCCACCAAGGGCCACTTTACTCCCGGGCTTCCGTCTCTCGTGGCTGCCAGCCGTCTGGGCCCTCGGTCCCCCTCGGGAGGCAGATCTTGTCCCGGGGACAGCTGCATTAGCCGCCTCTGCCCCATCTGGGAAGCTCCCTGGGCCCCCGCCAGCAGCTTGGAGGGCCCCGAGCCCTGCAGGCTGAGCCAGCAGGCCGTGGGCCTGGCGGCCGGGTGGCCTCGCCGTCCCGCGACTCCCGTGCGCGGGCCTGCGCAGCAGCCAGGCATCTGAGGGGCCTGAGGTCGGCCAGGACCCCGCCCGGGCAAGGAGTCGGACCCCGGGCGGGCCACCGGGCACAAGCTGCACGCCTCCTTCGGGAGGCCCTAGGAAAATGGGCACAAGAAAGGCCGCTTTGCCCAGGAACAGCCACAAAGTAGCACAGGACCTGGAGGAGGGCAGAGGAGCCGGGCCTACACCCTCAGACGGTCACGTTCGGCCCGGCTGCCCCGACGCCCCTGAGGCCCCGGGCCCTGGGCAGAAAGAAGTGGGCCAGCCGCCGAAGCTGCCGCCCAGCTCTTCGGGCGAGGGCAGCCGCCCCCGCCGGGACTGGCTCTGTGAAGAGGTGCCGGCCGAGTGTCAGAGTCTCCTGGCCCGGGGCGCCGATACCCCGAAAGAGCTCAGGAAAAGGTGTCCTGAAGCCTGGGGGGCGGGGGGGGGAAATGCCCGCTGCTTGCTGTGGCAGTGGTGAGGGCCCCCAGAACGCAGGGTGTGTCCTGGGCCTGGGCCAAGTCTCCAGGGGAGGGCATGTGCCAGGCTACGTCGTGCTGTGCCAGGTCGGCCTGGGCCGGGCCCCGTGAGGTCAGGAGGCAGAGGACGCAGTGGCAGGCCCAAAAGGGGAGGCAGCTGGTAGGGGGCACCTGGATTTGAACCAGGGACCTCTTGATCTGCAGTCAAATGCTCTACCCCTGAGCTATACCCCCTTCCCCCCAGGGACAGCCTCTATTAGCACCTTTGCGAGCTGCCCGCCACACCCAGTGCCGCTGGATTCCAGAGGCATTGCCAGTGGCTGGGTGAAGCCTCGCCGGGCCCAGCGGGCCGGCTCCGATGCTCCCCGACAGCCCCCAGGCGGGCCTGCGGCCTCTCCGGCTGCCTCTTGGCCCTAGTCCCCAGGACCAACGTGGCCCACTCCCCGGGCACAGAGGACTGCCACGCTGCCTGCAACAGAGGGGGCCCCAACGTCCCCCAGCCCTGTCCCCGAGCTCAACGTTCCAAAGCCTGGTTTGGTCCGGCAGCTTCCCCACGGCCCCGAGACTGGCGCCTGGGCGAGCATGGGCCGAAGGGCCGGTCGTCCTGGCTTTGAAAGGGGCGCGGCCGCGCTGACCTGGGGCAGCCAGCCTCAAGGGTGCCCCTGACTCTCCAAGCAAATGCAGTCCTGCCTCCCGCCCTTGGCAGTGGCTTCCGGGTCTGCCCTTCCCGAGCGCGCCGGTCCCCTCGGGACCCCCGAGCCGCCACTGCGCACCCTGTTTGTGGTGCTGGGAGCAGGCGGGCCGGGCCGGGCGACACCGGCAGGCCGCTGCACTCAGCTTGGAGCCGCCCCACCAAGGGCCACTTTACTCCCGGGCTTCCGTCTCTCGTGGCTGCCAGCCGTCTGGGCCCTCGGTCCCCCTCGGGAGGCAGATCTTGTCCCGGGGACAGCTGCATTAGCCGCCTCTGCCCCATCTGGGAAGCTCCCTGGGCCCCCGCCAGCAGCTTGGAGGGCCCCGAGCCGTGCAGGCTGAGCCAGCAGGCCGTGGGCCTGGCGGCCGGGTGGCCTCGCTGTCCCGCGACTCCCGTGCGCGGGCCTGCGCAGCAGCCAGGCATCTGAGGGGCCTGAGGTCGGCCAGGACCCCGCCCGGGCAAGGAGTCGGACCCCGGGCGGGCCACCGGGCACAAGCTGCACGCCTCCTTCGGGAGGCCCTAGGAAAATGGGCACAAGAAAGGCCGCTTTCCCCAGGAACAGCCACAAAGTAGCACAGGACCTGGAGGAGGGCAGAGGAGCCGGCCCTACACCCTCAGACGGTCACGTTCGGCCCGGCTGCCCCGACGCCCCTGAGGCCCCGGGCCCTGGGCAGAAAGAAGTGGGCCAGCCGCCGAAGCTGCCGCCCAGCTCTTCGGGCGAGGGCAGCCGCCCCCGCCGGGACTGGCTCTGTGAAGAGGTGCCGGCCGAGTGTCAGAGTCTCCTGGCCCGGGGCGCCGATACCCCAAAAGAGCTCAGGAAAAGGTGTCCTGAAGCCTGGGGGGGGGGGGAAATGCAAGCTGCTTGCTGTGGCAGTGGTGAGGGCCCCCAGAACGCAGGGTGTGTCCTGGGCCTGGGCCAAGTCTCCAGGGGAGGGCACGTGCCAGGCTACGTCGTGCTGTGCCAGGTCGGCCTGGGCCGGGCCCTGTGAGGTCAGGAGGCAGAGGACGCAGTGGCCGGCCCAAAAGGGGAGGCAGCTGGTAGGGGGCACCTGGATTTGAACCAGGGACCTCTTGATCTGCAGTCAAATGCTCTACCCCTGAGCTATACCCCCTTCCCCCCAGGGACAGCCTCTATTAGCACCTTTGCGAGCTGCCCGCCACACCCAGTGCCGCTGGATTCCAGAGGCATTGCCAGTGGCTGGGTGAAGCCTCGCCGGGCCCAGCGGGCCGGCTCCGATGCTCCCCGACAGCCCCCAGGCGGGCCTGCGGCCTCTCCGGCTGCCTCTTGGCCCTAGTCCCCAGGACCCACGTGGCCCACTCCCCGGGCACAGAGGACTGCCACGCTGCCTGCAACAGAGGGGGCCCCAAGGTCCCCCAGCCCTGTCCCCGAGCTCAACGTTCCAAAGCCTGGTTTGGTCCGGCAGCTTCCCCACGGCCCCGAGACTGGCGCCTGGGCGAGCATGGGCCGAAGGGCCGGTCGTCCTGGCTTTGAAAGGGGCGCGGCCGCGCTGACCTGGGGCAGCCAGCCTCAAGGGTGCCCCTGACTCTCCAAGCAAATGCAGTCCTGCCTCCAGCCCTTGGCAGTGGCTTCCGGGTCTGCCCTTCCCGAGCGCGCCGGTCCCCTCGGGACCCCCGAGCCGCCACTGCGCACCCTGTTTGTGGTGCTGGGAGCAGGCGGGCCGGGCCGGACCGGGCGACACCGGCAGGCCTCTGCACTCAGCTTGAAGCCGCCCCACCAAGGGCCACTTTACTCCCGGGCTCCCGTCTCTCGTGGCTGCCAGCCGTCTGGGCCCTCGGTCCCCCTCGGGAGGCAGATCTTGTCCCGGGGACAGCTGCATTAGCCGCCTCTGCCCCATCTGGGAAGCTCCCTGGGCCCCCGCCAGCAGCTTGGAGGGCCCCGAGCCCTGCAGGCTGAGCCAGCAGGCCGTGGGCCTGGCGGCCGGGTGGCCTCGCCGTCCCGCGACTCCCGTGCGCGGGCCTGCGCAGCAGCCAGGCATCTGAGGGGCCTGAGGTCGGCAAGGACCCCGCCCGGGCAAGGAGTCGGACCCCGGGCGGGCCAGCCGGGCACAAGCTGCACGCCTCCTTCGGGAGGCCCTAGGAAAATGGGCACAAGAAAGGCCGCTTTGCCCAGGAACAGCCACAAAGTAGCACAGGACCTGGAGGAGGGCAGAGGAGCCGGGCCTCCACCCTCAGACGGTCACGTTCGGCCCGGCTGCCCCGACGCCCCTGAGGCCCCGGGCTCTGGGCAGAAAGAAGTGGGCCAGCCGCCGAAGCTGCCGCCAAGCTCTTCGGGGAGTGCAGCCGCCCCCGCCGGGACTGGCTCTGTGAAGAGGTGCCGGCCGAGTGTCAGAGTCTCCTGGCCCGGGGCGCCGATACCCCAAAAGAGCTCAGGAAAAGGTGTCCTGAAGCCTGGGGGGGGGGGGGAAATGCAAGCTGCTTGCTGTGGCAGTGGTGAGGGCCCCCAGAACGCAGGGTGTGTCCTGGGCCTGGGCCAAGTCTCCAGGGGAGGGCACGTGCCAGGCTACGTCGTGCTGTGCCAGGTCGGCCTGGGCCGGGCCCTGTGAGGTCAGGAGGCAGAGGACGCAGTGGCCGGCCCAAAAGGGGAGGCAGCTGGTAGGGGGCACCTGGATTTGAACCAGGGACCTCTTGATCTGCAGTCAAATGCTCTACCCCTGAGCTATACCCCCTTCCCCCCAGGGACAGCCTCTATTAGCACCTTTGCGAGCTGCCCGCCACACCCAGTGCCGCTGGATTCCAGAGGCATTGCCAGTGGCTGGGTGAAGCCTCGCCGGGCCCAGCGGGCCGGCTCCGATGCTCCCCGACAGCCCCCAGGCGGGCCTGCGGCCTCTCCGGCTGCCTCTTGGCCCTAGTCCCCAGGACCCACGTGGCCCACTCCCCGGGCACAGAGGACTGCCACGCTGCCTGCAACAGAGGGGGCCCCAAGGTCCCCAGCCCTGTCCCCGAGCTCAACGTTCCAAAGCCTGGTTTGGTCCGGCAGCTCCCGCACGGCCCCGAGACTGGCGCCTGGGCGAGCATGGGCCGAAGGGCCGGTCGTCCTGGCTTTGAAAGGGGCGCGGCCGCGCTGACTTGGGGCAGCCAGCCTCCAGGGTCCCCCTGACTCTCCAAGCAAATGCAGTCCTGCCTCCCGCCCTTGGCAGTGGCTTCCGGGGCTGCCCTTCCCGAGCGCGCCGGTCCCCTCGGGACCCCCGAGCCGCCACTGCGCACCCTGTTTGTGGTGCTGGGAGCAGGCGGGCCGGGCCGGGCCGGGCCGGGCGACACCGGCAGACCTCTGCACTCAGCTTGAAGCCGCCCCACCAAGGGCCACTTTACTCCCGGGCTCCCGTCTCTCGTGGCTGCCAGCCGTCTGGGCCCTCGGTCCCCCTCGGGAGGCAGATCTTGTCCCGGGGACAGCTGCATTAGCCGCCTCTGCCCCATCTGGGAAGCTCCCTGGGCCCCCGCCAGCAGCTTGGAGGGCCCCGAGCCCTGCAGGCTGAGCCAGCAGGCCGTGGGCCTGGCGGCCGGGTGGCCTCGCCGTCCCGCGACTCCCGTGCGCGGGCCTGCGCAGCAGCCAGGCATCTGAGGGGCCTGAGGTCGGCAAGGACCCCGCCCGGGCAAGGAGTCGGACCCCGGGCGGGCCAGCCGGGCACAAGCTGCACGCCTCCTTCGGGAGGCCCTAGGAAAATGGGCACAAGAAAGGCCGCTTTGCCCAGGAACAGCCACAAAGTAGCACAGGACCTGGAGGAGGGCAGAGGAGCCGGGCCTCCACCCTCAGACGGTCACGTTCGGCCCGGCTGCCCCGACGCCCCTGAGGCCCCGGGCCCTGGGCAGAAAGAAGTGGGCCAGCCGCCGAAGCTGCCGCCAAGCTCTTCGGGGAGTGCAGCCGCCCCCGCCGGGACTGGCTCTGTGAAGAGGTGCCGGCCGAGTGTCAGAGTCTCCTGGCCCGGGGCGCCGATACCCCAAAAGAGCTCAGGAAAAGGTGTCCTGAAGCCTGGGGGGCGGGGGGGGGAAATGCCCGCTGCTTGCTGTGGCAGTGGTGAGGGCCCCCAGAACGCAGGGTGTGTCCTGGGCCTGGGCCAAGTCTCCAGGGGAGGGCACGTGCCAGGCTACGTCGTGCTGTGCCAGGTCGGCCTGGGCCGGGCCCCGTGAGGTCAGGAGGCAGAGGACGCAGTGGCAGGCCCAAAAGGGGAGGCAGCTGGTAGGGGGCACCTGGATTTGAACCAGGGACCTCTTGATCTGCAGTCAAATGCTCTACCCCTGAGCTATACCCCCTTCCCCCCAGGGACAGCCTCTATTAGCACCTTTGCGAGCTGCCCGCCACACCCAGTGCCGCTGGATTCCAGAGGCATTGCCAGTGGCTGGGTGAAGCCTCGCCGGGCCCAGCGGGCCGGCTCCGATGCTCCCCGACAGCCCCCAGGCGGGCCTGCGGCCTCTCCGGCTGCCTCTTGGCCCTAGTCCCCAGGACCCACGTGGCCCACTCCCCGGGCACAGAGGACTGCCACGCTGCCTGCAACAGAGGGGGCCCCAAGGTCCCCCAGCCCTGTCCCCGAGCTCAACGTTCCAAAGCCTGGTTTGGTCCGGCAGCTTCCCCACGGCCCCGAGACTGGCGCCTGGGCGAGCATGGGCCGAAGGGCCGGTCGTCCTGGCTTTGAAAGGGGCGCGGCCGCGCTGACCTGGGGCAGCCAGCCTCAAGGGTGCCCCTGACTCTCCAAGCAAATGCAGTCCTGCCTCCAGCCCTTGGCAGTGGCTTCCGGGTCTGCCCTTCCCGAGCGCGCCGGTCCCCTCGGGACCCCCGAGCCGCCACTGCGCACCCTGTTTGTGGTGCTGGGAGCAGGCGGGCCGGGCCGGACCGGGCGACACCGGCAGGCCTCTGCACTCAGCTTGAAGCCGCCCCACCAAGGGCCACTTTACTCCCGGGCTCCCGTCTCTCGTGGCTGCCAGCCGTCTGGGCCCTCGGTCCCCCTCTGGAGGCAGATCTTGTCCCGGGGACAGCTGCATTAGCCGCCTCTGCCCCATCTGGGAAGCTCCCTGGGCCCCCGCCAGCAGCTTGGAGGGCCCCGAGCCCTGCAGGCTGAGCCAGCAGGCCGTGGGCCTGGCGGCCGGGTGGCCTCGCCGTCCCGCGACTCCCGTGCGCGGGCCTGCGCAGCAGCCAGGCATCTGAGGGGCCTGAGGTCGGCAAGGACCCCGCCCGGGCAAGGAGTCGGACCCCGGGCGGGCCAGCCGGGCACAAGCTGCACGCCTCCTTCGGGAGGCCCTAGGAAAATGGGCACAAGAAAGGCCGCTTTGCCCAGGAACAGCCACAAAGTAGCACAGGACCTGGAGGAGGGCAGAGGAGCCGGGCCTCCACCCTCAGACGGTCACGTTCGGCCCGGCTGCCCCGACGCCCCTGAGGCCCCGGGCCCTGGGCAGAAAGAAGTGGGCCAGCCGCCGAAGCTGCCGCCAAGCTCTTCGGGGAGTGCAGCCGCCCCCGCCGGGACTGGCTCTGTGAAGAGGTGCCGGCCGAGTGTCAGAGTCTCCTGGCCCGGGGCGCCGATACCCCAAAAGAGCTCAGGAAAAGGTGTCCTGAAGCCTGGGGGGGGGGGAAATGCAAGCTGCTTGCTGTGGCAGTGGTGAGGGCCCCCAGAACGCAGGGTGTGTCCTGGGCCTGGGCCAAGTCTCCAGGGGAGGGCACGTGCCAGGCTACGTCGTGCTGTGCCAGGTCGGCCTGGGCCGGGCCCTGTGAGGTCAGGAGGCAGAGGACGCAGTGGCCGGCCCAAAAGGGGAGGCAGCTGGTAGGGGGCACCTGGATTTGAACCAGGGACCTCTTGATCTGCAGTCAAATGCTCTACCCCTGAGCTATACCCCCTTCCCCCCAGGGACAGCCTCTATTAGCACCTTTGCGAGCTGCCCGCCACACCCAGTGCCGCTGGATTCCAGAGGCATTGCCAGTGGCTGGGTGAAGCCTCGCCGGGCCCAGCGGGCCGGCTCCGATGCTCCCCGACAGCCCCCAGGCGGGCCTGCGGCCTCTCCGGCTGCCTCTTGGCCCTAGTCCCCAGGACCCACGTGGCCCACTCCCCGGGCACAGAGGACTGCCACGCTGCCTGCAACAGAGGGGGCCCCAAGGTCCCCAGCCCTGTCCCCGAGCTCAACGTTCCAAAGCCTGGTTTGGTCCGGCAGCTCCCGCACGGCCCCGAGACTGGCGCCTGGGCGAGCATGGGCCGAAGGGCCGGTCGTCCTGGCTTTGAAAGGGGCGCGGCCGCGCTGACTTGGGGCAGCCAGCCTCCAGGGTCCCCCTGACTCTCCAAGCAAATGCAGTCCTGCCTCCCGCCCTTGGCAGTGGCTTCCGGGGCTGCCCTTCCCGAGCGCGCCGGTCCCCTCGGGACCCCCGAGCCGCCACTGCGCACCCTGTTTGTGGTGCTGGGAGCAGGCGGGCCGGGCCGGGCCGGGCGACACCGGCAGACCTCTGCACTCAGCTTGAAGCCGCCCCACCAAGGGCCACTTTACTCCCGGGCTCCCGTCTCTCGTGGCTGCCAGCCGTCTGGGCCCTCGGTCCCCCTCGGGAGGCAGATCTTGTCCCGGGGACAGCTGCATTAGCCGCCTCTGCCCCATCTGGGAAGCTCCCTGGGCCCCCGCCAGCAGCTTGGAGGGCCCCGAGCCCTGCAGGCTGAGCCAGCAGGCCGTGGGCCTGGCGGCCGGGTGGCCTCGCCGTCCCGCGACTCCCGTGCGCGGGCCTGCGCAGCAGCCAGGCATCTGAGGGGCCTGAGGTCGGCAAGGACCCCGCCCGGGCAAGGAGTCGGACCCCGGGCGGGCCAGCCGGGCACAAGCTGCACGCCTCCTTCGGGAGGCCCTAGGAAAATGGGCACAAGAAAGGCCGCTTTGCCCAGGAACAGCCACAAAGTAGCACAGGACCTGGAGGAGGGCAGAGGAGCCGGGCCTCCACCCTCAGACGGTCACGTTCGGCCCGGCTGCCCCGACGCCCCTGAGGCCCCGGGCCCTGGGCAGAAAGAAGTGGGCCAGCCGCCGAAGCTGCCGCCAAGCTCTTCGGGGAGTGCAGCCGCCCCCGCCGGGACTGGCTCTGTGAAGAGGTGCCGGCCGAGTGTCAGAGTCTCCTGGCCCGGGGCGCCGATACCCCAAAAGAGCTCAGGAAAAGGTGTCCTGAAGCCTGGGGGGCGGGGGGGGGAAATGCCCGCTGCTTGCTGTGGCAGTGGTGAGGGCCCCCAGAACGCAGGGTGTGTCCTGGGCCTGGGCCAAGTCTCCAGGGGAGGGCACGTGCCAGGCTACGTCGTGCTGTGCCAGGTCCGCCTGGGCCGGGCCCCGTGAGGTCAGGAGGCAGAGGACGCAGTGGCAGGCCCAAAAGGGGAGGCAGCTGGTAGGGGGCACCTGGATTTGAACCAGGGACCTCTTGATCTGCAGTCAAATGCTCTACCCCTGAGCTATACCCCCTTCCCCCCAGGGACAGCCTCTATTAGCACCTTTGCGAGCTGCCCGCCACACCCAGTGCCGCTGGATTCCAGAGGCATTGCCAGTGGCTGGGTGAAGCCTCGCCGGGCCCAGCGGGCCGGCTCCGATGCTCCCCGACAGCCCCCAGGCGGGCCTGCGGCCTCTCCGGCTGCCTCTTGGCCCTAGTCCCCAGGACCCACGTGGCCCACTCCCCGGGCACAGAGGACTGCCACGCTGCCTGCAACAGAGGGGGCCCCAAGGTCCCCCAGCCCTGTCCCCGAGCTCAACGTTCCAAAGCCTGGTTTGGTCCGGCAGCTTCCCCACGGCCCCGAGACTGGCGCCTGGGCGAGCATGGGCCGAAGGGCCGGTCGTCCTGGCTTTGAAAGGGGCGCGGCCGCGCTGACCTGGGGCAGCCAGCCTCAAGGGTGCCCCTGACTCTCCAAGCAAATGCAGTCCTGCCTCCAGCCCTTGGCAGTGGCTTCCGGGTCTGCCCTTCCCGAGCGCGCCGGTCCCCTCGGGACCCCCGAGCCGCCACTGCGCACCCTGTTTGTGGTGCTGGGAGCAGGCGGGCCGGGCCGGACCGGGCGACACCGGCAGGCCTCTGCACTCAGCTTGAAGCCGCCCCACCAAGGGCCACTTTACTCCCGGGCTCCCGTCTCTCGTGGCTGCCAGCCGTCTGGGCCCTCGGTCCCCCTCGGGAGGCAGATCTTGTCCCGGGGACAGCTGCATTAGCCGCCTCTGCCCCATCTGGGAAGCTCCCTGGGCCCCCGCCAGCAGCTTGGAGGGCCCCGAGCCCTGCAGGCTGAGCCAGCAGGCCGTGGGCCTGGCGGCCGGGTGGCCTCGCCGTCCCGCGACTCCCGTGCGCGGGCCTGCGCAGCAGCCAGGCATCTGAGGGGCCTGAGGTCGGCAAGGACCCCGCCCGGGCAAGGAGTCGGACCCCGGGCGGGCCAGCCGGGCACAAGCTGCACGCCTCCTTCGGGAGGCCCTAGGAAAATGGGCACAAGAAAGGCCGCTTTGCCCAGGAACAGCCACAAAGTAGCACAGGACCTGGAGGAGGGCAGAGGAGCCGGGCCTCCACCCTCAGACGGTCACGTTCGGCCCGGCTGCCCCGACGCCCCTGAGGCCCCGGGCCCTGGGCAGAAAGAAGTGGGCCAGCCGCCGAAGCTGCCGCCAAGCTCTTCGGGGAGTGCAGCCGCCCCCGCCGGGACTGGCTCTGTGAAGAGGTGCCGGCCGAGTGTCAGAGTCTCCTGGCCCGGGGCGCCGATACCCCAAAAGAGCTCAGGAAAAGGTGTCCTGAAGCCTGGGGGGGGGGGGGAAATGCAAGCTGCTTGCTGTGGCAGTGGTGAGGGCCCCCAGAACGCAGGGTGTGTCCTGGGCCTGGGCCAAGTCTCCAGGGGAGGGCACGTGCCAGGCTACGTCGTGCTGTGCCAGGTCGGCCTGGGCCGGGCCCTGTGAGGTCAGGAGGCAGAGGACGCAGTGGCCGGCCCAAAAGGGGAGGCAGCTGGTAGGGGGCACCTGGATTTGAACCAGGGACCTCTTGATCTGCAGTCAAATGCTCTACCCCTGAGCTATACCCCCTTCCCCCCAGGGACAGCCTCTATTAGCACCTTTGCGAGCTGCCCGCCACACCCAGTGCCGCTGGATTCCAGAGGCATTGCCAGTGGCTGGGTGAAGCCTCGCCGGGCCCAGCGGGCCGGCTCCGATGCTCCCCGACAGCCCCCAGGCGGGCCTGCGGCCTCTCCGGCTGCCTCTTGGCCCTAGTCCCCAGGACCCACGTGGCCCACTCCCCGGGCACAGAGGACTGCCACGCTGCCTGCAACAGAGGGGGCCCCAAGGTCCCCAGCCCTGTCCCCGAGCTCAACGTTCCAAAGCCTGGTTTGGTCCGGCAGCTCCCGCACGGCCCCGAGACTGGCGCCTGGGCGAGCATGGGCCGAAGGGCCGGTCGTCCTGGCTTTGAAAGGGGCGCGGCCGCGCTGACTTGGGGCAGCCAGCCTCCAGGGTCCCCCTGACTCTCCAAGCAAATGCAGTCCTGCCTCCCGCCCTTGGCAGTGGCTTCCGGGGCTGCCCTTCCCGAGCGCGCCGGTCCCCTCGGGACCCCCGAGCCGCCACTGCGCACCCTGTTTGTGGTGCTGGGAGCAGGCGGGCCGGGCCGGGCCGGGCGACACCGGCAGGCCTCTGCACTCAGCTTGAAGCCGCCCCACCAAGGGCCACTTTACTCCCGGGCTCCCGTCTCTCGTGGCTGCCAGCCGTCTGGGCCCTCGGTCCCCCTCGGGAGGCAGATCTTGTCCCGGGGACAGCTGCATTAGCCGCCTCTGCCCCATCTGGGAAGCTCCCTGGGCCCCCGCCAGCAGCTTGGAGGGCCCCGAGCCCTGCAGGCTGAGCCAGCAGGCCGTGGGCCTGGCGGCCGGGTGGCCTCGCCGTCCCGCGACTCCCGTGCGCGGGCCTGCGCAGCAGCCAGGCATCTGAGGGGCCTGAGGTCGGCCAGGACCCCGCCCGGGCAAGGAGTCGGACCCCGGGCGGGCCAGCCGGGCACAAGCTGCACGCCTCCTTCGGGAGGCCCTAGGAAAATGGGCACAAGAAAGGCCGCTTTGCCCAGGAACAGCCACAAAGTAGCACAGGACCTGGAGGAGGGCAGAGGAGCCGGGCCTCCACCCTCAGACGGTCACGTTCGGCCCGGCTGCCCCGACGCCCCTGAGGCCCCGGGCCCTGGGCAGAAAGAAGTGGGCCAGCCGCCGAAGCTGCCGCCAAGCTCTTCGGGGAGTGCAGCCGCCCCCGCCGGGACTGGCTCTGTGAAGAGGTGCCGGCCGAGTGTCAGAGTCTCCTGGCCCGGGGCGCCGATACCCCAAAAGAGCTCAGGAAAAGGTGTCCTGAAGCCTGGGGGGCGGGGGGGGGAAATGCCCGCTGCTTGCTGTGGCAGTGGTGAGGGCCCCCAGAACGCAGGGTGTGTCCTGGGCCTGGGCCAAGTCTCCAGGGGAGGGCACGTGCCAGGCTACGTCGTGCTGTGCCAGGTCGGCCTGGGCCGGGCCCCGTGAGGTCAGGAGGCAGAGGACGCAGTGGCAGGCCCAAAAGGGGAGGCAGCTGGTAGGGGGCACCTGGATTTGAACCAGGGACCTCTTGATCTGCAGTCAAATGCTCTACCCCTGAGCTATACCCCCTTCCCCCCAGGGACAGCCTCTATTAGCACCTTTGCGAGCTGCCCGCCACACCCAGTGCCGCTGGATTCCAGAGGCATTGCCAGTGGCTGGGTGAAGCCTCGCCGGGCCCAGCGGGCCGGCTCCGATGCTCCCCGACAGCCCCCAGGCGGGCCTGCGGCCTCTCCGGCTGCCTCTTGGCCCTAGTCCCCAGGACCCACGTGGCCCACTCCCCGGGCACAGAGGACTGCCACGCTGCCTGCAACAGAGGGGGCCCCAAGGTCCCCCAGCCCTGTCCCCGAGCTCAACGTTCCAAAGCCTGGTTTGGTCCGGCAGCTTCCCCACGGCCCCGAGACTGGCGCCTGGGCGAGCATGGGCCGAAGGGCCGGTCGTCCTGGCTTTGAAAGGGGCGCGGCCGCGCTGACCTGGGGCAGCCAGCCTCAAGGGTGCCCCTGACTCTCCAAGCAAATGCAGTCCTGCCTCCAGCCCTTGGCAGTGGCTTCCGGGTCTGCCCTTCCCGAGCGCGCCGGTCCCCTCGGGACCCCCGAGCCGCCACTGCGCACCCTGTTTGTGGTGCTGGGAGCAGGCGGGCCGGGCCGGACCGGGCGACACCGGCAGGCCTCTGCACTCAGCTTGAAGCCGCCCCACCAAGGGCCACTTTACTCCCGGGCTCCCGTCTCTCGTGGCTGCCAGCCGTCTGGGCCCTCGGTCCCCCTCGGGAGGCAGATCTTGTCCCGGGGACAGCTGCATTAGCCGCCTCTGCCCCATCTGGGAAGCTCCCTGGGCCCCCGCCAGCAGCTTGGAGGGCCCCGAGCCCTGCAGGCTGAGCCAGCAGGCCGTGGGCCTGGCGGCCGGGTGGCCTCGCCGTCCCGCGACTCCCGTGCGCGGGCCTGCGCAGCAGCCAGGCATCTGAGGGGCCTGAGGTCGGCAAGGACCCCGCCCGGGCAAGGAGTCGGACCCCGGGCGGGCCAGCCGGGCACAAGCTGCACGCCTCCTTCGGGAGGCCCTAGGAAAATGGGCACAAGAAAGGCCGCTTTGCCCAGGAACAGCCACAAAGTAGCACAGGACCTGGAGGAGGGCAGAGGAGCCGGGCCTCCACCCTCAGACGGTCACGTTCGGCCCGGCTGCCCCGACGCCCCTGAGGCCCCGGGCCCTGGGCAGAAAGAAGTGGGCCAGCCGCCGAAGCTGCCGCCAAGCTCTTCGGGGAGTGCAGCCGCCCCCGCCGGGACTGGCTCTGTGAAGAGGTGCCGGCCGAGTGTCAGAGTCTCCTGGCCCGGGGCGCCGATACCCCAAAAGAGCTCAGGAAAAGGTGTCCTGAAGCCTGGGGGGGGGGGGGAAATGCAAGCTGCTTGCTGTGGCAGTGGTGAGGGCCCCCAGAACGCAGGGTGTGTCCTGGGCCTGGGCCAAGTCTCCAGGGGAGGGCACGTGCCAGGCTACGTCGTGCTGTGCCAGGTCGGCCTGGGCCGGGCCCTGTGAGGTCAGGAGGCAGAGGACGCAGTGGCCGGCCCAAAAGGGGAGGCAGCTGGTAGGGGGCACCTGGATTTGAACCAGGGACCTCTTGATCTGCAGTCAAATGCTCTACCCCTGAGCTATACCCCCTTCCCCCCAGGGACAGCCTCTATTAGCACCTTTGCGAGCTGCCCGCCACACCCAGTGCCGCTGGATTCCAGAGGCATTGCCAGTGGCTGGGTGAAGCCTCGCCGGGCCCAGCGGGCCGGCTCCGATGCTCCCCGACAGCCCCCAGGCGGGCCTGCGGCCTCTCCGGCTGCCTCTTGGCCCTAGTCCCCAGGACCCACGTGGCCCACTCCCCGGGCACAGAGGACTGCCACGCTGCCTGCAACAGAGGGGGCCCCAGGTCCCCAGCCCTGTCCCCGAGCTCAACGTTCCAAAGCCTGGTTTGGTCCGGCAGCTCCCGCACGGCCCCGAGACTGGCGCCTGGGCGAGCATGGGCCGAAGGGCCGGTCGTCCTGGCTTTGAAAGGGGCGCGGCCGCGCTGACTTGGGGCAGCCAGCCTCCAGGGTCCCCCTGACTCTCCAAGCAAATGCAGTCCTGCCTCCCGCCCTTGGCAGTGGCTTCCGGGGCTGCCCTTCCCGAGCGCGCCGGTCCCCTCGGGACCCCCGAGCCGCCACTGCGCACCCTGTTTGTGGTGCTGGGAGCAGGCGGGCCGGGCCGGGCCGGGCGACACCGGCAGGCCTCTGCACTCAGCTTGAAGCCGCCCCACCAAGGGCCACTTTACTCCCGGGCTCCCGTCTCTCGTGGCTGCCAGCCGTCTGGGCCCTCGGTCCCCCTCGGGAGGCAGATCTTGTCCCGGGGACAGCTGCATTAGCCGCCTCTGCCCCATCTGGGAAGCTCCCTGGGCCCCCGCCAGCAGCTTGGAGGGCCCCGAGCCCTGCAGGCTGAGCCAGCAGGCCGTGGGCCTGGCGGCCGGGTGGCCTCGCCGTCCCGCGACTCCCGTGCGCGGGCCTGCGCAGCAGCCAGGCATCTGAGGGGCCTGAGGTCGGCAAGGACCCCGCCCGGGCAAGGAGTCGGACCCCGGGCGGGCCAGCCGGGCACAAGCTGCACGCCTCCTTCGGGAGGCCCTAGGAAAATGGGCACAAGAAAGGCCGCTTTGCCCAGGAACAGCCACAAAGTAGCACAGGACCTGGAGGAGGGCAGAGGAGCCGGGCCTCCACCCTCAGACGGTCACGTTCGGCCCGGCTGCCCCGACGCCCCTGAGGCCCCGGGCCCTGGGCAGAAAGAAGTGGGCCAGCCGCCGAAGCTGCCGCCAAGCTCTTCGGGGAGTGCAGCCGCCCCCGCCGGGACTGGCTCTGTGAAGAGGTGCCGGCCGAGTGTCAGAGTCTCCTGGCCCGGGGCGCCGATACCCCAAAAGAGCTCAGGAAAAGGTGTCCTGAAGCCTGGGGGGGGGGGGAAATGCAAGCTGCTTGCTGTGGCAGTGGTGAGGGCCCCCAGAACGCAGGGTGTGTCCTGGGCCTGGGCCAAGTCTCCAGGGGAGGGCACGTGCCAGGCTACGTCGTGCTGTGCCAGGTCGGCCTGGGCCGGGCCCTGTGAGGTCAGGAGGCAGAGGACGCAGTGGCCGGCCCAAAAGGGGAGGCAGCTGGTAGGGGGCACCTGGATTTGAACCAGGGACCTCTTGATCTGCAGTCAAATGCTCTACCCCTGAGCTATACCCCCTTCCCCCCAGGGACAGCCTCTATTAGCACCTTTGCGAGCTGCCCGCCACACCCAGTGCCGCTGGATTCCAGAGGCATTGCCAGTGGCTGGGTGAAGCCTCGCCGGGCCCAGCGGGCCGGCTCCGATGCTCCCCGACAGCCCCCAGGCGGGCCTGCGGCCTCTCCGGCTGCCTCTTGGCCCTAGTCCCCAGGACCCACGTGGCCCACTCCCCGGGCACAGAGGACTGCCACGCTGCCTGCAACAGAGGGGGCCCCAAGGTCCCCAGCCCTGTCCCCGAGCTCAACGTTCCAAAGCCTGGTTTGGTCCGGCAGCTCCCGCACGGCCCCGAGACTGGCGCCTGGGCGAGCATGGGCCGAAGGGCCGGTCGTCCTGGCTTTGAAAGGGGCGCGGCCGCGCTGACTTGGGGCAGCCAGCCTCCAGGGTCCCCCTGACTCTCCAAGCAAATGCAGTCCTGCCTCCCGCCCTTGGCAGTGGCTTCCGGGGCTGCCCTTCCCGAGCGCGCCGGTCCCCTCGGGACCCCCGAGCCGCCACTGCGCACCCTGTTTGTGGTGCTGGGAGCAGGCGGGCCGGGCCGGGCCGGGCGACACCGGCAGGCCTCTGCACTCAGCTTGAAGCCGCCCCACCAAGGGCCACTTTACTCCCGGGCTCCCGTCTCTCGTGGCTGCCAGCCGTCTGGGCCCTCGGTCCCCCTCGGGAGGCAGATCTTGTCCCGGGGACAGCTGCATTAGCCGCCTCTGCCCCATCTGGGAAGCTCCCTGGGCCCCCGCCAGCAGCTTGGAGGGCCCCGAGCCCTGCAGGCTGAGCCAGCAGGCCGTGGGCCTGGCGGCCGGGTGGCCTCGCCGTCCCGCGACTCCCGTGCGCGGGCCTGCGCAGCAGCCAGGCATCTGAGGGGCCTGAGGTCGGCCAGGACCCCGCCCGGGCAAGGAGTCGGACCCCGGGCGGGCCACCGGGCACAAGCTGCACGCCTCCTTCGGGAGGCCCTAGGAAAATGGGCACAAGAAAGGCCGCTTTGCCCAGGAACAGCCACAAAGTAGCACAGGACCTGGAGGAGGGCAGAGGAGCCGGGCCTACACCCTCAGACGGTCACGTTCGGCCCGGCTGCCCCGACGCCCCTGAGGCCCCGGGCCCTGGGCAGAAAGAAGTGGGCCAGCCGCCGAAGCTGCCGCCCAGCTCTTCGGGCGAGGGCAGCCGCCCCCGCCGGGACTGGCTCTGTGAAGAGGTGCCGGCCGAGTGTCAGAGTCTCCTGGCCCGGGGCGCCGATACCCCGAAAGAGCTCAGGAAAAGGTGTCCTGAAGCCTGGGGGGCGGGGGGGGGGAAATGCCCGCTGCTTGCTGTGGCAGTGGTGAGGGCCCCCAGAACGCAGGGTGTGTCCTGGGCCTGGGCCAAGTCTCCAGGGGAGGGCATGTGCCAGGCTACGTCGTGCTGTGCCAGGTCGGCCTGGGCCGGGCCCCGTGAGGTCAGGAGGCAGAGGACGCAGTGGCAGGCCCAAAAGGGGAGGCAGCTGGTAGGGGGCACCTGGATTTGAACCAGGGACCTCTTGATCTGCAGTCAAATGCTCTACCCCTGAGCTATACCCCCTTCCCCCCAGGGACAGCCTCTATTAGCACCTTTGCGAGCTGCCCGCCACACCCAGTGCCGCTGGATTCCAGAGGCATTGCCAGTGGCTGGGTGAAGCCTCGCCGGGCCCAGCGGGCCGGCTCCGATGCTCCCCGACAGCCCCCAGGCGGGCCTGCGGCCTCTCCGGCTGCCTCTTGGCCCTAGTCCCCAGGACCCACGTGGCCCACTCCCCGGGCACAGAGGACTGCCACGCTGCCTGCAACAGAGGGGGCCCCAAGGTCCCCCAGCCCTGTCCCCGAGCTCAACGTTCCAAAGCCTGGTTTGGTCCGGCAGCTTCCCCACGGCCCCGAGACTGGCGCCTGGGCGAGCATGGGCCGAAGGGCCGGTCGTCCTGGCTTTGAAAGGGGCGCGGCCGCGCTGACCTGGGGCAGCCAGCCTCAAGGGTGCCCCTGACTCTCCAAGCAAATGCAGTCCTGCCTCCAGCCCTTGGCAGTGGCTTCCGGGTCTGCCCTTCCCGAGCGCGCCGGTCCCCTCGGGACCCCCGAGCCGCCACTGCGCACCCTGTTTGTGGTGCTGGGAGCAGGCGGGCCGGGCCGGACCGGGCGACACCGGCAGGCCTCTGCACTCAGCTTGAAGCCGCCCCACCAAGGGCCACTTTACTCCCGGGCTCCCGTCTCTCGTGGCTGCCAGCCGTCTGGGCCCTCGGTCCCCCTCGGGAGGCAGATCTTGTCCCGGGGACAGCTGCATTAGCCGCCTCTGCCCCATCTGGGAAGCTCCCTGGGCCCCCGCCAGCAGCTTGGAGGGCCCCGAGCCCTGCAGGCTGAGCCAGCAGGCCGTGGGCCTGGCGGCCGGGTGGCCTCGCCGTCCCGCGACTCCCGTGCGCGGGCCTGCGCAGCAGCCAGGCATCTGAGGGGCCTGAGGTCGGCAAGGACCCCGCCCGGGCAAGGAGTCGGACCCCGGGCGGGCCAGCCGGGCACAAGCTGCACGCCTCCTTCGGGAGGCCCTAGGAAAATGGGCACAAGAAAGGCCGCTTTGCCCAGGAACAGCCACAAAGTAGCACAGGACCTGGAGGAGGGCAGAGGAGCCGGGCCTCCACCCTCAGACGGTCACGTTCGGCCCGGCTGCCCCGACGCCCCTGAGGCCCCGGGCCCTGGGCAGAAAGAAGTGGGCCAGCCGCCGAAGCTGCCGCCAAGCTCTTCGGGGAGTGCAGCCGCCCCCGCCGGGACTGGCTCTGTGAAGAGGTGCCGGCCGAGTGTCAGAGTCTCCTGGCCCGGGGCGCCGATACCCCAAAAGAGCTCAGGAAAAGGTGTCCTGAAGCCTGGGGGGCGGGGGGGGGAAATGCCCGCTGCTTGCTGTGGCAGTGGTGAGGGCCCCCAGAACGCAGGGTGTGTCCTGGGCCTGGGCCAAGTCTCCAGGGGAGGGCACGTGCCAGGCTACGTCGTGCTGTGCCAGGTCGGCCTGGGCCGGGCCCCGTGAGGTCAGGAGGCAGAGGACGAAGTGGCAGGCCCAAAAGGGGAGGCAGCTGGTAGGGGGCACCTGGATTTGAACCAGGGACCTCTTGATCTGCAGTCAAATGCTCTACCCCTGAGCTATACCCCCTTCCCCCCAGGGACAGCCTCTATTAGCACCTTTGCGAGCTGCCCGCCACACCCAGTGCCGCTGGATTCCAGAGGCATTGCCAGTGGCTGGGTGAAGCCTCGCCGGGCCCAGCGGGCCGGCTCCGATGCTCCCCGACAGCCCCCAGGCGGGCCTGCGGCCTCTCCGGCTGCCTCTTGGCCCTAGTCCCCAGGACCCACGTGGCCCACTCCCCGGGCACAGAGGACTGCCACGCTGCCTGCAACAGAGGGGGCCCCAAGGTCCCCCAGCCCTGTCCCCGAGCTCAACGTTCCAAAGCCTGGTTTGGTCCGGCAGCTTCCCCACGGCCCCGAGACTGGCGCCTGGGCGAGCATGGGCCGAAGGGCCGGTCGTCCTGGCTTTGAAAGGGGCGCGGCCGCGCTGACCTGGGGCAGCCAGCCTCAAGGGTGCCCCTGACTCTCCAAGCAAATGCAGTCCTGCCTCCAGCCCTTGGCAGTGGCTTCCGGGTCTGCCCTTCCCGAGCGCGCCGGTCCCCTCGGGACCCCCGAGCCGCCACTGCGCACCCTGTTTGTGGTGCTGGGAGCAGGCGGGCCGGGCCGGACCGGGCGACACCGGCAGGCCTCTGCACTCAGCTTGAAGCCGCCCCACCAAGGGCCACTTTACTCCCGGGCTCCCGTCTCTCGTGGCTGCCAGCCGTCTGGGCCCTCGGTCCCCCTCGGGAGGCAGATCTTGTCCCGGGGACAGCTGCATTAGCCGCCTCTGCCCCATCTGGGAAGCTCCCTGGGCCCCCGCCAGCAGCTTGGAGGGCCCCGAGCCCTGCAGGCTGAGCCAGCAGGCCGTGGGCCTGGCGGCCGGGTGGCCTCGCCGTCCCGCGACTCCCGTGCGCGGGCCTGCGCAGCAGCCAGGCATCTGAGGGGCCTGAGGTCGGCAAGGACCCCGCCCGGGCAAGGAGTCGGACCCCGGGCGGGCCAGCCGGGCACAAGCTGCACGCCTCCTTCGGGAGGCCCTAGGAAAATGGGCACAAGAAAGGCCGCTTTGCCCAGGAACAGCCACAAAGTAGCACAGGACCTGGAGGAGGGCAGAGGAGCCGGGCCTCCACCCTCAGACGGTCACGTTCGGCCCGGCTGCCCCGACGCCCCTGAGGCCCCGGGCCCTGGGCAGAAAGAAGTGGGCCAGCCGCCGAAGCTGCCGCCAAGCTCTTCGGGGAGTGCAGCCGCCCCCGCCGGGACTGGCTCTGTGAAGAGGTGCCGGCCGAGTGTCAGAGTCTCCTGGCCCGGGGCGCCGATACCCCAAAAGAGCTCAGGAAAAGGTGTCCTGAAGCCTGGGGGGGGGGGGGGAAATGCAAGCTGCTTGCTGTGGCAGTGGTGAGGGCCCCCAGAACGCAGGGTGTGTCCTGGGCCTGGGCCAAGTCTCCAGGGGAGGGCACGTGCCAGGCTACGTCGTGCTGTGCCAGGTCGGCCTGGGCCGGGCCCTGTGAGGTCAGGAGGCAGAGGACGCAGTGGCCGGCCCAAAAGGGGAGGCAGCTGGTAGGGGGCACCTGGATTTGAACCAGGGACCTCTTGATCTGCAGTCAAATGCTCTACCCCTGAGCTATACCCCCTTCCCCCCAGGGACAGCCTCTATTAGCACCTTTGCGAGCTGCCCGCCACACCCAGTGCCGCTGGATTCCAGAGGCATTGCCAGTGGCTGGGTGAAGCCTCGCCGGGCCCAGCGGGCCGGCTCCGATGCTCCCCGACAGCCCCCAGGCGGGCCTGCGGCCTCTCCGGCTGCCTCTTGGCCCTAGTCCCCAGGACCCACGTGGCCCACTCCCCGGGCACAGAGGACTGCCACGCTGCCTGCAACAGAGGGGGCCCCAGGTCCCCAGCCCTGTCCCCGAGCTCAACGTTCCAAAGCCTGGTTTGGTCCGGCAGCTCCCGCACGGCCCCGAGACTGGCGCCTGGGCGAGCATGGGCCGAAGGGCCGGTCGTCCTGGCTTTGAAAGGGGCGCGGCCGCGCTGACTTGGGGCAGCCAGCCTCCAGGGTCCCCCTGACTCTCCAAGCAAATGCAGTCCTGCCTCCCGCCCTTGGCAGTGGCTTCCGGGGCTGCCCTTCCCGAGCGCGCCGGTCCCCTCGGGACCCCCGAGCCGCCACTGCGCACCCTGTTTGTGGTGCTGGGAGCAGGCGGGCCGGGCCGGGCCGGGCGACACCGGCAGGCCTCTGCACTCAGCTTGAAGCCGCCCCACCAAGGGCCACTTTACTCCCGGGCTCCCGTCTCTCGTGGCTGCCAGCCGTCTGGGCCCTCGGTCCCCCTCGGGAGGCAGATCTTGTCCCGGGGACAGCTGCATTAGCCGCCTCTGCCCCATCTGGGAAGCTCCCTGGGCCCCCGCCAGCAGCTTGGAGGGCCCCGAGCCCTGCAGGCTGAGCCAGCAGGCCGTGGGCCTGGCGGCCGGGTGGCCTCGCCGTCCCGCGACTCCCGTGCGCGGGCCTGCGCAGCAGCCAGGCATCTGAGGGGCCTGAGGTCGGCAAGGACCCCGCCCGGGCAAGGAGTCGGACCCCGGGCGGGCCAGCCGGGCACAAGCTGCACGCCTCCTTCGGGAGGCCCTAGGAAAATGGGCACAAGAAAGGCCGCTTTGCCCAGGAACAGCCACAAAGTAGCACAGGACCTGGAGGAGGGCAGAGGAGCCGGGCCTCCACCCTCAGACGGTCACGTTCGGCCCGGCTGCCCCGACGCCCCTGAGGCCCCGGGCCCTGGGCAGAAAGAAGTGGGCCAGCCGCCGAAGCTGCCGCCAAGCTCTTCGGGGAGTGCAGCCGCCCCCGCCGGGACTGGCTCTGTGAAGAGGTGCCGGCCGAGTGTCAGAGTCTCCTGGCCCGGGGCGCCGATACCCCAAAAGAGCTCAGGAAAAGGTGTCCTGAAGCCTGGGGGGGGGGGGAAATGCAAGCTGCTTGCTGTGGCAGTGGTGAGGGCCCCCAGAACGCAGGGTGTGTCCTGGGCCTGGGCCAAGTCTCCAGGGGAGGGCACGTGCCAGGCTACGTCGTGCTGTGCCAGGTCGGCCTGGGCCGGGCCCTGTGAGGTCAGGAGGCAGAGGACGCAGTGGCCGGCCCAAAAGGGGAGGCAGCTGGTAGGGGGCACCTGGATTTGAACCAGGGACCTCTTGATCTGCAGTCAAATGCTCTACCCCTGAGCTATACCCCCTTCCCCCCAGGGACAGCCTCTATTAGCACCTTTGCGAGCTGCCCGCCACACCCAGTGCCGCTGGATTCCAGAGGCATTGCCAGTGGCTGGGTGAAGCCTCGCCGGGCCCAGCGGGCCGGCTCCGATGCTCCCCGACAGCCCCCAGGCGGGCCTGCGGCCTCTCCGGCTGCCTCTTGGCCCTAGTCCCCAGGACCCACGTGGCCCACTCCCCGGGCACAGAGGACTGCCACGCTGCCTGCAACAGAGGGGGCCCCAAGGTCCCCAGCCCTGTCCCCGAGCTCAACGTTCCAAAGCCTGGTTTGGTCCGGCAGCTCCCGCACGGCCCCGAGACTGGCGCCTGGGCGAGCATGGGCCGAAGGGCCGGTCGTCCTGGCTTTGAAAGGGGCGCGGCCGCGCTGACTTGGGGCAGCCAGCCTCCAGGGTCCCCCTGACTCTCCAAGCAAATGCAGTCCTGCCTCCCGCCCTTGGCAGTGGCTTCCGGGGCTGCCCTTCCCGAGCGCGCCGGTCCCCTCGGGACCCCCGAGCCGCCACTGCGCACCCTGTTTGTGGTGCTGGGAGCAGGCGGGCCGGGCCGGGCCGGGCGACACCGGCAGGCCTCTGCACTCAGCTTGAAGCCGCCCCACCAAGGGCCACTTTACTCCCGGGCTCCCGTCTCTCGTGGCTGCCAGCCGTCTGGGCCCTCGGTCCCCCTCGGGAGGCAGATCTTGTCCCGGGGACAGCTGCATTAGCCGCCTCTGCCCCATCTGGGAAGCTCCCTGGGCCCCCGCCAGCAGCTTGGAGGGCCCCGAGCCCTGCAGGCTGAGCCAGCAGGCCGTGGGCCTGGCGGCCGGGTGGCCTCGCCGTCCCGCGACTCCCGTGCGCGGGCCTGCGCAGCAGCCAGGCATCTGAGGGGCCTGAGGTCGGCCAGGACCCCGCCCGGGCAAGGAGTCGGACCCCGGGCGGGCCACCGGGCACAAGCTGCACGCCTCCTTCGGGAGGCCCTAGGAAAATGGGCACAAGAAAGGCCGCTTTGCCCAGGAACAGCCACAAAGTAGCACAGGACCTGGAGGAGGGCAGAGGAGCCGGGCCTCCACCCTCAGACGGTCACGTTCGGCCCGGCTGCCCCGACGCCCCTGAGGCCCCGGGCCCTGGGCAGAAAGAAGTGGGCCAGCCGCCGAAGCTGCCGCCCAGCTCTTCGGGCGAGGGCAGCCGCCCCCGCCGGGACTGGCTCTGTGAAGAGGTGCCGGCCGAGTGTCAGAGTCTCCTGGCCCGGGGCGCCGATACCCCGAAAGAGCTCAGGAAAAGGTGTCCTGAAGCCTGGGGGGCGGGGGGGGGGAAATGCCCGCTGCTTGCTGTGGCAGTGGTGAGGGCCCCCAGAACGCAGGGTGTGTCCTGGGCCTGGGCCAAGTCTCCAGGGGAGGGCATGTGCCAGGCTACGTCGTGCTGTGCCAGGTCGGCCTGGGCCGGGCCCCGTGAGGTCAGGAGGCAGAGGACGCAGTGGCAGGCCCAAAAGGGGAGGCAGCTGGTAGGGGGCACCTGGATTTGAACCAGGGACCTCTTGATCTGCAGTCAAATGCTCTACCCCTGAGCTATACCCCCTTCCCCCCAGGGACAGCCTCTATTAGCACCTTTGCGAGCTGCCCGCCACACCCAGTGCCGCTGGATTCCAGAGGCATTGCCAGTGGCTGGGTGAAGCCTCGCCGGGCCCAGCGGGCCGGCTCCGATGCTCCCCGACAGCCCCCAGGCGGGCCTGCGGCCTCTCCGGCTGCCTCTTGGCCCTAGTCCCCAGGACCCACGTGGCCCACTCCCCGGGCACAGAGGACTGCCACGCTGCCTGCAACAGAGGGGGCCCCAAGGTCCCCCAGCCCTGTCCCCGAGCTCAACGTTCCAAAGCCTGGTTTGGTCCGGCAGCTTCCCCACGGCCCCGAGACTGGCGCCTGGGCGAGCATGGGCCGAAGGGCCGGTCGTCCTGGCTTTGAAAGGGGCGCGGCCGCGCTGACCTGGGGCAGCCAGCCTCAAGGGTGCCCCTGACTCTCCAAGCAAATGCAGTCCTGCCTCCAGCCCTTGGCAGTGGCTTCCGGGTCTGCCCTTCCCGAGCGCGCCGGTCCCCTCGGGACCCCCGAGCCGCCACTGCGCACCCTGTTTGTGGTGCTGGGAGCAGGCGGGCCGGGCCGGACCGGGCGACACCGGCAGGCCTCTGCACTCAGCTTGAAGCCGCCCCACCAAGGGCCACTTTACTCCCGGGCTCCCGTCTCTCGTGGCTGCCAGCCGTCTGGGCCCTCGGTCCCCCTCGGGAGGCAGATCTTGTCCCGGGGACAGCTGCATTAGCCGCCTCTGCCCCATCTGGGAAGCTCCCTGGGCCCCCGCCAGCAGCTTGGAGGGCCCCGAGCCCTGCAGGCTGAGCCAGCAGGCCGTGGGCCTGGCGGCCGGGTGGCCTCGCCGTCCCGCGACTCCCGTGCGCGGGCCTGCGCAGCAGCCAGGCATCTGAGGGGCCTGAGGTCGGCAAGGACCCCGCCCGGGCAAGGAGTCGGACCCCGGGCGGGCCAGCCGGGCACAAGCTGCACGCCTCCTTCGGGAGGCCCTAGGAAAATGGGCACAAGAAAGGCCGCTTTGCCCAGGAACAGCCACAAAGTAGCACAGGACCTGGAGGAGGGCAGAGGAGCCGGGCCTCCACCCTCAGACGGTCACGTTCGGCCCGGCTGCCCCGACGCCCCTGAGGCCCCGGGCCCTGGGCAGAAAGAAGTGGGCCAGCCGCCGAAGCTGCCGCCAAGCTCTTCGGGGAGTGCAGCCGCCCCCGCCGGGACTGGCTCTGTGAAGAGGTGCCGGCCGAGTGTCAGAGTCTCCTGGCCCGGGGCGCCGATACCCCAAAAGAGCTCAGGAAAAGGTGTCCTGAAGCCTGGGGGGGGGGGGAAATGCAAGCTGCTTGCTGTGGCAGTGGTGAGGGCCCCCAGAACGCAGGGTGTGTCCTGGGCCTGGGCCAAGTCTCCAGGGGAGGGCACGTGCCAGGCTACGTCGTGCTGTGCCAGGTCGGCCTGGGCCGGGCCCTGTGAGGTCAGGAGGCAGAGGACGCAGTGGCCGGCCCAAAAGGGGAGGCAGCTGGTAGGGGGCACCTGGATTTGAACCAGGGACCTCTTGATCTGCAGTCAAATGCTCTACCCCTGAGCTATACCCCCTTCCCCCCAGGGACAGCCTCTATTAGCACCTTTGCGAGCTGCCCGCCACACCCAGTGCCGCTGGATTCCAGAGGCATTGCCAGTGGCTGGGTGAAGCCTCGCCGGGCCCAGCGGGCCGGCTCCGATGCTCCCCGACAGCCCCCAGGCGGGCCTGCGGCCTCTCCGGCTGCCTCTTGGCCCTAGTCCCCAGGACCCACGTGGCCCACTCCCCGGGCACAGAGGACTGCCACGCTGCCTGCAACAGAGGGGGCCCCAAGGTCCCCAGCCCTGTCCCCGAGCTCAACGTTCCAAAGCCTGGTTTGGTCCGGCAGCTCCCGCACGGCCCCGAGACTGGCGCCTGGGCGAGCATGGGCCGAAGGGCCGGTCGTCCTGGCTTTGAAAGGGGCGCGGCCGCGCTGACTTGGGGCAGCCAGCCTCCAGGGTCCCCCTGACTCTCCAAGCAAATGCAGTCCTGCCTCCCGCCCTTGGCAGTGGCTTCCGGGGCTGCCCTTCCCGAGCGCGCCGGTCCCCTCCGGACCCCCGAGCCGCCACTGCGCACCCTGTTTGTGGTGCTGGGAGCAGGCGGGCCGGGCCGGGCCGGGCGACACCGGCAGACCTCTGCACTCAGCTTGAAGCCGCCCCACCAAGGGCCACTTTACTCCCGGGCTCCCGTCTCTCGTGGCTGCCAGCCGTCTGGGCCCTCGGTCCCCCTCGGGAGGCAGATCTTGTCCCGGGGACAGCTGCATTAGCCGCCTCTGCCCCATCTGGGAAGCTCCCTGGGCCCCCGCCAGCAGCTTGGAGGGCCCCGAGCCCTGCAGGCTGAGCCAGCAGGCCGTGGGCCTGGCGGCCGGGTGGCCTCGCCGTCCCGCGACTCCCGTGCGCGGGCCTGCGCAGCAGCCAGGCATCTGAGGGGCCTGAGGTCGGCAAGGACCCCGCCCGGGCAAGGAGTCGGACCCCGGGCGGGCCAGCCGGGCACAAGCTGCACGCCTCCTTCGGGAGGCCCTAGGAAAATGGGCACAAGAAAGGCCGCTTTGCCCAGGAACAGCCACAAAGTAGCACAGGACCTGGAGGAGGGCAGAGGAGCCGGGCCTCCACCCTCAGACGGTCACGTTCGGCCCGGCTGCCCCGACGCCCCTGAGGCCCCGGGCCCTGGGCAGAAAGAAGTGGGCCAGCCGCCGAAGCTGCCGCCAAGCTCTTCGGGGAGTGCAGCCGCCCCCGCCGGGACTGGCTCTGTGAAGAGGTGCCGGCCGAGTGTCAGAGTCTCCTGGCCCGGGGCGCCGATACCCCAAAAGAGCTCAGGAAAAGGTGTCCTGAAGCCTGGGGGGCGGGGGGGGGAAATGCCCGCTGCTTGCTGTGGCAGTGGTGAGGGCCCCCAGAACGCAGGGTGTGTCCTGGGCCTGGGCCAAGTCTCCAGGGGAGGGCACGTGCCAGGCTACGTCGTGCTGTGCCAGGTCGGCCTGGGCCGGGCCCCGTGAGGTCAGGAGGCAGAGGACGCAGTGGCAGGCCCAAAAGGGGAGGCAGCTGGTAGGGGGCACCTGGATTTGAACCAGGGACCTCTTGATCTGCAGTCAAATGCTCTACCCCTGAGCTATACCCCCTTCCCCCCAGGGACAGCCTCTATTAGCACCTTTGCGAGCTGCCCGCCACACCCAGTGCCGCTGGATTCCAGAGGCATTGCCAGTGGCTGGGTGAAGCCTCGCCGGGCCCAGCGGGCCGGCTCCGATGCTCCCCGACAGCCCCCAGGCGGGCCTGCGGCCTCTCCGGCTGCCTCTTGGCCCTAGTCCCCAGGACCCACGTGGCCCACTCCCCGGGCACAGAGGACTGCCACGCTGCCTGCAACAGAGGGGGCCCCAAGGTCCCCCAGCCCTGTCCCCGAGCTCAACGTTCCAAAGCCTGGTTTGGTCCGGCAGCTTCCCCACGGCCCCGAGACTGGCGCCTGGGCGAGCATGGGCCGAAGGGCCGGTCGTCCTGGCTTTGAAAGGGGCGCGGCCGCGCTGACCTGGGGCAGCCAGCCTCAAGGGTGCCCCTGACTCTCCAAGCAAATGCAGTCCTGCCTCCAGCCCTTGGCAGTGGCTTCCGGGTCTGCCCTTCCCGAGGGCGCCGGTCCCCTCGGGACCCCCGAGCTGCCACTGCGCACCCTGTTTGTGGTGCTGGGAGCAGGCGGGCCGGGCCGGACCTGGCGACACCGGCAGGCCTCTGCACTCAGCTTGAAGCCGCCCCACCAAGGGCCACTTTACTCCCGGGCTCCCGTCTCTCGTGGCTGCCAGCCGTCTGGGCCCTCGGTCCCCCTCGGGAGGCAGATCTTGTCCCGGGGACAGCTGCATTAGCCGCCTCTGCCCCATCTGGGAAGCTCCCTGGGCCCCCGCCAGCAGCTTGGAGGGCCCCGAGCCCTGCAGGCTGAGCCAGCAGGCCGTGGGCCTGGCGGCCGGGTGGCCTCGCCGTCCCGCGACTCCCGTGCGCGGGCCTGCGCAGCAGCCAGGCATCTGAGGGGCCTGAGGTCGGCAAGGACCCCGCCCGGGCAAGGAGTCGGACCCCGGGCGGGCCAGCCGGGCACAAGCTGCACGCCTCCTTCGGGAGGCCCTAGGAAAATGGGCACAAGAAAGGCCGCTTTGCCCAGGAACAGCCACAAAGTAGCACAGGACCTGGAGGAGGGCAGAGGAGCCGGGCCTCCACCCTCAGACGGTCACGTTCGGCCCGGCTGCCCCGACGCCCCTGAGGCCCCGGGCCCTGGGCAGAAAGAAGTGGGCCAGCCGCCGAAGCTGCCGCCAAGCTCTTCGGGGAGTGCAGCCGCCCCCGCCGGGACTGGCTCTGTGAAGAGGTGCCGGCCGAGTGTCAGAGTCTCCTGGCCCGGGGCGCCGATACCCCAAAAGAGCTCAGGAAAAGGTGTCCTGAAGCCTGGGGGGGGGGGGAAATGCAAGCTGCTTGCTGTGGCAGTGGTGAGGGCCCCCAGAACGCAGGGTGTGTCCTGGGCCTGGGCCAAGTCTCCAGGGGAGGGCACGTGCCAGGCTACGTCGTGCTGTGCCAGGTCGGCCTGGGCCGGGCCCTGTGAGGTCAGGAGGCAGAGGACGCAGTGGCCGGCCCAAAAGGGGAGGCAGCTGGTAGGGGGCACCTGGATTTGAACCAGGGACCTCTTGATCTGCAGTCAAATGCTCTACCCCTGAGCTATACCCCCTTCCCCCCAGGGACAGCCTCTATTAGCACCTTTGCGAGCTGCCCGCCACACCCAGTGCCGCTGGATTCCAGAGGCATTGCCAGTGGCTGGGTGAAGCCTCGCCGGGCCCAGCGGGCCGGCTCCGATGCTCCCCGACAGCCCCCAGGCGGGCCTGCGGCCTCTCCGGCTGCCTCTTGGCCCTAGTCCCCAGGACCCACGTGGCCCACTCCCCGGGCACAGAGGACTGCCACGCTGCCTGCAACAGAGGGGGCCCCAAGGTCCCCAGCCCTGTCCCCGAGCTCAACGTTCCAAAGCCTGGTTTGGTCCGGCAGCTCCCGCACGGCCCCGAGACTGGCGCCTGGGCGAGCATGGGCCGAAGGGCCGGTCGTCCTGGCTTTGAAAGGGGCGCGGCCGCGCTGACTTGGGGCAGCCAGCCTCCAGGGTCCCCCTGACTCTCCAAGCAAATGCAGTCCTGCCTCCCGCCCTTGGCAGTGGCTTCCGGGGCTGCCCTTCCCGAGCGCGCCGGTCCCCTCGGGACCCCCGAGCCGCCACTGCGCACCCTGTTTGTGGTGCTGGGAGCAGGCGGGCCGGGCCGGGCCGGGCGACACCGGCAGACCTCTGCACTCAGCTTGAAGCCGCCCCACCAAGGGCCACTTTACTCCCGGGCTCCCGTCTCTCGTGGCTGCCAGCCGTCTGGGCCCTCGGTCCCCCTCGGGAGGCAGATCTTGTCCCGGGGACAGCTGCATTAGCCGCCTCTGCCCCATCTGGGAAGCTCCCTGGGCCCCCGCCAGCAGCTTGGAGGGCCCCGAGCCCTGCAGGCTGAGCCAGCAGGCCGTGGGCCTGGCGGCCGGGTGGCCTCGCCGTCCCGCGACTCCCGTGCGCGGGCCTGCGCAGCAGCCAGGCATCTGAGGGGCCTGAGGTCGGCAAGGACCCCGCCCGGGCAAGGAGTCGGACCCCGGGCGGGCCAGCCGGGCACAAGCTGCACGCCTCCTTCGGGAGGCCCTAGGAAAATGGGCACAAGAAAGGCCGCTTTGCCCAGGAACAGCCACAAAGTAGCACAGGACCTGGAGGAGGGCAGAGGAGCCGGGCCTCCACCCTCAGACGGTCACGTTCGGCCCGGCTGCCCCGACGCCCCTGAGGCCCCGGGCCCTGGGCAGAAAGAAGTGGGCCAGCCGCCGAAGCTGCCGCCAAGCTCTTCGGGGAGTGCAGCCGCCCCCGCCGGGACTGGCTCTGTGAAGAGGTGCCGGCCGAGTGTCAGAGTCTCCTGGCCCGGGGCGCCGATACCCCAAAAGAGCTCAGGAAAAGGTGTCCTGAAGCCTGGGGGGCGGGGGGGGGAAATGCCCGCTGCTTGCTGTGGCAGTGGTGAGGGCCCCCAGAACGCAGGGTGTGTCCTGGGCCTGGGCCAAGTCTCCAGGGGAGGGCACGTGCCAGGCTACGTCGTGCTGTGCCAGGTCGGCCTGGGCCGGGCCCCGTGAGGTCAGGAGGCAGAGGACGCAGTGGCAGGCCCAAAAGGGGAGGCAGCTGGTAGGGGGCACCTGGATTTGAACCAGGGACCTCTTGATCTGCAGTCAAATGCTCTACCCCTGAGCTATACCCCCTTCCCCCCAGGGACAGCCTCTATTAGCACCTTTGCGAGCTGCCCGCCACACCCAGTGCCGCTGGATTCCAGAGGCATTGCCAGTGGCTGGGTGAAGCCTCGCCGGGCCCAGCGGGCCGGCTCCGATGCTCCCCGACAGCCCCCAGGCGGGCCTGCGGCCTCTCCGGCTGCCTCTTGGCCCTAGTCCCCAGGACCCACGTGGCCCACTCCCCGGGCACAGAGGACTGCCACGCTGCCTGCAACAGAGGGGGCCCCAAGGTCCCCCAGCCCTGTCCCCGAGCTCAACGTTCCAAAGCCTGGTTTGGTCCGGCAGCTTCCCCACGGCCCCGAGACTGGCGCCTGGGCGAGCATGGGCCGAAGGGCCGGTCGTCCTGGCTTTGAAAGGGGCGCGGCCGCGCTGACCTGGGGCAGCCAGCCTCAAGGGTGCCCCTGACTCTCCAAGCAAATGCAGTCCTGCCTCCAGCCCTTGGCAGTGGCTTCCGGGTCTGCCCTTCCCGAGCGCGCCGGTCCCCTCGGGACCCCCGAGCCGCCACTGCGCACCCTGTTTGTGGTGCTGGGAGCAGGCGGGCCGGGCCGGACCGGGCGACACCGGCAGGCCTCTGCACTCAGCTTGAAGCCGCCCCACCAAGGGCCACTTTACTCCCGGGCTCCCGTCTCTCGTGGCTGCCAGCCGTCTGGGCCCTCGGTCCCCCTCGGGAGGCAGATCTTGTCCCGGGGACAGCTGCATTAGCCGCCTCTGCCCCATCTGGGAAGCTCCCTGGGCCCCCGCCAGCAGCTTGGAGGGCCCCGAGCCCTGCAGGCTGAGCCAGCAGGCCGTGGGCCTGGCGGCCGGGTGGCCTCGCCGTCCCGCGACTCCCGTGCGCGGGCCTGCGCAGCAGCCAGGCATCTGAGGGGCCTGAGGTCGGCAAGGACCCCGCCCGGGCAAGGAGTCGGACCCCGGGCGGGCCAGCCGGGCACAAGCTGCACGCCTCCTTCGGGAGGCCCTAGGAAAATGGGCACAAGAAAGGCCGCTTTGCCCAGGAACAGCCACAAAGTAGCACAGGACCTGGAGGAGGGCAGAGGAGCCGGGCCTCCACCCTCAGACGGTCACGTTCGGCCCGGCTGCCCCGACGCCCCTGAGGCCCCGGGCCCTGGGCAGAAAGAAGTGGGCCAGCCGCCGAAGCTGCCGCCAAGCTCTTCGGGGAGTGCAGCCGCCCCCGCCGGGACTGGCTCTGTGAAGAGGTGCCGGCCGAGTGTCAGAGTCTCCTGGCCCGGGGCGCCGATACCCCAAAAGAGCTCAGGAAAAGGTGTCCTGAAGCCTGGGGGGGGGGGGGAAATGCAAGCTGCTTGCTGTGGCAGTGGTGAGGGCCCCCAGAACGCAGGGTGTGTCCTGGGCCTGGGCCAAGTCTCCAGGGGAGGGCACGTGCCAGGCTACGTCGTGCTGTGCCAGGTCGGCCTGGGCCGGGCCCCGTGAGGTCAGGAGGCAGAGGACGCAGTGGCCGGCCCAAAAGGGGAGGCAGCTGGTAGGGGGCACCTGGATTTGAACCAGGGACCTCTTGATCTGCAGTCAAATGCTCTACCCCTGAGCTATACCCCCTTCCCCCCAGGGACAGCCTCTATTAGCACCTTTGCGAGCTGCCCGCCACACCCAGTGCCGCTGGATTCCAGAGGCATTGCCAGTGGCTGGGTGAAGCCTCGCCGGGCCCAGCGGGCCGGCTCCGATGCTCCCCGACAGCCCCCAGGCGGGCCTGCGGCCTCTCCGGCTGCCTCTTGGCCCTAGTCCCCAGGACCCACGTGGCCCACTCCCCGGGCACAGAGGACTGCCACGCTGCCTGCAACAGAGGGGGCCCCAAGGTCCCCAGCCCTGTCCCCGAGCTCAACGTTCCAAAGCCTGGTTTGGTCCGGCAGCTCCCGCACGGCCCCGAGACTGGCGCCTGGGCGAGCATGGGCCGAAGGGCCGGTCGTCCTGGCTTTGAAAGGGGCGCGGCCGCGCTGACTTGGGGCAGCCAGCCTCCAGGGTCCCCCTGACTCTCCAAGCAAATGCAGTCCTGCCTCCCGCCCTTGGCAGTGGCTTCCGGGGCTGCCCTTCCCGAGCGCGCCGGTCCCCTCGGGACCCCCGAGCCGCCACTGCGCACCCTGTTTGTGGTGCTGGGAGCAGGCGGGCCGGGCCGGGCCGGGCGACACCGGCAGACCTCTGCACTCAGCTTGAAGCCGCCCCACCAAGGGCCACTTTACTCCCGGGCTCCCGTCTCTCGTGGCTGCCAGCCGTCTGGGCCCTCGGTCCCCCTCGGGAGGCAGATCTTGTCCCGGGGACAGCTGCATTAGCCGCCTCTGCCCCATCTGGGAAGCTCCCTGGGCCCCCGCCAGCAGCTTGGAGGGCCCCGAGCCCTGCAGGCTGAGCCAGCAGGCCGTGGGCCTGGCGGCCGGGTGGCCTCGCCGTCCCGCGACTCCCGTGCGCGGGCCTGCGCAGCAGCCAGGCATCTGAGGGGCCTGAGGTCGGCAAGGACCCCGCCCGGGCAAGGAGTCGGACCCCGGGCGGGCCAGCCGGGCACAAGCTGCACGCCTCCTTCGGGAGGCCCTAGGAAAATGGGCACAAGAAAGGCCGCTTTGCCCAGGAACAGCCACAAAGTAGCACAGGACCTGGAGGAGGGCAGAGGAGCCGGGCCTCCACCCTCAGACGGTCACGTTCGGCCCGGCTGCCCCGACGCCCCTGAGGCCCCGGGCCCTGGGCAGAAAGAAGTGGGCCAGCCGCCGAAGCTGCCGCCAAGCTCTTCGGGGAGTGCAGCCGCCCCCGCCGGGACTGGCTCTGTGAAGAGGTGCCGGCCGAGTGTCAGAGTCTCCTGGCCCGGGGCGCCGATACCCCAAAAGAGCTCAGGAAAAGGTGTCCTGAAGCCTGGGGGGCGGGGGGGGGAAATGCCCGCTGCTTGCTGTGGCAGTGGTGAGGGCCCCCAGAACGCAGGGTGTGTCCTGGGCCTGGGCCAAGTCTCCAGGGGAGGGCACGTGCCAGGCTACGTCGTGCTGTGCCAGGTCGGCCTGGGCCGGGCCCCGTGAGGTCAGGAGGCAGAGGACGCAGTGGCAGGCCCAAAAGGGGAGGCAGCTGGTAGGGGGCACCTGGATTTGAACCAGGGACCTCTTGATCTGCAGTCAAATGCTCTACCCCTGAGCTATACCCCCTTCCCCCCAGGGACAGCCTCTATTAGCACCTTTGCGAGCTGCCCGCCACACCCAGTGCCGCTGGATTCCAGAGGCATTGCCAGTGGCTGGGTGAAGCCTCGCCGGGCCCAGCGGGCCGGCTCCGATGCTCCCCGACAGCCCCCAGGCGGGCCTGCGGCCTCTCCGGCTGCCTCTTGGCCCTAGTCCCCAGGACCCACGTGGCCCACTCCCCGGGCACAGAGGACTGCCACGCTGCCTGCAACAGAGGGGGCCCCAAGGTCCCCCAGCCCTGTCCCCGAGCTCAACGTTCCAAAGCCTGGTTTGGTCCGGCAGCTTCCCCACGGCCCCGAGACTGGCGCCTGGGCGAGCATGGGCCGAAGGGCCGGTCGTCCTGGCTTTGAAAGGGGCGCGGCCGCGCTGACCTGGGGCAGCCAGCCTCAAGGGTGCCCCTGACTCTCCAAGCAAATGCAGTCCTGCCTCCAGCCCTTGGCAGTGGCTTCCGGGTCTGCCCTTCCCGAGCGCGCCGGTCCCCTCGGGACCCCCGAGCCGCCACTGCGCACCCTGTTTGTGGTGCTGGGAGCAGGCGGGCCGGGCCGGACCGGGCGACACCGGCAGGCCTCTGCACTCAGCTTGAAGCCGCCCCACCAAGGGCCACTTTACTCCCGGGCTCCCGTCTCTCGTGGCTGCCAGCCGTCTGGGCCCTCGGTCCCCCTCGGGAGGCAGATCTTGTCCCGGGGACAGCTGCATTAGCCGCCTCTGCCCCATCTGGGAAGCTCCCTGGGCCCCCGCCAGCAGCTTGGAGGGCCCCGAGCCCTGCAGGCTGAGCCAGCAGGCCGTGGGCCTGGCGGCCGGGTGGCCTCGCCGTCCCGCGACTCCCGTGCGCGGGCCTGCGCAGCAGCCAGGCATCTGAGGGGCCTGAGGTCGGCAAGGACCCCGCCCGGGCAAGGAGTCGGACCCCGGGCGGGCCAGCCGGGCACAAGCTGCACGCCTCCTTCGGGAGGCCCTAGGAAAATGGGCACAAGAAAGGCCGCTTTCCCCAGGAACAGCCACAAAGTAGCACAGGACCTGGAGGAGGGCAGAGGAGCCGGGCCTCCACCCTCAGACGGTCACGTTCGGCCCGGCTGCCCCGACGCCCCTGAGGCCCCGGGCCCTGGGCAGAAAGAAGTGGGCCAGCCGCCGAAGCTGCCGCCAAGCTCTTCGGGGAGTGCAGCCGCCCCCGCCGGGACTGGCTCTGTGAAGAGGTGCCGGCCGAGTGTCAGAGTCTCCTGGCCCGGGGCGCCGATACCCCAAAAGAGCTCAGGAAAAGGTGTCCTGAAGCCTGGGGGGGGGGGGGAAATGCAAGCTGCTTGCTGTGGCAGTGGTGAGGGCCCCCAGAACGCAGGGTGTGTCCTGGGCCTGGGCCAAGTCTCCAGGGGAGGGCATGTGCCAGGCTACGTCGTGCTGTGCCAGGTCGGCCTGGGCCGGGCCCCGTGAGGTCAGGAGGCAGAGGACGCAGTGGCAGGCCCAAAAGGGGAGGCAGCTGGTAGGGGGCACCTGGATTTGAACCAGGGACCTCTTGATCTGCAGTCAAATGCTCTACCCCTGAGCTATACCCCCTTCCCCCCAGGGACAGCCTCTATTAGCACCTTTGCGAGCTGCCCGCCACACCCAGTGCCGCTGGATTCCAGAGGCATTGCCAGTGGCTGGGTGAAGCCTCGCCGGGCCCAGCGGGCCGGCTCCGATGCTCCCCGACAGCCCCCAGGCGGGCCTGCGGCCTCTCCGGCTGCCTCTTGGCCCTAGTCCCCAGGACCAACGTGGCCCACTCCCCGGGCACAGAGGACTGCCACGCTGCCTGCAACAGAGGGGGCCCCAAGGTCCCCCAGCCCTGTCCCCGAGCTCAACGTTCCAAAGCCTGGTTTGGTCCGGCAGCTTCCCCACGGCCCCGAGACTGGCGCCTGGGCGAGCATGGGCCGAAGGGCCGGTCGTCCTGGCTTTGAAAGGGGCGCGGCCGCGCTGACCTGGGGCAGCCAGCCTCAAGGGTGCCCCTGACTCTCCAAGCAAATGCAGTCCTGCCTCCCGCCCTTGGCAGTGGCTTCCGGGTCTGCCCTTCCCGAGCGCGCCGGTCCCCTCGGGACCCCCGAGCCGCCACTGCGCACCCTGTTTGTGGTGCTGGGAGCAGGCGGGCCGGGCCGGGCCGGGCGACACCGGCAGGCCTCTGCACTCAGCTTGAAGCCGCCCCACCAAGGGCCACTTTACTCCCGGGCTCCCGTCTCTCGTGGCTGCCAGCCGTCTGGGCCCTCGGTCCCCCTCGGGAGGCAGATCTTGTCCCGGGGACAGCTGCATTAGCCGCCTCTGCCCCATCTGGGAAGCTCCCTGGGCCCCCGCCAGCAGCTTGGAGGGCCCCGAGCCCTGCAGGCTGAGCCAGCAGGCCGTGGGCCTGGCGGCCGGGTGGCCTCGCCGTCCCGCGACTCCCGTGCGCGGGCCTGCGCAGCAGCCAGGCATCTGAGGGGCCTGAGGTCGGCAAGGACCCCGCCCGGGCAAGGAGTCGGACCCCGGGCGGGCCAGCCGGGCACAAGCTGCACGCCTCCTTCGGGAGGCCCTAGGAAAATGGGCACAAGAAAGGCCGCTTTGCCCAGGAACAGCCACAAAGTAGCACAGGACCTGGAGGAGGGCAGAGGAGCCGGGCCTCCACCCTCAGACGGTCACGTTCGGCCCGGCTGCCCCGACGCCCCTGAGGCCCCGGGCCCTGGGCAGAAAGAAGTGGGCCAGCCGCCGAAGCTGCCGCCAAGCTCTTCGGGGAGTGCAGCCGCCCCCGCCGGGACTGGCTCTGTGAAGAGGTGCCGGCCGAGTGTCAGAGTCTCCTGGCCCGGGGCGCCGATACCCCAAAAGAGCTCAGGAAAAGGTGTCCTGAAGCCTGGGGGGGGGGGGGGAAATGCAAGCTGCTTGCTGTGGCAGTGGTGAGGGCCCCCAGAACGCAGGGTGTGTCCTGGGCCTGGGCCAAGTCTCCAGGGGAGGGCACGTGCCAGGCTACGTCGTGCTGTGCCAGGTCGGCCTGGGCCGGGCCCTGTGAGGTCAGGAGGCAGAGGACGCAGTGGCCGGCCCAAAAGGGGAGGCAGCTGGTAGGGGGCACCTGGATTTGAACCAGGGACCTCTTGATCTGCAGTCAAATGCTCTACCCCTGAGCTATACCCCCTTCCCCCCAGGGACAGCCTCTATTAGCACCTTTGCGAGCTGCCCGCCACACCCAGTGCCGCTGGATTCCAGAGGCATTGCCAGTGGCTGGGTGAAGCCTCGCCGGGCCCAGCGGGCCGGCTCCGATGCTCCCCGACAGCCCCCAGGCGGGCCTGCGGCCTCTCCGGCTGCCTCTTGGCCCTAGTCCCCAGGACCCACGTGGCCCACTCCCCGGGCACAGAGGACTGCCACGCTGCCTGCAACAGAGGGGGCCCCAAGGTCCCCAGCCCTGTCCCCGAGCTCAACGTTCCAAAGCCTGGTTTGGTCCGGCAGCTCCCGCACGGCCCCGAGACTGGCGCCTGGGCGAGCATGGGCCGAAGGGCCGGTCGTCCTGGCTTTGAAAGGGGCGCGGCCGCGCTGACTTGGGGCAGCCAGCCTCCAGGGTCCCCCTGACTCTCCAAGCAAATGCAGTCCTGCCTCCCGCCCTTGGCAGTGGCTTCCGGGGCTGCCCTTCCCGAGCGCGCCGGTCCCCTCGGGACCCCCGAGCCGCCACTGCGCACCCTGTTTGTGGTGCTGGGAGCAGGCGGGCCGGGCCGGGCCGGGCGACACCGGCAGGCCTCTGCACTCAGCTTGAAGCCGCCCCACCAAGGGCCACTTTACTCCCGGGCTCCCGTCTCTCGTGGCTGCCAGCCGTCTGGGCCCTCGGTCCCCCTCGGGAGGCAGATCTTGTCCCGGGGACAGCTGCATTAGCCGCCTCTGCCCCATCTGGGAAGCTCCCTGGGCCCCCGCCAGCAGCTTGGAGGGCCCCGAGCCCTGCAGGCTGAGCCAGCAGGCCGTGGGCCTGGCGGCCGGGTGGCCTCGCCGTCCCGCGACTCCCGTGCGCGGGCCTGCGCAGCAGCCAGGCATCTGAGGGGCCTGAGGTCGGCAAGGACCCCGCCCGGGCAAGGAGTCGGACCCCGGGCGGGCCAGCCGGGCACAAGCTGCACGCCTCCTTCGGGAGGCCCTAGGAAAATGGGCACAAGAAAGGCCGCTTTGCCCAGGAACAGCCACAAAGTAGCACAGGACCTGGAGGAGGGCAGAGGAGCCGGGCCTCCACCCTCAGACGGTCACGTTCGGCCCGGCTGCCCCGACGCCCCTGAGGCCCCGGGCCCTGGGCAGAAAGAAGTGGGCCAGCCGCCGAAGCTGCCGCCAAGCTCTTCGGGGAGTGCAGCCGCCCCCGCCGGGACTGGCTCTGTGAAGAGGTGCCGGCCGAGTGTCAGAGTCTCCTGGCCCGGGGCGCCGATACCCCAAAAGAGCTCAGGAAAAGGTGTCCTGAAGCCTGGGGGGCGGGGGGGGGAAATGCCCGCTGCTTGCTGTGGCAGTGGTGAGGGCCCCCAGAACGCAGGGTGTGTCCTGGGCCTGGGCCAAGTCTCCAGGGGAGGGCACGTGCCAGGCTACGTCGTGCTGTGCCAGGTCGGCCTGGGCCGGGCCCTGTGAGGTCAGGAGGCAGAGGACGCAGTGGCAGGCCCAAAAGGGGAGGCAGCTGGTAGGGGGCACCTGGATTTGAACCAGGGACCTCTTGATCTGCAGTCAAATGCTCTACCCCTGAGCTATACCCCCTTCCCCCCAGGGACAGCCTCTATTAGCACCTTTGCGAGCTGCCCGCCACACCCAGTGCCGCTGGATTCCAGAGGCATTGCCAGTGGCTGGGTGAAGCCTCGCCGGGCCCAGCGGGCCGGCTCCGATGCTCCCCGACAGCCCCCAGGCGGGCCTGCGGCCTCTCCGGCTGCCTCTTGGCCCTAGTCCCCAGGACCCACGTGGCCCACTCCCCGGGCACAGAGGACTGCCACGCTGCCTGCAACAGAGGGGGCCCCAAGGTCCCCCAGCCCTGTCCCCGAGCTCAACGTTCCAAAGCCTGGTTTGGTCCGGCAGCTTCCCCACGGCCCCGAGACTGGCGCCTGGGCGAGCATGGGCCGAAGGGCCGGTCGTCCTGGCTTTGAAAGGGGCGCGGCCGCGCTGACCTGGGGCAGCCAGCCTCAAGGGTGCCCCTGACTCTCCAAGCAAATGCAGTCCTGCCTCCAGCCCTTGGCAGTGGCTTCCGGGTCTGCCCTTCCCGAGCGCGCCGGTCCCCTCGGGACCCCCGAGCCGCCACTGCGCACCCTGTTTGTGGTGCTGGGAGCAGGCGGGCCGGGCCGGACCGGGCGACACCGGCAGGCCTCTGCACTCAGCTTGAAGCCGCCCCACCAAGGGCCACTTTACTCCCGGGCTCCCGTCTCTCGTGGCTGCCAGCCGTCTGGGCCCTCGGTCCCCCTCGGGAGGCAGATCTTGTCCCGGGGACAGCTGCATTAGCCGCCTCTGCCCCATCTGGGAAGCTCCCTGGGCCCCCGCCAGCAGCTTGGAGGGCCCCGAGCCCTGCAGGCTGAGCCAGCAGGCCGTGGGCCTGGCGGCCGGGTGGCCTCGCCGTCCCGCGACTCCCGTGCGCGGGCCTGCGCAGCAGCCAGGCATCTGAGGGGCCTGAGGTCGGCAAGGACCCCGCCCGGGCAAGGAGTCGGACCCCGGGCGGGCCAGCCGGGCACAAGCTGCACGCCTCCTTCGGGAGGCCCTAGGAAAATGGGCACAAGAAAGGCCGCTTTGCCCAGGAACAGCCACAAAGTAGCACAGGACCTGGAGGAGGGCAGAGGAGCCGGGCCTCCACCCTCAGACGGTCACGTTCGGCCCGGCTGCCCCGACGCCCCTGAGGCCCCGGGCCCTGGGCAGAAAGAAGTGGGCCAGCCGCCGAAGCTGCCGCCAAGCTCTTCGGGGAGTGCAGCCGCCCCCGCCGGGACTGGCTCTGTGAAGAGGTGCCGGCCGAGTGTCAGAGTCTCCTGGCCCGGGGCGCCGATACCCCAAAAGAGCTCAGGAAAAGGTGTCCTGAAGCCTGGGGGGGGGGGGGAAATGCAAGCTGCTTGCTGTGGCAGTGGTGAGGGCCCCCAGAACGCAGGGTGTGTCCTGGGCCTGGGCCAAGTCTCCAGGGGAGGGCACGTGCCAGGCTACGTCGTGCTGTGCCAGGTCGGCCTGGGCCGGGCCCTGTGAGGTCAGGAGGCAGAGGACGCAGTGGCCGGCCCAAAAGGGGAGGCAGCTGGTAGGGGGCACCTGGATTTGAACCAGGGACCTCTTGATCTGCAGTCAAATGCTCTACCCCTGAGCTATACCCCCTTCCCCCCAGGGACAGCCTCTATTAGCACCTTTGCGAGCTGCCCGCCACACCCAGTGCCGCTGGATTCCAGAGGCATTGCCAGTGGCTGGGTGAAGCCTCGCCGGGCCCAGCGGGCCGGCTCCGATGCTCCCCGACAGCCCCCAGGCGGGCCTGCGGCCTCTCCGGCTGCCTCTTGGCCCTAGTCCCCAGGACCCACGTGGCCCACTCCCCGGGCACAGAGGACTGCCACGCTGCCTGCAACAGAGGGGGCCCCAAGGTCCCCAGCCCTGTCCCCGAGCTCAACGTTCCAAAGCCTGGTTTGGTCCGGCAGCTCCCGTACGGCCCCGAGACTGGCGCCTGGGCGAGCATGGGCCGAAGGGCCGGTCGTCCTGGCTTTGAAAGGGGCGCGGCCGCGCTGACTTGGGGCAGCCAGCCTCCAGGGTCCCCCTGACTCTCCAAGCAAATGCAGTCCTGCCTCCCGCCCTTGGCAGTGGCTTCCGGGGCTGCCCTTCCCGAGCGCGCCGGTCCCCTCGGGACCCCCGAGCCGCCACTGCGCACCCTGTTTGTGGTGCTGGGAGCAGGCGGGCCGGGCCGGGCCGGGCGACACCGGCAGGCCTCTGCACTCAGCTTGAAGCCGCCCCACCAAGGGCCACTTTACTCCCGGGCTCCCGTCTCTCGTGGCTGCCAGCCGTCTGGGCCCTCGGTCCCCCTCGGGAGGCAGATCTTGTCCCGGGGACAGCTGCATTAGCCGCCTCTGCCCCATCTGGGAAGCTCCCTGGGCCCCCGCCAGCAGCTTGGAGGGCCCCGAGCCCTGCAGGCTGAGCCAGCAGGCCGTGGGCCTGGCGGCCGGGTGGCCTCGCCGTCCCGCGACTCCCGTGCGCGGGCCTGCGCAGCAGCCAGGCATCTGAGGGGCCTGAGGTCGGCAAGGACCCCGCCCGGGCAAGGAGTCGGACCCCGGGCGGGCCAGCCGGGCACAAGCTGCACGCCTCCTTCGGGAGGCCCTAGGAAAATGGGCACAAGAAAGGCCGCTTTGCCCAGGAACAGCCACAAAGTAGCACAGGACCTGGAGGAGGGCAGAGGAGCCGGGCCTCCACCCTCAGACGGTCACGTTCGGCCCGGCTGCCCCGACGCCCCTGAGGCCCCGGGCCCTGGGCAGAAAGAAGTGGGCCAGCCGCCGAAGCTGCCGCCAAGCTCTTCGGGGAGTGCAGCCGCCCCCGCCGGGACTGGCTCTGTGAAGAGGTGCCGGCCGAGTGTCAGAGTCTCCTGGCCCGGGGCGCCGATACCCCAAAAGAGCTCAGGAAAAGGTGTCCTGAAGCCTGGGGGGCGGGGGGGGGAAATGCCCGCTGCTTGCTGTGGCAGTGGTGAGGGCCCCCAGAACGCAGGGTGTGTCCTGGGCCTGGGCCAAGTCTCCAGGGGAGGGCACGTGCCAGGCTACGTCGTGCTGTGCCAGGTCGGCCTGGGCCGGGCCCTGTGAGGTCAGGAGGCAGAGGACGCAGTGGCAGGCCCAAAAGGGGAGGCAGCTGGTAGGGGGCACCTGGATTTGAACCAGGGACCTCTTGATCTGCAGTCAAATGCTCTACCCCTGAGCTATACCCCCTTCCCCCCAGGGACAGCCTCTATTAGCACCTTTGCGAGCTGCCCGCCACACCCAGTGCCGCTGGATTCCAGAGGCATTGCCAGTGGCTGGGTGAAGCCTCGCCGGGCCCAGCGGGCCGGCTCCGATGCTCCCCGACAGCCCCCAGGCGGGCCTGCGGCCTCTCCGGCTGCCTCTTGGCCCTAGTCCCCAGGACCCACGTGGCCCACTCCCCGGGCACAGAGGACTGCCACGCTGCCTGCAACAGAGGGGGCCCCAAGGTCCCCCAGCCCTGTCCCCGAGCTCAACGTTCCAAAGCCTGGTTTGGTCCGGCAGCTTCCCCACGGCCCCGAGACTGGCGCCTGGGCGAGCATGGGCCGAAGGGCCGGTCGTCCTGGCTTTGAAAGGGGCGCGGCCGCGCTGACCTGGGGCAGCCAGCCTCAAGGGTGCCCCTGACTCTCCAAGCAAATGCAGTCCTGCCTCCAGCCCTTGGCAGTGGCTTCCGGGTCTGCCCTTCCCGAGCGCGCCGGTCCCCTCGGGACCCCCGAGCCGCCACTGCGCACCCTGTTTGTGGTGCTGGGAGCAGGCGGGCCGGGCCGGACCGGGCGACACCGGCAGGCCTCTGCACTCAGCTTGAAGCCGCCCCACCAAGGGCCACTTTACTCCCGGGCTCCCGTCTCTCGTGGCTGCCAGCCGTCTGGGCCCTCGGTCCCCCTCGGGAGGCAGATCTTGTCCCGGGGACAGCTGCATTAGCCGCCTCTGCCCCATCTGGGAAGCTCCCTGGGCCCCCGCCAGCAGCTTGGAGGGCCCCGAGCCCTGCAGGCTGAGCCAGCAGGCCGTGGGCCTGGCGGCCGGGTGGCCTCGCCGTCCCGCGACTCCCGTGCGCGGGCCTGCGCAGCAGCCAGGCATCTGAGGGGCCTGAGGTCGGCAAGGACCCCGCCCGGGCAAGGAGTCGGACCCCGGGCGGGCCAGCCGGGCACAAGCTGCACGCCTCCTTCGGGAGGCCCTAGGAAAATGGGCACAAGAAAGGCCGCTTTGCCCAGGAACAGCCACAAAGTAGCACAGGACCTGGAGGAGGGCAGAGGAGCCGGGCCTCCACCCTCAGACGGTCACGTTCGGCCCGGCTGCCCCGACGCCCCTGAGGCCCCGGGCCCTGGGCAGAAAGAAGTGGGCCAGCCGCCGAAGCTGCCGCCAAGCTCTTCGGGGAGTGCAGCCGCCCCCGCCGGGACTGGCTCTGTGAAGAGGTGCCGGCCGAGTGTCAGAGTCTCCTGGCCCGGGGCGCCGATACCCCAAAAGAGCTCAGGAAAAGGTGTCCTGAAGCCTGGGGGGGGGGGGGAAATGCAAGCTGCTTGCTGTGGCAGTGGTGAGGGCCCCCAGAACGCAGGGTGTGTCCTGGGCCTGGGCCAAGTCTCCAGGGGAGGGCACGTGCCAGGCTACGTCGTGCTGTGCCAGGTCGGCCTGGGCCGGGCCCTGTGAGGTCAGGAGGCAGAGGACGCAGTGGCCGGCCCAAAAGGGGAGGCAGCTGGTAGGGGGCACCTGGATTTGAACCAGGGACCTCTTGATCTGCAGTCAAATGCTCTACCCCTGAGCTATACCCCCTTCCCCCCAGGGACAGCCTCTATTAGCACCTTTGCGAGCTGCCCGCCACACCCAGTGCCGCTGGATTCCAGAGGCATTGCCAGTGGCTGGGTGAAGCCTCGCCGGGCCCAGCGGGCCGGCTCCGATGCTCCCCGACAGCCCCCAGGCGGGCCTGCGGCCTCTCCGGCTGCCTCTTGGCCCTAGTCCCCAGGACCCACGTGGCCCACTCCCCGGGCACAGAGGACTGCCACGCTGCCTGCAACAGAGGGGGCCCCAAGGTCCCCAGCCCTGTCCCCGAGCTCAACGTTCCAAAGCCTGGTTTGGTCCGGCAGCTCCCGCACGGCCCCGAGACTGGCGCCTGGGCGAGCATGGGCCGAAGGGCCGGTCGTCCTGGCTTTGAAAGGGGCGCGGCCGCGCTGACTTGGGGCAGCCAGCCTCCAGGGTCCCCCTGACTCTCCAAGCAAATGCAGTCCTGCCTCCCGCCCTTGGCAGTGGCTTCCGGGGCTGCCCTTCCCGAGCGCGCCGGTCCCCTCGGGACCCCCGAGCCGCCACTGCGCACCCTGTTTGTGGTGCTGGGAGCAGGCGGGCCGGGCCGGGCCGGGCGACACCGGCAGGCCTCTGCACTCAGCTTGAAGCCGCCCCACCAAGGGCCACTTTACTCCCGGGCTCCCGTCTCTCGTGGCTGCCAGCCGTCTGGGCCCTCGGTCCCCCTCGGGAGGCAGATCTTGTCCCGGGGACAGCTGCATTAGCCGCCTCTGCCCCATCTGGGAAGCTCCCTGGGCCCCCGCCAGCAGCTTGGAGGGCCCCGAGCCCTGCAGGCTGAGCCAGCAGGCCGTGGGCCTGGCGGCCGGGTGGCCTCGCCGTCCCGCGACTCCCGTGCGCGGGCCTGCGCAGCAGCCAGGCATCTGAGGGGCCTGAGGTCGGCAAGGACCCCGCCCGGGCAAGGAGTCGGACCCCGGGCGGGCCAGCCGGGCACAAGCTGCACGCCTCCTTCGGGAGGCCCTAGGAAAATGGGCACAAGAAAGGCCGCTTTGCCCAGGAACAGCCACAAAGTAGCACAGGACCTGGAGGAGGGCAGAGGAGCCGGGCCTCCACCCTCAGACGGTCACGTTCGGCCCGGCTGCCCCGACGCCCCTGAGGCCCCGGGCCCTGGGCAGAAAGAAGTGGGCCAGCCGCCGAAGCTGCCGCCAAGCTCTTCGGGGAGTGCAGCCGCCCCCGCCGGGACTGGCTCTGTGAAGAGGTGCCGGCCGAGTGTCAGAGTCTCCTGGCCCGGGGCGCCGATACCCCAAAAGAGCTCAGGAAAAGGTGTCCTGAAGCCTGGGGGGCGGGGGGGGGAAATGCCCGCTGCTTGCTGTGGCAGTGGTGAGGGCCCCCAGAACGCAGGGTGTGTCCTGGGCCTGGGCCAAGTCTCCAGGGGAGGGCACGTGCCAGGCTACGTCGTGCTGTGCCAGGTCGGCCTGGGCCGGGCCCCGTGAGGTCAGGAGGCAGAGGACGCAGTGGCAGGCCCAAAAGGGGAGGCAGCTGGTAGGGGGCACCTGGATTTGAACCAGGGACCTCTTGATCTGCAGTCAAATGCTCTACCCCTGAGCTATACCCCCTTCCCCCCAGGGACAGCCTCTATTAGCACCTTTGCGAGCTGCCCGCCACACCCAGTGCCGCTGGATTCCAGAGGCATTGCCAGTGGCTGGGTGAAGCCTCGCCGGGCCCAGCGGGCCGGCTCCGATGCTCCCCGACAGCCCCCAGGCGGGCCTGCGGCCTCTCCGGCTGCCTCTTGGCCCTAGTCCCCAGGACCCACGTGGCCCACTCCCCGGGCACAGAGGACTGCCACGCTGCCTGCAACAGAGGGGGCCCCAAGGTCCCCCAGCCCTGTCCCCGAGCTCAACGTTCCAAAGCCTGGTTTGGTCCGGCAGCTTCCCCACGGCCCCGAGACTGGCGCCTGGGCGAGCATGGGCCGAAGGGCCGGTCGTCCTGGCTTTGAAAGGGGCGCGGCCGCGCTGACCTGGGGCAGCCAGCCTCAAGGGTGCCCCTGACTCTCCAAGCAAATGCAGTCCTGCCTCCAGCCCTTGGCAGTGGCTTCCGGGTCTGCCCTTCCCGAGCGCGCCGGTCCCCTCGGGACCCCCGAGCCGCCACTGCGCACCCTGTTTGTGGTGCTGGGAGCAGGCGGGCCGGGCCGGACCGGGCGACACCGGCAGGCCTCTGCACTCAGCTTGAAGCCGCCCCACCAAGGGCCACTTTACTCCCGGGCTCCCGTCTCTCGTGGCTGCCAGCCGTCTGGGCCCTCGGTCCCCCTCGGGAGGCAGATCTTGTCCCGGGGACAGCTGCATTAGCCGCCTCTGCCCCATCTGGGAAGCTCCCTGGGCCCCCGCCAGCAGCTTGGAGGGCCCCGAGCCCTGCAGGCTGAGCCAGCAGGCCGTGGGCCTGGCGGCCGGGTGGCCTCGCCGTCCCGCGACTCCCGTGCGCGGGCCTGCGCAGCAGCCAGGCATCTGAGGGGCCTGAGGTCGGCAAGGACCCCGCCCGGGCAAGGAGTCGGACCCCGGGCGGGCCAGCCGGGCACAAGCTGCACGCCTCCTTCGGGAGGCCCTAGGAAAATGGGCACAAGAAAGGCCGCTTTGCCCAGGAACAGCCACAAAGTAGCACAGGACCTGGAGGAGGGCAGAGGAGCCGGGCCTCCACCCTCAGACGGTCACGTTCGGCCCGGCTGCCCCGACGCCCCTGAGGCCCCGGGCCCTGGGCAGAAAGAAGTGGGCCAGCCGCCGAAGCTGCCGCCAAGCTCTTCGGGGAGTGCAGCCGCCCCCGCCGGGACTGGCTCTGTGAAGAGGTGCCGGCCGAGTGTCAGAGTCTCCTGGCCCGGGGCGCCGATACCCCAAAAGAGCTCAGGAAAAGGTGTCCTGAAGCCTGGGGGGCGGGGGGGGGAAATGCCCGCTGCTTGCTGTGGCAGTGGTGAGGGCCCCCAGAACGCAGGGTGTGTCCTGGGCCTGGGCCAAGTCTCCAGGGGAGGGCACGTGCCAGGCTACGTCGTGCTGTGCCAGGTCGGCCTGGGCCGGGCCCCGTGAGGTCAGGAGGCAGAGGACGCAGTGGCAGGCCCAAAAGGGGAGGCAGCTGGTAGGGGGCACCTGGATTTGAACCAGGGACCTCTTGATCTGCAGTCAAATGCTCTACCCCTGAGCTATACCCCCTTCCCCCCAGGGACAGCCTCTATTAGCACCTTTGCGAGCTGCCCGCCACACCCAGTGCCGCTGGATTCCAGAGGCATTGCCAGTGGCTGGGTGAAGCCTCGCCGGGCCCAGCGGGCCGGCTCCGATGCTCCCCGACAGCCCCCAGGCGGGCCTGCGGCCTCTCCGGCTGCCTCTTGGCCCTAGTCCCCAGGACCCACGTGGCCCACTCCCCGGGCACAGAGGACTGCCACGCTGCCTGCAACAGAGGGGGCCCCAAGGTCCCCCAGCCCTGTCCCCGAGCTCAACGTTCCAAAGCCTGGTTTGGTCCGGCAGCTTCCCCACGGCCCCGAGACTGGCGCCTGGGCGAGCATGGGCCGAAGGGCCGGTCGTCCTGGCTTTGAAAGGGGCGCGGCCGCGCTGACCTGGGGCAGCCAGCCTCAAGGGTGCCCCTGACTCTCCAAGCAAATGCAGTCCTGCCTCCAGCCCTTGGCAGTGGCTTCCGGGTCTGCCCTTCCCGAGCGCGCCGGTCCCCTCGGGACCCCCGAGCCGCCACTGCGCACCCTGTTTGTGGTGCTGGGAGCAGGCGGGCCGGGCCGGACCGGGCGACACCGGCAGGCCTCTGCACTCAGCTTGAAGCCGCCCCACCAAGGGCCACTTTACTCCCGGGCTCCCGTCTCTCGTGGCTGCCAGCCGTCTGGGCCCTCGGTCCCCCTCGGGAGGCAGATCTTGTCCCGGGGACAGCTGCATTAGCCGCCTCTGCCCCATCTGGGAAGCTCCCTGGGCCCCCGCCAGCAGCTTGGAGGGCCCCGAGCCCTGCAGGCTGAGCCAGCAGGCCGTGGGCCTGGCGGCCGGGTGGCCTCGCCGTCCCGCGACTCCCGTGCGCGGGCCTGCGCAGCAGCCAGGCATCTGAGGGGCCTGAGGTCGGCAAGGACCCCGCCCGGGCAAGGAGTCGGACCCCGGGCGGGCCAGCCGGGCACAAGCTGCACGCCTCCTTCGGGAGGCCCTAGGAAAATGGGCACAAGAAAGGCCGCTTTGCCCAGGAACAGCCACAAAGTAGCACAGGACCTGGAGGAGGGCAGAGGAGCCGGGCCTCCACCCTCAGACGGTCACGTTCGGCCCGGCTGCCCCGACGCCCCTGAGGCCCCGGGCCCTGGGCAGAAAGAAGTGGGCCAGCCGCCGAAGCTGCCGCCAAGCTCTTCGGGGAGTGCAGCCGCCCCCGCCGGGACTGGCTCTGTGAAGAGGTGCCGGCCGAGTGTCAGAGTCTCCTGGCCCGGGGCGCCGATACCCCAAAAGAGCTCAGGAAAAGGTGTCCTGAAGCCTGGGGGGGGGGGGGGAAATGCAAGCTGCTTGCTGTGGCAGTGGTGAGGGCCCCCAGAACGCAGGGTGTGTCCTGGGCCTGGGCCAAGTCTCCAGGGGAGGGCACGTGCCAGGCTACGTCGTGCTGTGCCAGGTCGGCCTGGGCCGGGCCCTGTGAGGTCAGGAGGCAGAGGACGCAGTGGCCGGCCCAAAAGGGGAGGCAGCTGGTAGGGGGCACCTGGATTTGAACCAGGGACCTCTTGATCTGCAGTCAAATGCTCTACCCCTGAGCTATACCCCCTTCCCCCCAGGGACAGCCTCTATTAGCACCTTTGCGAGCTGCCCGCCACACCCAGTGCCGCTGGATTCCAGAGGCATTGCCAGTGGCTGGGTGAAGCCTCGCCGGGCCCAGCGGGCCGGCTCCGATGCTCCCCGACAGCCCCCAGGCGGGCCTGCGGCCTCTCCGGCTGCCTCTTGGCCCTAGTCCCCAGGACCCACGTGGCCCACTCCCCGGGCACAGAGGACTGCCACGCTGCCTGCAACAGAGGGGGCCCCAAGGTCCCCAGCCCTGTCCCCGAGCTCAACGTTCCAAAGCCTGGTTTGGTCCGGCAGCTCCCGCACGGCCCCGAGACTGGCGCCTGGGCGAGCATGGGCCGAAGGGCCGGTCGTCCTGGCTTTGAAAGGGGCGCGGCCGCGCTGACTTGGGGCAGCCAGCCTCCAGGGTCCCCCTGACTCTCCAAGCAAATGCAGTCCTGCCTCCCGCCCTTGGCAGTGGCTTCCGGGGCTGCCCTTCCCGAGCGCGCCGGTCCCCTCGGGACCCCCGAGCCGCCACTGCGCACCCTGTTTGTGGTGCTGGGAGCAGGCGGGCCGGGCCGGGCCGGGCGACACCGGCAGGCCTCTGCACTCAGCTTGAAGCCGCCCCACCAAGGGCCACTTTACTCCCGGGCTCCCGTCTCTCGTGGCTGCCAGCCGTCTGGGCCCTCGGTCCCCCTCGGGAGGCAGATCTTGTCCCGGGGACAGCTGCATTAGCCGCCTCTGCCCCATCTGGGAAGCTCCCTGGGCCCCCGCCAGCAGCTTGGAGGGCCCCGAGCCCTGCAGGCTGAGCCAGCAGGCCGTGGGCCTGGCGGCCGGGTGGCCTCGCCGTCCCGCGACTCCCGTGCGCGGGCCTGCGCAGCAGCCAGGCATCTGAGGGGCCTGAGGTCGGCAAGGACCCCGCCCGGGCAAGGAGTCGGACCCCGGGCGGGCCAGCCGGGCACAAGCTGCACGCCTCCTTCGGGAGGCCCTAGGAAAATGGGCACAAGAAAGGCCGCTTTGCCCAGGAACAGCCACAAAGTAGCACAGGACCTGGAGGAGGGCAGAGGAGCCGGGCCTCCACCCTCAGACGGTCACGTTCGGCCCGGCTGCCCCGACGCCCCTGAGGCCCCGGGCCCTGGGCAGAAAGAAGTGGGCCAGCCGCCGAAGCTGCCGCCAAGCTCTTCGGGGAGTGCAGCCGCCCCCGCCGGGACTGGCTCTGTGAAGAGGTGCCGGCCGAGTGTCAGAGTCTCCTGGCCCGGGGCGCCGATACCCCAAAAGAGCTCAGGAAAAGGTGTCCTGAAGCCTGGGGGGGGGGGGGAAATGCAAGCTGCTTGCTGTGGCAGTGGTGAGGGCCCCCAGAACGCAGGGTGTGTCCTGGGCCTGGGCCAAGTCTCCAGGGGAGGGCATGTGCCAGGCTACGTCGTGCTGTGCCAGGTCGGCCTGGGCCGGGCCCCGTGAGGTCAGGAGGCAGAGGACGCAGTGGCAGGCCCAAAAGGGGAGGCAGCTGGTAGGGGGCACCTGGATTTGAACCAGGGACCTCTTGATCTGCAGTCAAATGCTCTACCCCTGAGCTATACCCCCTTCCCCCCAGGGACAGCCTCTATTAGCACCTTTGCGAGCTGCCCGCCACACCCAGTGCCGCTGGATTCCAGAGGCATTGCCAGTGGCTGGGTGAAGCCTCGCCGGGCCCAGCGGGCCGGCTCCGATGCTCCCCGACAGCCCCCAGGCGGGCCTGCGGCCTCTCCGGCTGCCTCTTGGCCCTAGTCCCCAGGACCAACGTGGCCCACTCCCCGGGCACAGAGGACTGCCACGCTGCCTGCAACAGAGGGGGCCCCAAGGTCCCCCAGCCCTGTCCCCGAGCTCAACGTTCCAAAGCCTGGTTTGGTCCGGCAGCTTCCCCACGGCCCCGAGACTGGCGCCTGGGCGAGCATGGGCCGAAGGGCCGGTCGTCCTGGCTTTGAAAGGGGCGCGGCCGCGCTGACCTGGGGCAGCCAGCCTCAAGGGTGCCCCTGACTCTCCAAGCAAATGCAGTCCTGCCTCCCGCCCTTGGCAGTGGCTTCCGGGTCTGCCCTTCCCGAGCGCGCCGGTCCCCTCGGGACCCCCGAGCCGCCACTGCGCACCCTGTTTGTGGTGCTGGGAGCAGGCGGGCCGGGCCGGGCCGGGCGACACCGGCAGGCCTCTGCACTCAGCTTGAAGCCGCCCCACCAAGGGCCACTTTACTCCCGGGCTCCCGTCTCTCGTGGCTGCCAGCCGTCTGGGCCCTCGGTCCCCCTCGGGAGGCAGATCTTGTCCCGGGGACAGCTGCATTAGCCGCCTCTGCCCCATCTGGGAAGCTCCCTGGGCCCCCGCCAGCAGCTTGGAGGGCCCCGAGCCCTGCAGGCTGAGCCAGCAGGCCGTGGGCCTGGCGGCCGGGTGGCCTCGCCGTCCCGCGACTCCCGTGCGCGGGCCTGCGCAGCAGCCAGGCATCTGAGGGGCCTGAGGTCGGCAAGGACCCCGCCCGGGCAAGGAGTCGGACCCCGGGCGGGCCAGCCGGGCACAAGCTGCACGCCTCCTTCGGGAGGCCCTAGGAAAATGGGCACAAGAAAGGCCGCTTTGCCCAGGAACAGCCACAAAGTAGCACAGGACCTGGAGGAGGGCAGAGGAGCCGGGCCTCCACCCTCAGACGGTCACGTTCGGCCCGGCTGCCCCGACGCCCCTGAGGCCCCGGGCCCTGGGCAGAAAGAAGTGGGCCAGCCGCCGAAGCTGCCGCCAAGCTCTTCGGGGAGTGCAGCCGCCCCCGCCGGGACTGGCTCTGTGAAGAGGTGCCGGCCGAGTGTCAGAGTCTCCTGGCCCGGGGCGCCGATACCCCAAAAGAGCTCAGGAAAAGGTGTCCTGAAGCCTGGGGGGGGGGGGGAAATGCAAGCTGCTTGCTGTGGCAGTGGTGAGGGCCCCCAGAACGCAGGGTGTGTCCTGGGCCTGGGCCAAGTCTCCAGGGGAGGGCACGTGCCAGGCTACGTCGTGCTGTGCCAGGTCGGCCTGGGCCGGGCCCTGTGAGGTCAGGAGGCAGAGGACGCAGTGGCCGGCCCAAAAGGGGAGGCAGCTGGTAGGGGGCACCTGGATTTGAACCAGGGACCTCTTGATCTGCAGTCAAATGCTCTACCCCTGAGCTATACCCCCTTCCCCCCAGGGACAGCCTCTATTAGCACCTTTGCGAGCTGCCCGCCACACCCAGTGCCGCTGGATTCCAGAGGCATTGCCAGTGGCTGGGTGAAGCCTCGCCGGGCCCAGCGGGCCGGCTCCGATGCTCCCCGACAGCCCCCAGGCGGGCCTGCGGCCTCTCCGGCTGCCTCTTGGCCCTAGTCCCCAGGACCCACGTGGCCCACTCCCCGGGCACAGAGGACTGCCACGCTGCCTGCAACAGAGGGGGCCCCAAGGTCCCCAGCCCTGTCCCCGAGCTCAACGTTCCAAAGCCTGGTTTGGTCCGGCAGCTCCCGCACGGCCCCGAGACTGGCGCCTGGGCGAGCATGGGCCGAAGGGCCGGTCGTCCTGGCTTTGAAAGGGGCGCGGCCGCGCTGACTTGGGGCAGCCAGCCTCCAGGGTCCCCCTGACTCTCCAAGCAAATGCAGTCCTGCCTCCCGCCCTTGGCAGTGGCTTCCGGGGCTGCCCTTCCCGAGCGCGCCGGTCCCCTCGGGACCCCCGAGCCGCCACTGCGCACCCTGTTTGTGGTGCTGGGAGCAGGCGGGCCGGGCCGGGCCGGGCGACACCGGCAGGCCTCTGCACTCAGCTTGAAGCCGCCCCACCAAGGGCCACTTTACTCCCGGGCTCCCGTCTCTCGTGGCTGCCAGCCGTCTGGGCCCTCGGTCCCCCTCGGGAGGCAGATCTTGTCCCGGGGACAGCTGCATTAGCCGCCTCTGCCCCATCTGGGAAGCTCCCTGGGCCCCCGCCAGCAGCTTGGAGGGCCCCGAGCCCTGCAGGCTGAGCCAGCAGGCCGTGGGCCTGGCGGCCGGGTGGCCTCGCCGTCCCGCGACTCCCGTGCGCGGGCCTGCGCAGCAGCCAGGCATCTGAGGGGCCTGAGGTCGGCAAGGACCCCGCCCGGGCAAGGAGTCGGACCCCGGGCGGGCCAGCCGGGCACAAGCTGCACGCCTCCTTCGGGAGGCCCTAGGAAAATGGGCACAAGAAAGGCCGCTTTGCCCAGGAACAGCCACAAAGTAGCACAGGACCTGGAGGAGGGCAGAGGAGCCGGGCCTCCACCCTCAGACGGTCACGTTCGGCCCGGCTGCCCCGACGCCCCTGAGGCCCCGGGCCCTGGGCAGAAAGAAGTGGGCCAGCCGCCGAAGCTGCCGCCAAGCTCTTCGGGGAGTGCAGCCGCCCCCGCCGGGACTGGCTCTGTGAAGAGGTGCCGGCCGAGTGTCAGAGTCTCCTGGCCCGGGGCGCCGATACCCCAAAAGAGCTCAGGAAAAGGTGTCCTGAAGCCTGGGGGGGGGGGGGAAATGCAAGCTGCTTGCTGTGGCAGTGGTGAGGGCCCCCAGAACGCAGGGTGTGTCCTGGGCCTGGGCCAAGTCTCCAGGGGAGGGCATGTGCCAGGCTACGTCGTGCTGTGCCAGGTCGGCCTGGGCCGGGCCCCGTGAGGTCAGGAGGCAGAGGACGCAGTGGCAGGCCCAAAAGGGGAGGCAGCTGGTAGGGGGCACCTGGATTTGAACCAGGGACCTCTTGATCTGCAGTCAAATGCTCTACCCCTGAGCTATACCCCCTTCCCCCCAGGGACAGCCTCTATTAGCACCTTTGCGAGCTGCCCGCCACACCCAGTGCCGCTGGATTCCAGAGGCATTGCCAGTGGCTGGGTGAAGCCTCGCCGGGCCCAGCGGGCCGGCTCCGATGCTCCCCGACAGCCCCCAGGCGGGCCTGCGGCCTCTCCGGCTGCCTCTTGGCCCTAGTCCCCAGGACCAACGTGGCCCACTCCCCGGGCACAGAGGACTGCCACGCTGCCTGCAACAGAGGGGGCCCCAAGGTCCCCCAGCCCTGTCCCCGAGCTCAACGTTCCAAAGCCTGGTTTGGTCCGGCAGCTTCCCCACGGCCCCGAGACTGGCGCCTGGGCGAGCATGGGCCGAAGGGCCGGTCGTCCTGGCTTTGAAAGGGGCGCGGCCGCGCTGACCTGGGGCAGCCAGCCTCAAGGGTGCCCCTGACTCTCCAAGCAAATGCAGTCCTGCCTCCCGCCCTTGGCAGTGGCTTCCGGGTCTGCCCTTCCCGAGCGCGCCGGTCCCCTCGGGACCCCCGAGCCGCCACTGCGCACCCTGTTTGTGGTGCTGGGAGCAGGCGGGCCGGGCCGGGCCGGGCGACACCGGCAGGCCTCTGCACTCAGCTTGAAGCCGCCCCACCAAGGGCCACTTTACTCCCGGGCTCCCGTCTCTCGTGGCTGCCAGCCGTCTGGGCCCTCGGTCCCCCTCGGGAGGCAGATCTTGTCCCGGGGACAGCTGCATTAGCCGCCTCTGCCCCATCTGGGAAGCTCCCTGGGCCCCCGCCAGCAGCTTGGAGGGCCCCGAGCCCTGCAGGCTGAGCCAGCAGGCCGTGGGCCTGGCGGCCGGGTGGCCTCGCCGTCCCGCGACTCCCGTGCGCGGGCCTGCGCAGCAGCCAGGCATCTGAGGGGCCTGAGGTCGGCAAGGACCCCGCCCGGGCAAGGAGTCGGACCCCGGGCGGGCCAGCCGGGCACAAGCTGCACGCCTCCTTCGGGAGGCCCTAGGAAAATGGGCACAAGAAAGGCCGCTTTGCCCAGGAACAGCCACAAAGTAGCACAGGACCTGGAGGAGGGCAGAGGAGCCGGGCCTCCACCCTCAGACGGTCACGTTCGGCCCGGCTGCCCCGACGCCCCTGAGGCCCCGGGCCCTGGGCAGAAAGAAGTGGGCCAGCCGCCGAAGCTGCCGCCAAGCTCTTCGGGGAGTGCAGCCGCCCCCGCCGGGACTGGCTCTGTGAAGAGGTGCCGGCCGAGTGTCAGAGTCTCCTGGCCCGGGGCGCCGATACCCCAAAAGAGCTCAGGAAAAGGTGTCCTGAAGCCTGGGGGGGGGGGGGAAATGCAAGCTGCTTGCTGTGGCAGTGGTGAGGGCCCCCAGAACGCAGGGTGTGTCCTGGGCCTGGGCCAAGTCTCCAGGGGAGGGCACGTGCCAGGCTACGTCGTGCTGTGCCAGGTCGGCCTGGGCCGGGCCCTGTGAGGTCAGGAGGCAGAGGACGCAGTGGCCGGCCCAAAAGGGGAGGCAGCTGGTAGGGGGCACCTGGATTTGAACCAGGGACCTCTTGATCTGCAGTCAAATGCTCTACCCCTGAGCTATACCCCCTTCCCCCCAGGGACAGCCTCTATTAGCACCTTTGCGAGCTGCCCGCCACACCCAGTGCCGCTGGATTCCAGAGGCATTGCCAGTGGCTGGGTGAAGCCTCGCCGGGCCCAGCGGGCCGGCTCCGATGCTCCCCGACAGCCCCCAGGCGGGCCTGCGGCCTCTCCGGCTGCCTCTTGGCCCTAGTCCCCAGGACCCACGTGGCCCACTCCCCGGGCACAGAGGACTGCCACGCTGCCTGCAACAGAGGGGGCCCCAAGGTCCCCAGCCCTGTCCCCGAGCTCAACGTTCCAAAGCCTGGTTTGGTCCGGCAGCTCCCGCACGGCCCCGAGACTGGCGCCTGGGCGAGCATGGGCCGAAGGGCCGGTCGTCCTGGCTTTGAAAGGGGCGCGGCCGCGCTGACTTGGGGCAGCCAGCCTCCAGGGTCCCCCTGACTCTCCAAGCAAATGCAGTCCTGCCTCCCGCCCTTGGCAGTGGCTTCCGGGGCTGCCCTTCCCGAGCGCGCCGGTCCCCTCGGGACCCCCGAGCCGCCACTGCGCACCCTGTTTGTGGTGCTGGGAGCAGGCGGGCCGGGCCGGGCCGGGCGACACCGGCAGGCCTCTGCACTCAGCTTGAAGCCGCCCCACCAAGGGCCACTTTACTCCCGGGCTCCCGTCTCTCGTGGCTGCCAGCCGTCTGGGCCCTCGGTCCCCCTCGGGAGGCAGATCTTGTCCCGGGGACAGCTGCATTAGCCGCCTCTGCCCCATCTGGGAAGCTCCCTGGGCCCCCGCCAGCAGCTTGGAGGGCCCCGAGCCCTGCAGGCTGAGCCAGCAGGCCGTGGGCCTGGCGGCCGGGTGGCCTCGCCGTCCCGCGACTCCCGTGCGCGGGCCTGCGCAGCAGCCAGGCATCTGAGGGGCCTGAGGTCGGCAAGGACCCCGCCCGGGCAAGGAGTCGGACCCCGGGCGGGCCAGCCGGGCACAAGCTGCACGCCTCCTTCGGGAGGCCCTAGGAAAATGGGCACAAGAAAGGCCGCTTTGCCCAGGAACAGCCACAAAGTAGCACAGGACCTGGAGGAGGGCAGAGGAGCCGGGCCTCCACCCTCAGACGGTCACGTTCGGCCCGGCTGCCCCGACGCCCCTGAGGCCCCGGGCCCTGGGCAGAAAGAAGTGGGCCAGCCGCCAAAGCTGCCGCCAAGCTCTTCGGGGAGTGCAGCCGCCCCCGCCGGGACTGGCTCTGTGAAGAGGTGCCGGCCGAGTGTCAGAGTCTCCTGGCCCGGGGCGCCGATACCCCAAAAGAGCTCAGGAAAAGGTGTCCTGAAGCCTGGGGGGGGGGGGGAAATGCAAGCTGCTTGCTGTGGCAGTGGTGAGGGCCCCCAGAACGCAGGGTGTGTCCTGGGCCTGGGCCAAGTCTCCAGGGGAGGGCATGTGCCAGGCTACGTCGTGCTGTGCCAGGTCGGCCTGGGCCGGGCCCCGTGAGGTCAGGAGGCAGAGGACGCAGTGGCAGGCCCAAAAGGGGAGGCAGCTGGTAGGGGGCACCTGGATTTGAACCAGGGACCTCTTGATCTGCAGTCAAATGCTCTACCCCTGAGCTATACCCCCTTCCCCCCAGGGACAGCCTCTATTAGCACCTTTGCGAGCTGCCCGCCACACCCAGTGCCGCTGGATTCCAGAGGCATTGCCAGTGGCTGGGTGAAGCCTCGCCGGGCCCAGCGGGCCGGCTCCGATGCTCCCCGACAGCCCCCAGGCGGGCCTGCGGCCTCTCCGGCTGCCTCTTGGCCCTAGTCCCCAGGACCAACGTGGCCCACTCCCCGGGCACAGAGGACTGCCACGCTGCCTGCAACAGAGGGGGCCCCAAGGTCCCCCAGCCCTGTCCCCGAGCTCAACGTTCCAAAGCCTGGTTTGGTCCGGCAGCTTCCCCACGGCCCCGAGACTGGCGCCTGGGCGAGCATGGGCCGAAGGGCCGGTCGTCCTGGCTTTGAAAGGGGCGCGGCCGCGCTGACCTGGGGCAGCCAGCCTCAAGGGTGCCCCTGACTCTCCAAGCAAATGCAGTCCTGCCTCCCGCCCTTGGCAGTGGCTTCCGGGTCTGCCCTTCCCGAGCGCGCCGGTCCCCTCGGGACCCCCGAGCCGCCACTGCGCACCCTGTTTGTGGTGCTGGGAGCAGGCGGGCCGGGCCGGGCCGGGCGACACCGGCAGGCCTCTGCACTCAGCTTGAAGCCGCCCCACCAAGGGCCACTTTACTCCCGGGCTCCCGTCTCTCGTGGCTGCCAGCCGTCTGGGCCCTCGGTCCCCCTCGGGAGGCAGATCTTGTCCCGGGGACAGCTGCATTAGCCGCCTCTGCCCCATCTGGGAAGCTCCCTGGGCCCCCGCCAGCAGCTTGGAGGGCCCCGAGCCCTGCAGGCTGAGCCAGCAGGCCGTGGGCCTGGCGGCCGGGTGGCCTCGCCGTCCCGCGACTCCCGTGCGCGGGCCTGCGCAGCAGCCAGGCATCTGAGGGGCCTGAGGTCGGCAAGGACCCCGCCCGGGCAAGGAGTCGGACCCCGGGCGGGCCAGCCGGGCACAAGCTGCACGCCTCCTTCGGGAGGCCCTAGGAAAATGGGCACAAGAAAGGCCGCTTTGCCCAGGAACAGCCACAAAGTAGCACAGGACCTGGAGGAGGGCAGAGGAGCCGGGCCTCCACCCTCAGACGGTCACGTTCGGCCCGGCTGCCCCGACGCCCCTGAGGCCCCGGGCCCTGGGCAGAAAGAAGTGGGCCAGCCGCCGAAGCTGCCGCCAAGCTCTTCGGGGAGTGCAGCCGCCCCCGCCGGGACTGGCTCTGTGAAGAGGTGCCGGCCGAGTGTCAGAGTCTCCTGGCCCGGGGCGCCGATACCCCAAAAGAGCTCAGGAAAAGGTGTCCTGAAGCCTGGGGGGGGGGGGGAAATGCAAGCTGCTTGCTGTGGCAGTGGTGAGGGCCCCCAGAACGCAGGGTGTGTCCTGGGCCTGGGCCAAGTCTCCAGGGGAGGGCACGTGCCAGGCTACGTCGTGCTGTGCCAGGTCGGCCTGGGCCGGGCCCTGTGAGGTCAGGAGGCAGAGGACGCAGTGGCCGGCCCAAAAGGGGAGGCAGCTGGTAGGGGGCACCTGGATTTGAACCAGGGACCTCTTGATCTGCAGTCAAATGCTCTACCCCTGAGCTATACCCCCTTCCCCCCAGGGACAGCCTCTATTAGCACCTTTGCGAGCTGCCCGCCACACCCAGTGCCGCTGGATTCCAGAGGCATTGCCAGTGGCTGGGTGAAGCCTCGCCGGGCCCAGCGGGCCGGCTCCGATGCTCCCCGACAGCCCCCAGGCGGGCCTGCGGCCTCTCCGGCTGCCTCTTGGCCCTAGTCCCCAGGACCCACGTGGCCCACTCCCCGGGCACAGAGGACTGCCACGCTGCCTGCAACAGAGGGGGCCCCAAGGTCCCCAGCCCTGTCCCCGAGCTCAACGTTCCAAAGCCTGGTTTGGTCCGGCAGCTCCCGCACGGCCCCGAGACTGGCGCCTGGGCGAGCATGGGCCGAAGGGCCGGTCGTCCTGGCTTTGAAAGGGGCGCGGCCGCGCTGACTTGGGGCAGCCAGCCTCCAGGGTCCCCCTGACTCTCCAAGCAAATGCAGTCCTGCCTCCCGCCCTTGGCAGTGGCTTCCGGGGCTGCCCTTCCCGAGCGCGCCGGTCCCCTCGGGACCCCCGAGCCGCCACTGCGCACCCTGTTTGTGGTGCTGGGAGCAGGCGGGCCGGGCCGGGCGACACCGGCAGGCCGCTGCACTCAGCTTGGAGCCGCCCCACCAAGGGCCACTTTACTCCCGGGCTCCCGTCTCTCGTGGCTGCCAGCCGTCTGGGCCCTCGGTCCCCCTCGGGAGGCAGATCTTGTCCCGGGGACAGCTGCATTAGCCGCCTCTGCCCCATCTGGGAAGCTCCCTGGGCCCCCGCCAGCAGCTTGGAGGGCCCCGAGCCCTGCAGGCTGAGCCAGCAGGCCGTGGGCCTGGCGGCCGGGTGGCCTCGCCGTCCCGCGACTCCCGTGCGCGGGCCTGCGCAGCAGCCAGGCATCTGAGGGGCCTGAGGTCGGCAAGGACCCCGCCCGGGCAAGGAGTCGGACCCCGGGCGGGCCAGCCGGGCACAAGCTGCACGCCTCCTTCGGGAGGCCCTAGGAAAATGGGCACAAGAAAGGCCGCTTTGCCCAGGAACAGCCACAAAGTAGCACAGGACCTGGAGGAGGGCAGAGGAGCCGGGCCTCCACCCTCAGACGGTCACGTTCGGCCCGGCTGCCCCGACGCCCCTGAGGCCCCGGGCCCTGGGCAGAAAGAAGTGGGCCAGCCGCCGAAGCTGCCGCCAAGCTCTTCGGGGAGTGCAGCCGCCCCCGCCGGGACTGGCTCTGTGAAGAGGTGCCGGCCGAGTGTCAGAGTCTCCTGGCCCGGGGCGCCGATACCCCAAAAGAGCTCAGGAAAAGGTGTCCTGAAGCCTGGGGGGCGGGGGGGGGAAATGCCCGCTGCTTGCTGTGGCAGTGGTGAGGGCCCCCAGAACGCAGGGTGTGTCCTGGGCCTGGGCCAAGTCTCCAGGGGAGGGCACGTGCCAGGCTACGTCGTGCTGTGCCAGGTCGGCCTGGGCCGGGCCCCGTGAGGTCAGGAGGCAGAGGACGCAGTGGCAGGCCCAAAAGGGGAGGCAGCTGGTAGGGGGCACCTGGATTTGAACCAGGGACCTCTTGATCTGCAGTCAAATGCTCTACCCCTGAGCTATACCCCCTTCCCCCCAGGGACAGCCTCTATTAGCACCTTTGCGAGCTGCCCGCCACACCCAGTGCCGCTGGATTCCAGAGGCATTGCCAGTGGCTGGGTGAAGCCTCGCCGGGCCCAGCGGGCCGGCTCCGATGCTCCCCGACAGCCCCCAGGCGGGCCTGCGGCCTCTCCGGCTGCCTCTTGGCCCTAGTCCCCAGGACCCACGTGGCCCACTCCCCGGGCACAGAGGACTGCCACGCTGCCTGCAACAGAGGGGGCCCCAAGGTCCCCCAGCCCTGTCCCCGAGCTCAACGTTCCAAAGCCTGGTTTGGTCCGGCAGCTTCCCCACGGCCCCGAGACTGGCGCCTGGGCGAGCATGGGCCGAAGGGCCGGTCGTCCTGGCTTTGAAAGGGGCGCGGCCGCGCTGACCTGGGGCAGCCAGCCTCAAGGGTGCCCCTGACTCTCCAAGCAAATGCAGTCCTGCCTCCAGCCCTTGGCAGTGGCTTCCGGGTCTGCCCTTCCCGAGCGCGCCGGTCCCCTCGGGACCCCCGAGCCGCCACTGCGCACCCTGTTTGTGGTGCTGGGAGCAGGCGGGCCGGGCCGGACCGGGCGACACCGGCAGGCCTCTGCACTCAGCTTGAAGCCGCCCCACCAAGGGCCACTTTACTCCCGGGCTCCCGTCTCTCGTGGCTGCCAGCCGTCTGGGCCCTCGGTCCCCCTCGGGAGGCAGATCTTGTCCCGGGGACAGCTGCATTAGCCGCCTCTGCCCCATCTGGGAAGCTCCCTGGGCCCCCGCCAGCAGCTTGGAGGGCCCCGAGCCCTGCAGGCTGAGCCAGCAGGCCGTGGGCCTGGCGGCCGGGTGGCCTCGCCGTCCCGCGACTCCCGTGCGCGGGCCTGCGCAGCAGCCAGGCATCTGAGGGGCCTGAGGTCGGCAAGGACCCCGCCCGGGCAAGGAGTCGGACCCCGGGCGGGCCAGCCGGGCACAAGCTGCACGCCTCCTTCGGGAGGCCCTAGGAAAATGGGCACAAGAAAGGCCGCTTTCCCCAGGAACAGCCACAAAGTAGCACAGGACCTGGAGGAGGGCAGAGGAGCCGGGCCTCCACCCTCAGACGGTCACGTTCGGCCCGGCTGCCCCGACGCCCCTGAGGCCCCGGGCCCTGGGCAGAAAGAAGTGGGCCAGCCGCCGAAGCTGCCGCCAAGCTCTTCGGGGAGTGCAGCCGCCCCCGCCGGGACTGGCTCTGTGAAGAGGTGCCGGCCGAGTGTCAGAGTCTCCTGGCCCGGGGCGCCGATACCCCAAAAGAGCTCAGGAAAAGGTGTCCTGAAGCCTGGGGGGGGGGGGGAAATGCAAGCTGCTTGCTGTGGCAGTGGTGAGGGCCCCCAGAACGCAGGGTGTGTCCTGGGCCTGGGCCAAGTCTCCAGGGGAGGGCACGTGCCAGGCTACGTCGTGCTGTGCCAGGTCGGCCTGGGCCGGGCCCTGTGAGGTCAGGAGGCAGAGGACGCAGTGGCCGGCCCAAAAGGGGAGGCAGCTGGTAGGGGGCACCTGGATTTGAACCAGGGACCTCTTGATCTGCAGTCAAATGCTCTACCCCTGAGCTATACCCCCTTCCCCCCAGGGACAGCCTCTATTAGCACCTTTGCGAGCTGCCCGCCACACCCAGTGCCGCTGGATTCCAGAGGCATTGCCAGTGGCTGGGTGAAGCCTCGCCGGGCCCAGCGGGCCGGCTCCGATGCTCCCCGACAGCCCCCAGGCGGGCCTGCGGCCTCTCCGGCTGCCTCTTGGCCCTAGTCCCCAGGACCAACGTGGCCCACTCCCCGGGCACAGAGGACTGCCACGCTGCCTGCAACAGAGGGGGCCCCAAGGTCCCCCAGCCCTGTCCCCGAGCTCAACGTTCCAAAGCCTGGTTTGGTCCGGCAGCTCCCGCACGGCCCCGAGACTGGCGCCTGGGCGAGCATGGGCCGAAGGGCCGGTCGTCCTGGCTTTGAAAGGGGCGCGGCCGCGCTGACTTGGGGCAGCCAGCCTCCAGGGTCCCCCTGACTCTCCAAGCAAATGCAGTCCTGCCTCCCGCCCTTGGCAGTGGCTTCCGGGGCTGCCCTTCCCGAGCGCGCCGGTCCCCTCGGGACCCCCGAGCCGCCACTGCGCACCCTGTTTGTGGTGCTGGGAGCAGGCGGGCCGGGCCGGGCGACACCGGCAGGCCGCTGCACTCAGCTTGGAGCCGCCCCACCAAGGGCCACTTTACTCCCGGGCTTCCGTCTCTCGTGGCTGCCAGCCGTCTGGGCCCTCGGTCCCCCTCGGGAGGCAGATCTTGTCCCGGGGACAGCTGCATTAGCCGCCTCTGCCCCATCTGGGAAGCTCCCTGGGCCCCCGCCAGCAGCTTGGAGGGCCCCGAGCCCTGCAGGCTGAGCCAGCAGGCCGTGGGCCTGGCGGCCGGGTGGCCTCGCTGTCCCGCGACTCCCGTGCGCGGGCCTGCGCAGCAGCCAGGCATCTGAGGGGCCTGAGGTCGGCCAGGACCCCGCCCGGGCAAGGAGTCGGACCCCGGGCGGGCCACCGGGCACAAGCTGCACGCCTCCTTCGGGAGGCCCTAGGAAAATGGGCACAAGAAAGGCCGCTTTCCCCAGGAACAGCCACAAAGTAGCACAGGACCTGGAGGAGGGCAGAGGAGCCGGGCCTACACCCTCAGACGGTCACGTTCGGCCCGGCTGCCCCGAGGCCCCTGAGGCCCCGGGCCCTGGGCAGAAAGAAGTGGGCCAGCCGCCGAAGCTGCCGCCCAGCTCTTCGGGCGAGGGCAGCCGCCCCCGCCGGGACTGGCTCTGTGAAGAGGTGCCGGCCGAGTGTCAGAGTCTCCTGGCCCGGGGCGCCGATACCCCAAAAGAGCTCAGGAAAAGGTGTCCTGAAGCCTGGGGGGGGGGGGGAAATGCAAGCTGCTTGCTGTGGCAGTGGTGAGGGCCCCCAGAACGCAGGGTGTGTCCTGGGCCTGGGCCAAGTCTCCAGGGGAGGGCACGTGCCAGGCTACGTCGTGCTGTGCCAGGTCGGCCTGGGCCGGGCCCTGTGAGGTCAGGAGGCAGAGGACGCAGTGGCCGGCCCAAAAGGGGAGGCAGCTGGTAGGGGGCACCTGGATTTGAACCAGGGACCTCTTGATCTGCAGTCAAATGCTCTACCCCTGAGCTATACCCCCTTCCCCCCAGGGACAGCCTCTATTAGCACCTTTGCGAGCTGCCCGCCACACCCAGTGCCGCTGGATTCCAGAGGCATTGCCAGTGGCTGGGTGAAGCCTCGCCGGGCCCAGCGGGCCGGCTCCGATGCTCCCCGACAGCCCCCAGGCGGGCCTGCGGCCTCTCCGGCTGCCTCTTGGCCCTAGTCCCCAGGACCCACGTGGCCCACTCCCCGGGCACAGAGGACTGCCACGCTGCCTGCAACAGAGGGGGCCCCAAGGTCCCCAGCCCTGTCCCCGAGCTCAACGTTCCAAAGCCTGGTTTGGTCCGGCAGCTCCCGCACGGCCCCGAGACTGGCGCCTGGGCGAGCATGGGCCGAAGGGCCGGTCGTCCTGGCTTTGAAAGGGGCGCGGCCGCGCTGACTTGGGGCAGCCAGCCTCCAGGGTCCCCCTGACTCTCCAAGCAAATGCAGTCCTGCCTCCCGCCCTTGGCAGTGGCTTCCGGGGCTGCCCTTCCCGAGCGCGCCGGTCCCCTCGGGACCCCCGAGCCGCCACTGCGCACCCTGTTTGTGGTGCTGGGAGCAGGCGGGCCGGGCCGGGCGACACCGGCAGGCCGCTGCACTCAGCTTGGAGCCGCCCCACCAAGGGCCACTTTACTCCCGGGCTCCCGTCTCTCGTGGCTGCCAGCCGTCTGGGCCCTCGGTCCCCCTCGGGAGGCAGATCTTGTCCCGGGGACAGCTGCATTAGCCGCCTCTGCCCCATCTGGGAAGCTCCCTGGGCCCCCGCCAGCAGCTTGGAGGGCCCCGAGCCCTGCAGGCTGAGCCAGCAGGCCGTGGGCCTGGCGGCCGGGTGGCCTCGCCGTCCCGCGACTCCCGTGCGCGGGCCTGCGCAGCAGCCAGGCATCTGAGGGGCCTGAGGTCGGCAAGGACCCCGCCCGGGCAAGGAGTCGGACCCCGGGCGGGCCAGCCGGGCACAAGCTGCACGCCTCCTTCGGGAGGCCCTAGGAAAATGGGCACAAGAAAGGCCGCTTTGCCCAGGAACAGCCACAAAGTAGCACAGGACCTGGAGGAGGGCAGAGGAGCCGGGCCTCCACCCTCAGACGGTCACGTTCGGCCCGGCTGCCCCGACGCCCCTGAGGCCCCGGGCCCTGGGCAGAAAGAAGTGGGCCAGCCGCCGAAGCTGCCGCCAAGCTCTTCGGGGAGTGCAGCCGCCCCCGCCGGGACTGGCTCTGTGAAGAGGTGCCGGCCGAGTGTCAGAGTCTCCTGGCCCGGGGCGCCGATACCCCAAAAGAGCTCAGGAAAAGGTGTCCTGAAGCCTGGGGGGCGGGGGGGGGAAATGCCCGCTGCTTGCTGTGGCAGTGGTGAGGGCCCCCAGAACGCAGGGTGTGTCCTGGGCCTGGGCCAAGTCTCCAGGGGAGGGCACGTGCCAGGCTACGTCGTGCTGTGCCAGGTCGGCCTGGGCCGGGCCCCGTGAGGTCAGGAGGCAGAGGACGCAGTGGCAGGCCCAAAAGGGGAGGCAGCTGGTAGGGGGCACCTGGATTTGAACCAGGGACCTCTTGATCTGCAGTCAAATGCTCTACCCCTGAGCTATACCCCCTTCCCCCCAGGGACAGCCTCTATTAGCACCTTTGCGAGCTGCCCGCCACACCCAGTGCCGCTGGATTCCAGAGGCATTGCCAGTGGCTGGGTGAAGCCTCGCCGGGCCCAGCGGGCCGGCTCCGATGCTCCCCGACAGCCCCCAGGCGGGCCTGCGGCCTCTCCGGCTGCCTCTTGGCCCTAGTCCCCAGGACCCACGTGGCCCACTCCCCGGGCACAGAGGACTGCCACGCTGCCTGCAACAGAGGGGGCCCCAAGGTCCCCCAGCCCTGTCCCCGAGCTCAACGTTCCAAAGCCTGGTTTGGTCCGGCAGCTTCCCCACGGCCCCGAGACTGGCGCCTGGGCGAGCATGGGCCGAAGGGCCGGTCGTCCTGGCTTTGAAAGGGGCGCGGCCGCGCTGACCTGGGGCAGCCAGCCTCAAGGGTGCCCCTGACTCTCCAAGCAAATGCAGTCCTGCCTCCAGCCCTTGGCAGTGGCTTCCGGGTCTGCCCTTCCCGAGCGCGCCGGTCCCCTCGGGACCCCCGAGCCGCCACTGCGCACCCTGTTTGTGGTGCTGGGAGCAGGCGGGCCGGGCCGGACCGGGCGACACCGGCAGGCCTCTGCACTCAGCTTGAAGCCGCCCCACCAAGGGCCACTTTACTCCCGGGCTCCCGTCTCTCGTGGCTGCCAGCCGTCTGGGCCCTCGGTCCCCCTCGGGAGGCAGATCTTGTCCCGGGGACAGCTGCATTAGCCGCCTCTGCCCCATCTGGGAAGCTCCCTGGGCCCCCGCCAGCAGCTTGGAGGGCCCCGAGCCCTGCAGGCTGAGCCAGCAGGCCGTGGGCCTGGCGGCCGGGTGGCCTCGCCGTCCCGCGACTCCCGTGCGCGGGCCTGCGCAGCAGCCAGGCATCTGAGGGGCCTGAGGTCGGCAAGGACCCCGCCCGGGCAAGGAGTCGGACCCCGGGCGGGCCAGCCGGGCACAAGCTGCACGCCTCCTTCGGGAGGCCCTAGGAAAATGGGCACAAGAAAGGCCGCTTTCCCCAGGAACAGCCACAAAGTAGCACAGGACCTGGAGGAGGGCAGAGGAGCCGGGCCTCCACCCTCAGACGGTCACGTTCGGCCCGGCTGCCCCGACGCCCCTGAGGCCCCGGGCCCTGGGCAGAAAGAAGTGGGCCAGCCGCCGAAGCTGCCGCCAAGCTCTTCGGGGAGTGCAGCCGCCCCCGCCGGGACTGGCTCTGTGAAGAGGTGCCGGCCGAGTGTCAGAGTCTCCTGGCCCGGGGCGCCGATACCCCAAAAGAGCTCAGGAAAAGGTGTCCTGAAGCCTGGGGGGGGGGGGAAATGCAAGCTGCTTGCTGTGGCAGTGGTGAGGGCCCCCAGAACGCAGGGTGTGTCCTGGGCCTGGGCCAAGTCTCCAGGGGAGGGCACGTGCCAGGCTACGTCGTGCTGTGCCAGGTCGGCCTGGGCCGGGCCCTGTGAGGTCAGGAGGCAGAGGACGCAGTGGCCGGCCCAAAAGGGGAGGCAGCTGGTAGGGGGCACCTGGATTTGAACCAGGGACCTCTTGATCTGCAGTCAAATGCTCTACCCCTGAGCTATACCCCCTTCCCCCCAGGGACAGCCTCTATTAGCACCTTTGCGAGCTGCCCGCCACACCCAGTGCCGCTGGATTCCAGAGGCATTGCCAGTGGCTGGGTGAAGCCTCGCCGGGCCCAGCGGGCCGGCTCCGATGCTCCCCGACAGCCCCCAGGCGGGCCTGCGGCCTCTCCGGCTGCCTCTTGGCCCTAGTCCCCAGGACCCACGTGGCCCACTCCCCGGGCACAGAGGACTGCCACGCTGCCTGCAACAGAGGGGGCCCCAAGGTCCCCAGCCCTGTCCCCGAGCTCAACGTTCCAAAGCCTGGTTTGGTCCGGCAGCTTCCCCACGGCCCCGAGACTGGCGCCTGGGCGAGCATGGGCCGAAGGGCCGGTCGTCCTGGCTTTGAAAGGGGCGCGGCCGCGCTGACTTGGGGCAGCCAGCCTCCAGGGTCCCCCTGACTCTCCAAGCAAATGCAGTCCTGCCTCCCGCCCTTGGCAGTGGCTTCCGGGGCTGCCCTTCCCGAGCGCGCCGGTCCCCTCGGGACCCCCGAGCCGCCACTGCGCACCCTGTTTGTGGTGCTGGGAGCAGGCGGGCCGGGCCGGGCCGGGCGACACCGGCAGGCCTCTGCACTCAGCTTGAAGCCGCCCCACCAAGGGCCACTTTACTCCCGGGCTCCCGTCTCTCGTGGCTGCCAGCCGTCTGGGCCCTCGGTCCCCCTCGGGAGGCAGATCTTGTCCCGGGGACAGCTGCATTAGCCGCCTCTGCCCCATCTGGGAAGCTCCCTGGGCCCCCGCCAGCAGCTTGGAGGGCCCCGAGCCCTGCAGGCTGAGCCAGCAGGCCGTGGGCCTGGCGGCCGGGTGGCCTCGCCGTCCCGCGACTCCCGTGCGCGGGCCTGCGCAGCAGCCAGGCATCTGAGGGGCCTGAGGTCGGCAAGGACCCCGCCCGGGCAAGGAGTCAGACCCCGGGCGGGCCAGCCGGGCACAAGCTGCACGCCTCCTTCGGGAGGCCCTAGGAAAATGGGCACAAGAAAGGCCGCTTTCCCCAGGAACAGCCACAAAGTAGCACAGGACCTGGAGGAGGGCAGAGGAGCCGGGCCTCCACCCTCAGACGGTCACGTTCGGCCCGGCTGCCCCGACGCCCCTGAGGCCCCGGGCCCTGGGCAGAAAGAAGTGGGCCAGCCGCCGAAGCTGCCGCCAAGCTCTTCGGGGAGTGCAGCCGCCCCCGCCGGGACTGGCTCTGTGAAGAGGTGCCGGCCGAGTGTCAGAGTCTCCTGGCCCGGGGCGCCGATACCCCAAAAGAGCTCAGGAAAAGGTGTCCTGAAGCCTGGGGGGGGGGGGAAATGCAAGCTGCTTGCTGTGGCAGTGGTGAGGGCCCCCAGAACGCAGGGTGTGTCCTGGGCCTGGGCCAAGTCTCCAGGGGAGGGCACGTGCCAGGCTACGTCGTGCTGTGCCAGGTCGGCCTGGGCCGGGCCCCGTGAGGTCAGGAGGCAGAGGACGCAGTGGCCGGCCCAAAAGGGGAGGCAGCTGGTAGGGGGCACCTGGATTTGAACCAGGGACCTCTTGATCTGCAGTCAAATGCTCTACCCCTGAGCTATACCCCCTTCCCCCCAGGGACAGCCTCTATTAGCACCTTTGCGAGCTGCCCGCCACACCCAGTGCCGCTGGATTCCAGAGGCATTGCCAGTGGCTGGGTGAAGCCTCGCCGGGCCCAGCGGGCCGGCTCCGATGCTCCCCGACAGCCCCCAGGCGGGCCTGCGGCCTCTCCGGCTGCCTCTTGGCCCTAGTCCCCAGGACCCACGTGGCCCACTCCCCGGGCACAGAGGACTGCCACGCTGCCTGCAACAGAGGGGGCCCCAAGGTCCCCAGCCCTGTCCCCGAGCTCAACGTTCCAAAGCCTGGTTTGGTCCGGCAGCTTCCCCACGGCCCCGAGACTGGCGCCTGGGCGAGCATGGGCCGAAGGGCCGGTCGTCCTGGCTTTGAAAGGGGCGCGGCCGCGCTGACTTGGGGCAGCCAGCCTCCAGGGTCCCCCTGACTCTCCAAGCAAATGCAGTCCTGCCTCCCGCCCTTGGCAGTGGCTTCCGGGGCTGCCCTTCCCGAGCGCGCCGGTCCCCTCGGGACCCCCGAGCCGCCACTGCGCACCCTGTTTGTGGTGCTGGGAGCAGGCGGGCCGGGCCGGGCCGGGCGACACCGGCAGGCCTCTGCACTCAGCTTGAAGCCGCCCCACCAAGGGCCACTTTACTCCCGGGCTCCCGTCTCTCGTGGCTGCCAGCCGTCTGGGCCCTCGGTCCCCCTCGGGAGGCAGATCTTGTCCCGGGGACAGCTGCATTAGCCGCCTCTGCCCCATCTGGGAAGCTCCCTGGGCCCCCGCCAGCAGCTTGGAGGGCCCCGAGCCCTGCAGGCTGAGCCAGCAGGCCGTGGGCCTGGCGGCCGGGTGGCCTCGCCGTCCCGCGACTCCCGTGCGCGGGCCTGCGCAGCAGCCAGGCATCTGAGGGGCCTGAGGTCGGCAAGGACCCCGCCCGGGCAAGGAGTCAGACCCCGGGCGGGCCAGCCGGGCACAAGCTGCACGCCTCCTTCGGGAGGCCCTAGGAAAATGGGCACAAGAAAGGCCGCTTTCCCCAGGAACAGCCACAAAGTAGCACAGGACCTGGAGGAGGGCAGAGGAGCCGGGCCTCCACCCTCAGACGGTCACGTTCGGCCCGGCTGCCCCGACGCCCCTGAGGCCCCGGGCCCTGGGCAGAAAGAAGTGGGCCAGCCGCCGAAGCTGCCGCCAAGCTCTTCGGGGAGTGCAGCCGCCCCCGCCGGGACTGGCTCTGTGAAGAGGTGCCGGCCGAGTGTCAGAGTCTCCTGGCCCGGGGCGCCGATACCCCAAAAGAGCTCAGGAAAAGGTGTCCTGAAGCCTGGGGGGGGGGGGGAAATGCAAGCTGCTTGCTGTGGCAGTGGTGAGGGCCCCCAGAACGCAGGGTGTGTCCTGGGCCTGGGCCAAGTCTCCAGGGGAGGGCATGTGCCAGGCTACGTCGTGCTGTGCCAGGTCGGCCTGGGCCGGGCCCCGTGAGGTCAGGAGGCAGAGGACGCAGTGGCAGGCCCAAAAGGGGAGGCAGCTGGTAGGGGGCACCTGGATTTGAACCAGGGACCTCTTGATCTGCAGTCAAATGCTCTACCCCTGAGCTATACCCCCTTCCCCCCAGGGACAGCCTCTATTAGCACCTTTGCGAGCTGCCCGCCACACCCAGTGCCGCTGGATTCCAGAGGCATTGCCAGTGGCTGGGTGAAGCCTCGCCGGGCCCAGCGGGCCGGCTCCGATGCTCCCCGACAGCCCCCAGGCGGGCCTGCGGCCTCTCCGGCTGCCTCTTGGCCCTAGTCCCCAGGACCAACGTGGCCCACTCCCCGGGCACAGAGGACTGCCACGCTGCCTGCAACAGAGGGGGCCCCAAGGTCCCCCAGCCCTGTCCCCGAGCTCAACGTTCCAAAGCCTGGTTTGGTCCGGCAGCTTCCCCACGGCCCCGAGACTGGCGCCTGGGCGAGCATGGGCCGAAGGGCCGGTCGTCCTGGCTTTGAAAGGGGCGCGGCCGCGCTGACCTGGGGCAGCCAGCCTCAAGGGTGCCCCTGACTCTCCAAGCAAATGCAGTCCTGCCTCCCGCCCTTGGCAGTGGCTTCCGGGTCTGCCCTTCCCGAGCGCGCCGGTCCCCTCGGGACCCCCGAGCCGCCACTGCGCACCCTGTTTGTGGTGCTGGGAGCAGGCGGGCCGGGCCGGGCGACACCGGCAGGCCGCTGCACTCAGCTTGGAGCCGCCCCACCAAGGGCCACTTTACTCCCGGGCTTCCGTCTCTCGTGGCTGCCAGCCGTCTGGGCCCTCGGTCCCCCTCGGGAGGCAGATCTTGTCCCGGGGACAGCTGCATTAGCCGCCTCTGCCCCATCTGGGAAGCTCCCTGGGCCCCCGCCAGCAGCTTGGAGGGCCCCGAGCCGTGCAGGCTGAGCCAGCAGGCCGTGGGCCTGGCGGCCGGGTGGCCTCGCCGTCCCGCGACTCCCGTGCGCGGGCCTGCGCAGCAGCCAGGCATCTGAGGGGCCTGAGGTCGGCCAGGACCCCGCCCGGGCAAGGAGTCGGACCCCGGGCGGGCCACCGGGCACAAGCTGCACGCCTCCTTCGGGAGGCCCTAGGAAAATGGGCACAAGAAAGGCCGCTTTCCCCAGGAACAGCCACAAAGTAGCACAGGACCTGGAGGAGGGCAGAGGAGCCGGGCCTACACCCTCAGACGGTCACGTTCGGCCCGGCTGCCCCGACGCCCCTGAGGCCCCGGGCCCTGGGCAGAAAGAAGTGGGCCAGCCGCCGAAGCTGCCGCCCAGCTCTTCGGGCGAGGGCAGCCGCCCCCGCCGGGACTGGCTCTGTGAAGAGGTGCCGGCCGAGTGTCAGAGTCTCCTGGCCCGGGGCGCCGATACCCCAAAAGAGCTCAGGAAAAGGTGTCCTGAAGCCTGGGGGGCGGGGGGGGAAATGCCCGCTGCTTGCTGTGGCAGTGGTGAGGGCCCCCAGAACGCAGGGTGTGTCCTGGGCCTGGGCCAAGTCTCCAGGGGAGGGCATGTGCCAGGCTACGTCGTGCTGTGCCAGGTCGGCCTGGGCCGGGCCCTGTGAGGTCAGGAGGCAGAGGACGCAGTGGCAGGCCCAAAAGGGGAGGCAGCTGGTAGGGGGCACCTGGATTTGAACCAGGGACCTCTTGATCTGCAGTCAAATGCTCTACCCCTGAGCTATACCCCCTTCCCCCCAGGGACAGCCTCTATTAGCACCTTTGCGAGCTGCCCGCCACACCCAGTGCCGCTGGATTCCAGAGGCATTGCCAGTGGCTGGGTGAAGCCTCGCCGGGCCCAGCGGGCCGGCTCCGATGCTCCCCGACAGCCCCCAGGCGGGCCTGCGGCCTCTCCGGCTGCCTCTTGGCCCTAGTCCCCAGGACCAACGTGGCCCACTCCCCGGGCACAGAGGACTGCCACGCTGCCTGCAACAGAGGGGGCCCCAAGGTCCCCCAGCCCTGTCCCCGAGCTCAACGTTCCAAAGCCTGGTTTGGTCCGGCAGCTTCCCCACGGCCCCGAGACTGGCGCCTGGGCGAGCATGGGCCGAAGGGCCGGTCGTCCTGGCTTTGAAAGGGGCGCGGCCGCGCTGACCTGGGGCAGCCAGCCTCAAGGGTGCCCCTGACTCTCCAAGCAAATGCAGTCCTGCCTCCCGCCCTTGGCAGTGGCTTCCGGGTCTGCCCTTCCCGAGCGCGCCGGTCCCCTCGGGACCCCCGAGCCGCCACTGCGCACCCTGTTTGTGGTGCTGGGAGCAGGCGGGCCGGGCCGGGCGACACCGGCAGGCCGCTGCACTCAGCTTGGAGCCGCCCCACCAAGGGCCACTTTACTCCCGGGCTTCCGTCTCTCGTGGCTGCCAGCCGTCTGGGCCCTCGGTCCCCCTCGGGAGGCAGATCTTGTCCCGGGGACAGCTGCATTAGCCGCCTCTGCCCCATCTGGGAAGCTCCCTGGGCCCCCGCCAGCAGCTTGGAGGGCCCCGAGCCGTGCAGGCTGAGCCAGCAGGCCGTGGGCCTGGCGGCCGGGTGGCCTCGCTGTCCCGCGACTCCCGTGCGCGGGCCTGCGCAGCAGCCAGGCATCTGAGGGGCCTGAGGTCGGCCAGGACCCCGCCCGGGCAAGGAGTCGGACCCCGGGCGGGCCACCGGGCACAAGCTGCACGCCTCCTTCGGGAGGCCCTAGGAAAATGGGCACAAGAAAGGCCGCTTTCCCCAGGAACAGCCACAAAGTAGCACAGGACCTGGAGGAGGGCAGAGGAGCCGGGCCTACACCCTCAGACGGTCACGTTCGGCCCGGCTGCCCCGACGCCCCTGAGGCCCCGGGCCCTGGGCAGAAAGAAGTGGGCCAGCCGCCGAAGCTGCCGCCAAGCTCTTCGGGCGAGGGCAGCCGCCCCCGCCGGGACTGGCTCTGTGAAGAGGTGCCGGCCGAGTGTCAGAGTCTCCTGGCCCGGGGCGCCGATACCCCAAAAGAGCTCAGGAAAAGGTGTCCTGAAGCCTGGGGGGCGGGGGGGGGAAATGCCCGCTGCTTGCTGTGGCAGTGGTGAGGGCCCCCAGAACGCAGGGTGTGTCCTGGGCCTGGGCCAAGTCTCCAGGGGAGGGCATGTGCCAGGCTACGTCGTGCTGTGCCAGGTCGGCCTGGGCCGGGCCCCGTGAGGTCAGGAGGCAGAGGACGCAGTGGCAGGCCCAAAAGGGGAGGCAGCTGGTAGGGGGCACCTGGATTTGAACCAGGGACCTCTTGATCTGCAGTCAAATGCTCTACCCCTGAGCTATACCCCCTTCCCCCCAGGGACAGCCTCTATTAGCACCTTTGCGAGCTGCCCGCCACACCCAGTGCCGCTGGATTCCAGAGGCATTGCCAGTGGCTGGGTGAAGCCTCGCCGGGCCCAGCGGGCCGGCTCCGATGCTCCCCGACAGCCCCCAGGCGGGCCTGCGGCCTCTCCGGCTGCCTCTTGGCCCTAGTCCCCAGGACCAACGTGGCCCACTCCCCGGGCACAGAGGACTGCCACGCTGCCTGCAACAGAGGGGGCCCCAAATTCCCCCAGCCGTGTCCCCAAGGTCAAGGTTTTAAAGCTCTTTTGGTCTGGCAGCTTAGCCATGGCACAGAGACAAGGTCATGGGAGAAATTACTGTCCTTTTCCTTTTGAATGTGCCAGCTCTTAGACTATTTCCTTCCTGATTTATATCATTTGCGACATGTTAAGTCTTCTTTATCCCTGTTCTCCTCTTTATCTTTTTTTTTTTTTTTTTTCGGTCATGTTCTTCTTTTTTACTTATTTTTTTTTATTTTTTTTTTCTGATTTTTCCTTTTTGATGTTTTTTACCTTCATCCTTTTTAGATACTACTTCCTTTATATTCCATTTTATACTCTATTGAGTGTACCTTTTTTTCTTTAACTCTTCCTGGGCTTCTTATTCCCTCTTTATTTTTTTCTTGAAAGCGACTATTTTTTCCCAGCTTTCATCCTAATATTTCCCATTAGGGCCAGCTTATACATTTTCATATGTTGTCTCCCTGATTGTCTCTCTGATGATTTTAGATGCCAAGTGACTATTTTTTACATCATTTTCACAATATGAGTTTGCTTTAGTAGTCCTGAAATTGTTTTTAGCCTTTTCCTTATACCCTACCCTGTGGAACTTTTGCCCGGTTACAATGCAAACTTCTTAACAACAACAGGTGTTTTTTGGTAACTTGGAAAGACATGATTCACCCTGTTTGTTCAGGTCTTGCAACTAGTAGCACTACCCAACATCCCTGTACTTGGCTTGGTGGAACCACATCATGTTTTTCTGTTCAATGTTTATATAAGAACTAATTCAGCTACCACTGCCTCTCAAATTGCCTAGGATGACAGGAAAAGGTAATGATGTACCAATCAGACTCCCAACAAACTATTTTAATGACCTAGAAAAAAATAACAACAAAATTCATATGGAAGAACAAAAGGTCGATATTTTCAAGGGAATTAATGAAGAAAAAAAAAAATCAAATGAATGTGGCCTAGCTCTACCTGATGTAAAACTATGTTATAAAGCAGCAGTTACCAAAATCATTTGGTATTGTCTTCGAAATAGACTAGTTCGTCAGTGGAACAAGTTAGGTTCACAAGACAAAATAGTCAATAACTATAGCATTCTAATGTTAGAGAAACCCAGAGATTCTAACTTTGGGAAGAAGAATTCATTATTTGACAAACCTGCTGGGAAAACTGGAAATTAGTGTAGGAGAAATTAGGCATGGACCCACACTTAACACCATATACCAAGATAACATCAAAATGGGTCCATGATTTAGGCATAAAGAATGAGATCTTAAATAGATTAGAGCAACATAGTATAGTTTACTTCTCAGACTTGTGGAAGAGGAAGGAATTTGTGACCAAAGAAGAACTAGAGATCATTATTGATCACAAAATAGAAAATTTTGATTACATCAAATTAAAAACCCTTTATACAAACAAAACTAATGCAAATAAACTTAGAAGGGAAGCAACAAACTGGGAAAATAGTTTTACAGTTAAAGGTTCTGATAAATGCCTCAATTCCAAAATATATAGAGAACTGACTCTAATTTATAAGAAATCAAGCCATTCTCCAATTGATAAATGGTCAAAGGATATGAACAGATAATTTTCAGATGAGGAAATTGAAACTATTTCCACACATATGAAAGAGTGTTCCAAATCTCTATTGATCAGAGAAATGCAAATTAAAACAACTCTGGGATACCATTCCACACCTGTCAGATTAGCTAAGATGACAAATGTTTGAGAGAATGTGGGAAAACTGGGACACTGATGCATTGTTGGTGGAGTTGTGAAAGAATCCAACCATTCTGGAGAATAATCTGGAACTATGCTCAAAAAGTTATCAAACTGTGCATACCCTTTGATCCAGCAGTGCTACTACTACTGGGCTTATATCCCAAGGAAATACTAAAGAGGGGAAAGGGACCTGTATGTGCCAAAATGTTTGTGGCAGCCCTTTTTTTTTTTTTTTTTTTTTTTAAATTTTTTATTTTATTTTATAATTATAACATTTTTTGACAGTACATATGCATGGGTAATTTTTTACAACATTATCCCTTGCACTTACTTCTATTCAGATTTTTTCCCTTCTTCCCCCAACCCCCTCCCCCAGATGGCAAGCAGTCTTATATATGTTAAATATATTACAGTATAATTTAGATACAATATATGTGTGTAGAACCGAATTTTTTGTTGCACAGGAAGAATTGGATTCAGAAGGTAAAAATAACAGTTTACATTCATTTCCAGTGTTCCTTTTCTGGATGTAGCTGTTTCTGTCCATCATTAATCAATTGGAATTGGATTAGTTCTTCTCTATGTTGAAGAAATCCACTTCCATCAGCATACATCCTCATACAGTATCATTGTTGAAGTGTATAATGATCTTCTGGTTCTGCTCGTTTCACTCAGCATCAGTTGATGTAAGTCTCTCCAAGCCTCTCTGTATTTCTCCTGTTGGTCATTTCTTATAGAACAATAATATTCCATAACATTCATATACCATAGTTTACCCAACCATTCTCCAATTGATGGACATCCATTCATCTTCCAGCTTCTAGCCACTATGAAAAGGGCTGCCACAAACATTTTGGCACATACAGGACCCTTTCCCTTCTCTAGTAGTTCCTTGGGGTATAAGCCCAGTAGTAGTATGGCTGGGTCAAAGGGTATGCACATTTTGATAACTTTTTGCGCATAATTCCAGATTGCTCTCCAGAATGGTTGGATTCTTTCACAACTCCACCAACTATGCATCAGTGTCCCAGTTTTCCCACAGCCCCTCCAACATTCATCGTTATTTGTTCCTGTCATCTTAGCCAATCTGACAGGTGTGTAATGATACCTCAGAGTTGTCTTAATTTGCATTTCTCTGATCAATAGTGATTTGGAACACTCTTTCATATGAGTGGAAATAGTTTTAATTTCATCATCTGAAAATTGTCTGTTCATATCCTTTGACCATTTATCAATTGGAGAATGTCTTGATTTCTTATAAATTAAAGTCAATTCTCTGTATATTTTGGAGATGAGGCCTTTATCAGAACCTTGAACTGTAAAAATGTTTTCCCAATTTGTTACTTCCCTTCTAATCTTGTTTGCATTAGTTTTGTTTGTGCAGAAACTTTTTAATTTGGTGTAATCAAAATGTTCTATTTTGTGATCAATAATGGTCTCTAGTTCTCCCTTGGACACAAACTCCTTCCTCCTCCACAAGTCTGAGAGGTAAACCATCCCATGTTCCTCCAATTTATTTATGATTTTGTTCTTTATGCCTAAATCTTGGACCCATTTTGATCTAATCTTAGTATGTGGTGTTAAATGTGGGTCCATGCCTAGTTTCTGCCATACTAATTTCCAGTTTTCCCAGCAGTTTTTGTCAAATAATGAATTCTTATCCCAAAATTTGGGATCTTTGGGTTTGTCAAAGATTAGATTGCTATTTTTATTCACTATCTTGTCCTGTGAACCTAACCTATGCCACTGATCAACTAGTCTATTTCTTAGCCAATACCAAATGGTTTTGGTGACTGTTGCTTTATAATATAGCTTTAAATCAGGTACACTTAGACCACCTTCCTCTGACTTTTTTTTCATTAGTTCCCTTGCAATTCTCGACCTTTTATTCTTCCATATGAATTTTGTTGTTATTTTTTCTAGGTCATTAAAATAGTTTCTTGGAAGTCTGATTGGTATAGCACTAAATAAATAGATTAGTTTGGGGAGTATTGTCATCTTTATTATATTCGCTCGGCCTATCCAAGAACACTGAATGTCTTTCCAATTATTCAAATCCGACTTTATTTTTGTGGCAAGTGTTTTGTAATTTTGCTCATATAATTCCTGACTCTCCTTTTGTAGATATATTCCCAAATATTTGATACTATTGACTGTTATTTTGAATGGAATTTCTCTTTGTATTTCTTGCTGTTGGATTGTGTTGGTAATGTATAAAAATCCTGAGGATTTATGTGGATTTATTTTGTATCCTGCGACTTTGCTAAAATTCTGAATTATTTCTAATAGCTTTTTAGCAGAGTCTTTGGGGTTCTCTAAGTATACCATCATGTCATCTGCAAAAAGTGACAATTTGATTTCTTCATTTCCTACTCTAATTCCTTGGATCTCTTTCTCAGCTCTTATTGCCAAGGCTAGAGTTTCTAGTACTATATTGAATAGTAATGGTGATAGTGGGCAACCTTGTTTCACTCCTGATCTTACCGGGAAAGGTTCTAGTTTCTCACCATTACATATGATGTTTACTGTAGGTTTTAAATATATGCTCCTTATTATTTTAAGGAATAGTCCATTTATTCCTATACTCTCAAGCGTTTTTAGTAGGAATGGATGTTGGATTTTATCAAATGCCTTTTCTGCATCTATTGAGATGATCATATGGTTTTTATTAATTTGATTATTAATATGGTCAATTATACTAATAGTTTTCCTAATATTAAACCAGCCCTGCATTCCTGGTATAAATCCCACTTAGTCATAGTGTATTATCCTGGGGATGATTTTCTGAAGTCTATTTGCTAATATCTTATTTAAGATTTTAGCATCAATATTCATTAAGGAAATTGGTCTATAGTTTTCTTTCTCAGTTTTTGATCTACCTGGTTTAGGTATCAGTACCATATCTGTGTCATAGAAGGAATTTGGTAGGACTCCTTCAATCCCTATTTTTTCAAATAGTTTACATAGCATTGGAGTTAGTTGTTCTTTAAATGTTTGATAGAATTCACCTGTAAATCCATCTGGTCCTGGGGACTTTTTCTTAGGAAGTTGGTTAATAGCTTGGTCTATTTCTTTTTCTGAGATGGGACTATTTAGACTACTTACTTCTTCCTCTGTTAATCTGGGCAAGCTATATTTTTTAAGGTATTCTTCCATTTCATTTAAGTTATCGAATTTATCGGCATAAAGTTGAGCAAAGTAGCTCCTAACTATTGTTCTAATTTCCTCTTCATTAGTGGTGAGTTCACCCTTTTCATTTTCAAGACTATCAATTTGCTTTTTCTCTTTCCTTTTTTTAATCAGGTTTACTAAGGGTTTGTCTATTTTGTTGGTTTTTTCATAAAACCAACTCTTAGTTTTATTAATTTTTTTTTTTTACTTTCAATTTTATTAATCTCACCTTTTATTTTTTGAATTTCAAGTTTTGTGTTTGTCTGGGGGTTTTTAATTTGTTCCTTTTCTAGCAATTTTAGTTGTAAACCCAATTCGTTGGCCCTCTCTTTCTCTATTTTATGCAGGTAGGCCTGTAGAGATATAAAACTTCCCCTAATTACTGCTTTGGCTGTATCCCACACATTTTGGTATGATATCTCATTATTGTCATTTTCTTGGGTGAAGTTATTAATTATGTCTATGATTTGCTGTTTTACCCAATCATTCTTTAGTATAAGATTATTTAGTTTCCAATTATTTTTTGGTCTATTTTCCCCTGGCTTTTTATTAAATGTTATTTTGATTGCATTATGGTCTGAAAAGGATGCATTTACTATTTCTGCCTTACTGCATTTGATTTTGAGGTTTTTATGTGTGGCAGCCCTTTTTGTAGTGGCTAGAAACTGGAAGATGAATGGATGTCCATCAACTGGAGAATGGTTGGGTAAATTATGGTATATGAAGGTTATGGAATATTATTGTTCTGTAAGAAATGGCCAGAAGGATGAATACAGAGAGGCTTGGAGAGACTTGTATGAACTGATGCTGAGTGAAGTGAGCAGAACCAGGAGATCATTATACACTTCAACAACAATACTATATGATGATCAATTCTGATGGACGGGGCCCTCTTCAACAATGAGATGAAACAAACAAGTTCCATTTATTCAATAATGAAGAAAACCAGCTACACCTAGCAAAAGTACTCTGGGAAATGAGTGTGAACCACTACATAGAATTTCCAACTCTTCTGTTTTTGTCTGCTTGCATTTTTTATTTTCTTCTCAGATTATTCTTACCTTCTTTCTAAGTCTGATTTTTCTTGTATATCAAAATAACTATATACATATATATATATATATACATATATTGTATTTAACATATACTTTAACATATTTAACATGTATTTGGTCTACCTGCAATCTGGGGGAGGGGAAAAGTTGGAACAGAAGATTTTGCAAGGATCAATTCTGAAAAATTACTATGCATAAATAAAAAGATATATAAAAAAGAACTAATTCAGCCTGTAACACCTGAACTAGAACTTTGTATATATATATGAGACACTCTTTAGCTTGCTGCTGGTTTTTTAAAACTAAGCATGTCTGGTTGTTCCCCATAAAATCTGTTTCACTAAGATCTGATTTGCTTCTTTAAATTTTTTCCTCAACACAGGGACTGATACTGACTCATCCTCATCAGTACATTATTAAGGTTTATACAATATTTATCTCACAACTCCACTTTGAGGCAGAAATTCCAAGTATTATTAACCTCTTTAAAAAAAAATTAAGAAAGTAGTTGAAGAGCTTTTTTTTTTTTTTTTTTTTTTTTTTTTTTTTACCATGCTCATATATCTTTTCAGTTGTTACCTGAGCCTGGATTTACCCCCAGGCATTCCGATTCCCAGTTTAAGTTGTTTCACTGAAAACTCTTTCTCCCCAAATTGACTGCAGTGTATCTGAAATTCAGAAACCTTTAGAAATTGATTCCTATGGGTTAAGGGGTTGTTTCTCCAACATCTGCTTTAAAATGAAGCCTTCCTTAGGCAAGAAACATCTTATAGTACTGTCATTTCTACAAGGAATAATCTCTCTCAATCAGAAACTAGCTTGCAGTAAAGTATGAATTAAATCATGTCCTCCTTGTGGGCACAGGAGTTGGAGTTCACTGTGTCACCCAGCAAGAGAAAGAAATGAAGAAGGGGAAATTGTTTGGGGTATTGAGTTGTTTAGGTTGAAGAACGTCAGAAGAGGGGAATGTCCAAGAGGAAGGAGCTGGAAGAAAAGGGAAGACAACTCCTACTTCATCATTTCTTTCACAGTTTCAGCCTTGCAGGTGGTGCTCATATTTTATGAACACTTCATTTTTTAAATCTGCATTTCCTAGAAAAACCCAGGCTCTGGAAATGCTCAGTTATTTCCAGAAAGTCATGACCATATGGAGTTATCTTGACAACTTTAGGGATCAAACTCAGTTATTCTCAGGATCTCTTGGCTTGGCAGCAGTGCAGAATTGCCAGAAAACCTCAGTTCAGTTCTGGTTTCATCGGCTCTGTTTCCTTTTTCTGTCAGCTAATCAGAAATTCTATCTTCCAATATAATAAGGATGAAATGAAATTTTTAAAAGCACTTAGCACAATATTTGTCACTTGCAGGTACTTAGTAATGACATTTCCTTCTTCTAGTTTGTTAAATGAAGAGGGTGTCTTAATTTTTTGTGTGTCATAGACTCCTTTGGCAGTCTAGTAAAATCTACTGGCTCCTTCTTAGAATGATGGTTATAAATAATTGTAGCAAATTCTAAATTGTAAAGATTAATGAAAAAGTAGTTGTTATATTCAACATGTATTGGTCAACCTGCCATCTGGGGGAAGAAAGGGAAAAGTTGGAACAAAAAGCTTGGCAATTGTTAATGCTGAAAAATTACCCAAGCATATATCTTGTAAATAAAAAGGTATAATAAAAATAAATAAATAAAATTATACAGCAATTTTCCCTAATGGGAAAAAAAAAAAAAGTAGGTTTTTTTTTTTTTTTTTTCCAAGTCAAATTCACAAATCCCCTGAAATCTGTCCACTGACCTCTTAACTCCAGCCTGGCAAAAGATGTTTACAGACCCTTCTAGCTTTAACTCTATAATGCTGTGCCTCTATGGACTTCTCTCCACCCAAAGATGTGCAGACTCTGCCAGCAGAACTGGCATCGAGTGCTAACTGATTTCTGGCTGTCTGGCTCTTCCCTTTGGATCATTCAAGAGCAGCTCGACTTTTCTGTTTTCTCCAAAAGCCTAGTGCTACTTTGTGTTATATTCCATTAATTCATGCAAAAATTATCTCACTAGCTAGATTTAAAATTCCTTGAGGGCAGGATTTGTGTCACAATTCTTTGTACTGTGTACCCAATCTAACATAGGATTAGGTATACATTCAGTGTTCAGCTTAATGGATGGTATCTTCACACTTACTTCCTTATTCCTTTATCTTTGACTCATCCCTTCATTATGTTCTCTGTATAAATCATTGTGAATGGCCATAATGCCTTACTTTGCTTTTTAAATAACCTTCCATTCTCTCTGGGCCTCACTTTTTGAAAATCTGTTGTGTCCTTGGCTCTCAGTTTACTCATCTGTAAAAAAAAAATAAATAAATAAAAGGAGCGATTGGATTTGATGTCTAAGGTACCTTCCAGCTCCAACATTCATTTCTTTGGCTTCTCCTTTAAAACTTAGCCTTTCTAAATCAGTCAAAAGGATCCTATCCTCCCTCTGTCCTCCCCCATAGATCAGATGCCAGACTGACAATTTGGTACCTTTACTGCTACATGTTGACAATCATTTTTCCTCATTGCTTATTTATCATTTCCTTCCATTTTCTCCCACCAGTTCCATTTAGATGGTAACATGAGGCAAGAAAAGCGACTTGGTGCGACCTTTCACACGCATCCAAACTCCTTCCCACTGGCAGTAATGACTCTGTGCCGGGGACTTTGAGTTCTACCGGAAGCGTGTTTGCCATTTTACTTTCCACCTCCACCCCTGAAGCCCTCCCACTTAACTCCAGCCAAGCTCAGTTTCCGCTTCCCGGGGCCCTAGGCCTTGTTCAGCTGGGCAGCGTTCATAAGGTTACTGCCTTTTTCTGTCCCCTTAGTCTTATTTTCTCCCGATGAGATGACAAGCCTATAGAAGGCCGCTCCATCTCAAATTTCCGGCATACTTTGTCAAAAGGCCGAGCACTGCGGGCGCCCGACAAAGGTCCGCTGGAAACCAGCGGAACTGCCCCCATCCCATCCTCCAGTCAGTCCCACTCCTCCCCCCAAAACAAAATAAAGCAAAAACAAAAACAGCAAACAGGAAACACCGGTCTTTTAAAAATTACTCTATTATTATCAAATAGAACCACAGTATCCAAAAGGTAATTATAAAGTTCTATCCCCAACTAAATCAACCTGCACCCCCCCAGGTGACCCCAAGAGGCCGGCAGCCAAATCACTCCCCCCGTGCTGATTGGTTTCATCCATTTTATTGTCAAGGAAATTAACAACCCAAGGGGGTTCCCCAGGCCCTCACGCTCCCCCTCGGGGCAAAGGATGAGGGAAGGATGGCAGAGTGCAACTCGGTTCCACTACCCCCTATTTTCCTGGGGGAGGAGGGGTGGGGTGGGAGATTACAGTAAGGGGGGATGCTTCCCCTCGGCCCCGTCCCCAAGTCTCTGGGCTCTCCTCCGGGGTGGCGAGGAGGCCGGATGGGTGCAGAAGTGGGATCTTGCCTTGTTTCCCGTGTCCCCCCTCCCCCAGTGCCGCCCGGCGCGAAGCGGGGCCTGGGAACAAGGGGGGAGCCCGGCTCACTCTCCGGTGTGAGTTCTGAGATGGTACTTGAGCGACTGTTTGTAGCGGAAGCACTTGGCACAGTGGGTGCAGGGGTAGGGCCGCTCGCCGGTGTGAGCCCGCTGGTGCTCCAGCAGGTGGTGTTTCTGGGTGAACCGCTTGCCGCACTCGGTGCAGTGGTAGGGCCGCTCGCCGGTGTGGATGCGCCGGTGCTCCAGGAGGTGGTGCTTGCGGATGAAGCTCTTGCCGCACTCGGGGCAGGCGTGCGGCCGCTCACGCGAGTGCACGCGGCAGTGGTTGGTGAGCTTGGACTTCTCGCTGAAGCTCTTCTCGCACTCGGGGCACTTGAAGGGCCGCTCGCCCGTGTGAGTCCGCTGGTGCCGCAGCAGGTGCGAGGGCCGGCTGAAGCTCTTGCCGCACAGGCTGCAGATGAAGGACACCTCGTGCTTGCCCGCGTGCACGCGCTGGTGGATCACCAGGCTGATCTGCAGCCGGAAGCTCTTCTTGCACTCGGGGCAGGTGTACGGGCGCTCCCCCGTGTGCGTGATCTGGTGCTTGGTCAGGCTGGACTTGTGGCTGAAGCTGCTGTCGCACTCGGGGCACTGGTAGGGCTTGGCCCCGCCCCCGCCCCCCGCCCCGAGGCCCGGGGACTTGGGCCGCGGCTTGAGGGCGTGCTTGGGGGCGTAGGGGGGCCCGCGGTCCGGGGACGCGTAGCCGCCGCGCACGCGGTGGATGCGCTGGTGCAGCGTGAGCTGCTGCTTGTGGCGGAAGCTGATGTCGCACTCGGCGCACTCGTACGAGCCCTCCTTGATGTGGTTGCGCTGGTGGATGATGAGGTTGATCTTGAGGCGGAAGCTCTTGCCGCACTCCATACACGTGAAGGGCCGCTCGCCCCGGCGGTTCCGCTGCTGGTTGGCCGCCGCCGCCGCCGCGGCCCGAGGCTCGCTCAGGGAGGGCGGCGCCAGGCGCTTCACGGCGGCGCGGCCCCCCAGGTGCAGGTGCGGGTGCGAGTGCGGGTGCGGGTGCGGGTGCGGGCGGCCCTCGGGGCCCTCCGAAGACACGGCCGCCGGCAATTGGGCCGGGAAGAGCCCGCCATCGTATCTATCGGACAGCGAGCCCAGGGCCTGCAGCTGTGGCGGCTCCTCGTCCTCGTCGTCCTCCTCGTCCTCGTCGTCCTCCTCGTCCTCCTCATCCTGCTCCTCGGTTTTTATCACGATTCCTTCGGCTGCGGGGGAGGGAGGAGAGAGAGGCCCCGTTAACCCGAGGCAGCGCCGCGCCCGCAGGCCTGAGGCTGCCGAATCCTTAAGCAAAGACCCTGGCCCCGCCCTCCGTGCCCTCCCCAGAGGTCCTCCTCCCCATTACCCCTAGCGTTCGACCCGCCCCGAGCCTCCCCCACCGGGCCCCGGGGGACGTGGAGCTGCAGGGAAGGCCCAGGCGCGGGGAGAAAGGGCAGCGGGGCTGGGAGCAGATCACAGGAGAATGACTGCAGGGACGCTGAGCCCTGCCTACAGCCCTGCATTCCCACAGTTCCGAAGCAGGACCGCCCCACCAAGGCAGCATTCAGTCCACCGCGGAGACATGAAGAGCTGGCTAAATGGTCCCGCCTTTATTCCTCTGGGAACTGTTGGGGAGCCACAAATCGGATGTGGAAAGAGGCCTGGATTTCTGTGCCCACTTCTTGCCCTTCAGACATACACCCGGTCTTACCTGTGCAGTTTCTCTGCTGCACCAGCATCTGCTTCAGTTCGCTGAAATCCCTGGTGTCATCAGGGGATTCCCCAAGCCTGGCCTCCTGCTGTGCATCCGAATCAGGCTGTTCCCCACAGGCTTCCCCCAGCTCTGACTCCTGAAATCCATGCTCCTCTACTTGTCCCGCCAGTGGTTCTGGAGTTTCCAGGCTTTCTGAGCCTTCATCATTGGTCTGAACTTCAATTTTGATCACAATTCCATCATGTGCTGAGAGAAAGGGGAAAAAAAACAACAACAACTCAGGGAAGGCACTTGCTTCCAGAAAGGTCAAAGCAAAAAAGTCCCAAGATACATAGAGATCAACTTTCAAGACATGTTAAAGATGGGAGGATTCCAAGAGGAAAAAAAAACCAAAAACTTGTACAAGTGACCAAGACACCAGCAATTATATATCTATATGCCTATTTTCATTGTCTTTAAAAAAAAAAATAAAAGTAATCATGTTTTCAGATTTTTTTTTTGATTTCTTGATTAATTATGCTAATTTTTCTCTTTTTTTTCTTTAAAAATACTATTATGTGAGATGGCTCTCTGGAAAGGCAGAGGAAGGGATACTGGGGGAAATAACAGTGAAGTAAAAAAAGATAGCAAAATGTAATTTTTTAAAAAAGAAAATAATCTGTGTGGACACTAATGGAATCCATCATGAAATAGGAAAAGGAAGACTTTTGCATGTGATGGTGTGTTCCCACTCATATAATCAACTGAGGTTGAATGATAATAAAAGCCATTAAAACAAAAAGAAGGCATCCTGGACACAGGGGTAGAACTTTTGTGGATGATTTATGTAAAACAACGTGACAAGACTCCCATAGGTTGAAGTTATCTTCCAAAGTGGATGAAGTATCCACATCTATCAGACTCATCTGCTGTAACCTGATTCTCATGAGCCCCGAACACCACAAAGCACCCCCCCCTTCTGTTTATCTGGACCAGCCTTCTGTATAGGCAGAGTAGGTAGACACTCTATGGTGTCTGATGAGCATAAGGAAGGCCTCAGTCCTCAAAAATATCTCCTGATTAAGATGCCACTTCAAAGACTGATTCCTCTAGCTTCATTCAAATAACATTTTAAGTAACTACTATATACAAACAGGAAAATCAAAATTTAGGGGAAAAAACTAGTCCTTGTGCTCACAAATGCTTCCCGGGATTGAGAAATATGGCCTTTCCTAAGTGCAGAGGTTTCTGAGATGATGAATTCATCAAACTGCTAACACTGCTGATTTCTTCCTCTCAAATTGGAGGGCCCTAGGGTAGCCAGAAGGCACAGGGCCCTTGGGAGTAAGGGTAGGTGCAAAGCATAGGGATGAAAGAAGACTTCAGAGACAAACTGTAGACATCTCAGTTTTGCCAGAGTTTAGGCTACAAGGGCCCACACAGATCATCCTAACAGCGGTTAGACTCAGTGTTTCAAGCAGCACAGAAGAATTATCTAAAAAGGAAGCATTAATTTAATTGCAAAGGTACACATTTGGAGGGTGGTTTTGTGGAGATGTTTAACTGCCTTCTTCCCTACCATGGACTCCAACCTCAGGCTCTGGTGAGGGGGACAATTGAAACATTACAAAAATTAAGATATTTCAGAGCTTCCTACTTCCCGAACAAATCTCAGGTAGCACCATAAGGTCTGAGCTGGCTTACTTTCCCTGGAAAGGGGAAGAGGTGCTTCAGGGATCAGGTTACCTGGAGGGGGACATGTAAAGAACTGAAACACAGGGCATTAGAGCTGGAAAGGGCTTTTAAAATAAACTATTCCAAAATAATCACTTTACAAATTAGGAAACTATGTTTGAAAGAGATGAAGAGACTTGTCCAGGATCCCAGTGGCCAATTATCACAGGAAGGTTTTAAACTGGCATCTCTGGACTCCTAAATTAACTCCCTTTTTATTGTGCTGTGTTGCTTAACCCAGGTATTTTTAACAAATGTTTTTATATTTTTGGATTTCTTATATCACCAAATTTCTCCCATAATACCTCCCTATCTAGAGAGCCATCCTATATAATGAATTTTTTTAAAGAAAAAAAAATCTTAGTACAATCAATCAATACATTGAAAAGTTTGTATATATAAGCAATTTACCAGTAATTGACCTTACACCTCTACAACCAAGTAAGGTGGAAGTATCTTCTGTTATTTCTTTGCAACCATATATTCTTTGTAATTTTGCAACATAATCTTTTGATTGCTTTGTGGTGGTTCTTTCCATATATTTATGTTGTAGTAATCATTATTATATATATTAATTTTTTTACTCTGCTTGCTTTACTCTGTATAAGATTGTGTGAATCTTTCCACACTTCTCTGTATTACAGCACAGTAATATTCCATTACATTCATGTACTCTAATTTGCTTAGTCATCCACCAATTGATGGAATATAATCCCATGCTTGGATTGCTTTTCCTCCTCCATTCCCACTATTAAAACCTCCCTGGCTTCCTTTAGGTCCCAACTAAAACCTTATCTTTTACAGGAAACCTTCCCAAATCCTTCCCTTAATTTTAGTGCTTCCCCTTTCATTTACTTCCTATTAATCTTGCATATGACTTTTTTGTAGATATTTATTTGCTTGTCATCTCCCTCATTAGGCTGTGACCTCTCAGAGAGTAGGGTATCCCCAACTGCTTAGTACCATCCCTGGCACATGGCAGTTGCTTAATGTTTCTTGACAGTCTGATTGTTAGATTTCAGTTATTTGCTACTACAAAAAGTGCTGCTATAAATATTTTTGGTGTGTATGGAGATTTCTAATCAATGACTTCCTTGGGGTATAAGCTTAGCAGTGGAATCTCATAGTGTGAGAATGTAAACATTTTAGTCCCTTTGTTTACAGAATTCTAAATTGCTTTCCAGAATGGTTGATTCTGAGCTCCACAAGAGCACTAGTATTCATATCTTTCTATAACCCCACTAATGTGGATGATTCCAATCTTTTATCATTTTTATCCATTTTCCAGTGCTTGAGGTAAAACCTCAGTGTGATTCACATTTCTTTTGTTATTGCATTGGAAGTTTTCATATGGTTGTGTTAACAGCACTTCTTTTAAGAACTGTTCAAATCCTTTCACTTTGACCATTTTTTTAGTTTTATAGTTGCTGTCTTGGTTTGAAGATCATAGGTAATTTGTAGCCTTGGATGTTCTATAGGTTCATCAAACTACATATGCAAAAGAAAATTCATCATTGTTCATTCAATGACTTCCAAACTGATTTCACTTCTAAAAATCAGATATAAGTTATTCCATTTGGCATCTAATTCACAACTGGCCCAAACTTATTACATATTTGATATATTCTAAGATTTTCTCTAGCTCCAACGTTCTATAATGTTATGATTCTGTGATGTACAATATTATTGTTTTCTTTTAAAATTTTTTTAAAAATAAATAAATTTTCATATTGATTTCTTTTGTTTTTATATAATATTCTTTTCACATATGCCTCCCACCAGTGGACCTTCCCTTTTTATAAAGATCCGAAAAGAAAAATACATTAACTGAATTTGACAGAATATATTATATTCCACATTTACTGAGTGGTGTATTTTCTCAGTCTTTTTGGGGACAAAATACTTAAATCATTATAACTACACATTATTCATTTTATCATTCTTTCCATTTGCACTATTATAATTATTAGGAATATTGTCTTTCCATATTCTGCTTACTTTACTCTGCATCAATTCCATGTTTCTATGATTTATATGACTGTATTATATAATAGCATGAAAGTTCCCTTCTGTTCACATATCTCAACTTGTTTAGCCATTCCCTAAGTTAATAAGTATCTATTCTTTTCTAGTTCTTTATGACCATAAAGAGAAATACAATGATACTTTTTATATGTAGGACCTTTATTTCTGTCTTTGATCTCCTCGGGGTATATGAACATTTTAGTTACTTCTGGAGAGCATAACTCTAAACTGCTTTTCAGAATAGTAAGACCAAATCACAGTTCCACCAATAGCATATTCTGGTCTTCCCATGGTTTGTCTAACATTATTTCCATTCTTTTGTCATCTTGGATAATTTGCTGAGTATGAAGTAAAATCTCAGAGTACTTCTTTTCCTTGAAGACCTCTCATCATGAACTCCTTATAAAATATTCCCTTTTTAGATAAAAATTCATTATTCGGAAAAAACTGTTGGGAAAACTGGAAATTAGTATGGCAGAAATTAGATATGGATCCACACTTAACACCATATACCAAGATAAGATCAAAATGGGTCCATGATTTAGGCATAAAGAGGGAGATAATAGATTAGAGGAACAGAGGATAATCTACCTCTCAGACTTGTGGAGGAGGAAGGAATTTATGACCAGAGGAGAACTAGAGATCATTATTGATCACAAAATAGAAGATTTTGATTACATCAAACTAAAAAGTTTCTGTACAAATAATACTAATGCAAACAAGATTAGAAGGGAAGTAACAAATTGGGAAAATATTTTTAAAAACAAAGGTTCTGACAAAGGTCTCATTTCCAAAATATATAGAGAACTGACCATAATTTATAAGAAACCGAACCATTCTCCAATTGATAAATGGTCAAAGGATATGAACAGACAATTCTCAGAGGAAGAAATTGAAACTATATCCACTCACATGAAAGAGTGTTCCAAATCACTACTGATCAGAGAAATGCAAATTAAGACCACTCTGAGATACCACTACACACCTGTCAGATTGGCTAAGATGACAGGAACAAATAATGACAAATGTTGGAGGGGATGTGGGGAAATTGGGACACTAATACATTGCTGGTGGAGTTGCGAAAGAATCCAGCCATTCTGGAGAGCAATCTGGAATTATGCCCAAAAAGTTATCAAACTGTGCATACCCTTTGACCCAGCAGCGCTACTACTGGGCTTATATCCCAAAGAAATACTAAAGAGCGGAAAGAAACATATATGTGCCAAAATGTTTGTGGCAGCTCTTTTTGTTGTAGCTAGAAACTGGAAGATGAATGGATGTCCATCAGTTGGAGAATGGTTGGGTAAATTGTGGTATATGAAGGTTATGGAATATTATTGCTCGGTAAGAAATGACCAGCAGGAGGAATATAGAGAGGCCTGGAGAGACTTAAATCAACTGATGCTGAGTGAAATGAGCAGAACCAGAAGATCACTGTACACTGCAACAACAATACTGTATGAGGATGTATTCTGATGGAAGTGCAAATCTTCAACATAAAGAAGATCCAACTCACTTCCAGTTGATCAATGATGGACAGAGGTAGCTACACCCAGAGAAGAAACACTGGGAGAGGAATGAAAATTGTTAGCACTGATATCTGTCTGCCCAGGTTGCATGTACCTTCGGATTCTAATGTTTATTGTGCAACAAGAAAATGATATTCACACATATGTATTGTACCTAGACTATATTGTAACACATGTAAAATGTATGGTATTGCCTGTCGTCGGGGGGAGGGAATAGAGGGAGGGGGGGTAATTTGGAAAAATGAATACAAGGGATAATATTATAAAATATATATATATATAATAAAAAAAAAGAAAGAAAAAAAAATATTCCCTTTTTAAAAAAACTATTTTTATTTTGAATTTGAACAGTAAACAAAATTAGGATTTCTATATACAAAGTAGAATCAAGAAAGAAGGTTGTATATGAAACTGATTCTCTTTAAGTTATTAAGTATCTAATAACTTCAATACATAACTTTTCAGAGTTAGCAATCTTGTCTCTTCTGACTTTTGTTCTGTTTTGTATATTAAATAAATGCTTCAGTGATCACATTTTATTTGCTTTTACATTAATATTTTGGCAACCTATTACTGGGCTCCCTTTTCTTGCCACCTCCTGACCTTTAACCCCACCAATGAAAAAGAAAAAACCTTATAACAAATATTTTGCATAATTACACATTGAATAACTGCATTGAATTGCTTGCAATCTCAATGAGGGGGCGAGGAAGGAGGAAGGGAAAGAATCTGGAACTCTAAAAGTTTTAAAAATGCATGTTGGAAATTATTTTTACATGTAACTGGGGAAAATAAAGATGTTAAATTTTTTTTTAAAAAACTGATCTGTATTAAAGCATAAAATCTTCTCAAATATATGAAAAAGCAGAACTATTAAATCAATCTCTTCTGCCATAAAGCAAAAAAAATCTTAGAATGACCATATCTTACTCCACACTCCGAGTTCATTACTTCTCTGTCAGGAGGTAAGTAACATGCTTTATCATCAGTCTTTTGGAACTGTGGTTGGCTACTGAATAAGTCTTTGTTGCTTTTCTTTACAAAGTTATTATATAAATTCTTCTCTTGATGTTGCTCACTACTCTGCACTGGTTAATCAAAGGCTTTACAGATTTCTCTAGTTGCTATATCACATTATGGACTCATTGGATTTGCACCCTTCTAAAATACCAATTATTTTTCAAGCAAACAAATATGCATAGTCAAGCAAAGTAATTTTCATAGCTGCATACAAAATTATGTTTGTATCATTGTGAACCCAAAATCCATCACTTTCTCTAGTAGATAGCATATTTCATTATTGGTCCTCTGGAATCACAAATGGTCATTGTATTGATCATAGTTGTCAAAATTGTTTGATTTTTCAAGGTTGTTTTTATTATATTTCTGGTTAGAGATATAAATTTTCCTCTAAGAATTGCATTATTATATCGCAATTTTAAAAAATATATTATCACATTGTCACTTTCTTTGATGAAAAATTACCTCTTGTTTTTATGACTTGCACTTTTTATTTACTATGATGCTTTAAGTATAATGTAGATCCCTGTTTCTCTTTTAATCCTATTTTTATTATTGTTTTGTCTGATATCATGATTGTTATCCCTGTTTTCAGAATTTATTTAAAGTATCATGATTTGTGATAACTCCTTATTTTAACTGTTTGAATTTTTGTTTCAAATGTGTGTTTTTTGGTTTTAAAAATTATAAACATCTTTTAAGAAATATTTGCTCAAGTAATGAACTGAACCAGCTACCCCCAGCGAAAGAACTCTGGGAGTTGACTATGAACCACTACATAGAATTCCCAATCCTTCTATTTTTGTCCTATATTTTTTAATTTCTTCACAGGCTAATTGTATACTATTTCAAAATCTGATTCTTTTTTGTACAGCAAAATAACTGGACATGTATACATATATTGTATTTAACTTATACTTTAATATATTTAACATGTATTGGTCAACCTGCCATCTGGGGGAAGAGATGGGGGAAGGAGGGGAAAAGTTGGAACAAAAGGTTTTGCAATTGTCAATGCTAAAAAATTACCTATACATAAATTTTTTTGTAAAAATTAAATAAATAAATAAATAATTGATTTTTTTTTTTTTAAAGAAATATTTGCTCATATTCTTAAGCATTTACCCATCTGGGAATGACTCTTCTTATGTGTTAGCATTATTCCCTTATATATTTGGATATCAGATCCTGAGGCAAAGATTCCCCCCCAAAAAAAACCCAACAACAAACCCTGACATTTTCCTTTTTATTCTAACTACATTGATTTTGTTGGTGCAACAGCTTTTCAATTTTATGTATACAAAATTATACATTTTTAAAGGAGAAAACTAAGGTCCAAATATATGAATGAATATGCCCAACGGATTGTTAGTATTTATATGTTCTAGAGTTCTCTAGAATAGAGCCAAATTCCTTGAACTACGCTGCTTTTCAGTGCAAAGTAAGAAGGCACATAAGAACCATACCAGCAAAGAGCAATTCTCAAATTAGAGCCATTAAGAAATCCTTTAAAATTCTTACTTTAAGAAACAATTTATGACAGTTCTACCTAAATTAATCTACTTATTCAGTGCATATCAATCAAACTGCCAAGAAATTACTTTAGAGCTAGTAAAAATAATTATAAAATTCATCTGGAACAACAAAAGATCAAGAATTTCAAGGAAATTAATGGGAAAAATGCAAAAGTGGCCTAGCTATACCAAATCTAAAATGATATTATAAAACCATTTGGTACTGGCTAAGAAATAGAATAATGGGTCAGTGGTACAGATTAGGTTCACAAGATACAATTTTAGTCAATGACTAATCTAGTTTTGAAAAACCCAGAATCCAGATTCTGTAATAAGCACTCACTATGGGACAAAAATTGCTGGGAAAACCAAGATAAAATCAAAATAGACATAAAAGGTAACACTATAAGCAAATTAGGAGAACAAGGGATAGTCTACCTCTCAGATCTGCGGAGAAGAGGAGAATTTATGGCCAATGAACAACTAGAGAATATTATAAAATGCAAAATGGATAATTTTGATTATATGAAATTTAAAAAGTTTTGTACAAACAAAACCAATGCAGCCAAGATTTGAAAATAAGCAGAAAGCTGGGAGAAAAATTATATCCAGTGTTTCTGATAAAGTATTCATTTCTAAAATATACAGAGAACTGACTCTAATTTATAAGAATACAAGCAATCGCCAATTGATAAATGGCCAAAGGATATGAACAATTTTCAGATGACAAAATTAAAGCCATTTCTAGTCATATGAAAATATGACCTAAATCGCCCTTAATCAAAGAAATGCAAATTAAGATAATATGTCATACCTCTCAGATTGTCTAAGATAACAGGAAAAGATAATGATATATGTTTAAGGGGATATAGGGAAAACTGAGACACTAATACATTGTTGGTGAAGTTGTGAACTGATCTAATCATTATAGAAAGCAATTTGAAACTATGTACAAAGAGCTATAAAGCACTGTCTCTACTGAGCCTATATCCCAAAGAGATCTTAAAAAAGGGAAAAGGACCCACATATGCAAAAATGTTTGTAGCAGCCCTTTTTTGTAGTGGCAAGGAAGTGGAAATTGAGTTGATGCCCATCAATTAGGAAATGGCTAATTACAGTACATTAATAAAATGGAATATTATTGTTCTATAAGAAATGATCAGCAGGCTGATTTCAGAAAATTCTGGAAAGAGTAACATGAATTGATGTTACATGAAGTGAGCAGAACCAAGAGAACATTGTTCACAACAATAAGATTATGTAATGACTAGCTGCGATGGACTTGTCTCATTTCAACAATGAGGTGATTCAAGACAATTCCAATAGACTTGTGATGGAAAGAGTCATTTTTATCTAGAGAGAATGAATATGGATCAAAGCATAGTATTTTCACCTTTGTTGTTGTTTGTTAACTTTTTTTTTTGGTTAGTTTTTTCCCTTTTGATTTTTCTTGCATAGCATGACTAATACAGAAATATGTTTATATTATATATATATAATATAAGCACTTATATTAAATTATTATTTATATTATATTAATGTTATCAATTAATTAATATTTAATGATGATTAATAATTAATTAATATTATATATATAATATAAGCACTTATATTAAATTGCTTATTGTCCAAGGAAGGGGAGAGGGAGAAAAATTTGGAACACAAGGTTTTGCAAAAGTGAATGTTGACAACTATCTTTGCATGTCTTTGGAAAAATAAAAGGATATTATAGGGAAAAAAAAAAAAACAATTTATATCCTTTGGCTCAGCAATCCCCCTACCAGGCATACATCCTCAAGGGAGTCATAGACAAAGGAAAAGGTCCAGGTCCCAGGTCAATATGCTAATATTCATAGCATACATTTTGTGGTTCAGAAAATGGAAACTGAGTGGGTGTCCATTGCTTGAGGAACGGTGAAACAAACTGATATATGAATGTTAATACAATATTATTATATGTAGATATATATGAAAAATTTGGAGAAATATGGTTAGACTTGAATGAATTAATAGAGCAAAAACTCAGAATATAAACATTGACAATAGCAAATGATATGGCAAACAGTTAAAATATTAAATTAAAACAACATTTAAGAAAGAGCAAAATTCAGAATAAATGGAAAAATCCAATATTGAATCCAGAAGTCAGAAGACTATGCATGCTGAATGAAGCAGATGAAAATAATCACAGATGCTGTAATTGGTCAGCTCTGCTTTATTCTTTGTTTCAACTCAGAGAGAGAAAGAAGGGAAGAAGAGAGAATAAGAAAGAGAAAGAATAGGGAGAAAATACATATAAAAATGAATTATGATGTAAAAAAACAAAAAAATAATAATAAAACTGTGTTCAATTGTTTAGACATTTGGAAACATGAGAAAGGATAGAAATCCTCAAGCAGATCTCACAGTCACCCTGAGAGTTATAAAACTCCATAGAAGAAAGCTGCAATTACATAAGAGTTGGAGGGAAAGTGCTCTGGGAGCCAGGGCAGTCACTTACCAGCACTGGGGTCAGTGGGAGTTTCTCCTTCCTCCGAATCTTCCTGTTCCTGCATGCTTGGCCTCTCTCCTCTTTCCATCTGTGACATAAGGTCTGGTTTGGAAATTGCATAGTCTGTCCAGGAAACAGGAAGTAATAAAAAAGCTTGCGATAATGCTAAAACAGGTGTTATTAACAATGTTACAGCATGTGTGCTATACTAGCAGATGACGATCTTTGAAAAGGAGTATGCTCATGCCCTTATATATTAAATTTTCTTCTATATGTTGTGTATCTAATCTGTTCTATGGATTGATCTCTTTCTTAACCAGTAAAAATTATTTTAATAATTACTGCTTCATGGTATAATTTGAGATCTGGTACTGCTAAATCCCCTTTATTCTCATTTCTTTTCATTATTTCTTCTGAGATGCTTAACCTCTTCTTTCTTCCCCCCTCCACTTTTTGTTTCTTTTCTTACTTTATTTTTTTAAACAATTTTATAAAGTAACCCTTTGGTAATTTGATTGATATGGCCTTGAATAAGCAATTTAGATAGTATTATCATTTTTAAAATACTAACTTATGCTATTCATTAGCAATGACTATTTTTCCATTTTGTTAGGTATATATTTTTAAAAACAGTTGTTTATAATTTTGTGCATGTATGTGTATAGTTCTTGCGTGTATCTTGAAAGATAGATTTCCATGTATTTTATATATTCTTAGTAATTTAAACTGCAATTTCTCTATCTCTTCTTGCTGGGTTTTATTACTTATAAGATATATAAATAGAAAAGTTCATGACCAAATAAGAAAAAGAGTATCATGAAAATAAAATTAATAATTTTGATTACATAAAATTTAAAATTTTTTATACAATCAAATCTAATAAAGCTAAGGTTAAAAGAGTAACAATTAATTGGGAAAAATAATTGCATCAAGTTCCTTGAGAAAGGATTCTGGAAAGATGGTAGGGTAGGTCAGAAAACTTTTAGCTCCCTAAATCTCCTCTGTAAGGGGCCTTTAAATGGGTGCCACAGCAAATCGGAAGATTGAGTGGTCCGGAAGTAATTTCTGTGGATATTAGGACTGCCCTTGGGTGGGATCCTGGCCATATTGAGATAGCTTCGTAATGGGTGACTCTCTCGCTGATTGGTTGTGTGTGTGACCTCACAGGCCCTATGTAAGCCCACTGCAGGCAGCAGACGCTCTCTTTAACCTGGTATTCTTCACCCTGGCTTCCCAGCCTGGGTGGCCAAGCCAAGATGGATAGCCAAAAGAGGTAAGGGTTTTGGTAGTGAACACTTGGGTCTTCTGACCAGGTGTTCACTCGGGAACCAACAAGTCAGGGCATCAGTCAGGGCATTATGTGAGTAGGTATAATAAAGGCTTTTAAGATTACACGTGGCTGTTCTTGAGTGCGCTACCGGTTATTAAGCTATAGATTCAAGAGATTGTGGCCAGAGACCTTAGAAGGCCTCAAAGGAGGCGAGCCGGGTAGAGTTCACACTGCAGAGGACAGTGGTCAAAGGTACTCTGGTGGGTCTAGGACAGACTAGTAATTGTAACTGCCAGGAGAGCACGTTACACTCCTCCACAAAAAAAGACAGATTACCTCAGAAGGATTAAAAAAAAAATCTAGAAAAAGCATTTGTCTTTTCCAAATTTAAGAAATTTCCAGGAAACCTCCAAGCCAACCCAGTGAGAGCTACAAAACAATAAGCCTTGGGGGCAGCTGGGTAGGGAGGCAGCCTCAGCTGCAGGAGCTTTTACTTCACTAACTGTGGAGGTCCCGAGGTACAAAATTTAAGGACCTCCCACTAACAAGGGACACCACCAAGCACAGCAGATGGCCCTACCTTTCTGGGTTGTGACGGTCCCAGGAGATAGCACAGGCCTGGTGAATATCGTAGCAACACAGTGGGGACTCTCCTGGCTGTGGGCATTTGCAAGAGAACAGAGTCCCTGGTTTTAGTTCCTGGGCAAAGAGGACTACTGTAGTTGGCAGCCACAGGAGGGATGGCATCAACAAGATCATTTGCAGAGCAGCATGGCTGGGGGCCCTAACCAAGGCTTAGAATAGAGATGATAACTCCAAGATAGACCTCAGAAAATAAGTAAAAAGAACCTGAGGCTTGGGCATGAATCCTCAAACCTTGGGACTAGGAAGTGATTATACTAATAGCTGCTATTTTAAAATTAAAATGAGCATGCAAAAGAGAAAGAGCCCAACCACACATACTACCATGGGGATAGAGAAAGTCAGGATTCATATTCAGAGGAAGATAATGGAGCCAAAAAAAACAACAACTTTTTCAATAAGAATCAATAAATGGTCCCAATCTTGGAACAACATAAAAATGACTTTAAAAATCAAATAAGAATGACTGAGGAAAATATGAAGGGAAAAAAAGAACAATCCAAGAAAATAAGAAAGTGATGAAAAAGCCAACCTAAAATAGACAATCAAGAATTTAAGGAAGAAAATAATATCTTAAATAGCAGAATTGGGCAAGGGGAAACTAATGACACCAAGAAATAACGAAACAAAATCAAGAGAATGAAAAAAACAGAAGAGAATGTAAAACATCTCATCAGGAAAAGAACTGATATGGAAAACAGATCAATGAAAAATACTATGAGAATAATCAGTCTATTTGAAAGATATGATCCAAAAAAAGAATACTAATACAATATTAGGGGAAATTATCAAGAAAAACTTCCTTGAAGTTCTAGAACAGGAAGACATTGTAGAATAGAAAAAAATCCACTAAAAGAAACTCCAGAAGGAAAACTTATAAGAATATTATAGCCAAGTTTCAAAGCTCCAAGGTTAAGGAAAAAATACTAACAAGAAACAAGAAAAAGCAACTTAAATATCATGGAACTATATAATAAGGAATCCACAAGGGCTACTACACTGAAGGACTATAGATCTTGGAATACTATATTTCATAGAACAAAAGAGCTGGTGGTATGAACAAGGATAATTTACTCAGCAAAGTTAAGTATAATTCTGAATGGAAAAAAAAAAAATGACCACTTCAATGAATTGAAAGACTTGCAGATATTTGTAATAAAACAAAACAAAAAAAGCAGAACTTAATGGAAAATTCGATATATAAGATCCATAAGAAATATAAGGTAAACATAAACATATATGACGAAGCATATAAAAGTATTCTAAATATGGAAAGAAACAAGAGAGCAAGGGGATAGGAGTGGGGAAGAGGATTAAAGGACTCTTAAAGGGGGAATAGGTTAAGGAACAGGAAAGCAAGGTAGTGGGTAGAAATAAAAGAGAGGAGTAAGGAGGATAGGATAAATAGGGAGAGAAGGATAGCAAGGAAAAACAAGAAGAAAAATACAAAAATAATATTATAATATGAATGGGCTCAATTTACAACCCATAATATGGAAATGGATAATAGATTAAAAATTTGAATTCGTACTATATTGCATTTAGGACTCAATAAAAATGAGACATACACAAAGATAAAATGAAGGGAAGAAGTAGAATTTATTATGTAAAAAAAAAAAAAGCAGAAGTAGAAATCATAATATCAAAGTTAAAACTAAAATAAACTGAAAAGAAAAAATAGAGAAACTACACTGTGTGTCATCAATATTATTCAATAATGTTTTAGACCATTTAAAATAACGAGACAGGATAAAATGATTGAAGGCATATATGCCAGAACAGACACAAAAACTATGTGAATATAAACATAAAACACTTTTTATACAAATAAGGCCAGATCTAAATAATTGGAGTACTATAAAGCTAATATAATTTTTATAAATGACAACTTTACCTAACTAATCTATTTATTCAATGCCATCTCAATTAATTACTAAAAAATCTTACTGAATTGGGAAAAAAAATAATAGCAAAGACCATTTGGAAGACCAAATGTAAGAAATTTCAAAGAAACCAGGGGGAAAACATGTAAAGGAATGAGATTCAGAATTAAACTATAAGGTGAGAGCATTGTTGAGGTTTAAAATGGATAATTTTGACTATTTTAAATTAAGATATTCTTGCGCAAATAAAACAAATGTAACCTAGAATATAAGGGATGCAAAAAGTTGGGGGGAAATTTTTCATAGACAATTTCTTAGATGGGATGTGATTGTGTGGGCTGTGCCATAGGAAATGATGAGCTAGTTGATTCTGAAAAACATAGAAAGGCTTGGAGATATGAAAGATGTTATCCACCTTCAGAAAAAAGAGATCACAAAAGTACACAGCAAAGAATTTTTAAAAATGGATAAGGAAGCAAAAAGAGATGGGTAGCTTGGAAAATGTTTAGTATTTATTTTTATATTTATTTAGTATTAAGTTTTCTTGAAATGAAAATTTGTTTTATATTGAATTCTTTCTTCTATGTATATGGCAATGTTCCTTTTTTCTCATTTACATTTGTTTAAAATGAATAAAAAACTTACAAATCAAAAAAAGTTTCTCTAATAAATGTTTCATAGATATGAAATGAATTCAGATTTGTAAGAAGTATCATGTCCCAACTAATAAATGCTCTAAGAATATGAAGAGACAGTTTTCAAAGGAAGAAATCTAGGCTAGTTATAGCTATATGAATTATGAATATGAATAGATATATGAAATTCTCCAAATTAGAGAAATCAAAATTAAACCAATTCTGAGATTCTACTTCACACCCACATAAAAATGATAAATGTTGAAGAGGCTGTGAAAAAATATGCACACTGATGCACTGCTGGTGGACTCTGGAAAACAATTTGGAATAAAAAGTTACTTTTAACTTAACTATACCACTTCTAGGCTTATGCCCAAAAGAAATTTAAAAAAAAGAAAAGAAAAGATTATATACAAAAATAATTATAGCAACTCTTTTTGTGGAAACAAAATATCCTGAAAACTAAGGGAATGATCCTCAGCTATAGAATGATTAAATAAATTGTAATATATGAATGTGATGGAATATTATTATGATGTAAGAAATGAGGAAATAAATGATTACCAAAAAAAAAAAAAAAGACATGGAAAAACTTATATGAAATGATACAAAATAAAGTAAAACCAAAAAAACCTATTTATATAACATCAATATTATAAAAATAAAAAGTTTGAGGATTGTTATAAATTGATGAAGAATAAAATGAATAGAACCAGAGAAAATTAAAACAATAACAACACTAAAAACAAACAAATAATTTAAAGGGTTGTTGCATAGTGCAAGAATTAGATTTTTCTTCTTGGTCAAAGTGTGCAAGACTAGGAATAATGCTTTTTGATTCATTGATTGATTAGACAGATTTAGGGTGGGTGGATTTAAGGAAAAATATCTTCTTAAAGCTAATCCAAAGCAGACTGAGCTACAATAGGAGGTAATGGATTCCTTGTCCTTAAAGAGCTTCAAGCAAAAATTGGATAATCTCTTATCAGGGATTCTGTATAGCAGAAGTATCAAACAGGTAGCTTCCTGGCAGAATAGGCCCTGACACCCCCCACACACACACCCCAGTGCATTCCTGAACCAGATTACAATGTGATTGGATAATATTTAACAAAATCAACAAAAATATAATAGGACATAGATAATGTAGAACTTGATCTTACTGCTGTAGAGGAGATTCTTGGTTAGATTATGCTGAATTTAGATGGCCTCTAAGGTCCTTTGCAAACCCGAATCAGCAAATGGCAGTGAGGCTTCAAAGTGGGGAGACCCAGCAGGGCAGTGCTAATCGGGGTGGCTCCTATATTCATTCCATCAATTAGCATTTGTGAAACACTTACTATGGGCCAGGCACCATAAACTCTGGGCACATAAAGAAAACAGAAACATGGTACCTATCCTCAAAGAGCTCACAGTCTAATGGCATGCAAATCACAATGTACAAACAAGCCACAGACAAGATTAATGGGGTTAGTTTAGAGGGAATGACTGGCAGAGGCTTCCTCCTGTACAAGACTTCAACTTAGAAAATATGGAAGTAAAGAAGTCAAGGAGGAGAAATGAGGAGTGACAGCATTGTGTGCCTCTAGATTTAAAAGATGTATGGTTTGTGGAAGAATTTTGATTTCAAAGTTTCAACTCCCTTCACTCTAGGTTTCCCAATCCTTGGCATATTGTTTTGACTTTGAACTATGACCTACAACTAATTCAGCCTTTAGGCCCTTAAGAATCAGTACTTATAGACTCTAATTTTTGGCTAATGCATCAGTCCTGTTTTGGACACTTGGGAGCCTTAGAGTCCAACAATCCTCTGGGCATATAGGAATAAAAGTGATCTTGTATTTGAATTCCCAACAGTTCAAAAATGGAGCTTTAAAAAATACTATTCACAGTTTCCTTCATGTGCCTGTGATATCACACAACTTTGTCATCTTCTACTCCTCTGAGGTCCCAAGGTCCTTTAGGATTCCCTCCAACACTGTGAGAAGAGTTATTCAAGGAATATAAGAGAAAAAGCAAAAAAGTGGAATTCCAATAACATATTCTACATATCAACCAAATCTGATGACACAAAATAATTCTCTATAGCACTTGGTCTGTTCTGCATATTTTGGAAAGCTCTGGATTCCTTACCTTCTCTGCTTACTGACAGGATAACCTTGGGAACTCAATCAATCAGTAATTTGGCAGCTAAATAATTACAGATAAGGAAACTGAACCTGAAGTCGGGAAGACCTGAGCTGAAATCCAGGCTCAGAGGCTTAAGTCCTAGTTATGTAGTCTGGGGCAAAACATTTAACAACTGCCTAAGTTTCCTCATCTATAAAATGGGGATAATATTAGCATCTACCTCCCATTGGAAAAATAAAATGAGATAATATTTGAAAAGTGCTTTGCAAAACTTAAATGCCATATAAACACTCATTATTATTCACTTACTATATGCCAGGCACTATGCTAGGTGTTGAAGATACAAAGAAACAATCTTTATTCCAACATGATAATGGGGTAGAGAACACATACATATACCTAAGGTAAGTACAAAATAAATCTAAGGCAGTAAGAGATGGAGTCAGGGCCTAGCAGGTTGGGGAATGAAGAAAGGTTTCACGGAGAAGGTGGCACTTCAAGAGCAACGTTATGATTCTCTAAAGCAGAGGAAAATACAGTTAGTGCAAGGACACTACATGGACAATGTTATATCCTAAATGAGGAACAGAGAAAATGCCAGTTTTTCTGGACCACACACTTTGAAAAGGAAAGTAACATAATGAAACTGGAAAGATCATTTGGGACCAACTTGTGAAAAGCTTCTAAACTCAAATTGAGGAGTTTATATTTTATCTTAGAGGAAATAAGAATCCTTGGAATTTATTGAGTGAGCAAATGATGGGGTGAGATCTGTCCTTAAGGAAAATCCCTTTGGAAACTGTGCAGAAGATGGATTGGAGCAGAGAGAGTCCTGAAGCCCGACACTAATGAGGAGGGTACTGGAGTCCCAGCAATAATGATGGAAAGTTTGCACTAATGTGGTAAATGAGTGAAAGGTGTAACATTTGGATGTGAGAGATATGAAGACAGATACAGGAAGAATTGGCTACTCACTGGACATGTTGAATAAGGGAGAAAGTACAGGATAACACTGATCTAAGAGTCTGGAAGAACCCATACATTGTGGGAACAATTATTAACCGGCTCTTGCTGCTCAGTTCTGCATCAGACTCAAGGTAGGCTGACAGGGGACTTGTGGCCAAGAGTGGTATGCTCCCTGCGCTGTGCAGCAAGTTCAAAAGCAAGAAGCAGCTGTATAACTGACCTCAGGAGCAAAGCAATGCCTCAGTTTCAATTTCTAGCTCAATCTGAAGCCTACAGAAGAATAATGAGGACAAGCTAAGAATGACCAAATCTGATAATATTGAGGAATTCTATTGCTCAAACCAGATCAAGGTTAGAAATTTGCAGGGCTCAGATGGGGCAGCAGCCGAGTGCAGGGTGGCAAGCAGTATATTGGATTCTTATTAAGAATAGATCACTTTGTGAACATTGAAAGCTTGCAGCCTGAGCTATCCTTGAGAACATGGAATAACACGATATTCAGCACCCCAAAAAAGCAGAACAAGATAAGCCCAAACTTTCCCTCCAGCAGTATACAGAATCTCGCCTTAATATCAAGCCTTAAGTCAGGAAGTAGGCTGGCAAATGGATGAAGGCACCAGAAGAAGAGAATGACTCCAAAATATCTACAAGCAAAGCCTCAAAGAAAAACATCCTGGACACAAATTTAACAAATTCCTGGAAAAAAAAGAAGTTAAGAGTTAAAAATAATTTTATCAACTGAAATGATAGCATTAGAGGAAAAAAAGAAAAAGAAATGAAATCTACAGAAGAAAGAATTAGAAGGGGAATTAACAGCTTGGCCCAAGGGTAACCTTGCTTAAACCACAAGCTCCCTTAAAATAGGGATGGACCAAATTGAAGCTAGTGATCTAATTACACAACAAGAAATATTAAAACAAAGTCAAAAGACTTAAAAAATAGAAAAAAATTAAGTTACTTGAAATCAAAAGTAAGTGATTTGAAAAAAAAAATCAAGGGGAAAAATTTAATAACCATTGGTCTATCTGAAAGTCATTACCAAAAATATAGACAGCATATTTTAAGAATGATTAAAAGAAAACTGACCTGATCTATTAAAACTAGAGAGAAAGTTGTTAATAGAAGGAATCCACCAGTTGTCTCCTGAAGGAAATCTCATAAAGAAAACTTTTAGGAACATTATAGCCAAAATTCAGATCTTCCAGATAAAGAAAAAAATACTGCAAGCAGTGAGGAAAAAAAAAAAAAAAAAAAAAAAAAGATTCAAGTACCATGGAGTCACAGTCACGATCACACTCTATTTGGTGACCTTCACTATGAAGAAGCAGGGGACTTTCATATTCCAAAATGCAAAGAATATTGGCTTATAATCAAGAATAACAGCAAAACTCCATAAAGACCTCAGGTGAAGGAAGGGATGGGAAGTAAAGGGCATTTAATGAATTATATAATTTTTATGCATTCCTGATTAAAAGACCAGAGCTGAGCAGAAACTCTGAAGTTCAAACATAGGCACAAAGAGAAAGATAAAAGTGCAAACAAATATATGGAACCAAAGAAGGATAAACTTTTTACTTTTTAATATAAGACTTGATGTATATATCTCTTCTGAACCTTATCATCTTGTGACTTGAAAAATCACAAAGGGAGCCTAATTAAAGGGAAGGCTTAGGAGTGATTTTGCTCTATCTTGAAAAAGGAAAGAGAGAGGAAGAGGAATATATGGGAGTGGAGGAAAGGGAAAAAAAAGGTTATGGAAAATGTTCATATGTAAAAAGGATTCAAAAGTGGAAGTCAACAAGGAGGAAAGGGCAAGGGAAGCGGTTAATATTTGAACCTTACTCTCACCTGAATTAGTCAAAGAAAGGAAGAGAAGATACTCACATCCACCACTGGGTACAGAAATGTATTTAATTCAACAGGGAAATAGGGGAGAAGGGGAAAAGGGGGAACTAAGAGAATGAAAGGGAAGATAGATCAAGGGAGAGATTATTGTCCTTCATTTTCAAAAAGGCCCAATGACATCATGGGGGATATCTTGACTTGTGTGGGAATTGGATTGAAGTGAGTCAATGTTGTGCAAAAGTCATCAGCCTTACTCTCTCTTCCTGAGTCAATGAAGTCCAAGGGTAGGATAAAAGCCAAGATACCTGGCTGTGGCCCTGGATGGAGAGTGTGATCTTGGCACCTTGGATACCTGACCAAGCTCCAAGCACCTGCTTCAGCCATTTTTATGGTCACTGGAATGTGATATTTTTACCTAACCATTCCACCAGGGAAAGTCTTCGAACACTTGGGGAGATGTCCCCCTCACTCACCAACAGGTTTAAGGCCAGTAGCTTACCCTGAAACTGGTTGAGCCCGTCTGTGGAGATGGTTTTACTGAGGTATAGCTGCTGCACGTGCTACAGCTTCCTGGAGTTGTGGTGAGAGTTGAATGAATCACTTAGTAAAACAAACTCTAGAAGATTGTACATGGTGGGAATTTCCCCACTAGAGTTCTCCATAATAAGAAAATCATAGCTCTGGACCGAAAACAAAAACTAGCCTTATGTCTAGAGTAGTGAAGGATCATGTTCAAGGTCACACAGCATGTTGGTAGAAGAAGTAGGACTAGAATTTCCCACATCTCATATAAAGTACTGCTGATGCTAACATACAGCCCAGGAGCCCACAGGACATAGCTCCCTGCCTTGGTCTGGTCTGTCTTGTGCTGCCATGGTTTTCTTCCTCATGCTTTATTTTCAGAACCTACTATTTCTCCCTCTCTTGCTTCTGGGCTTCTCGTATGCATCCTCCAAGATGACAAATGCATAAATAAGACCTAAATATGCCCTATTTCCTACCCCTTCTCCATGCCAGGGACACCATCACCCTAGCTAGTTCTTCAGACTATCCCTTTTGACTCTTGACACTTGTACTGAAGGGCTGCTGAGCAAAAATCACTTCTAGACAAGAAGAGAGGCATCCTGGTGGACAGAGATGAACCATCGCTGAGACCTTGGATAAGAGGGCCACTTAACCTCTCCTTTTAGCCTGAAAGTTTTTATTTGTAAAGTGGAAATGATCATCTTTGCGCCCCCTTCTTCATGGGGTTGTTAAGAGATCCAACAACAACAGGGATTTAGTAAACTCCTACCAAGTACCAAGCACTGAAGTAAATTCTGGGAACATAAATTAAAACAAATACCCAGCCCTATATCTCAAGGAGCTCCCAGTCTAATGAGGAAGGAAAACATGGAAACAACCAGCTAAGTACAAGATATAAAGTAAATGGGAGGTAATCTCAGAAATAAGGTCTCAGCAGGGGGTAATATGAAGGGAGAGGAAAGTCTCCTCCAGAAAGTAGGATCTGAGCTAAGTCTTGGAGGAAGCCAGAGAGGTTTGGAGGTAGAGGACATTCCAGACATGAGAGACAGCAGAGGGAGAAGGATGGAGTCAGGCGAGATACTGTCCTGAGGACGAGCAGGGGTAGAAGGCAGGTTTCTCTGGAAGGGGGCAAAGGGTAAAAAGACTAAAAAGTATGAGAACACCAGCCAAATATTTTTAAATTTGATCCTGAAGCCATTGGAGTTTCTTAAGCAGGGGAAACAAGGTTGGTTTGGTAGCTGAATAGAGGATAGACCAGAGTGGAGACATACTGGAGATGACAGGACACTGCAAGAGCTCAGGGCTGAGAGGATAAGGCACCAGGAAGGCGATGGGGATGCTGGGCAAAGGGAAAGGTCTAGAAGAGGTGGTGGAAAGGTGGAAGCACCAATCTTGGCCACAGACTGGGTATGTGAGGAAAGGCAGGGAGGGAGTATCCCTCAAAGTTTCAGAGAAGAGGGGAGGCTTTTGGGTGGGAAAGGCAAAGGGATTGTTTTGAATAATCTCTAGTTTGGGATGTCCAAGAAGCAGCCAGTGCAGTTGGTACCCTGGAGATAGGGAGAGAAGTTAAGGCTGCATGAAGATCTTTTGCTCGGAGGAATCTAGAGGAACTGATGAGATTACCAAATAAGACTATGTAAGAGGAAGAGAGAAGAGGGTTCAGGACAGACTCTTGGGAGACAACTATCATTAGTGTACGTGAACTGGAGTTTAGGTAAGAAAATGCAAATAAATTATCTTATGTACATAGTGTTATTAAAGAAGTGTTCCTTACCCATTGAGACAAGAGATTCATAGTTGCCCCTCATTACATTCTTGTAAAGTTCCTTTTGCCATTCAGACAGGTTCCCCCACTCCTGTTCTGAGAAATGGACTGCAACATCATCAAATGTGACTGGTACCTGAAATTACAAAACAGACCCTCAGCACTGTCCAAATATAGAGTGGTAAGGATATACTTGTTGGACAATTCTAGCACAAAGAATATGGCCCAGAACTGTTTGAAATTCACAATGTAAACTAAGGAACATTCCAATTTATAAGTAGAATAGAGAATATATTTAGAGTGAGGGCTGTATAGCTTAATATATCTTCATTTTGATATTTTATTTGAGTAGGGGCATATGGAAAAATAATCAAATATCATATCTATGCTGCTAATGCACTAGTGAAACCTGACTCTTTTCAAGGGTAATCCTGCAGAACTAGAACATGACTTATCCTGTTTCCAAGAGAAATCCTAAAAAAAAAAAAAAAAAAAAAAAAAAAAAAAAAATCAGAAAATGAGTTGATTTGCATTCCATTCACTTCATGCTGACATTACATTCTACAATACTATAAGAGAGAAAAACAAATCCTAAGGAGAAAGAATTCAGGATACTGTTTCTCATGCCAAAAGTTAAAATTACAAGTTGAAAGACACAAGCCAGAATACAATTTTATTACAAGAAAGGAAAAGGTTTTTATCATAGTTCTCCTTTTTTTGGTCTGGATTTGTGATTTCACTTAGTAAAAGGAAATCTCAGGTAAGGAACTTTCTCTACCAATCTGGTTCATCAACTGTTCTGCAACTTACAGTATTGCCTGGAAAACTGATACTAAAAGAGGTTAAGGGACAACCAGTATGGGCCAAGAACTGGATTTGAACCCAGGCCTTGACTACACTATGCTGTGCTACCTTTCTTGTAAATCACATCAAAGGTATCAGGTAAAATAATAAGTGACTATACCTGGAAATGCATTTTAGAATTTCATTAAAAATCTAAATGTGAATCTGGGAGTATTAATGAATTTAAATCAAGCAAGGTTCCACTTTGATATCAAAAACTAGTCTGAAAAAACAAGTTGTTTTTTCTTGTCTATATCCATGACCATAAGTGGGTACACTGGAAATAGAACTAAAAAGACACAGGCTCTAGCAGTTTTTTTCTTGGAAGCACAGAATATTACAATCAGAAGGTTCCTTAGTAGTCAACTGGTCTCCCTTCTCAGGAAATATCTGTGCTGGATCTCTGACAGTTGGTTGTTTTTCTAGCATCTGCTGTTTGAGAATTTAGTAAAAAATTATGACACCAAAATAGGCCTCTAACTTTTAGAAAGTTGAACCAAAATTTGCCTTCTTACCTTCATCACATTTATGAATATAACTTTTACCCATAATCTTATCTCTATCTTAAAAAAAATTGTCTATAATCCTTCATGTTTGAAGCATGTTATCCCTTCTCCAAACTAAACACACCTAATTTAATATGATTTCTTGACACCTCATTTTCCTAATTCCTCTCCTCTGAACATCCTCTACTTCAGTCAGTGTCCCCTTTAAAATTGGGATTCTACAATAGAAAACAGCCCTATAAATGAGCTGTACAACAGGACTCAGAATGTGCCTGTCCTTAATGATCATTAAGATCATTCTTCTCCTTAAGGAATACTACCCAGGAAACATGGGTAAATCACTCTTTGTGCCCCAGACAATTTTTCAATTCAATAAATTACAGAAGAGTTACTGATCTATATCCATGGAGGTAATTTCCATATCGGAGGAGCATAACTTTAAAAACTAACAGTAACAGTTTCACTCTTGGCTCCATATTAATCTAGTAGTCAACAAAAACCTTTAATTTCATGAATTGTGACTAAGCCAAGGATCCTCCATCCTGATTCTCATAGATTTGATTTTTTACAAAACAAAATCTAAGCCTAGGACTTTACTCTTATTCCAGATAAAATTTAGTTTGTTAGCTTTAGCTTGTGGAGATATTTGGGAACCCTGACTGTGTTACCTATCATACTGGCTGTGCCTACAAGTTTTATGTCATATGTCTATGTCTTCACTAATAAAAACCAATTCTGAACATCAGTGTCCTATAGCATTTCTCTGAGCCTATCAGGCTAACTAACATGGAGACGTGTCAACATATTTTGACTGTTCAATCAGCTATGATCTAATTAATATCATCTATTCACCCTATTTCACTATCTAATTAACAAGGATATTGTATAAAATTTCATCAAGTATTTTGTTGAAATAAAAATACACTAGAACTTAAAATGTCTCTCTAATCTATTAATCTACTTTCTCTGCCTTAAAAGGAAATGAATTATTTGGCATGACTGACTCTTGGACATTATCTAATTCTTTTACCTCTACTTAGCCAGTACCAAATTATTTTTGATGATTACTGCTTTGTTGAATAGTTTGAGATCTGGTACTGACAGATCCCCTTCTTTCCCAATTTTTATTTCAGTATTTATCTTAACGTTCTTAACTTTTTTTTTTTGTTTTGTCAGATGAATTTCATTATTCTTTTAAACATATCTATAAAGGAATGATAATTTTTTTGTAGTTTGGCCTGACAGTAAAAAAAAGAAATTAATTTAATTAGTATTGTCGTTTTATTATATTGGTTTCTTCTATCCATAAGCAATTAATATTCCTCCAAATATTTAGGTCTCTTTTTTTTTTCCTCCAAAGAGTATTTTGTAAATGTATTCACATAGCTCCTGTGTATATTTTGGTTAAGTAGAATCCCAATATATTTTGTAGTTATTCTGAATGTTTCCCTTTACTTGGACTCCCCCTTGACTCATCCCTTTCCCTTTTCCTTGTATCAAACTCAACTAAAATGAATTTTTAGTTCTGTTCTTTAGTTATCATCCTGCCATTCAGGAAAGGTTTACCTTGGGAACTTCTCCATTGCTGCCTGGGGGGAGTCGAAGTATCCAGAAATTCCTATTTTTCAGTAAGTTTTCCATATTCTCTAATCTTCTTTGCAATAAGCCATACTCCTGGAGCAAGGTCCCTAGCACAACCCATTTGCTCTCTAGGTGGTTTGCAAATTCCACAGCTGTCTTTTCACAGTCAGTTAGCTTTTTCTCAGCCGTTCCAGCCCGCCCCTCTAGGGTGAGTAACCTCATGGCCTGGGCTTCCACTTTCCTCTCCACTGCTTGGATAGCAGCCCATATTGCCAAGCGGGATATTTCAGCAGTCTGAAGTGGAGTTTCCTTCTGAGAGGCAGCAGAGGTCTGAAAGGATGTATCCTTTTGTATCCCATGGCCTGGGCTTTGCAGTAGGGTCTCCATCTCAGCTTCAGGAACAGTAGGGGAAAGGAGCAGGCTTTCTTTCTCAGGAATTTCAGGGGAATGGAGTGGGATTTCTTGATAATGAACAGGATGGGACCGAAATAAGATTTCTTGTTCAGAAGCAGCTAGGGGTGGGCACTGAGTTTCAGGCTGGAGAACAGGAGGATGTTGAAAAGCAATCTCTTGCTCAGGAGAAGCAAGAATTGGGAGTGAAATTTCCCTCTGGGAAACAGGGTGGAGTCGGGCAGGAGTCACTTTCTCAGGAATGATCCGGGGTGGGGCTTCTTTCTGGGGAATGGCAGGGAACAGTGATGGAGTTTCTTTAGGGGAAACAGCAGAGTACTGGGATGGAGTCTCTTGGAGGGGTCCAGCAGGTGAGTGAGAGAGAGTTTCTCGCTGAGGAACACTGGAGAATGCCAAAGGTGAGGATCGCCGTGTCTCCATGTCTAGCTCCTAAACCTGTTTGGAAGGAAAGAAATGAAAAGACAATATGGAAACTCATATTCCTACATGGCAATTAAGTTAGGTCCAAAAGATTATAAATCACATTTCATAGGTTCAGTTCTGATGAGCAAAAGGATAAGTTCTATAGACAGAATTAAATCTTGAGGCTATTTTTATCATGCACATCCATGAAATCTGAACAGTTTTTATTGTTTCTGGCTTCATACTAATAAAGTTGTGGTTATTAATTATAATGGTAATATTATCTTGAATCTATATACAGCATCATACTTTTCTGATTTCATTTTATATTTACAATATATATGAGCTAGGCAAAGAGGGATTATAATCTAAATTTAAAGATGAGGAAACTGAAGATTTAAGAAACGTGACAAATCAGTGTTACAACTGGGACTAGAAATCTGGTCTCCTGAATTCCAGGGGGGGATTATGGGACTTTTCTCCATCATTTTTCCAATAGGATAAGGACTACATGGTAATTTTCTTAGTGCAGAACTCCCAGTAAGGAACTTTTTCTACCAGTGCAAGTTAGCATCTTTTCACTGAAAATCTAAGTCACTTTCCCAGGCTCACAGAGCCAGTATCTTCCTGGCTCTCTAGTCACTATATGATAATACCTAACAATATTGCTTAGAAAGGGCACAATTTTTTTTCTCTTCCTTTCAAATATTCAAAAATAAAATGTTTAGGTTTCTAAGTATTTTTTTTTTACTAGTGTTTGCCATGATGGATTTTGAAAGTATTTACATAGTAACTTTCATAAAGAGAATTCAGATTCATATAGCATGTTCACTCTTCTGAGAAAAATCCTGAGATAAGTAGCAGAAGGATTATTACTCTCATTTTATAGATAAGGCAAGTGAAGTTTACAGATATTGAAGGACTAGCCCAGAGCCATGGGCCTAATCAGTTCCACAGTGTGATTGCAAACCTTCATTCCAGGTCTACCACACTTTCTACAAAAAAATTACACTACTTCCTATAGATTCACAGGATTAAATGGGAGTCTTTGGGCATTCAGTCCAGTCTCCTGCTTGTAGGTAGGAGAGTCACTAACATTTGCTCAAAAGATGAGTATTGATTTCAAGATATCATAATTCCAGGGAAGAGAATCCAACAGGATTCTTTCAACTAGTGAATGACCTAAGCTTCTGACTATGACACAATGATGCTGTAAGTATCTCTGTGAAGGTTAGGGATACAAGGTCAAGGACTAGATAAGAAAAATCCAATAGATCTATTTTGCTACTTTTTTCCAGCTCAGTTAAAAGACAGAAAAGAAAAAGAGCTAAAATAAAATTTTCAGAATACTCTGTGAACTTAATATATTCATACTCAAGCTGTTCCAAATAAAACATAACTTTTTCTAAATGTATAGTTTAGTATCTTTAGGGAAAGAAAGCTCTTAATCTACTGGGTTACTGTTTCAATTACCTACACAATCATTATCTTACTGAGACCAGATCTGAATCTCTCGTTACAATTTTGTCCAATTTCTCTTACTTTGTTTTTCAAAGACATGAAGAAAAGCCATAGACATTTATTAAAGTTCCTCTGGACCGTTTCTAAGTCTCCACAACTATTCATTCATAAGCTTATTCATTCCTTCTTTCAAATAAGTGAGATGAGACAGTTTAGCTCATAATGTAAAAGAGAGGCTAGGGTTCAAATCTCTGGGGAAATTTTTAGAATATGTCTAGGAATCAGAACACCTCTTTACTACAGAAGACTCTAGTTCTAATATTCTGAAAATCTTTTAAGTATTCATTAAGTCTCAATTAGATCTTTAGCACTGAGTTAGAATCTTTGGGAGCTACAAAGGAGACCCTGCCTTCAGGAAGCTTATAATCTAGTACATAAGAAGGCATGAGTATGATGTAGTAGAAAAAGCAATGATACTGGTATCCAAATCACTTAGCCTCACTGAGCTTCAGTTTCTTCATCTGTTAGGAAAAGAAAAAAAGAGGGAGTAGGATTACATCATTTTTGAAGTCTCTTTCAATTCTTTTGGGACTCAGCCTCATAAGTACCTGATTAATGGGATGAAATTTATTTTTATACTATGTCACCTCTAAAAGATATGAGGTACTAAGTTGTGGTCCTTTTACAGATGAGAAAATAAGAACATGAAGCATGTAATTAATTCTCAATAAGCTCACAATTTTTCAGTTTAGTGAAGAACACCAATGATTCACTATGATCAAGAAAAATGAAAACTATCCAGTCTATCTGAAGATGGCTACAATGTAGATATGGCTACAATCTAGTAAATGAAGCCCGAAGAGCAGAAACTTCCTGCCTCACAGTGCTGATCTGAAAAATATGGAAAATCTGATTTTCTTTTTCTAGATGTTCCTTTTATTGGTTTAGAGAACTTTATGTGAACCCTGAGAGAAAAGAAGAAAGTTCCTTTAAAAACAAAAATAGTGTTCTTGCTGTGATTTCCTCACCAGTCTTAGAAGCCTGTGATCTAATCTGACCAGGACTAGATGACTTCAGAGGTCCCTTCCAACTCTGATATCCTGTGGTTCTGTGAGGTAAAAAAAAAAATAATAATAAAAAAATAAATAAGGTTTTTAGAAGTTAAAAAAAAAACAAAACCTAGAGTGATCCATCAATTCATTTAATTCCTAGGATATTCCAGTTCACAAATATCAATTCTAAAATTGTAATTTCACAGAGAGGGATCCTATTCAACCTTATAAAGTCTTTAAAAGATGATTTTATAACTTTCTCTTTTATTGTCTTTTCTCTTCTCTTGTGGTTTGAGTTCCCCAGAAATGTGGTCATATCAATAAAAGAAAAATCTTTGTTCCTTTTTTTTTTTTTTTTAAATCCTCCAAGTATAGTGAGAGGGTGTGAAGTCACCAATTTGTGAACTTAAAGCTAGAGATCATTTTTTTGAGGTTACTGATGCTGGCAAGGGGCCCTAAACAAGCTGTGGGAGCTGCTGTCGACCAGATACCTGCTGATGGGGGGGGGGGGCACGAGGCCGGGGCATCCATCTACTCCTGGGCAGCCGCTCACCCTCTGGCCTTCCCTCACTCTGGGGCCCGAAGTCTGTGGTGGGAGCCGGCGGGGGAGGGAAGGAGAGGCACATGGGGGAGCCGGGGGGCCTGACTGCAGCTACCCCCAGCCTCTGCTCCTTAGGGGTAGAGGCCCAGGTCCGGGCCAGTCCTCACTGGGGCCCTGCCCGCTTTCCCCGGGGCTGGTCGCCTTTGCTGGCGGGAGCCCGCAGTGCAGGGCAGGAGGCCCCGAGAGGCAGGGATTTCTCCCCAAGTAGGCAGGGAGCCACGGATGACTGGCTGCATGACCTTGGGGCAGGTTGTTCCCTCAGGTTCGGATCGGCGCCGTGAGCCTCTACGGCCGCGGTGAGAAATGGGGAGAGCAGGAGCGGCGGGGGCCGCCTGCCCCGGTGACCAGAACAAGAACGCTCCCCGAGGGCCCGGCCCGAGCCCGGCATGACAAGCGGCCGCGGCCGGCTCCCGCGGGCTGGAGGGGATGCCCGCAGTCCGGAGAGACCACTACGATGCAGCCCGGGTCCCCGGGGGCGTCGGAACGAGCTCCGACCCGCGCCCCCGCCCCCGATTGCTGCGCCCGGACCCCCGCCCGCCCCGCTCCCCGTCTGGGCCCGCGCGGGGACATCTCTCACCGGAGCAGGCGCCGCCTCGGCCATGGCCCTCGGACTCGCTCCCAGACCCCGGGGCGGCTGCGACGCGGAGGGCTCCGGGGCGTCCGGCCCTTCCCCGTCCCCTCCTCCTCGGCTCCCTCCCGCCCGCACCGCGCACGGGACCCGCAGGGGCTCGGGCCCCGGGCCGGGCCGCGCCGCGCTCTCTGGACGCAGGGGCCGGGCCGCGCCGTCAGCGCGGAGGGCGCCGAGCCAGAGGAGCCCCGGAGCCAGACGGCGGCCGGGCAGGGGCCGGAGGGGAGCTGAGCCGAGCCCCTGGAGCGCCGGCCCGGAGCTGGGCCGCCCCCTCCTCCGCAGCCGCTGAGGCCCGGGCCCCGCGTTCAGCCCAGCCCCAGCTCGGAGGACTCGGGCTCCGGCTCCGGCTCCGGCTCCGGCTCGGGCTCGGGCTCCGCGCGACGCTCTCGCCCCAGCGCCCGTTCAGCAGGGGAGCTGCACCGCAGCTGCCATGTTGATACAAACTGCATCCTGGGAGGCATGTCCCTCTCCGACCGCTTAAAGAGAAAGCGCCGAATCTCCGCCGAGCTCGCACCAACCCGGACAGCTCCATCTACAGCTGGTAGGAGCGAACAGTGCAGGCAGCGCCGGGCGCGAGCCGCGCGGACACGCCCCAACCGAGGGCCGGCGGGCGGAGACCCTGCCCGCCGCCCCCAGCCCACCCAGCCCCGCCGCGCGGGGCTCACCTCCGCCCGCCTTCCTGGTCTCTCCCCCCGAAGCGTTGGGAAGAAGCGACAGGGCTCGCGCTCCGGGACCCCCGAGGACCACGCGGACCTCCGGCACCTCTCCTGGACCTGAGTGCGGAAAGCAGGAAGCCCTGAGCTGGGAAGGAACCCTCGCAGTCCCCCCGCCCGCCCCCCCTTCAGGAGGCATCCCTTCGGTCCCCTCTGTGGCATCCGAATCATGTGGTCAGCCAGCCCCAGCCAGGATGGGGAGCTCCTTGTGTGTGTGTGTGTGTACGTGTGTATGTGTGTGAGCATGTACACGTGTGAGTGCATGTGTGTGAGCATGTACATGCGTGAGTGCATTGTGTGTGCGTGTACATATGTGTGTGAGCATGTACACGTGTGAGTGTATGTGTGTATGTACATGTGTGTATGTACGTGTGTGAGTGTGTGTGTGTGTGTGAGCGTGTGCATGTGTGTGAGCATGTACATGTGTGAGTGCATTGTGTACATGTGTGTATGTCTGTGTGAGCGTGTACATACGTGTGAGAGCATGTACACGTGTGAGTGCAGTGTGTATGTACGTGTGTGAGAGTGTGTGTGTGTGTGTGTGTGTGTGTGTGTGTGTGTGTGTGCGCGCGATCTCAGGTGACAAACTCCTATCATGGGAAATTTATGAAACAGTTGGGACAATACCTGTCAATTGTCGAGCAAGCTTTTTACAAATCTTAAAGCCGTATAAAGGTTTGCTTCATTTCCCAAAAAAAAGTGTTTTTTCAGCTTTTAGCTGAGGACCAGGAAGTTTCTCCCCTTGCAAAGACCCTAATAAGCCTGCTCTTCTGCAGCCTGCTCCCAGTGCTCTTCAGAACTTAAAGAGATTAAATTTAATTTATCTTTTTTACCCTAGATGACCCTTTAAATATTTGACATCATGTCTACAGTTCAATTCAGTCAGTCAAATGTGGTGTTCATGGCTGAGGATGCAAAGAACTGACCTTGCCCTCATTCTTCAGACCATGCATGGTTTTTCTTGGGTTTGGGGGTAAAGTGGAACATCTGAAGTTCCATCCATGGCTTTCCTGTGACATGTTCTCCACTTCCCTTGGCACCCTTATTCTGCTCTGGGCAAGCTCTCGCTTGTTGTGGGCCTTCTTGACAATGTGGTGCCCAGAGTAGAACATAGTACTCCTCATGTGGGATTTCTGAGAAAAGGGGGATTTTGTCATTCTTCTTTCAATTAACCAGCATTTTAAAAAAATGTTTCCTGTGCTAGGGATAGTCATGGGGATAGGGATCTAGACCAGTCATTCCCTTCAGGATCAGGAACTTGCAGGTGAGAAAACTCTACTAATGCTACCTGCAATGTGGAGGCTCATCCAATTGCCTAGAGCACTGACAGGATAGACTGATTGCCAAGGCCACACTGGGTCAAGCCAAAGGTAACAGCCATCTCTGTCCACTATTCTTGGAATACAAAGACAAACTTGAGTCTGTGACCTCAAAGAACTTATATTCTATCGGGGAAAATGTGTACATCAATGTCAGTAGAAAATAAACACAAGGTAATTTTGTGGAAGAGGCATCAGCATTTGGAGGAATCAGAAAAAGCCTCATGTAGGAAGTATTCAAGCTGAGTTTTAAAACAATTCTGTGGGACACTTTAATTTAGACACTTTCTTATTGTTAATGCAGTATAAGATGCAGTGAGCTCTTTTATCCCTCATATCACACTTTTGACTCATTACATCTACATCCTGCTAAAAGCTCCAGTTCTTTTTCTAATGGGGATAATAATAGTACCTACCTCCCAGGGTTGCTGAGAGGATCAAATGAAAATTGCAAAGTGCTTTACAAAGCTATATAAATGTTAGCTATCATTATCAAAACAATCTGGGTGAGGAGAGAAGAAAGGGGAAGAGAAGGCAGTTAATATTCTAGTTACATTTTTTTGCTGTTATTTTATGGATGCCTTTTGTTTTTACATCACATTTATTTCTGAATATAGATCTTACCTCTACCCATAGAGACTTCCTTTGTAACAAGGAGTTTTTTAAAAATTCAGCAAAAACAACATACTGACTGACAATAGTTGTAATATTACACACCCCAAATTCCCCATCTTTGTAATAAAGGAGTTAACCTCAGTTAACTTCCTCTGTATATTGGATGACCTCTGAGCATCTTGTTATCTCCAAGGGTCTATGCACAAATGAATGGGATAACAAAGGCCCTTCCTTGTTTTTGTCTACTAGGCCTGGAATGCATCTCTGTCTTAACTTAATATCTTGTAGAATCCCTAGTTACCTTCTAAACTCTATTCAAGAGATACTTCTCCCATAAAAATCCTCATCTCACCATATGCCAAATCTTTCCCCAATCACTTACAATATGTTTATTTTGTATGTACTTATCACTGTATACATTTTCTTCCCATTTTCTCACACACAGTAAGTTCTTTGAGAAGTAGGGACTGTTTCTTTTTTTTGTTTTGTTTTGTTTTGTTTTGTTTTGTTTTTGAGTTTCCAACATATAACAATTCCTGGCACCTAGTAAATACTTCATAAATATTTGTTGATTAATTGCTCCTATTCTCCCATTGGTTAAGCACCTTATCTCCCTGGGTCTTATATAGCACTTTAAGCTGTTTCTTAGACGTGTGTGTGTGTGTGTGTGTGTGTGTGTGTGTGTGTGTGTGTAAAATTTGGACATTTATTCAAAATTTCCAAAATTATTATTCTCTCCATCCTCCATCCATCTTTCCCTACTTTCTCTGCCCTTCTTCCCACATACCTCCTATTCCTGAAGGATACAATGGTATGGTGCTCAATGGTCAGTCTAGAATGTTTTTCCCCTTTTCTGTCTCCCTTCCAAACTCAACTCATCTAATTCCTCTTCAATTCAACTAAAACAACAGGCCTTTCCTCTCCAATTTCACTTTCCAAATGTACCCTGAATTGATGTCTCAATCTTCCTACTGAATTGTAAACTCCTTGAGGATAGGGTTTGCATATTTTTATTCTTTAAATCTCCCACTGCACCTAACAAGGGCAGAGCTTTGCATATGATAAAGATGTAGTAAATACTTGTGAGTTATTATTTTTTTTTTTTGAAAGGGAATATCTGGCAGTAGCCCAATTGTTGCTTAGAGACAAAAAGCTTTCAGGGACAACCCACCTGAAGTCTGAGGGATACAAAGCAAAGAACCCTAACCAGAATCATCCATTTACATTTTAATGTGAAGTATTTTAACAAGATTTCCACACCCACTCACTCACCTAGGCGAAGAAATGGGATTTTTAATGTGATGGAGATGAGAGAGGTAATTTGGGATTCAGGAGCCATTGTAAAGTCATTCTACAAAAATGCTCTAACTATTGATCAGAGAAATGCAAATTAAGGTAACTCTGAGGTACTACTTCACACCTCTCAGAAAGGCTAAAACAACAGGAAAAGAGAATGATGAATGCTGGAGGGAATGTGGGAAAACTAGGATACTGATACATTGTTGCTGGAGTTGTAAACAGATCCGATCATTCTGGAGAGCAATTTGGAACTATGCTCAAAAAGATATCAAACTGTGCACACTCTTTGATGCAGAAGTGTTTCTACTGGGCTTATATTCCAGAGATCTTAAAGAAGGGAAAGGGACCCACATGTGGTATATTTGTGGTAGCCCTCTTTGTAGTGGCAAGAAACTGGAAACTGAGTGGGTGCTCATCAGTTGGAGAATGGCTGAGTAAGTTATGGTATAATACGGAATATTATTGTTCTTTTTTTTTAACCTTTCTATCTCTCTTTTTATTATAATTTTTTATTGACAGAACATATGCCTGGGTAATTTTTTACAACATTTTCTCTTGCACTCTCTTCTGTTCCAACTTTTCCCTTCCTTCCCTCCACTCCCTCCCCTAGATGGCAAGCAGTCTTATATATGTTAAATATGTTATAGTATATCCTAGATACAATATATATGTGTAGAACCGAACAGTTCTCTTGCTGCACAAGAAGAATTGGATTCAGAAGGTAAAAATAACCTGGGAAGAAAAACAAAAATGCAAGTAGTCCACATTCATTTCCCAGTGTTCCTTCTCTGGGTGTTGCTGATTCTGTCCATTATTGATCAATTGGAACTGAATTAGATCTTCTCTTTGTCGAAGATAACTACTTCTATCAGAATACATCCTCATACAGTATCGTTGTTGAAGTATATAATGATCTCCTGATTCTGCTCATTTCAATCAGCATCAGTTCATGTAAGTCTCTCCAGGCCTTTCTGTATTCTTCCTGTTGGTCATTTCTTACAGAACAATGAAATATTATTGTTCTGAAAGAAACGACCAACTGGATGATTTCAGAAAAAACTGATGAGAGTTACATGAACTGATGCTGAGTGAAATAAGAAGAACCAGGAGATCATTGTATACGGCAACTACAAATTATATGATGATCAATTCTGATGGACATGGTTCTCTTCAACATTGAGATGACTCAAACCAGTTCCAATGATCTTGTGATGAAGAGAGCCATCTACACCAGAGAGAGGAGTGGAGACTGAGTGTGGATCACAACATAGCATTTTCACCTTTTTTATTGTTTGTTTGCATTTTGGGTTTTTTTTTTTTTTTCATTTTTAATCAGATTTTTCTCATGTACCATGATAATTGTGGAATTATGTATAGAAGAATTGCTCATGTTTAACATATTGGATTGCTTGCCATCTAGGGGAGAGGGTTAGGGGAAGGAAAGGAAAAAAAAATTTGGACACAAGATTTTGTAGGGATGGATGTTGAAAATTATCTATGTACATGTTTTAAAAATAAAAAGCTTTAATTAAAAAAAAGAAAAGTTATTCTGTTAGGGTAGGCCTGGGAGGGTGTCACCTTAGACGCAGAGAGAGCATTATAATGATGGAGGGGTACCTGGTAAACTAGAAAGGAAAGAGTATGACAAAGAATGAGGACACTAAAAACAAATGGCTGCTGATATATCTCAGCATATAAACCAGCATCCTATTCTCAGTTTCTTCTGGGTGACAAAACATACTTTTTAAATTTTGAAATATGTGTGTGTGTGTGTGTAAAGATATATGCATATGGTTCAAATGTCATCTTTTTCTTTATATCCCCATTACAGTGCTTGGCACATAATAAGCACTTAATAAATGTTCATTGTTGATGATTTTTATATATTTGCATATATGAAATATATCTCTTAAGTCCTTCAAGAAAATTTTGTATTTTCTACTTGTTCAAGAAACTCTAAAGATAGCCTCTTTATGAAACTTACTGGTAATGAATTTTCATTTCTCTCCCCTATAGATAAATTTTAAGTAGATAATCAGATTCTCATTTCTGGACTGGAAAGGTGAGTCTCAAAATTTCTCCATATCCTATGCAAGAACTCTGATTTGAAAGAAATGGCCTCTGAACTCTTCCGGCAGTAAAGCCGATTCCTTTGTCCCATGGAATTAATTTTTTTTTTTTTTTTCTGAAAAAGAAGAAAAAATTCTTCTGCTTGAAAATGCAGGCTAAGGAATATACTTTCCCCTCTTTGGTCTAGTCTTAATCACCTTCCTTTTCTTGGCTCTTTCCTCTTCTGAATTTGGTCAGCTTGCCAGCCAGCAACAGAAAAGGTCACACTTTGCACTGGAGCCTCTATAGGCAATTAGTGGGCCTCTGGAGATTTGCTTGGGTCTTATCAGAAGTCAAGAATGGGGCACCAGGAAAGTTGGGGCTAGCCCAGAATGATCCTTCTAGCCAAAGGTAAGTGTGCCATGAAAAGACTGGTTAGTTTTCAAAAGTTGGATGCTCTACCATAAGCTTTTTAAAAACAATTTCAATTTTTAAAAAATCTCTTCCTACTTGAATTTGCTCACATATGTATACACACACAAGGACACATGCAGGAAAAAAAGAACAAAGTTCTTGTAATAATTATACAATCAAGCAAAACAAATCTCCACATTGATCACATCCAAAAGTGCATATCTCATTTAGCATATTTTCTATAAGCTTTTATAGCTTCAGAACTTTGATTAATATAATGATCCACTAGAGACCTTCCAAAAAAAATTCCTGATGAGAGGTGATGGATTCATGTTAGAGCCACATTTTTTGGACATAATCAATGAAGGAATTTGTTCTGCATATCTGTTATGCATAGGGTTTTGTTTTGCTTTTTTTTTTTTTTAATTGGGAGGGGAGAGTGAGAAAAGAAACATTTTTGAACATTAAAAAAAGTTAGTTTAATTTTAAATAAACATTTTCCTCAAATAAAAAATGTAGGTATCCCCAAGAAAGCCTTAATCTTGAAGAAGAATAACATCAAAGAAAATTCAAATTACTGAACAATTGTATTCATTTCACATGCCACCCAGGTTTATGCTTGTGATTCTGCAAGGTAGGTTTCAGCAATTAAGTGAACCAAGAATTACTAGAAGTACAGGATGGTTTTCAGAGGCAAAAGAACTAGAGACCAAATTGCCAACATTTTCTAGGTTATGGAGAAAGCAAGGGAGTTGCAGAAAAAACAATTAGTTTTGTTTTATTTGTATTTTAACTGAGGCAAAACAATCCAAAGGAATGAAGCTTTCATTGGATCACAGGATTTGGAGCAATGGTTTCCTAAATAGCTCAAACTTCCTTTCTTCATGATGCTTTTCCAAACTAGTCTATCCACTGGTAATCTTCTCCAATGGTATTTATCTTATATTCATCTTATATTTATTTCTTCTACAGGAAGAAGAAGGTAAGTTCTCTCAGGACAGAGCTGAATCTACAGGTGAGAATGAAGTACCTGCTGCATAGTACCTGCATATAGCAACAATTATCTACTTTCACATAGCACTTTGTGACCCACAGAGAGTTTAATACACATCGTCATTCATTCCTCCAGATAACTGGGTGAGATAGGTGGTTTCATTTCAGTCATATCTAACTCTTTGCAACTTTATCTGGGGTTTTCTTGGCATTTTCTTCAGCTCATTTTACAATTGAGGAAAGTGAGGCAAACAGAATTACGTGGCCTGTCCAGAGTCACAATGACAGGAAGTGTCTGAGGCCAGATTTGCGCTCAGGTCCTCCTAACTCCAGCTTCAATGCTGTATCCCCTCACCATTTAGCTGCCTTGGTGAAAAAGGTAGTGCAAGTTTTTTCATTCTCCAAGGCTAGAAGGTCCAGGATCCAAACACACTGAACTGGCAAAACTGAACACATGATTGTTTAATGGCATTGTAAAATTCTAGTTTTCCTCTGACTCCCCCCTTCTCCTCTTTCTATGCTTTTAATTAATGCAAATTTTCTTTGAGGTATCTTCAAAGCATGGTCCTCAAGAAGGCACTTAATTAACTGGAATATTAAGACAAGGTCTACACTTCTGTCTCGGGCACAAATGAAAGATTATAAACTATGGATCTTCAATTAAAAAAAAAACTTTCATCACCTCCCAATTTAGGTTTTTTAAAGTAGCATCATTTTCCCTTTGTTTTAGTAAGTTTGTATATATGACAATGAGCCAAAAAAGTATGAGTTAAGTGGTCCAGTGAGTCGTTTATTCCCCAAAGGAATTGAAAGAAATTAAAAATTGAAATCCCTGCCCAAATGCTGTAACTCCAACTGCCTATTCTGCCTTTGTCCTCATTCTCCCAGGCTTAATCAGCCTCACTGCTTCTTTGGTCACTCCCTAATCTCTCTTCCCCCCATCTCTATCCCTCATAGCCTGGACCATCTTGCTTATAGGTTCCAAGCTCCTGCTCCAAGAATAGCCTAGTCAGCTCAGCAATAATAGAACACCCTGAAAAAATTCACTCTCACTGCCCTACTGCTACACCTCTAGGCAAATATGAAACCTCCTGGCGTCTACAACACCTTTCATCCCCCTGTTTCCCATGGTCGATGGCCAGTTCAGCTTTGTTCTTCCTCACATCACCCGAATCCACCCATTCCCATTTTCCTCTATCAATCTTCTGAAATGGACTTCTTTTCCATCAGTAACAGCTTCCCACTCCCTTTGCCACAGATGGCTCTCCATATTTGAGGTTAATCAGCTAAACAGCTGGCTCCCTGATGGAAAAACTGCTTTCTGCATGCATTCACCTATAGCATTTGCTATGGGTTCAGGAAACTGCCAGAATTAGCACTGTCCAACACTTGGGGAAGCCTTTGAAGCTTTTTGTGGACTTAACTCTTTTCTTTTGAATCAACCCCTAACTTCTGATCCCTTCCTAGCCATTCCCACCAGATTCAACCCACACCTTCCATTCCAACCAAATCAGCATTTTGCCCGCACTTTTTCCAGTGTCTAAATCTTTGCTCACATTCATGGAAGGGCCTATTTACCATGTTTTAACAAAACTCGAGGACTACCTCCAAAAGAAAAGTCTTTCCCACTGAACACCAGCAAATTCAAACCTAGCATTCATCTTTCCTTCCACACTATCTAATAAACGTATTTAGAAATAGATAATACATAAAATAATGTTTTACACATTTTAAATATATATAATGTATAAAATAAAGGGCATAAAGTATGAGCATTAAGCTTAAAACTGCACCATCCCTTTTGGAATATCCTGTAGATGTATGTGTATACATATACATGTAAACATATATGAATATATTCACCTATAAATATACATATATAACACATGTGTGTATAATATATTTTATTATTATATGTGTATATTCTATATTATAAATTCATACATAAATACACATACAGATTACACACAGAAAGGCAGCATGATGTAGTGGTTAGAGGGCTGACCTTAAAACCAAGACCTGGGTTCAAGGCCTACTTCTGGCACATGCTGGTTGTGTGACCCTGAACAAGTAACTTAACTTCTCAGTGCTGTGAGAAGCTGTCTACAAGACTCTTATCTTACAGAAAGGTGCTGACCTGTATTAGAAAAGGGCATTCCCTCCCTTGACAGGGAATACTCTTATACAATATGAAAATACTTATACTAATGAAATCACAGGTCCAGTCTCTGTGTCATTTATGTTCTGAAGTCTGGCAGCCCCTCAAGCGACACAGAATTCTTGAGTGGGAAACATCTTATTTTTTCTACTTGTATTTCCAGTACACAGTACTTGCACTAAGCAAGTGCTTAGTACTTTCTTCACTTATCCACTCATACAGATAGGCCTAATCGTGAAAGCCACGCCAATGGAAGAAAAATTCTGAAAGGTCCTACCAGGCCACAAAGGCTTTGATCATAGATTCATGGCCAGATTCTGTCATTCAAGAACCGGCCTAACTTTGGAGAAGTTTTTCACCAGCTTGACCACAGCTGGATCCATTATTTTGGCCACAGTGACTTATTCTAAGGTGAACAAAAAACAAATTAAAGGGATATTTCCATAGGCATAGTAGAATAGGAAAAAGATTTTCCATGAAATTTCAGGTCTCTTTTATGTATTGTTTTTCAGTCATATTTATTCATGTCTAACTCTTCATGACCCAACTTTCCTTGGCAAAGATACTGGAATGGTTTGTCTCCGCCAGCCCATTTTACAGATGAGGAAATTGAGCCAAACAGGGTGAAGTGACTTGCCCAGGCTCACCCAGCTAGGAAGTGTCTGAGGTCAGATGTGAACACAGGAAGATGATTCTACCTAACTCCAGATCCGGTGCTCTTGGTAATAAATCACCTAGCTATCCCCACTGCTTCTATTATATACAAGCTTACTTTTCTTAAGCATATAAATTCAACCTGTAGTTTTCAAAGCTGACCTTGCTAGTCTGTAGTCTTTATGGCCTTCCTTCTGTTCTCTTCTCTGTACTATAAAAAAGTTTTGATCACTTTTTTTTCCCCTTCTATTTGCTACTCTAGTCCTATCCTTCCTTGTCCTTCCACCATAATCTCCTCATTGGGAAAAAGAAAAACAAAACTCAGAACAAGTATGGAGTCAAGCAAATCCCAGATTTCCACCTTAATCTCCATGGCAACCCTTGCACCCTGCTACAACACAAAAAGACAACTGGGCCAGACCACATTGCCTTGATGTAACATTCATGCTGATGATGAGGTCTTGGCTTTTTCAACTACCTATGTGTCCATCTGCCTCAGGGCATATGTACATAAACCAATTTGCAGCTTTCCCGTAAGGCTGGCTAATACAGCTTTGACCACACTTTCTCAGGGCACAGAGCTAGTTCAACCCTTCCATTTGATAAAGGAAGAAAATGAACAAAGTTTATGTGACTTTCAAGTTCATTTTGCTTGTTAGAGATGGGATTAGAACTCAGGGCTCCTGACCTTCCATCCAGTACTCTTTCCATGCTGTCATATGGCTTATGTTAAGACTGAGCAGGAAATAGGTCTTGTATTTCTTTCTTTCTCTGGCTAGGATAGTACATCTTCTGTGGATGTCCCTAAAAATGAATATCACTCATTCTAGAAGACAGAGATAGAAAGAGTAGCAGCAAAAGGTCAGATTTCTGTCCAAAGAAGAGATATACCAAAAAAAAAAAAAAAGAGAGAGAGAGATGAGATATACAGGCTCAAAAATTCAGGAGACAAAAATGTTTCCCCAAAAACTGCTTAATTTTTAAAAGGGTGGGGAAGAGGCAGGATGAGAAGGGAGATGGATAGCTCAGTTTTCGTTTTTTTCTTCTAGGTTTTCCAAAATGTAAACAAATCAAACATGACTATTTCATGAGCTAATCAACTTAAACACAATCTATTTTCACATCCTCAAATTAACAAAAAAACATTTGAATGAGTGGAAAATGTCTTCTAACAAGTATCTTATTCCTCTGCATATGTAATGTAAAACCATCCTAGTGTCCTTGAAAGATCAATGAGAGACAAAGCTACTTAACCACCCCATGATTGAACTAAGCAAGGCGTAAAACAGGAAGGCATATTGCCAAAAAAAGGGTCTGTCACTTATAGAAAAAGGTCTAGGCTATAGACTTGAGGGCTTCCAGTTGCTCCCATTCACAAATGACATTGTGCTGATTGCATCAGTCCCAGAGCTTCCAAATTAGATCCATAAGAGAGTTCATCTTAACTATTCACTTAGGGGGAAAAAAACCAAGTGGATGAAGAATACCTGGTGTCCAGACTAGAATATGCATTTGGATGGAAAATCTAGAGCCAGACTCTATAAATGAATGAGATGGGCCCAGAATGTAAGGGAAAGAGCATAGGATTTCATTTGGGAAATTTCATAACCTTTTTAATTACTCTAGGCTCTCTCTCCATTTGGAGGGGGGTTGGATCTATTTCTTAAGACTTTTGCTATTTCTTTTTCCAATGACCCTATTTGACTATGCATCATGGAATACCATTGGGGTTCTGAAGAACAAGATTTGTGTGTTTTGCCCCTCAACACACACAAACATAAACACTTTCCCCAGAGCAAAAGAATTGCAAGGAAGACAGATTTACAAAAAATTCTGCACTATCAAAAAAACAGATGAATAGAAAAAAAAAAAAAAAAGACAGCGAGAACAAAGAGTAACAGAGAGATAGTTTGGATATCTGAGATTCATCTTATTTTAAGAGATCCATGGGCCCCTTGCATCCTGGGTAAATTGTCTGTAGAGGATGTATAGGATATCGACAGAATGAAGGACTTTCATTAAAAGGAACACCCACACCAGTGAGATAACATTATCAAAAGATTACAATTAAACAAGGCACCTTAAAGTGTGTAAAGGGTATTAAAAAACAACTAAATTTTGATTTTCCCAAAAAATTTGCCCTAACATAAACTAAAAATCAGCAATTATTATTCCCCAGGGTGGGCATGCAGGCAGTCTAATCCCAGGAATATATTTTGAAACATCAGGTCTACCATTATATGGTATGGTCTGGGGCTTAAGTTTTAATTTTTATTAAAAATAATCTGCTTTTTTCCCCCTCCCTTAACAAATAACACCAATCTCATATGTATGAGGAAATATATAGATATAATCCTTTTTCTTCTCTTTATCAGTTTTCTCTCCATAAAACTTGTCCTGTTCATTCCCTCAAAGAGGAAAGAAACATCTATAGTGATAATTTTATGAAGTTCTTCCCACTTGGGACACGGAACTCTCCTGGGATGATTGACTAGTTTTTTTCCAAGGTAATTGGTTAAATCAAAACCAGTTAATAGGTTATGGCAATACAAAAATAATCTTAAGAGTAGGATTCTAGCTGTGCAACTACTTAGAGTAAGTCCCATCCTTTCTGGGGATGCTTTCTTGTTTGGTCATATTACCTAACCAACCTTACAGACTTACTGTGAGGGATAATAAAGCATTCTACAAATGCATGAAAAGGTAAACAAAAAGACAAGCTGGTTCATATGGGAAAGCCCTAGACCTGGGCAGGAGAATTGACTTTTTCTTGCTCTACCACCAACTAGTGAGCTATGAGAACTAGAGGCAAGACCCCTCAGTGCAACCTCGTCTCTTCTATAAAACAGAGAACTTGAATTAGATGCTCTCTATGGTTTCTTCCATCTCTTAATTTTCCATGATTCTTTTCTACAAGGAGCCCAATGGTAACCCTATGTTAGGGCCCCCGTTTTCACCAGATTTCCTTTAAAAGGCATGAATGTGAATCTGACTTTCCTAGGTGATGGAGACCCTCTAACCACCTCCACACTCCCCACTCTTACAAAGATATATGTACCCAACAGCCTTCATTCCACGAGGGTACCTTACAAATGACACTCAAAACCCTGAGAACTTATTGCTATCAAGGGGTCTGTCTATCCAGTCCTTAAGGTCAAAGCTATCATTTCAATAGCCTAGAGCTGCAAACCTGCAATCCTTTTTGACACTGGAAAAGTCAGCTTCAGGGTTGGGTCAAGTCCTTTTTGCCCTTTCTCTCTAGCTGATATAGTCTTTTAAGTACATTCACTTTCACATTTGATATGGATAGGAGACCCCAATTTCAAAAGTGAAAATGTTTTTTCTAACTTGTCAAATCGTAGGTAACTGGAAATGGAAAAAACCGATTTTAGTGATGAGGAAACTTGATACCTGGGGGAAGAAAAGTGACTTGCCCGAGGTTGCAAAAAGGTAAGTCATTGCTGTTGTTATTTTCCTGGATTTTTATTTAGGGATAAAAAATTAAAGTTTCATATTAAATTATTAAAAATTCTACAGTGCGAATGCACAATCTAAGAATTCTATTTTGTTTGCAAGTGGAATTTTTATTGACAGCTTCTCTCGCTCCTTGTCATGATCAATTTTAGGTGACTACTATTTGTCATCTTACATTTGCTATTTTCTTTTCATATTTGCCATGTTTGCTGTCTCCATTCTCCTCCTAATATCCTGGTATCTGGAAATTTTATTTTTCAATTTGTGAACTGGCAGCAGCATCGGGATAGGGAGCTGCCCAGTTCCTGATCTGCCCAACCTCACAGACTGTTGCCATCTGTAGGTCCTAGGGCATTCAGACCATAAGTCCAGTCACTCGCCAGTTCCGTTGGGGTCAATGGTCCTTTGGAGCCAAGACTCTTAAAAGGATCTGGGAGACTGCTGGTGGCTGGCGGGAGGGGTGGTCCGAGGGCCGCCCCCTTAGGCCCTGCTGTGTGGTTACGCTGGTGTTTGCGGAGGTGGTCCTTACGGATGAAGCTTTTGCCACAGGCCGAGCACGTGAAGGGCCGCACTCCCGTGTGGGTGCGATAATGGTCGATGAGCTTGGAGCGCTCCGTGAAGCGCTTCTCACACTGGGTGCAGGGGAATGGCCGCTCACCTGTGTGCAGCATCCGGTGCCGGATGAGATGGGCCGGCCGGGTGAAGCACCGTCCACATTCCCCACACCGCAAGGCATTGCCGTCTCGGGCTGCCGAGTCCTGGCCCGACCTGGCGCATCCCCGCTGGTGGGTGCTCTGGTGAATGGTCAGGCTGATCTGCAGCTGGAAGCTCTTCCCACAGGTGCTGCAGGTGAAGGGCCTTCCCCCAGGGGGCGCCGGCGGATGCTTTTTAAGACCCAACTTGTGGCCAAACCCCTTTGTCCGGCCTGGGTACTTGCAGGATTCACTGTAGGGTCTTGGGCTCTGACTGGGATTTAGAGCGCCTCCCCCATGATCAGGAGCGGAATAAGTCAACCCTTCAGGACCAGTCCTGGGAGGAAGATTCATGGGAGGCTTGTACCTTAAATTCCATCCCCACCTGACTCCACCGAAGAGCCAATCTCCAGGCAGGGTTTCTTCCGGGGCCATAATTGGGTTGAGCTCACTGAGATCTCTTTCTGGCCGGGTGGGTTCCCTTAGCCCCAGCAAGGTTTCCTGGGAAGGAAAGGGGTTACCCTGATTCTCCCAGGCTGTATCTTGGACAGTATTGGGGAAGAGCCTAGAGACCTGGCCCGGTTCAAATAGAGCCCCATGGGCCTCCAAGTGGGCAGGGTGGACTGGGGCTGCTGCGGCAGCGACTTCCTCCTCTTGGACCTCCGTTTTAATCACGATTTTCACATCCGCTGAAAGACAGAAAGAATCTAGATGTCACTGGTTTCATTAACTAAACTTGGAAAAGATGTGAGAATCAGAAATGTGGGAATCTGAGGACTTAGATGTCAAGAATGAGCTTTTGTATAGATGTATTGTAACCCCCCCCCCAAAAAAAATTATAGCTATAATTCTGAAGTAACTAATTTCAAAACATTAACTAAATGCTCATAAACCTAAAATAGCCACTACTGAGACATGCAAATTTTTGACCAAAAAATTTGTGACCCACGACAAAAATATGGGACTTTCTTATAGGAAGTAGGATGTGTGTTTCCAGATTTTTTTTATCAGACTAATGTCCACAGCAGGAAAACCAATTAGTTTATTAATCTGGATTCCATTTATACTATTAATAATTCAAATGGTTTGTTTCAAATAAGACATTCTGACTTAATGAAGAATATTAGTAATCGCCACAAGAAAGTGAAGAATGTGTTTGAGTTTCTCTAAGCACTTTTTAATTTCATCTTCACGCAAGATGGTGTGGGAATAGCTGATGGAATAAACAGAGGATTTCAGTCTCCCAGGAGATGTGAATTTGAATACTCTTATGTGAATATAGTCAGGAAGACCCTGGGCAAAGTCTGGAGATTTCTAAGTGTCCCCAGACAAGTCTTTCTAGGATTAACAGGTGCTGATTTGTACTGTTAGAAGGTTTCCTCATTGGAAGTTCCCTATGCCAATGAAATCACAGATCTGGCATGTGTGCCCTTTCTTTCTTCCCAGTCCTCAAAAGTATTTCACATGAGTAATGTTTTAAATTCATTGCATTTCAACATGAAACGAGTCTTAGCTGGGTAGTACACAATGGACAGAGCACTAGGCCTGGAGTCAGGAAGCTGAACTCAAATCCAGTGTCAGATACTAGTTATGTGACCCTGACAAGTCACTTAACTTGTTTGCCACATTTATATGGAACTAATAATACAATCAATCTCTCCAGTACTGTTGTGAAGATCAAATGAGATAAAATTGCAAAGTGTTTATCACAGTACTTGGGCACATGGTAAGCCCATAGCTAATGCTTATAAATGCCTTAAACTTAGATATCACTATTTAGCATATACTGACATCTATTACTAGGGTAGAGGGTTTTTATTATTATTATTATTATTATTATTATTATAGCTATGATTTGCTGATATTTCTAAACACATTTTAAAGTTTACAAATGTGTTCTACAAGTATGACATTTCTTTTCTTCCAGCTCCCCATCATACCTTCTGAAGAGGCCACAGTACTGAGTTTCAGGGTTCCATCTGAGCATGCTGAAGAAGGGTGGTGGGGTGGCAGTTCTGCCTGCCATGAGTTGGTTGGGATGGCAGTGGAAAAACTAGGGTGCATACCTGTAGACAGGACAGACCAGAGTGCTTGTTAGAGAAACTGAGGGGAAAGGAAGAGAAAAGTGTCCCCTGATATAGAAAAACTGAAGGGGAAGGAAAAGAACGGTGACCCCTGGGTTAGAGAAACTGAGGGAAAAGGAAGAAAAAGGTGACCCCTGGGTTAGAGAAACTGAGGGAAAAGGAAGAAAAAGGTGACTCCTGAGTTAGGAAAACTGCGGGGGGAAGGAAGAAAAAGGTGACCTTTGGGTTAGAGAAACTGAGGGGAAAGGAGAAAGGTGACCCCTGGATTAGAGAAACTGAGGGGGAAGGAAGAAAATGGTGACCTCTGGGTTAGAGAAGCTGAAGGGGAAGGAAGAAAATGGTGACCTTTGGGTTAGAGAAACTGAGGGGAAAGGAAGAGAAAGGTGACCCCTGGGTTAGAGAAACTGAGGGGGAAAGAAGAAAAAAGGTGACCCCTGGGAAACAGAAACTGAGGGGGAAGGAAAAGAAAGGTAATGCCTGGGAAACAAACTGAGGGGAAAGGAAGAGAAAGGTGACCCCTGGGAAAGACCAGCAGACCAGACCAGATCCTGCAGACATCTAAGGCTGGAGGTGTTCTGAATGGCCACAGTGGTTCTCTACTATCACCCTCCAACTCTATTTCTCTTGTTCCTATTTCCAAAGCACCCAAGAACTTATGGACAATACAAGTTTCATCCACAGAGCCCTCAGAAGTGAAGAGGGACAACTGGTCCAAGGGACACAAACAAGGCAAAATATCATATGAAGAGCCAGGATTAGAAGTTAGTGATCATTATATCATAGGAGCCAGAAGCTTCCAGAAATCATTTGCCTTCAGGCAGCTAAAGGTCTTAACAAGGCCAGATGGCTCCTTATTCATCAGAGGTAACCTGGCCCACCCACCCCAGCACTTTCCTCTGAATTCTGCTTCTAGTAGGTAAGTAGTCTTGTCCCCTTGGCTCCCTGGGTCCCCCTTTATCCCCCTCTCAAGGACTCACCAGGACTAACATCAGTAGAAAGTTCTGCTGCCCCAGAGTTCAGCTGACTTAGGGCCCATGATTCTTCTCCAGTGTCTGGCTGACTGGCCACCCATGCCTCTACCCCAGAAGCCTGTTGCCCCTGGAGTCCCAGTTCTCCCTCTTGCTTGATCTGAAGTAAAAGGTCAGGAGCAGGAACAGGAGATCCTGCATGAGAGAAACAGACAGCACATTTATACATTCTGGGGTTGGGAAGGAAAACAAAACATTCTCCTCAGTTTCCTCATCTGTCAAATGGGAATAATAACTCGTACCCCAACCTACCTCACAGAATTGTTATAAAGGCCATACAATGAGATAACGGATGTGGAAGGACTCTGAAAATGATAGCTATATGGTGCTATTATGATGTAAGAACCTTGACTGTCATCCCTCCCCACCCCCACTCTCACCAAGGCTCTGAGTTCTAGTTCAGACTGTGCTGTTGCCTTGCTTGGCAACTTCAAAACAGTTTTTAAAAAGTCTTCAATGCCTTGTTTAGTCAAGTCCTCAACAACATGGGAATATTGAACTAATACCAGATATAGCTGTCAAGAAGATGGCTACTTAGTTAGGAAGACAAGATTAACATATTATAAAACAGGGTAAACTGTTTCATTTTTGGTTTTGTTAAGATTCTTAAGAAATGTTCACTGAATTGGTCAGCCTGCCATCTGGGGGAAGGGGTGGGGGGAAGGAGAGGAAAAGTTGGAACAAAAGGTTTGGCAATTGTCAATGCTGACAATTTTTACCATATGCATATATCTTGTAAATAAAAAGCTATTATATTATTATTATAAATTTTAAAAATGTTCACTGAAATTAATTAAACATAGGCACATAGATGATTAAGTACAGGTCTAAGTGATTCAGATTTTGAGTGCCACAGGAACTGAAGTATTCTAAGAGGCACAAAGAGCAGACAGGAAAAACTTCATGAACTTACAAAGTCTTATATATATATATAATATATATATTTTGTTTTATTTACAAAACCTATGCATGGGTAAGTTTTCAACATTGACCCTTGCAAAACCTGCTGTTCCAACTTTTCCCCTCCTTCCCCCCATCCTCAGCCGTACCCCTAGATGGCAGGTAGTCCAATACATGTTAAATATGGTAAATAAAGTTAAATACAATACATGTATACATATTTATACAGTTATCTTGCTGCTCAAGAAAGATTGGATCTAGAAAGAAGGTAAAAAACCTGAGAAGGAAAACAAAAATGCAAGCAAAAATAACAGAAAAAGTGGAAATGGTATGGTGTGGTCCACACTAATTTTCCATAGTTCTCTCTCTGGGTGTAGCTGATTCTCTTCATTATTGAACAATTGGAACTGGTCTGGATCCTCTCATTATTGAAGAGAGCCACTCATGAACTTAAGTCTTGAGCTAGTCCTTAAATAATGGTGAAGGAACAGGGGCAGCAAATGTCGACATGGATAAAGTACTGCCCTAAAGTCAGGAGGATCTGAGTTCAAATTTGACCTCAAAGACTTAACACTAGCTGTATAACTCCACACGTCACCTTACCCTAATCACCTCACCAAAAAAAGGAATGGTGAAATTGAGAAGAACAGATGGATAAGAAAAAGAAAAACATTGTAGGATTGTGATTTGCCCAAGAATTGCTTTCCAAAAGGGTGAGAAAGAAATCCCAGCTCTCAAAGAAACTAGTTTTCACCTAGCCACTGGGCACAATCGGCTTGCTCCTTGATTTAACAACCTGAAAGCAATGACATGAGAAGGCAGATCACACCTACAATATGTAATCACATCTTTGGAGAAATAACAAAATTACACTTTGAAGGTGCCTCAGTCCCATCTTCTTGAAACAACATGGACAACCAACTGTGTTTTCAAATGGGAACATTTTATTATTTTTTGCTGCATTTCAATGACATTTTGATCCATAAGAAAACCGTGAAAAGATGCAAAGAAGTTGTAGGCTTCCCCCTTCACTGTTTCTCATCTATGCCTTCCTGATTCATTCCTTCCAAATCCTATTCCTGAAGGCCTCAATGTCTCATACTAGAGAGTAATTACTTAAAAGGTAAGCTTATGATGACTTATGGTGAGAGGAACCTAAGAGTATTTACATTTTCAAAGCAGGCTCTGCAAGACTAAAAAACCTTTGGAACCCAAAGAAATGATTCAATGGTGAAATTTCAGGCATTATGGGACAGGCAATGGGAGAAATAATGGGCCCTATGTTGAGATTAGAGAGGTAAATATCAAGGAAGTCCTAAAGTTCAGAGAAGACTCATCCTCTGATAGAAGAGTCTAGCTTCTCTAACCCTTCATCAAACAGAGGTGACTGGCTCTTTGAAGGCTATGCCAGCCAGCAGGTATAAGTTCTTACAAGTCCTACCTAGCTCGCAAGGCTTCAAGCATGGGCCCCAGACTGGACTCAATATTTGTCACTTAAGGAATAGGGTACCTAAATTAGGAAAGATTCATCACCAGGCTGTGACCACAGAGTGAAGAAGGAATTAGTCACAGGCATTCAAAAATGCCATCTGACTAAGTCACAACAGGGTTGGCATCAATGTCAATAAGGAGAGCACTCACACTGAAAAAAAAATTACAGATGGTTAAGAATTGATGTTTCCATCCTAAGTCTGGTCATCCTTCATGGCTCTTCAACAGTGAGATGATTCAGACTAGTTCCAATGATCTTGTGACGAAGAGAGCCATCTACGCCCAGAGAGAGGACTGTGAGAACTGAATGTGGAGCACAACATTGTGTTTTTACTCCTCTTGTTGTTGTTTGCCTGTGTTTTATTTTGCTTCTCTTTCTTTCTTGTGTAGCATGATAATTGTATAAATATGTATACAAATGTTGGATTTAATATATATTTTTTACCATGTTTAACATATATTAAACTACTTGTCATCTAGGGAAGGTATGGGGAAAGGGGGGGGGGGCGATATTGGAATACAGGGTTTTGCAAGGGCTAATGTTGAAGAATTGTCCATGCATATGTTTTGAAAAATAAAAAGCGTTAATTTAAAAAACAAACAAACAAACAAACAAAAACAAAAAAACAAAAACCTAGGTGTCCTTGCTTTAACTACATTTCCAAGCTCTTCTCATAATAGCACAAAATATGTTTTGCAAAGGTGAATTTTAAAAGTTAGCCATGCATGTTTTGAAAATAAAAAGCTTTAATTTAAAAAATAACTCAAATATAAAATGAAAACTTCTTATAGTTGACTTTCAAGTTCAACATTATCTTCAGAAAGCAGTCTTCCTCCTACCATCTCCCTTAATTTTCCCATTTCTTCTGCTTTCTCCCCAATTCCTCACCTGGGTTTGGGTCTGTATGGATGTCTGGATTCTTGGGACCCGCACGTCGCCAGCCACATGGTTCCTTCCCTTGTTCAATCCGAGATAGAACTTCAGGTTTGGAAATGGCATAGTCTAACAAAAGAGAGAGAAGTTATCCACTGTCAAAGACTGGCAACCAGGCAGATGGAAGTGAATCAAGAAAGACTCATTCCTAGAGAGGCCAGTTTCTCTGTCTCTTCAGGCAATAGGGTGTACCACTTAACCCTGCCTACATATTGTATATTAAAGATGATTATTTCATGGTGAAACTCTGTTAGGAAATAGACTGTTGCCTTCAGACATTTAGTGACTAATGAGAATCATGAAATAAGGAGAGGAAGGTAGAGGAAAGGAATATTACTTTATCAGGTCACATGGAATGAACAGAGCAGAATAATACTAGTTGGTAACAAGCGGAGATTCCAAAAACTTGGCCCAGGGAGTCAAGAGAAGGGAAATAAACAACTGTGGGAGAGATAAGATATTTTTCTCAAGGACATTCAGCTCAACCCTCCATATAACCCTGAGCATAATACTGAAAAATGCTAGAAAGAATCCTCAAACTTGAAGAATATAGCTAGCTCAAGTCTTCTCTACCTAAGCAGTATTTTGGGGACAAAAGCATTAAATCCATGGACCACTGAGTTCTTGAGAAGCAGAAATAGAAAGACTGGAATAATCACTACTCATTATTCTAATCAGTTCATATATTGGGGTGAGCACTGTTTACACAGAGGAAGTCAGTTGCCATCAAGTTTTACTGGACACTTTAATTTGAATTTCAAATATGAGTCACATATATTGGCTGATACGCAAAACCTGATCATAAACATAAGTACCCATACCCAGAGCAGGGATCAATAAGCTGTCTGGACTTGTAGCTTCCTTTGAGGAAGAGGATGACTAAACTTTATCCACAGGCTTGGCAGAGAAGGCTGTGATAATGGCCAGCAACTCTTATGCAAATAACATGAGCAAAAGACATTTCAGGACCAGGGTCAGCAGAGAAACCAATTTCACCAGACAAATCAAGCCTATCTGCATTAAAAATATTTAAGACCAAAGCAAGATCCATCCAAGGGAATCAGGCCTCCTTCTGGGTCCTGAAGAAGAGTTATTTGGGGGAAGAGGGAATGTGTGGTATTCGCAGGAGTCACTTCCCACTTTTGTGTCTTTCATTTTAGTGTTCTTTGAGCAGTTGTTTACTACAAAATCAGTTCAATGATACAGTGTTACAATCCACTTTACATGAAGGAACCTTATATCAATAAATCTTACACTAAAAACACCGATAAGGTCTCTGACCTCATTTAAAGCAATGTCACAGAAACTCCTCAGGGTCTTTACCTGGTGGCAATTTCCTTTTCCAGTCTCCTCTCTTACTAGCCATTAATCAAACTCTGGTTTAAGCTGGTCTTCTTATTCTCTCCCAATATATTACATATACTATATCATTTTGCTCACGGCCTGATATGTTCTGTTCCTTTGTAAAAGACAAAGCCCTTAAACAAATCTTTTTCACTCTTCAAGGCCCAGACCAAGCCTGATCTTTCTAAAGTCTTCTCTGGTCACTCTGAAAACCCATAGCTCTGCCTACACTGTTTGCTTGGGAATTTAATCACAACTCTAGCTCTTCACATGCTTATGATACTAGCTACATGATCTTGGGCAGATCCTTTGAACTTTCTGGGCCTCAACTAGTTTGTCTATAAAACAAGGGGATAAAAGTAGCTGATTTGTTAGGTCTCAAAGAGACCTAAGAATTCATCAACTGAAAACACTATCCAAACAAGCATTCCTCCAGCTCACTCTCTATGCTATCTCTGACAAATGGTCATCTAGCTTTTGCCTGAAGACAAAGTAATGGGAAACGTGCTACCTTCTGAATTGTATTTTGTTTGGGCCAGTCTAATTGTTAGGAATCATTTCACCAAACAGGTTTTTATATAAGCTATCTGTCAGTAAAGACAAGTTTTTATTTAAGCTTGAATATTTTGAATAGCCTTGAAGATCAGAGGGCACAAAATCTTACATTAGATTGACACCCCCTTACTACTCATAAAAAGGCCAGACATTAGGACAGGTGGCCACAGTGCAAATCAGACTCTGTCCTTCAAACCAATTACTTCACCTATCCTGACCGACAGGAGAGTGCTCAAGGTTTCTGGTAAGATTGAAGTGCTAGGCTACAAATAGGTAGGAATGGGATTTTTGACTTTAGCTGATTCAACACCATCTCAGCTGAGAGGTCAGCCAGGCTCATAACTACACCAGGCCAAAAGAGAGAAAGAAGGCTCCTGATCAACTTCTTTGATTTATCTATGTAGAATCTTCGTTGGAGGAAAGCAGGACTAAACTTTTGAGACCACAGATAACTGCTAATAGGGAAAAAAAAAAAAGTCTAGCATCTTACCCAGGGAGACCAATGTTTCATAGTTGCCCCTCATCACATGCTTATAAAGATCTTTTTGCCATTCATCCAGCTTGCCCCACTCCTGTTCCGAGAAATACACAGCCACGTCGTCAAATGTCAGGGGCACCTAAAACCACAAAGATTAGATGTTTTCACACACATATATACATAAGCTGGGGGGGAAGGGGGGGTCTCATCTGTTCTTTCTGCTCCGGGTTGCCTGCCCACCCATCTCTTTAGACCCGGTATTATTACCTTAGGGACCTCCCCTTTACTGCTTGGGGGCAGCCGTAGGATCCAGAAATTTCTGTTTTTCAGTAGATTCTCCATGTTCTCCAGTCTCCTTTCCAGCAGCCTGTACTCCTGAAGCAGGGTGCCTAGCACGGCCCATTTGCTCTCCAGCTGATTCCCAAACTCTACTGCCATTTTCTCATAGTCACACAGCTTCTTTTCAGCTGTGCCCGTCCGTCCCTCCAGGGTCAGTAAGCGGGCAGCCTGGGATTCAATCTTTCTTTCCATGGCCTGAATTGTTGCTGCCATTGTCCATGGAGAAATCTCCCAGAAATGATAAAAAAGACCAGTTTCACTCCTTCTGTTTACAGTATTCCCCAGCTGGATGCCCCAGAACTATAACTATCATAAGCAAGGGGGAAGCAGAACTAGGGAGTGAGGTGGAAAATGAGGATGCAGGATTATTGTATCATAAACTGAGATTGGGGGAGAAGGAGTAGACTACAGATTTGTCACAGACTCTCACAGTGCCCTACACATAGCAAGCATTCAATAAACGTTTGTTGAGATGACGATATAGCCAAAGAACAGTCTATTCATTCAACTAGTATGGCACACACTGAACTTTCTAGGCATTTGTAGCTGTAGTAGTATCATCCACTGAAGAAGAGCTTGTTAAGGAGATGAGATCTTGTACCCACTGGAAATGAGAAAACACCCTAAATAACAACCCGAGATGCCAAAAAGCAGTATCTTATGAGGTGGTAAACAAACGTTGTAGATGATAAGTACTATGGGAATTCAGAGGAGATCAGACTTCCCAGTATTTCAGAAAGTGGTGAGCTTGCTGTCACTATGGTTATTTAGTAGAAGTGGCGTGATCATCTGTCAGGAGTTACATAAAGGATTCTGGCATTGTATAAAGTGACCCCTTATGGCTCTTTCAATTCTGAGATTCTCAGAGATGGTTCTGAGAGAGAATGGCTTTGAGGGAAGGATTTCAGGACCAGGATGGTTCCTAGGACAAAGCAAAACTGTGGACATCTTGATCTTTTTTGGCTAAGAGCCATTTACTGTTAGCACCCTGCTCCAATATAAATTCCTTATCCTGGTCCTGCACACTCCATTCTAAGTTCTCATCTCTGAGCTCTTTGAGCAGATTCCTTCCTCTACGACTGCTTTCTCTCCTTCTCTACTCCCATCCACATTTTTCAAGGACACAATTAAGACCTGCCTTGTCTATGAAATTGCTGTTATTATTGTATTTTTACTAAAGCCCTACTTTACTGCGTTACTTTGATGTGGAGGTGACCCTGGATTTCTGAAGGCCATGCCAGCAGAACACAAGTGCTCTGGCAAATCCCAATTCAGAAAAGCTGTGAGTGACAGACTCAAAAGTCGTTGTCTGAGGACCAGGTTAAGTTGGTGTGAAAGGCTCATCATTAATTAACTGCACAGTGACAACTTTTTAGCTACAACTATTCTTAAATTCGTCTACTCAAAGCAGAAAGGGGTTCCAATTATCATGTGGTATAAAGAATAATCATAAAACAAACAAGATTTATATATTATAATATTCCCATTAGGATTTATGAAACACTATTCTCGACTGATATTCATAACACTCCTATCAGAAGAATAGTATCTATTATTTACTATGCCCATTTTATTGAACCCCAGAGAGTTTGTGACATACCCAAGTTCACAAAGTAAAAAGCAAAACCAGATTAGAACCTTAAAAACAAATTTAATGCTCTTTCTACTGTATCTCAAGGATAAAATAGTTAAGGGTTTTGGGAGAGCGCTTGAATTTGAAATATGAATGTCGAGACTACAACTGTTTTACTCCTAAGCATGCTACCCCCCCCCCAAAGCCTTTCCCTGACTCATCCAGATAAGTGATCTCTAGGAACAAACAGCATTTGTCTATGGCACTCAGTACTTACTCATTCTACGGCCTTGTGACAGCCTTTGTATTGTCTAATATTGATATTTACTATTTTCTGGGCCCTTGTCACACATCTCCCCTGCTCCCTACAAGTTCTTTTAGGACAGCTTCTGTAGACTAGGCTTAGCTAGGCAGACATGCAGCAGATGCTCAGAAAAAGCTGTCTGGACTAGATTTCACTCGTGTTACAATAAAGTTGGATTTTCCATACTAAAATGGAACTTGTGGCTCTGGGTGACAAGAAACGGAGAAAGGAGGAAGTAGGGGATGGAAGGCAGGAAGGAGGAATGGAAGGGAGGGAGGGAATAAAAACAAGAAAAGGAAAGAGCCTGCAGAAGATAATGGGGATGGAGATAGAAAGAGAAGTAAGGGGGAGAGGGGGGAAGTGAAGAGGAACTGAGAGAGATGGGAAAAGAGAACAGATAAGGAGGTGAGGGGATGGGAAGAAAAGGATGGAGGAGAGAGAAATGGAACAGGGAGGATGGGGAGGGGAAGAAAAAAGAAAGGAAAGGGAAAGGAAAGAGGAGGGTGTGTGGGGGGGGGAAGTGAGGAGAGTGCAAAGTAGAAAAGGGAAAGTAAGAAGAGAGAAAGAAGACGGATCAAGGGGGTGTGGAGGGGAGGGAGGATGGGGAGAGGAGGAAGAAGATGGGAGGGGAAAAGAGGGAAACATGGTGGGAGGGAGGGGGGAAGAGGTGTGTACCAGGGAGGTCGGAGAGAATGAGCAACACGGCCCTCCCAAGCTCCCGGCAACCCTCCTGGCTTCGCGTCCCTCGGTCACTCGAGTAATCTCCGATCTCTTACTTCAACACAAAGCTGGGGGAGCTCCCACACCTACCCCCACCCCCCGCCAAGCTCCCGGGGGAAACGCAGGTCACGCGGCGCTGCCCGCTCTCCACTCAGAGCCCCCGCCCCAGCCCGGGCCCCTACCCCAAACCTCACTGCCCCTTCCCCCACCCCCGCCCCAGCCCGGAGACACGCACACTGCGTCCCAGGCCCAGCTCGGTGCAGGGGGGACCCCCCCCGGGCCCCCGAGTGCTTCCTTCCCCCTCCCCTCCCCGGCCGGGGCCGCGCGGGGGGATCTCTCACCGAGCAGGAGCCGCCTCGGCCATTGCCCTTGGTCTCGTTCCCAGGCCCGGGGAGGCTGCAGCAGCGCGCGCGGGCGGGCGGGCGGACGGCGGGGAGGGCTCTGGAGCTGGCCCTTCCCCTCCTCCTCCTCCCCTTCTTCCTCCTCCTCCCCCTCCTCCCCCTCTCCCTTCGAATGCAGGGCCCCTTCTCCACCCGCGCTCGCTGCGGCTGCGGCTTCGGGCCTAGGAATAGGGGACCCACGCTCCTCCTCTTCCTCCTCTTCTTCCTCCTCCTCCTCTTCCTCCTCTTCTTCCTCCTCCTTCTCCTCCTCCAGCTGCAGCTGTTGCTGCTGCTGCTCTACGGTCGCTCCAAAAACAGCAGCCTGGGAGCCCGGTACCCCACGCCCGAGAGGCTTCCTGGAGGCAGCGCGGCCCGCACAGCGCCACCTGCACCGGAAGGGACGAACAGCAGCGGCCCGGCCAATGGACCGCCCAGCCCTGCCTGGCCCTACCCGGCCCGGCCCGGTCAGGCTCCGCCCAGCGCCCGGCCCGCCGCCTCCGGCAGGCCGCGAGGGCCGCATGCAAAACAGCTCGGCTGCCCCCCCCCCCCTTCCGCTGGGCCCGCCAAGTCGGAGCCGGCCCCGGCTCCCCCGTCCAGCCGTGCGGCCTTTGCCCAGGCCGTGCTTGCACCCTCCCGCCCGGATCACCTTCCGGGCCGCGCTCACCCAACTATACTTCTTATTTTAAGACTGTGCAATGTTTGATTTTCTCATCATTTATTCCGTGCATATTGCACAGGGTGAGGAGGAGCAAGGCAAGGTTTAGGTAAGCTCCCTCATCTCCCCTGGTTGTGCCTTGATCTGTAAACATGCATTTTCTCCTGTTACCTGGACATCACTCCAGCTTCAACACAGGGGATGCACAATATTACATGGTAGCATAAGTAGGTAAAGAGCACTAGAAAGTTGTAAAACAATCTGTGTTCTCGGAGCAAAGAAAATTATCCCGAGGTTTCGATCAGAGCATCCAAAAGGCGTTTATTAAGTTCCTGTAACATACCAAATATTTTGCTAATCGTTGGGCACGCAACGACAAAAGTGAAATGTAATCAACTTATATTCTATTTTTAAAAATTAATTTCTCCTTGTACAACCCCCTCATTGAGGAAAATCTTTAAAAGGAAACAATAAAACCCTCGATCCCTAGCTGAATCAGTCCTGCAAACAAATCCTACATTGGCCAAATCCAAAATTATGTATCTTTCTGGATTTTAAGTGGATCACATGTTGGAATTGCGGTTTACCCATGGCATTGACCAGGATTCTAAACTTTGTCAAAGTTGTTTTTCCAAAGGCAATTGAACAAATTGTCTTCCTAATCCTGTTCATTTCAATCTTGATCAGTTTCCTCTAAAACTGTCTACTTCATTTCTTAGGGTACAATAATCTTTCACCATTTGAATCGCAGCAATTTGTCTTCTGCTGTAGGAGGATGCTACTTTGTTTCCTTTTCTTTTCTTTCTTTTTTTTTTTTTTTTTTTCTATTCCAAAAAGGGCTGCTATAAGTATTTTTATAAAGATAGATTTTTTTTCCCCCCTCCTTTGATTTCTTTGGGGTAAGGGAGGATAGGCGTGGTAGTGGTATAGGTGGGTCAAATTACTTTCTAGGAATTTTGAGGGCTTGGCTTCCAATTGCTTTCTGGAAAGCCTGGACCAATTAACAGCTTCCCCAACAGTGTATTAGTATACCTGTTATCCTGCAGCTCCTCCAGCATTTGTCATTTTCCTCTTGTGAATTGAAATCTTAAAATTACTTTAGTTTACATTTCTCTAATTACATTCTATTCAACCAAGTGCTTTGAGAGTTTACAGGGAAAAGGTGAAGTCAGGGAAGGTGGCCTGTTTTATTCAGCCTGTTTCTGACTTCTTTTATCCAGCTGGACCAAGGAATTTTTTGAATAGACCTGATTTCTTCCACCTTCAAAAGACAAAGATTTGTTCTCATTAAAATATAGGCTCCCAGAAAGTGGATTGTGACAGAAGGATTTCTCTTCAAAGGACCCATTATTCCTAAAACAGCTTAAATCCTGTGAGATTGGTGATTTCTGTTGTTTACTGCCTCAGTTTTACTGATGATATTTTACTAAACATTGAAGAGAAGTCAGAAATGCTGAGGTCCTGGAAATATCAGAGAAATGTTTAACTCAACACAAAGAAAAATTCTTTCCAAAATGAAATGCATTTCTTGGGTGGAGGTGTGCTGGCAACTGATAACAGTGAATTTATTGTAGAAGATTTCAAATGGAAGCTGGATAACTCTGGAATGGTATGAGGAGCTTCCTGATTTGTGTAGGAATTTCACTTTCCTACTTCTGAGAAATTTGGGTTTCTGTGGTAATTCCAGCCCACATGGATCTCTCCCATTCTGATGTCCTAAACTTCATCATTTACTTCCCTGCTCTTGAATTGTACCTTTAAGACTCCTTTGTCTTCAACAAGACTCAGTTCTCAGAAGCAGGACTCTGCCAGGTGCTCCTCTTTTATCCATCCCCTCAACACCAGGCTCAGGGTTGGCCCCAGAAGTGGGTATATGGGGAAAAAAAGTCCAACTTTTAAGTTTCTCATTAACTAGCTATGTCATCTCTGGGCTTTGGTTTCCTATTTAGAAAAGGGCAATGTATGAATTTGTAGTAGGAAAATTTTAGATGATCTAGAAGAGTATTTTCCTCTCTAAAATTACATGTTTAGTTCCTAGATTTCAATACCCATAAATCAAAATAAAAGTGTGCTGATACAGATACCTTTGTAAACTTCTTTTTGGAGCCTAAATTTCAGCCTTCTTAGACCAAATTACATGCTATTCCTCAAACTTTGAAATGAAAGCAACTTCAGGGAGGGACTTTGACTTGAAATATAATAATGAATCAGTGAACTAATATAAGAAAGCCAGCCAAGACTGGAAGAGTTAATAATGGGGACAGTTCCATGCAGAGGCTATAAAGGTCTCTATTCCCTCTCAGATCTTCACCTGGAAGGTGGGGAACCAGGTCCTTCAATCAGCTTCCCAATTATGAAAATGAGAATACTTGTCCCATTATGAGGCTATCTAGAAAACCTTGAGATTCATAACCTAGTACTTTCTCAGCCTCCCCATATCCTTCATTAAGCTAGGCTGGAACTTGTCCTAGGATCCATCAGTCAACATAGATTCATTTTTATTTGGTTATAAAAATAGATTCTCTCCTGGAACTGTCTCTCCACAGGCTCTTGTACTATTTTAGAAGGATCTCTTCTTGACATGTTGATTTCTATTAGCCTCTGCCCAAACAGTTCATGGAAAGAGACCCCTTAGTATGACTATCAATTGAGGAATGTTTGGGCAAGTCATGGTATTTGGTTGTGATGGAATATTAAGGTGCTATTAAAAAATGATGGATGCAGGATGTTTCAGAAAAAACCTTGACTTATACTAACTGATCCAAAATGAAGTTAGCAGAACTAGGAAAACAGAGTACACTGTAACAGCAACATTAAACAATAATTAACTATAAATGGCTTAACTATTTTTAGCAATATAATGATCCAAGATAATTCCAAAGAACTTATGATGAAAATGCTATCTTCCAGAGAACTGATGAAGTTTGAAAGCAGATCAAAGCAACTTTTTTTTTTGTTTTTGTTTTTTAACTTTGTTTTTCTTGGAGATTTTTAGAGGTCTGGATTTTCTTTCACAACATTGCTAATATGGAAATATGTTTTGCATGACTGTACATATATAACCTTTATCAAATTTCTTGTCTTCTCAGTGAAGGAAGAGGGAAAGAAAGGAGGGAGAAAAATTGGAACTCAAAATTTTGAAAAACAAATTTCAAAAATCATTTTAGATGAATTATACTTAGAAAAATGTATATATTTTTTTAAAAAGCAAAAAGAGGCACACACACCCCAAGCTCAAATCTAAGATACTCTATGACTTTCCCTATTAATCAGTTGCTCTGCCTCAAAACCAAGGCTGATCAATGTATATTTATGTATACATAAATCTGATGTCCCCAAATCAAATCAAATCAACAGATATTTATTAAGTAACTAAGTATCCAGGATACAAAGGAAGGCAAAAAGAATCTCTGCCCTCAAGGAATTCACAGTTTGATGGCAAAGATAACATCTAAACAGCTTGTACAAATAAGATTTACGCAAGATAAATTGAAGATTGTTGTTGTTTGTCCTTCAATTCTGGAAAAAGACCATGATATCAGGAAGATGATGCCATAACATTCAAGTGAGTTGGATTTAAGTGAGGGTGGGCTGTACAAAGTCACTAGTCTTACTTTTTCCTCCAGAGCCATCCAGTTCCAATGGCAAAATATAGATTAAGATGACTGGAGATGGCCCTAGATGCAGTGGGAGACCTTGCGCTTTTTAAGCTTAGGTCTTTAATAGGTCTCTGCTTGATTGAGGCAATACCCAATCAGTGATTAAGGCAAGGTAAGAACTGAGGCAGAGAATGACCTCTTTTACCTAATCAAAAAAAAAAAAAAAAGCCAATCTGTAGAGAGGAAGGGAAGAAAAGAAAAAAGAGAGAGAAGAAGGGAGAGAGGGAGGGAGAAAGGAAGGAAGGAAGGAAGAAAAAGAAAGAAAAAAAAGAGAAAAAGGAAGGAAAAGGAAGAGAGAAAGAAAAGAAAAAAGGAGGGAAGAAAAAAAAGGTAGGAGAGAAGGAAAAAATAAATCAAAGGAAAGAAAGAAAGAGCTGTGTTGTCCAATTGATCTGTTTTAGCTGGTTCCCCATCAGGGAAGCTGGATTCATAGAGGTTGTTGTTTGTCCTTCCATTCTTGAAGAATACCACGACAATAGGGAGGTGACACCATGACTTGCAGGTGAGTTGGATTTAAGTGAGAGAGGCTGTACAAAGTCACCAGCCTCACTTTCTCCTCCAGTGTCATCCAGTGGCCAGATAGAGATCAGGATGCCTAGAGATGGCCACAGGACAAATTGGAGATAATCATAGAAAGAAGCCCCTTAAGAAATGCTTGGCAGAGCTCAAGTATCTTCCTCCCCTCTCCCTTTTTCCCCATACACACCAAGAATCTGAAGTCCAAAGAAGCTTTTAGCCTGGTACTTTGGGCCTTAAAAAATATAATCCCAAAATATCTTTTCAATTCAATAACCATTATTTCTTGACTTCTAATAAAGGAAGATGTTTGGGGAAAATCTCTAGATCATCAGTAGTGGTCCAAATTTCTTCTCAGTGAGACCCCATGTGATTTTTTGGTTGTAGAATTTGGAAAAGAACTCTATACCATATTCCTGAGAAATTAGGTGTTATTGGGCTTAGCCAGGCTATTGAGGAGTTCCCAAGCCCTGGATGCAGCCAAAGCTGGTGCTAGAAGAGTGTCTAAACTATGAGTGATTGATTATCCATCTTCTAATTTTGAAGGCCTTATAAACACCTTCTGTCAATGATATTCCTTACCCTGCAATCTCAGTCTAGATAGAATATTGAGAAATTAGACAAGCTTCTCTCTGTGTCTTTAGCCAACTATCCATCCATACTTCCATTACAACTCCAAGAAAAGGAAAGGGAAAAAACCAGAAATGGAAATGGAAAAGAAATGAAAACAAAATAGAACTAGATTTTTTTAAATTGCTAGGTAATTGTCTTAATTGATTTGGTATAACATTGTTTATTATTAAATAATTCTAAAGCAAACTGTGGATAGTCAAAACTAGAAAATTAGTAGTATTCTTATCTGTTTAGCCATGAGGAAAGCAATTTTAAAATTACTATAAACCCACAGTTATAAAGAGATTAGGGCAGAGAGTACTAATAAGAATTTGGATTTCTTGCAAAGCACCATGGATTCAAGTCTCAGAATCCCCCAAACAGATATGAGTGTCAGAAGAATCCAGGAGGTTAGTAAAGAATAGCAGAACAAGGTTGTTTTGGTGGTGGGGCTGCATGCTTGCTTAGAGTATTCTCTCAGTGTATTCTCAGTAAAGAAAATCACCCTGTCTTAAAGTAAGAATAAAATCTTTTTGTTCAAATTGGAATGGATATCCCCCCAAGATTTTAATCAAAGCATTTAGAAGATATACATTAAGGATGTGTATGGGTGTGTTTATGAAATTTCTTCCTGGAAGCCATCTTTCTAATATCTTCATGATTTTTGACCAAGTTCAGAATATCATATACTACTGAGTCAAATATAGTCCTGCCTTATTGCCAGGCAAAATTTAGGTCCTAAATATGGGTAATGGTGGAAGAAGCTAAAGCAAGAGCTGAGATCAATAATCTATTCCCTCCATCTGAAAAAGGGATAGCCTCCATGATCATAAACTACACAGAGAAGCAACAGTAATATTTTTTATTATAGCTTTTTATTCAAAACATATGCATGGATATTGACCCTTGCAAAATCTTATGTTCCAAATATCCCCTTCTCCCCTAGGTGGCAAGTAATGCGATATATGTTAAACATGTGAAGCAACAGTAATATTGCCTTATTTACGTACCATAACTTCTTTAGCTCTTCCCTGATCAATGAACATCTTTATTACTAATACTACATTGCTACAAAAAATGCTTCTCTAATATTTTGGTGTATGTGGGACCTTTCTTTTTGACTGTAATATCCTTGGAGTATGTGCCTAGCAGTGGTCAAAGAGTATGGATGTTTTATCTCTGTTGGGAAGCATCTCGGGAAGCAGTGCATTAAATTGTATCTGGGAGGCAAGAGGAGCAGGGTTCCAATCCCACTTCTGATATATAACCATTTTGTGATCATGGGCAGTCACTGAACTTATTAGTATCCCAAGCAATTCTCTCAGATTGTAGGTTGCAGAGAAATTTTCAATCTGTGATCTCCATTAGTACAGGAAGTTCCTCACTGAAAGCACTCTGAACCAAGGAAACCAGAGGTCCATTTAAAAGCCTCAATATTCTCTAAACCCCTCCCCCTCCCGTTTGTTTTCCTTCCTCAGTATCTCCCTTTATTTATACACTTTATCAGTTCTACTTAGATGGTCATTTGTTTTTTGTTTTTTTAATAGATTTTTATTTACCAGATATATGCATGGGTAATTTTACAACATTGACAATTGCCAAATGCTTTGTTCCAATTTTTCCCCTCCTTCCCCCAGATGGCAGGTCGACCAACACATGTTAAATATGTTAGAGTATAAATTAGGTACAATATATGTATACATGACCAAACAGTTGTTTTGCTGTACAAAAAGAATCGGGCTTTGAAATAGTGTACATTTAGCCTGTGAAGGAAATCCAAAATGCAGGCAGACAAAATTAGAGGGATTGGGAATGTAGTGGTTCATAGTCATCTCCTATGAACCTTCTTTTGCTGGGTGTAGCTGGTTCAGTTCATTATTGCTCTGTTGGAACTGATTTGGTTCATCTCATTGTTGAAAATGACCACATCCATCAGAATTGATCATCATATAGTATTGTTGAAGTATATAATGATCTCCTGGTCCTGCTCATTTCACTCGGCATCAGTTCATACAAGTCTCTCCAGGCCTTTCTGAAATCATCCTGCTGGACATTTCTTACAAAACAATAATATTCCATAATATTCATATATTAAGTGGTCACTTGTAAAGGACAGAGACCCAGAACCTAATGACACCCCAAACTATTTGCCCTGGACTTCCCACGGAAAGAGGAGACAGGATGTAGGGCCTGGGCTTGTGACTTCATTAGTGTAGAGAATTCTCAAGAGAGAATTGTTTCCCAGAGGCATTCTCATTTCACAAAGCCCTCAGACTCTTAAGGCAAAGTGTGAAGCTGTGATCCACGGGCCCCACCACTCTCTCAATAGAGTTTTAAGGCTCTAGACATCATCTACCAAGTGCCAGGCTCTTTGCTAAGCAATGGAGATACAAAGAAAGGAAGAAACAATCCCTGCTTCCAGATAGTCACATCAGTGTCCCCAAGGAGTTCTTTTGGCCTTGAAAGCAGACACAGCCCTGGGACAAAGGAGGGCACTTTATGCCAATCACCAGAACAGAAAATGTACCTGTATTTGTGAGCCCAGTTCTAAGCAAATCCACTCAAGAACATCAAAGTTCAGATCCATTTAAAAGATAAATTAGGAGAGGATCACTTGCTTTGGAAAAACAAGCCATTTAGCTACTCAGTGTCCCTTATTCATCTAAAATAGGCAGATCCAGTGTGTAGAAATTAGGTTAATACAGAATGTACTCAGGAACCATTCCATGGAGGAAAATCCAACCATAATCGTAATTAGTAACAGCAGCAAGCTTATGACTCTGTCTTTAATTCATATTTCCCAGAGGTTTGGAGGTTTTATTAGACAGAGCCATCAGTCAATTCTTTGAAGCCTCTGAGTGAATAAGTGCAATATCATCTTGTGACTCTCTGCATTGTCTTCTGTTACATCAAACAAACCATGATGTGGAAAGCCCCCCATTCTTGGCCACCATTCCTTCATATCCCTAAGAATCTCACTCCTGCCAGGTTCTTTTCCCATCCCAGGCTTTTCCTGTGTCCTCTGGAATATCCCTGTTTATAATAATAATAACAGCTAACTTTAATTAGCATTTTAAATTTGTAAGGTGCTTTACTTATATGATCTTATTTAAATTTCACAACAACCCTAAGATATAAGGGCTTTTATTAATCCCCATTTTACAGATAAGGAAATTGAGTTTGAGATGAAGTGAAGTGTCCAGGGTCACACAGCTAGTAAAGGGTCTGAGGCAAGATTTAAATTCCTTGACTCCAGATCCATTGCTCAAAATTGCCCCTCATATTCTATGTCCTCACCCTGGAAATTACTTTGTACATAATTTGCATTTAATTTTGTGTATGTGTGTTTGTGTGTGTATATATAATTTCTCTCCTGTCTTGAGGACAAAAACTATTTCATTTTGTCTTTGTATCCCCGGTATCTAGCACAGTGCTGGATATATAATATTCTTGTTGAATTGAATGGAATTGAAAATCCAGAAATAAACATGCCTGGGACACAGATCTCTCCCAGTCTTGGCTTGGCCTGATCTATTCAGTCTACAAATCCTTCCTAGGAAATCACCATGTGCTCAGGCTTAGACAGGTACTGTGGGGCATACAGATGAAGGAGAAAGCAAGCACTAGGATCAAATTGGGTGGTCTGACCTATAAATCCAGCAGGAGCTCAGAGAAAGGAGAGGTCACTGCAGGACAGGACAGGTGAATAGGGCTTCCTGGAGGAGGTGATGTGAGCCGAGCCTTGAAGAATGAACAGGACTGGGATGGAGAAGGTTTGGAATTACATATAGACTGGAATTACAGCATGAGCAAAGGCACAAATGTGGATGTGTGTATGGAAATCTAGGATATAGCACAAAAAGTGTGTACACAGATCTGGCTGGAACTGAGAATCCCCTTCTTTCTATCTTTTTACCCTCTCTCCTGTATTCCCCTTTCTCTTCTGTGACTGCCTTGGTACCTACGTTGGTATAGGCCCTTATCACCTCACACTTCTGGTTGGATTCCCAATGCCAGTCCGTCCTCATCAGTGTCAGACTGATCTTCCTAAGGTGAAGGTCTCACCACATCAATCTCTTCCATTTCAGTGGCTCTCTATTAACCTCCAGGATCCAACATAAAATCCTGTCTGGCTTTTACATCCTTCATAACAGTCCTTTCTACCTTTCCAGTCTTAGACCTTCCTGCCCTTTACATACTCAGTGGCTCAAAGGCATTCTCTCCTTGCCATTTCTTACTTGAAGTAACTCCCATCTCCCATGTCCCTGCATATTCACTGGCTCTCCTCCAAGACTGGAACTATCTCTCCCCTCTCCACTCTCCCCTCTTTCCTCTGTCCTCTCCCCTCTCCCCTCTTCCCTCTCCCCTCTCACTCTCTCTTATCTCCTTTTCCTGGCTTTCTTTAAATTGCAGTAAAGTCTTAACTGTCTGCAAGAAGCCTTCCTAGACTCCCCCTAATGCTAGTGCCTTTGATCTAATGATTAGCTCCATTTTATTTTACACATATGTATTCTGATGGCTGGGTTCTCTTCAACAATGAGAAGATTCAGTCCAGTTCCAATGATCTTGTGATCAAGATCATGAAGAGAGCCAGAGAGGACTGTGGGAATTTGAGTGTGGATTATAACATATCATTTTCACTCTTTTTGTTATTGTTTGCTTGCATTTTATTTTCTTTCTCATTCTTTTTCCTTTTTGATTTGATTTTTCTTGTGCAGCAAGATAATAATACAAATATGTATGCATATGTCATATTTAACATATTTTACCATATTTAACATATATTGGATTTCTTACTATCTAGGAAAAAGGGTAAGGGAAAGGGAGGAAAATTGGAACACAAGGTTTTGTAAAGATTAATGTAGAAAAATTATCCATGCATATGTTTTGAAAATAAAAATATTTAATAAAAAAAAAGAAATTAGGGTTTCTCATGTTTCTTCATCAAAAGAATATCTGTGTTAAAATGATATATTTTTCCTTGCATACCCTTTGATCCGGCATCAGTTCACATAAGTCTTTCCAGGTTTTTCTGAAATCAGCCTGCTCATTATTTCTTTAGAACAATAATATTCCATTACATTCATATACCATAACTTATTCAGCCATTCTCCAACTAATGGGCATCCATTTAATTTCCAGTTCCTTGACACAACAAAAAGAGCTGCTACAGATATTTTTGCACATGTGGGTGCTTTTCCTTTTTTTAATGATCTTTTTGGGTGACAGACCCAATAGAGACACTGCTGAATCAAAGGGGTATGGACAATTTTATATCCTTTGGGCATAGTTCCAAACTGCTCTCCAAAATAGTTGGATCATTTCACAACTCCATCAGCAATGCATTAGTGCCCCAGTTTTGCCACATCCCCTCCAACCTATATCATTATCTTTTCCAGTCATCTTCTATGCTGAACATTCTTAAAACTACCTTTCCAGCCTCATTGTCTGCTAACCTCCAATCTCAAATCTCCAAATGCCTTTCTGGCATCTCAAACTTGATTTCCAATAAACAGCTTAAACCCAATGTGTCTAAAACAGAACTCATTGTCTGTTCTCCTAAACCCCCCCCCCTTCTAGGATAGTTTCATCTCAAAGTCCTTCAGGCTCATAATCTAGCAATCAGCCTGGATTCCTGACTATCCCTCATCCCCCATCTATGTTTACAAAGTCTGTCATTTAACCATTACGATCTCTCTTGTATGTGTCCCTCTTTGATCCTGTGTCTCTCCCCTGATACTGCCACCATTCTAGTGTAGGCCCTCATGGCTGGTGAGTCTGTCCACCTTAAGTCTCTCTCCACTCCAGTCCATCCTCCAGGCACTAAGGTGATTTTCCTACAGTGTAGGTCCAATTATGTTACCCCTCTACTTCCTCTTGCCTCCAGAATAAAATACAAAATGCTGTATTAGGCATTTAAAATCCTTCATAAGGTAGACTTTTTCTACCTTTCAATATTTTTATACTTCACTTCCTAACGCTTATTCTTCTATCCAGTGACACTGTTTTCCTGACTATTTCATGAATAAGATACTCCACCACTTGGTTTCAGACATTTTGTTTGGCTGTCCCCCTATACCTGGAACACACTTTCTCTTCTCCGACAATTGATCTCCAAGATTTCCTTTAATCCACAACTAAAATTCCCCCTTCTACAGGAAGTCTTCTCCACCTCTACTTTCCAGTCCCTTCCCTCAGTTAATTATTTTGTATTTATCCTCTATGTAGGTGTTTTGTGCATATTTGCCATTGTCTCTCCTTGAGGGCAGGAAGGGTTTTGTTTTTTGGGTTTTTTTGATTGCCTTTTTCTCTAGTGATTAGAATAATGCCCAGCTCCTAGTAAGTACCAATCAATTGATTACCTAGTAGGTAATCAATCAAAACAAATTTTGATTGATTGATGAAAATACCTAGTACCTTTGGTGAACAAAAGCCTAATTTGATAGTGATAATCAGAGGCTCATTGAATATTTATCTCTATGCTTATCTTTCTTAAGGAATCTCGTAGGATCTTAATACACCTTGTTGAAGGAGCAGTTTCCCTTATTCAATTCTAGGCTCCCTCATTTTCCATCTGAAGTGTTTGTCTAAGATTTATGTTCTAAGAAACTCAGTGGATGACCATATAACTGCATATCCTAGTGTGAATAATAGGCATTTTCATTCACTTGCCTTTTTCTGTGTGGATTGTTAAGCCAATCTCTTTTGAATGATAATACATCTCATTGAAGAGGCCTTATTCTGGGGCTTCAAGCAGTCAGCACAAGGATACACACAGGCAGGAGCATTTCGGGAATTTTGCTATCTACAAAGAATCCCTAAATATAGTGTGGGATAGAGATATAGAGATAGCCCTGGGGGGATGTGTTTGGCCCTTCATAAACTATCCTTATCGTTTATTTTCTTTTCTGATCTCTCCAGTTGGGTGGTTAAGAGTTTTCTTTTTTTTTTTTTTTTCTTTTTCCCATTTGGGAACTGCCCTTCCACTAAGTCAAACATCCCTGATTCCCTGGTTTATACCTTGTTCAGTGTTGACTATGACAAGATTGTTGATCAAACCTATTTCTGTTGATAGGTCTATTAAGAAATCTTGTATGTGGTTTATATGGAAATATGTTTTGCATGACTTCACATGTGTAATGGATATCATATGGCTTGTCTTTTTAACGGGTTCCCGAGGGGCTGGAGGGAGGGAGAAAGAATTTGAAATTCAAAGGGTTTTTTTTTTTAAAATAATTGTTAAAAATAAAAATTTTTAAAGTAGGAAAAAAGAAATCTTATGTGGTCTTTACATGTGCATGGTATCCCTTTTTTGGTGAAGAACCTGGAAGTTTGTTTTGTTTTCCCAGAGTCATATGCTTTTTTATTGTCAACAAATAATAAATTTAGTATTCTCTACACCTTTCAGTCAGTTTTCTGATATATGAAGATGTGGCCTGTTAGCTTTCTATCCTGTGGTCTAGCTATGCCCTCCTTTCACTTCCCCTAGAAATCATCATCATCATTCAGAATAGCTAACATTTACTATGTACCAGGCACTGTGCTAAGCCATTTACAATTATCTTTTCATTTCATCCTCATATTAAGTGCCATTATTATCCCATTTTACAGATGAGAAAACTGAGGCAAACAGGCTAAATGGTTTAAACAGGGTCATACAGCCAGTAAGTGTCTGAGGACCGATTTTAACTCAGGTCTTCCTGACTCTAGGCCTGTTGCTCTGTCCTTCATGAGATTATATGTAAGTTAACACAGAAACTGAAACCTTTAATTTATCTTCTAGAAACTTTATTCCCAAAATCAGCCTAGTAGAGTTCAAGACAGTAAGTTGCACAGCTTTCTATAATTAATCTTCTGTGGTAATGTAGTGTTGGACTCATAGAAAAAGGAACCATTGGAGTAGCTAGATGGCATAGTAGATAGAACCCCCCAATCCTGAAATCAGGAGGACCCAAATTCAGACACTTAAAGACTTACTAGCTGTGACCCTAGGCAAGTCACTTAACCCCAATTGCCTCACCAAGAAAAAGAAAAAGAAAAAAAAAAAATATATATATATATATATATATATAAACCACTAATCCCTACCTAAAGATCTAGGCAGGGCACAATTAACTTAGTTTTAAAAGTTTTAAATTTATTTAATGTAAAAATAAAATAAAATTATGTTTTATTATATTCTTATGTATTTTGTTAAATATTCCCCAATTACATTAGAATCTGGTTCTAGTGGGACTCCGAAGTATGGGTAGCCTATGTGACTCCCACGGATGTAGTGCAGGCTTTAAGAGAAAATAAGATCAGAACTGGAATTTGCCTCAGAGGATCATGAGCTCTATGAGCCTGTCCAAGTTATTTATATTCTCTGGGTAAAGACCATGTAGATCCTTTTAAACTCTTAGTCTATGATTCTATGACCTCTTTGAAGAGGAATCTGACAAGATGTTTTTTTTATAACTTTTCTATCCTTCCCACTAACATACAGTCTTTCCAAATCTTCTCTCCATATTCCTTTTCCCATCCCCTCACAACTAGTAGCCCACATGTACATTAGTTTTACTCAATATAGCATAAATATTATTAATATAACTAACAGTATAATATATCACAGAGCAAAAATATTCATTTTAAAATTTGATTAATAATTTTTTGACACTTAATACTATACTCCCACTTGAGTCTCTTACCATGTATAATGAATCCCAGCAAAACAATACCAAAAAATGATGGTTATTGCCAAGGAGTTCTTACAACCTTGTACTACAATAATTTTCTGTTTGTTAAAATAGTGTTAAATGAAAGTACTCTAAGTTACAATTTCACTTAGTTCAAAGTTTTTGAGCCTTGTTTTTTTATAGTGCATATACCACAACTTGTCTAATTATTTTCCCCAATTTTCTCCAAGTTTTTGCTGTTACAAATAAAGCTATTTTTACAGATCTGCCTTTTCCTATCAATAATATCCTCAAGTTATAAAATAGAAAGTTCTGTTAAAAGTAGGAACTACTTCTTTTTTGTCTTTTTGCTCTTAGTTTCTAGGACAAGGCACACAGTAGGAGCCTAGTGAATGCTTATTGAACTGAACTAAATTGAGAAGTTGATCTCTGGGTCAAAGAATATAAAAAACTTTTCTTTCATTAAATTCAATTCGGAAAGCATTTTTTAAAGTCCCCACTATGTGCCAGGCACTTGAGTTACAAACAGAAAAAAAAAGGAGATAGGCTTGGCTGCTCCGGGACCTTTAAGTCTATTGGGAGATAATAACAGTTACACAAGTAAGCGAAGGCAAAATAAATACAAAGTAATTTACCTAGAGACTAGGGGAAACATTAACACCGAGGATTACGGAGAAAAGACTTTGGTAGAGGGTAGTACTTGAACTGAGACTCCCATTCAAGGACACTTAGATCTGTGATCTCTGTCTAGGCAACATTCTTCATCTGTAAAACGAGGGACTAAATGAGAGGACCTTTAAAGTCCGTTGCAGTTCTGAACCTGCGATTCCATGTCACAGGACTGCTAGTCACCAACATTGTGGAGTGAGGGACAATGGCTGGGCAGAGCTATTCTATGGGTAAACCACTGGAGCAAGTATCCGCCCACACACCAAGGTCTGAAATTCTATTAGAGATCTAGTTCTCTGATTTTTAAGGTTTTCTGGTCAAGAAAATGTCTCAGATAACACCGGAAGCCAAGAGCAAGGTTTTTAACCTCGTGTGTGTGTGTGTGTGTGTGTGTGTGTGTGTGTGTGTGTGTGTGTGTATGAGAGAGAGGGGGGGGGGGAGGGAGAGAGGGAGGGAGAGAGGGAGGGAGGGAGGGAGGGAAGGAGAGACAGACTTGATAGACTGGTCAACTTATGAACCTCTTCTCATTTAATGCATAAAATATATAGAATTACAAAGAAAATCAATAAATAAGTATATATGTGGATATTTAAAATAAGTTCATGGAACTCAGGCATTCTAGAGGAGCACAGGGTCATGGATTGATGGACAGGTGGCTAAGAGAATGGACCAAGTAGTAAATAAATAATAGCACTCATTAACTGTGGGGCTTCTTTAAAACCTCATGAGGTGAAAACAATGGGCCATCCATTCACGGATGAGGTTGGGATTGGCTAAGTCATTTGCCCAAACCAGGAAAAGACCAGTTTGATCAGTGATGGGATTGGAGAGTCTAGAACTCTTTCCACTATGTCATGGCAGGAGGAGGAAAGTCTGGAGAGGAAGGAGAGGGCACCAAGGATGAACTTCCCTGACTTTGTCTTGCCTAGGACCGGCACTGGTGCTTCGCTTCCCAGAAGTATCTGCGTGAGCTCTAACAGTGGAATTTCACGCTGGTGGGGAAAAGAAGTCCGGGCCAATGCGTTTGCGGAGGTTAAAAGAAAGGGGGAATGGGTACTGGTACGATGCTGACAGCAGAGGAAGGGTAGTGGCCAGAGACGCCCCAGACAAACTTGGGTTACTTCTGGATTTTGTTGGCTAACATCCAGCTCCTGTATTTACTATGGGCATGATCTCTGGGAGTAAGTATAAACTACAGGGCTTGCAGGTGTGTGTGTGTGTGTGTGTGTGTGTGTGTGTGTGTGTGTGTGTGTGTGTGTTCCACATGCTGGGGAGCTGCGGAACTTGGAGAACCCAAGTACCAGGGGCAGCCGTTAGAGATTAGCATTTGGTTCCTGGGGCCTCCCCTCGGCTCCCTTCCCCCATCACAGCCCCTACCCTGTCCCAGTCCAGGGGAAGGAACAGCAGCCCCAGATTCCCTCCGCCCCTACACAGTCACCCCGGGGCCTTCTGGGATTTGTAGTTCTTTTTTTTACTCCGGAGGTGGGCTACCTAGACAGACATCCCGCAGACTGGAGGGACGGAACTACAACTCCCGGGATGCCAGACTGGGGTGGGGAGGCGGTTCCACTCCGGCGAGGTAATCAGCTGGAGGAGAGCTCCTTGCTCTCAGACATTCCCCTCCTCCCTTTAGCATCCTTCCCCCACTCCCGTGTTCCTGTGGCCGTCCCGAGCCTCTTTCGCCCCTCCCCAATAGCCCGTTACCCTGCTGGGGTCGGACAGCCCTTCCCCCAGCCCTCGGGTCTGCTGCTGTGCCATTCTGTCATCGCCCCTGCACTGCACAGCCCAGCTCCCTGGAAGGGGAGGGACGCACAGACAAGCAGACAGACAGACCCTCCCCACCCCACCCCCAAGTATTGGGGGAAACAAAGGCCTGGTGGCTGGGGTAGGGGGATTCCTGGCCTCGGCCTCGGAGGGCAAGTCAGTGGGGAGGCTGCCTCTGGCGGTGATGGCTCTCCAGGTAAGGCTGTGTGTGCATGGGTGGTGGGGGTGGGGTTGGACGTGAGCCTTGTACCTCTGTCTGCCTCCTCCCTCCCTCCCAAGACGCGTACCCCAGTGAGGAAACCCCCGGGAGTGGAGACCCCGAGCAGCTAGTAGGGCACCTCCCCTTATTCCCTTAGAAGAAGAGGCCAGGACTGGGATGCAGAGCATCTACAAACTTTCCACCCGGTTGGGACAGCCCCGAGATCTTGCATCTGCGTGAGCCCTGCTCTCCCGCTCCCCAGCTGCGTGGACCTGGGGGGGCTTGGCAGACTTTGGCCATATTCCCGCGTGGTTTGAAAAGCTCGGGAGGAGCCTCCCGGAGACACCGCGTCCCTCCCCTAAAATCCCTTTCTAGGCGGTTGAAACCCCAGCACTAGAAATTCATTGGTTCAGTGAAGCCCTCAGTTCTCTGCTCTCCCCCCTCTCCTCTTGCCCCCAACACGCACGCCGAGAAATACCATAGAGGAGGGGGCAGGGAAGCTGGTTACTGAAATACTGAGGAGTTTTCCAAAAACCAAGAGCCACAGTGAAAGCCCACGGAAAAATGCCCAGAGGCATGCGTGTGTCACGTAGGCACTTCTGAAAGGAGAAGAAGAGGCTTGAAGTTTGATGGAGGCCGCAGGGGTGGGACTGTCCAACTCCTCCCCTTCCTCACTTGAAAAGTGGAGTCACAGAGAGGTGGCTTCTGAGACCTGCAGGAGAGGCTGGAGGAGGGAAGCACCCTCGTGGGATCAGTAATGGGGGACCGCCCGTTTGGCTTTTGGGGGAAGCAGGTCCTAGACAGCCCCAGCCATGTGCTGCAGCTTTGGAGGGGAGGGTTTCTCTAGGGATATGATTGGCAGAATGCTGGACTCCTTTTTTGGGAGGTTGGGCCCTGTGGGTTGTTTCTGTAATTGTAGGAAGAGTTTGTGCTAAGGTAGGCATTCTTCCATTAACATGTGACCAAGAGCAAGCATTTATAGGATGAATTGAGAATTAAAGATCTGACTGAAGCAAGTGGGTCTGTCTATAACCAGGGCTAAGGTATCACCTGAAGCTGACTTAGAAGTGGTCTGTGGCCTAAGGGGATAAAACCCATGACCTTGACCTTTTTAGCTATAGGACACTTGAAGCTTAGACCTGATAAGGGAAAATCCCTAAGAGGAAGGCTGTGCAAAAGCTGGAACTGTAATCTTTTACGATTTGGGTGAAGAGGTAAGGGAGGAAATAAATATTTCTTAAGCAACTATTATTTGCCAAGCACTGGCACTTTGCAAATATTCTCTCCTTTAAATTAGGCTAATAATACCTATATCCATGGATAGGCCCAAAAGAGCAAGATCAGATGAATCTCCAAAAGCTGAGGAGGCCATTCTCCGTCATCCAAGCAAGGAGCCTTTCCTGGTCCTTTTGAGGACTAGAAGCTTTCCCTCTGAGATTGCCTTTAATGTCTGGTATGTGTGTGTGTGTGTGTGTGTGTGTGTGTGTGTGTGTGAGAGAGAGTGTGTCATTTGTGAGTGTGTAAGTGTATATGTTGTGTATATATACATGTACACTGTATTCTCATTACTTCTATTATTTAATTTTATTTATTATTATTTATTCTATATATTCTATCTATATGTATTCTCCTGTTGTCTCTCCCATTAAAATCTGAACTCCAAGAGAGCAGGGATATTAATCTTGTCTTTCTTTTTATTCCTGGCAAAGTAGCTACCACATAGGAAATACTGCCAAAATGGTATCTAATGCCTCAAGTCTCTATTGCTATTATAATTATAATTTCAATATAGTGTCCATTCTGACACCTTCCCAATTCACTGAGGAGAGGTATTAGAGAAAGGAAAAAAGAAAGGAGTTTATGTGGTTTCAAGAATCCTGGAATGGGCCTTTTAAAGACTATATCAAACCTTCGTCTGTGTGTCTGAAAAAAAAAAGCATGAAAAAGCAGCTATGGTGTATGTATGTATGTATGTATGGAGTATGTATGGAGTACAAAGATTCCTTCTACATTTGGGGTCAGAGGTTTAGAACTAACTCTGCCATTTACCTCCTGTGTTATTTGGGGTCAGTCATTTAACCTCTGCATTCCTGTTTCCTCTTCGGCCTCATTAAAAAGTCTCTGATTGACAACGAGGGAAGGGTCATTTTTTTCACATCTGGAGAACAGTTGGCAGCAGGAGTTTGTTCTTTCCATTTGGCCTTGGTGGTGATAAGAGTGTCCTGGGAGGTCAGGGCAGGAGGGCCAAACCCAGCTCTGGATGCTTTTGGCTCATTCTGGACTGGAGCATAATTATCTGTATCTGATGCTGGCCATTAGCAAACTATGCTTGTCTCTCAGTTCTCCTTAATGGTCTCTCCTCACCTACTTAGAGTTCACAGACTGACAATATAGAATTAGAAGAAACAAAGTTCTAGCCAATCAACAAATATGTTATTGTCTACTCTGTGCCAGGAACTAAGGCTGCAAAAAGAAGCAAAAGATAGAACCTACCCTCAAAAAGCCATTTTCTTAATGTAAGGTGTGTAGAAGGGGTCTATGAACTTGGATGGGAAACAAATCCACATCTTCATTTCAAGAGTTGGTTTCCCTTATAATCCTATGTATTTTCCATTTACTCACTTAAGAGAAAGGGTATGTAGACTTCACCAGACTGCCAAAGAGCAGGACACACAAAAAAAGATCCAAACTTCTGCACCAGAAGGTAAGGGAGGATGAATAATGTAGAAGCTGAGACTTTTAATTATGTATTTTAAAAAGTTTTATTATCAACACAGGCCCAGGCCCAGCAAAACTGAGGAAAAAGAGCTTGTTTAATGACAAAGATCCAGAAAGAGTCTTAGAAACCTTCTAGTTCACCCTCTCATTTTAGAGATAAGGAAACTGAGGTCCCAAGAGAGTAAATAACTCGTCGGGCCATTCAAGCGAGTTACAAAGCTAGTTCTCCAACTCCAAATCCCGCATTCTTAACAGTATCCTGGCCACTTCACTAAACAAAGGTCTGGCAAGACATCTTTTATGACTTGTGACCCTCCTGCTCTAAGGCAAATTTTCCAGATCCTCTCTTTGAAACCATTCTCCTACCCCTAACCAGAAGTCCATAATAGTTGTTTAACTTCTATTCCTTTAACTATATGTGAAGACCCTTGTTGATGGCTAGAGTGAACTCGTCCCCACCCTGCTGTTTGCTGAGAGTTCTGAACAGAATTGGGCAGTGTGTTGGAGTTCCTCCAACTCCCATTTTCTTTATGGATACCTTTTATTTCCTCAAGAACCATTATATTCTGTCCATCTAGGTATTTTCACACCTATTTTCTAAGAAGTATAAACTTTAACTAACTCTTAAAGTAGACCTTTATCATAAGAATTTTTCATTTCTTTTCTATTGGCTTCAGCAATTTTGTTTGTAAAGAAAAGCATGTAACTGTCTGAGGTTTTCTTTATACCGTGGAATTTAGCTGAGATCTCCAAAAATTTCACCCAGATGATTAACTGTCTAAGGGTAAAAGAATTTCTGGCTCAGCTTTAGGATAAGCATTCCCTTGCTGGTGGTAAATTCCAGAGTAAATCCTCTCCTGGTTTCTTGATCAGTTTACAACTTGAGCTGATGTAAATTTCTCCCTTATGTATCTGTAAACTTTCTTCCTTTCTGTTTGCTGGCTATAAGTTTTACAAGTTTACCTTTGAAATGTAAATCCTTACCTTTCCTTTTTGGCCCACAAATTCCAATTGTATCTTTCTTGTAGGGGAGCCTTTATCACTAAAAGAACTATCCAGCCCTCAGTGGTCATTCAAATACTATAAGCCTATACTCTGAGCACCTAATAAGCCAGTTATGAAAGTATTTCTTCATGTCCATAGATATAATTGGCAGCAGAACCTATCCTTGGTTATTTCTACATCACCCTGGACTGACTGGGTCACTCAAGTTTGATACTGACAATGATATAGAAGCAGCTGCATCCTCTGGGCCTATTTCTCTACAATTCTTTCCCCTGATATTTTGTGCCTTTATCTTGACAGATAATGGGACCTTCCCTTTTACCCTTAAAATGAGATCTTCCTGATAAAATAAAGCAGGCTCTCAAGTCTGACAGTAAATGTATTCCTTATGACAACCCTCATCATGCAACTGGTAGTATCCCCGTTTTTTATAGATGAGAAAACTGAGACTCAGAAAGATGAAATAGGCCTAGGGAAAGAAATTAGGCAGTCAATAAACATTTTATTAAGTGCCTACTGACTGCTGTTTAGGAGTGACCAGAACAGCTGGTGAAATATTTAATGGGTTAAAAGAAAATCAGAGTTTTAGTGGAATTATTTGACACTAAAAGGGAGGTAGAGAAAGGGGCAGTGTTGCCAGGGCCTAGTTAGTTCCAATACCAGCTTTGTCATTTATTTTGTGTGTTACCTTGGACACATCATTTTACCCTCTGGACCTTAGTTGTACCATCTGGACACTTAGTTACTTAGTATAACTACGTGGTTAGAGCTTTAAGATCTAAGATCTCTTCCAGCTCTAAATCTGTTAGTGCTTGAGGCCAAGAAAGTGACTGATAGAGTTGGGGAGTGGCACAAATATCACTAACAAATTAAGACAACAAGCCCTTATTAAGTACCTGATTATATTATGACTGCTAGTGCTAGCTGCTGGGCATGCAAAGAAGGGTCAAAACAATCCTTTGTCTTTAAGTAAATCTCTTTATAATGGGAGAGACAACATGCAAATAAGGATGAACAAGTGAAATCTATGCTGATTAATTGGAGATAATCTTAGGAGAAAGATTCCAACTTTTTTTTTTGGGGGGGTGGGGGGTGGGAAAGGAAAAGCTTCTTGAGGAAAGTGAGATTTATCTGTACCTTGAGGGAAGCCAAAGAAGCTTCCCTGTAGGAGGAGAGAATTTCAGATTTAGAGGTGAGCCAGTGAGTCATTCAGGGAATTGGGAGATGGAGTCTCTTGTTGGGAAGCCAGTTTCACTGGACCGGTCTGTATTGGAAGAAGATTGGATAGCTAGTAAGTGTCCAGGTTATGAAGGGCTTTCGAAGACAAGGTCATGATTTTGTAAAAAGTACATTTTTGAAGTAGTTGAATTAGTAATTGAACATACAGCTCTTGGTTAATAACTTTGTTATTACTTTGTAGTTTGTTCAATGAGATTTTATTCCATCCATTTAATAGTTACTGCATTTTGCTATAGGAAGGTAAGAATGGAGTAGAAGAAAGGGTCAGACAGAAGTCTTTAAAAGCCTTTAAAAAATCAGAGTTGTGACTTTGTGGCTGGGCAGCTCTTAAGCCTATTCTCCTCATCCACAGAGCAGTGGATAATAATAAACTATCTGCCTCTGTGAGGCTGTTGTGAAGGAAGCAGCATTTTGCAAGCCATGAAGTGCTCTATGGAGCGCCCCAAAAGTTTACATATAGTTCTAAACTATTAAAAGCTAAAACTTAAGACTTCACAGAGACTTTTGGGACACTCTATATCAAGTTAAGTGTAGTCGAACAACAATCATTATCTAAGCCCTTACAATACACTAGCTCTGGAGATTCAAATAGAAAAACTAGACAGTTGCTCCCTGGAAGTGCTTACATTTTACAATGTGTTCACAGATGAAAAAAAAAAAAAATCAAGTGATTTGGGGGACAGGGTGGATCACAAAAGGCTTCTTCTACAAGATGGCACTTAAGGTAACCCTGGAAGAGAAATGGGGCTCCTTGAGGGGGAGGAAGCATTTTTATGCAAAGGGGAAAGCCTCTGCTTTCCAGAGAGATGGAGAGTTTTAATGCCAGGAAACAGCTCAGTCTGCCCTTTTGGCTGCTGGTACTGGACTTGAGGGGGAGTAATGTATTGGATTTGGACTTCCCGGAATTGACTTCCTCCCCATTAGGAAGGACTTTCAATAAGCTAAGATATGTAAAGTGCTTATTTAAATGCCAAACTGAGGAGTTTGTAATTCTTCCTAGAGGTTCCCCAGCTAGCTTCCGGGGAAGAAGAGGGATTCTGCCTGGGTTCAGGAGAGCTAGAGGAAGCCCAGGCAGAATTCCAGTGAAATCACTTAGAAGCCAGCGACACAGTCCTACTGAGAGGCCCTGAGGGACCTGAAGTTGAGTGGATGTGGTGTGAGGAAAACAGTTTTTATTAGTTGGTAGATTTCCTTTCTAGATTGGAAATACATATTTTTGAGTTACATCACTGTACCTTGTTTACATGAATACTGAGGTTACTGGACTCAGAACTAACTACCCACAACTTTTGGGCTTTGATGTTACATGGGCCCAAAGGGTCTTGGTGAAATTCTTAGAGAAGGGTACTTGAAAAACATCGTCAAAAATTTGGACACCCAGAGAAGGAACACTGGGAAGTGAATGTAAATTGTTAGCACTACTGTCTATCTACCCAGGTTACTTATACCTTCGGAATCTAATACTCAATGTGCAACAAGAAAATTGGATTTACACACATATATTGTATCTAGGTTATATTGTAACACATGTAAAATGTATGGGATTGCCTGTCATCAAGGGGAGGGAGTAGAGGGAGGGAGGGGATAATTTGGAAAAATGAATACAAGGGATAATGTTATAAAAAAAATTACTCATGCATATATACTGTCAAAAAATTATAATTATAAAATTTAAAAAAAATTGGGTGATGTGAGGCGGGGATGGCCCAGACCTATGATTTCATTGTTTTAGTGATTTCTCCCTGAGGAAATACTGCTTACCAATGCAGATCACTTACTTGATTTTTTAAAAATTAGATCCTTTGAGGAGCCAATGCTATTAAACCAGAAAGAAATTGAAACTGTCTCACTGAAGTTGATTCACTCCGACTGAGACATACTTCATCAGCAATTATATGGAGAAGTGTGCCCCTTACATTTTGGTTGGTAATATTTATAAGTTACACAAGACAAAAAAATAAATAAATAAAAATAGCTGCTTGTTTCAGTGCAACTGGTTATAAAAAGAATAACAGGGGTGCTTGTTAAGGAGAATGTACAGGTTACAGTAGATAAAGAAGGAATGTATCCTTGTTTGTATAGCCAGTTGCACGAAAGCAAAGAAGACTCTCCATGGCTCCATTCTGGGTCCAGTGACCAGTGATCCTGGAATAGCTTGCTATTTTCTTCTCCAGCTCATTTTACAGATGAGGAAACTGAGGCAAACAGCTGCAATGACTTGCTGAGGGTTATACAGCTACTCATTTGAATTCATGAAGAGTAGTCGTCCTGATTCTAGGTTCAGCACTATTCATTCACTGCACCCCAAATCCTTGGGCTCTTGAATTCCTCCTTTGTAGAAATTGAGTCTCCAGGACAATTAAGAAATTAAGCACTGAAGGAAAGTCATAGTTGTAAGCTGGTCCCGAAATACTTGCAGAAGTTAAACAGCAAAAATAGCAAATGCAGAACAAAATATAGTTAGTTGTATCAGTTTTTAACTCTTTACTTAACTCTTTAAAAATCCACTATTAACATTATGACTGTTTTTTTAACATGAAATTTTAGAGTATTCCTTTGGGGGCACTGAGAGATTATTCATCTTATTCATGTCCCACACCCAATCTATGTCAGAGATGGGGGCCAGTATGTATCACCAGAGTCAGTACTTTCATCTGTTAATAAAAATGGCCATGATGATCATTAGAGGCACCTTTCCCAGGGAAATAAGAGGGTCACAATTTAGAATAGATTATGGACCAAGATGTGTGACACCTATTGAAAGCATCTCTAGGAAAATGTAGGAAGGAGAGACTACTGGGCACTAGGGTGGTCAGGAATAAAATAGGTAGGCCTTCACTTGTAAAGACTTGATTGACTTTAAAAAGATGGAGAAGAAGAGAAGGGCTTTTGAAGGTCAAGGAAAAGTTTTTGAGGGGGAAATGTGGGAGGAGAGAAAGGAGGGTGGTAATGAGAGCTCAGGATAGGTATTGAGGAGGCAGTAGGAAAATGACATTGAAGAAGAAAGTTGGGTCAGGTAGATTATGGAGAATTTGAAATGCAGAGCAGACATGTGCTTGATGGATTGTTCTGCTGTCTGCAGAGATGCTTTCCTGGTGTCTGTTTCTGATTGCAAAAGATTCCCAGCCATTTGGAAGCTGAAAAACCCTACTATAGGTTCAATTCATTGAATTGACTGTCTTCATCTTCTCTCCAACAAATAATTGGAAGGTCATCAAGAATGTTCATGACCAGAGGAGGCAGGTTGGTTAAGTATTGAGAGGGAAGGATAAAAATAAAAGATGGACAGCCTAAGGGTTGGGTGAATACCCATGAAAAATTAAAGGACCTAGAGGAATATATTTAGCATATGGAGTAGATAATTGCTGGAGGATTTCTTGAAAGAGGGAGGGAGGAATTGCCTGAGATGAAAAGTCATAGGTAGTCATTTTCCAAGTCTGTCTCCTACCTCCACATCTTCTGCATCCATCCTGCCCTGTCCAATCATGTGCTCTGGCTCGGGCTTTCATGATCTCATCCCTGGAGTGTGGCCTTCTGAGAGCTCTCCCTCCAGAGCTGAATGATGGATGTAGAGATCCACCTTCTACATAGTTGTCAGATTGATAATTTTAAACCACAAGTCTGACCACGCCAGTCCTCTGCTCAGAAGTCCTCAGTAGCTCCTCCTTACACAGAGCAGAGGCTCCCAAACTTTCTTGGTTTACCTTAATCTTGGTAATTTTTTCACAGCACCTCCAGACCATTAATCCTCCTTCCCAAAAAAAAACCCTAATAGTTCTATTTATTAAGGAGTTAGGTGGAAACAATTTAATAATTTAATAGCCATTTAAAAAATAACATGTAAATTTAAAGGAAAATAATCATTGTTTCCTTTCCTTCTTACATAGCCTAATTTTGTGCCTCTGTTGAGCATGCACAGCTTCTCAGACTTTGGAATCAGGTGCCCGATGCTGCCTTCATTTCCTGTTCCACAGTGCTTTTCACTTGGTACTTCTTTTTATCACAGCATTTTCTCCAAACCCAGCTTCACAAAAATATGATGTTGCAAATGACAAAGTTCAAGAAGTTACTGGCTAGCTCAAAGTACAAGTAAACAAAAACGTCTCAAACATTGAAGAATGTCATCTTCATTGAAGTAGCTCAGTTGAATGAACCACTTGCAACTGGGAGTTAGCACTTGGTATAGTATCAGATGATAGATGTTATATATTTCTGTTTCCCTCAAAAATTAAAAAAATCCCACTATCCCTAGGAGTTTGCAAGCCTGGGAGTACAGCTTGGGACCTGAACATAGAGGATAAAACACAAAATCTATAGGGAGGCTGTTGGGCCTAAAACCAGGAAGATCTGCGTTCAAATTCCGAGTCACTGAATGACTCTTGCAACTAATTAAAAGTTAGGCTCATGTTCTTCAACTATATTGTTGTTGCTATTCAGTTGTGTCTGGCTCTTCATGAATCCATTTGGCATTTTCTTGGCAAAGATGCTGGAGTAGTTTGCCTTTTCCTTCTCCAACCCATTTTATAGATGAGGAAACTGAGGCAAATAAGTTGAAGCGACTTAGAGTTGTATCTGAGTACATTTAAACAATAAATGTTGGAATGAATTTGGGAAGATGAATCTTTCTGACTTCCAACTGGGAGCTCTATCTACTTAGCCATCTAGCTGCCCCCTTCCTTTGCTATAAAATGGGGATGATAATAGCACCCACTTCATTGGATCGTTGTGAGAATCAAATGAAATAATAGCTGTAAAGCACTTAGCACAGTGCCTGGCATATAAGTGTCTTTACAAGTGCTCCTTCTCTCTCCTCCTTTCTTTCTAATTCTTTACAATTTTATTTCCACCTTGCTATTTTTTCAGTTTTATTATATGTTGCTTCTATTCATGAATTCTCCAATCCAGTTACATTGGCCTAATAGTTATTGGTTGAACTTGCTATTCTAACTCTTGCATCTTTGCTTTGTTACAGGCTGCCTTTTTAAATTCCTTCCTTTCTCCCTTCCTTCTTTTCGTCCTTCTTTTTTTCTTTCCTTCTTTCCTTCCTTCTTTTTTCTTTCCTTCTTTACTTCCTTCTTTTTTTTTTTCAGTCTCTTTCTCTCTGTCTTCTGCCTATGAGCATTATTGATGATCTCTTATTCCTCTAATTGCCTCCTATTGACTTGTGCCTTGTATTGTTGGTGCTTGTGACTTGTATTCCCTTGTATCAGTTTTATATGTTGTCTCCCTCTGTAAACTTAGTTCCTTTGGACCTGGAGCTTCTCATTTTCCCACAAAGTACAAAGTCTTAGGCTTTTTCTTTGATGGGGTTTGAAAGCTATAGTCTTAAAGGATGCCCGAGGCAGTTAGAGATTACTCTGGCTGACAGCCAGGTGGTGGGAGGGGAAGGCAGGTAATGAATTTTCAGATAACACCAATGAGACTGCCTTGGGTAAAGCACCTGAACTGAAGCCAAGTTCAAACTTGGTCTCTGACACTGACTAGCCTGGTGACTTACGCTACTTAACTCCTTTTGCCTCAGTTTCCTCATCTATAAAATGAGCTGGAGAATCTCAACTAGGATCAGGAAGAGCTGGACATGAATGACAGGACTGGACAATAGCATAGTGCCTTTTGTACTATCTGCTATGTTAAAAATGCTTTACAACTATTTCACTTGATCTTCACAGCAATTCTGTGAAGTGGGTGCTATTATTATCTCCATTTTATAGTTGAGGAAACTGAAGCAGATAGAGTTGCCTAGAGTCATATAGCTAATAAGTGTCAATGGCTGGATTTGAACTTTGGTTTTCCTTGCTCCAGCTTGGGGCTCTATTCGCTTTGGCTAGCTCTTTATTTACTACACCTCACTGCTTTCCTAAGAGTTTTATACATAATAGGTACTTAATAAATGCCTATTAAAATGAATTGCTAACTTGGAAATATGTTCCCAGAGTTGTCAAACTGTGAATACTCTTTGAGCCAATGCTACTAGGTTTATGCCCCAAAGAAATCAAAGAAAGAGAAAAAAGATATCCATACAAAAAAACATCTCTTTATCAAGTGAATGTGATGGAAAAATACTGTTGTACAATGAGAAATGATGGAAGTTTGTTCAGAGAAACCTAGGAACACTTTTATGAACTAATACAAAGTGAGTAAAATCATCAGAATAATATATGCACTAACAGCAATATTATAAAGACAACTTGGGAAGACTTTGGTACTCTGATCAGGAACTTTGTTAAATACAACAACCAAGATTCCAGACAATTCATAATGAAACATGCTATTCATTTCCAGATATAGAGCTGATAGCGAGATTGGAGCATATATATATATATATATATATATATATATATATATATATATATTAATTTTGTTAAAGCTTTATTTTCAAAACATTTGCATGTATAATTTTTCAACATTGACCTTTACAAAACCTTGTGTTCCAAATTTTTCCCTCCTTTCCCCCAATCCGTCCCCTAGATGGCAGGTAGTCCAATATATGTTACATATGTTAAAATATATATTAAATCCTATATATGTATACATATTTATACAGGTATCTTGATGCACAAGAAAAATTGGATTTAGAAAGAAAAAAAAAACCTGAGAAGGAAAACAAAAATGTAAGCAAACAATGACAGAGTGGAAATGCTGTGTTGTGTTCCACACTCAGTTCCCATGGTTCTTTCTCTGGGTGTAGATGACTCTCTTATTCACTAAGCAAGTGGAACTGGTTTGAATCACACGCCTGTCAGAATTGATCATCATAGTCTTGTTGTTGTATAATGATCTCCTGGTTCTGCTCATTTCACTCAGCATCAGTTCATGTAAGTCTCTCCAAGACCCTCTGAAATCATCCTACTGGTCATTTCTTAAAGAATAACATTCCATAACATTCATATACCATAACTTATTCAGACATTCTCCAATTGATGGGCATCCACTCAGTTTCCAGTTTCTTGCCATTGCAAAAAGGGCTGCCACAAATATTTTGCACATACAAGTCCCTTTCCCTCCTTTATGATTTCCTTGGTATACAAACACAGTTATGGCACTGATGGATCAAAAGGTGTGCACAGTTTGATAACTTTTTAAGCATAGTTCTAAAGTACTCTCCAGAATGGTTAGATCTGTTTGCAGTTCCACCAACAATGTATCAGTGTCCCAGTTTTTCCATATCCCCTCCAACATTTGTCATTATTGTTTCCTGTCATATTAGCCAATCTGAGAGATGTGTAGTGATATCTCAGAGTTGTCTTAATTTGCATTTCTCTGATAAATAATAATTTGGAGCACCCCAAAGAAATCTTAAAGGAGGGAAAGGGATCTGTATATGTAAAAATGTTTGTGGCAGCCCTTTTCATAGTGGTTAGAAACTGGAAATTGAATGGATGCCCATCAGTTGGAGAATGGTTGGGTAAATTATGGTATATGAATGTTATGGAATATTATTGTTCCGTACAAAATGAGAAGCAGGATGAATACAGAGAGGTTTGGAGAGACTTAGATGAACTGATGCTAAGTGAAATGAGCAGAACCAGGAGATCATTATACACTTCAACAACAATACTACATGATGATCAGAAATGATCATCATGTAGTATTGTTGTTGAATCAGTTCTGATGGACATGGCTCTCTCCAACAATGAGAGGATCCAAATCAGTTCTAATCGATTTATAATGAACAGAACCAACTATACCCAGAGAAAGAACACTGGAAAATGAGTATGGACCACAACATAACATTTCCACTCTTTCTGTTATTGTTTGCTTGCATTTTTGTTTTTTCTTCTCAGATTATTTTTACCTTCTTTCTAAATCTGATCTTTCTTGTGCAACAAGATAACTGTATACATATGTATACATGTATTGTATTTAACATATACTTTAACATATTTAACATGTATGGGACTACCTGCCATTGAGGGGAGGGGGTGGAGGGAAGGAGGGGAAAAGTTGAAACAGAAGTTTTTACAAGGGTCAATGTTGAAAAATTACCTGTGCATATGTTTTGTATATAAAAAGCTATAATTAAAAAAAAAGAAAAAATGTTTTCCCAGTTTATTGCTTCCCTTCTAATCTTGTCTGCATTAATTTTGTACAAAATTGTACAAATTGTACAAAAACTTTTTAACTTGATATAATCAAAATTATCTCTTTTGTGATCAATAATGATCTCTAGTTCTTCTTTGGTCACAAATTACTTCCTCCTCCACAGGTCTGAGAGGTAAACTATCCTATGTTCTTCTAATTTATTTATAATCTCCTTCTTTATGCCTAGATCATGAACCCATTTTGACCTTATCTTGGTATATGGTGTTAAGTGTGGGTCAATGCCTAGTTTCTCCCATACTAGTTTCCAATTTTCCCAGCAGTTTTTGTCAAACAGCAAATTCTTATCCCACAAGCTAGGGTCTTTGGGTTTGTCAAACTCTAGAATATTATAGTTATTTACTATTTTGTCCTGTGAACCTAAACTAGTCCATTGATCAACTAGTCTATTTCTTAGCCAATACCAAATGGTTTTAATGACCATTGCTTTATAACATAGTTTTAGATCAGGTCCAGCTAGGCCACCTTCATTTGATTTTTTTTTTTTTAAATTAGTTCTCTTGAAATTCTTGACTTTTTGTTCTTCCAGATGAATTTTGTTGTTATTTTTTCTAAGTCTTTAAAATAGTTTTTTGGAAGTCTGATACTAAATAAATAGATTAGGTAGTATTGTCATCTTTATTATATTTGCTTGACCTATCCAAGAGCACTTAATGTCTTTCCAATTATTTAAATCTGACTTTATTTGTGTGGAAAGTGTTTTGTAATTTTGCTCATATAATTCCTGACTTCCCTCAGCAGATAGATTCCCAAATATTTTATACTAGCAACAGTTATTTTAAATGGAATTTCTCTTTGTATCTCTTGCTGTTGGATTTTGTTAGTGATGCATACAAATGCTGATGATTTATGTGGATTTATTTTGTTTTCTGCAACTTTGCTAAAGTTGTGGATTATTTCTAATAGCTTTTTAATTGATTCTTTAGGGTTCTCTAAGCATACCATCATATCATCTGCAAAGAGTGATAATTTGATTTCTTCATTACTACTGTAATGACTTTAATCTTTTTCTTATTGCCAAAGCTAGCATTTCTAATACAACATTGAATAGTAATGGTGATAGTGGACAACCTTGTTTCACCCCTGATCTTAATGGGAATGGTTCCAGTTTAACCCCATTACATATGATGCTTGTGAATGGTTTTAAATAGATGCTATTGTCTATCATAAGGAAAAGCCCATTCATTCCTGTACACTTTTGTGTTTTTAATAGGAATGGGTGTTGGATTTTATCGAATGCTTTTTCTGCATCTATTGAGATGATCATATGGTTTTTGTTAATTTGGTTATTGATATAGTTGATTATGCAAATAGTTTTCCTAATGTTGAACCAGCCCAAGCAGACCAGTTATAATGAATGTTTGTTGAATGGTCTTTTTTTTTTTTTTTTTTTTTTTTTTTTTTTTTTAATTTTTTTATTTTATTTTATAATTATAACATTTTTTGACAGTACATATGCATGGGTAATTTTTTACAACATTATCCCTTGCACTTACTTCTATTCAGATTTTTTCCCTTCCTCCCCCAACCCCCTCCTCCAGATGGCAAGCAGTCTTATATATGTTAAATATATTACAGTATAATTTAGATACAATATATGTGTGTAGAACCGAATTTTTTGTTGCACAGGAAGAATTGGATTCAGAAGGTAAAAATAACAGTTTACATTCATTTCCCAGTGTTCCTTTTCTGGATGTAGCTGGTTCTGTCCATCATTAATCAATTGGAATTGGATTAGCTCTTCTCTATGTTGAAGATATCCACTTCCATCAGCATACATCCTCGTACAGTATCATTGTTGAAGTGTATAATGATCTTCTGGTTCTGCTCATTTCACTCAGCATCAGTTGATGTAAGTCTCTCCAAGCCTCTCTGTATTTCTCCTGTTGGTCATTTCTTATAGAACAATAATATTCCATAACATTCATATACCATAGTTTACCCAACCATTCTCCAATTGATGGACATCCATTCATCTTCCAGCTTCTAGCCACTATGAAAAGGGCTGCCACAAACATTTTGGCACATACAGGACCCTTTCCTTTCTCTAGTAGTTCCTTGGGGTATAAGCCCAGTAGTAGTATTGCTGGGTCAAAGGGTATGCACATTTTGATAACTTTTTGGGCATAATTCCAGATTGCTCTCCAGAATGGTTGGATTCTTTCACAACTCCACCAACAATGCATCAGTGTCCCAGTTTTCCCACTGCCCCTCCAACATTCATCGTTATTTGTTCCTGTCATCTTAGCCAATCTGACAGGTGTGTAATGATACCTCAGAGTTGTCTTAATTTGCATTTCTCTGATCAATAGTGATTTGGAACACTCTTTCATATGAGTGGAAATAGTTTTAATTTCATCATCTGAAAATTGTCTGTTCATATCCTTTGACCATTTATCAATTGGAGAATGGCTTGATTTCTTATAAATTAAAGTCAATTCTCTATATATTTTGGAGATGAGGCCTTTATCAGAACCTTTAACTGTAAAAATTTTTTCCCAATTTGTTACTTCCCTTCTAATCTTGTTTGCATTAGTTTTGTTTGCGCAGAAACTTTTTAATTTGGTGTAATCAAAATGTTCTATTTTGTGATCAATAATGGTCTCTAGTTCTCCCTTGGACACAAACTCCTTCCTCCTCCACAAGTCTGAGAGGTAAACCATCCCATGTTCCTCCAATTTATTTATGATTTCGTTCTTTATGCCTAAATCTTGGACCCATTTTGATCTAATCTTAGTATGTGGTGTTAAATGTGGGTCCATGCCTAGTTTCTGCCATACTAATTTCCAGTTTTCCCAGCAGTTTTTGTCAAATAATGAATTCTTATCCCAAAATTTGGGATCTTTGGGTTTGTCAAAGATTAGATTGCTATTTTTATTCACTATCTTGCCCTGTAAACCTAACCTATGCCACTGATCAACTAGTCTATTTCTTAGCCAATACCAAATGGTTTTGGTGATTGTTGCTTTATAATATAGCTTTAAATCAGGTACACTTAGACCACCTTCCTCTGACTTTTTTTTCATTAGTTCCCTTGCAATTCTCGACCTTTTATTCTTCCATATGAATTTTGTTGTTATTTTTTCTAGGTCATTAAAATAGTTTCTTGGGAGTCTGATTGGTATAGCACTAAATAAATAGATTAGTTTGGGGAGTATTGTCATCTTTATTATATTCGCTCGGCCTATGAATGGTCTTTTTTTTGAAGGACATAAATTCTGTTTAATGGAACCTCCATACTTACACTTAGATGGATTAAGGATAGGGAACTCCTCTTGGCTTTGGATTTTGTTCAGGAATTCTCCTTGACCTTGGGGAACACCTTTGGTTTGCAAAAATCACAAAATCAATTTAGAGAGCCATTATTTAGTCCCACAGAGCCACAAATCTTTGCATTAAAAAATAATAATAAATTAAAAAAACAAAAGATTTGGCATGTTCTAAATGAAATTTTTTTAAAACAATAGCTTTTTATTTTCAAAATACATGAAAAGACAGTTTTCAACATTCACCCTTGCAAAACTTCATTTAGTTTTGATTGCAGAGGGAGAAGGGTGAGTGAAACCTATTTAGACAGTGTAAGAAAGAGACTTGAAGGCGGGGGGGTCCTACCTTCACTATATCCCCTGTGCCGCTTGTGGCTTAGATGATCCTTGGGCAGCCTTCTAAGTGGGGGCAGGGGGGGGGAGAATGTCAGGTCCCTGGCTGTGTGTAAGACCCACAAAAGTCACTTGCGCAATCAGTCACAGGGGATGAGGAGGTGAAAGCTAGGTACAGCAGCCTCCCATGGCTTGAGTTCTGTAAGTCAATGATTGTGTATGGCCGGTGACACTTTTCCAAATGGCCCTTGGTAGACAAAAAGGTTTCCCAGGCCCTGTTCCAGGAGAAGGCATCCTTTTACTCTATTTGATGCTCCTGGTAACCCTTTCAGGATATCTTAGGAAGCTGTTGTAAGGAATCTAAGGGCTGTTGTAGGTCAAGTCTCTGCTCCAGCTTCCCTAGTGACTGACTCTCCCCCACAGGTGCCTGTGGACCTTTGAAGATCTGGCTGTCAAGTTCTCTGCTGATGAATGGCACCTCCTAGAGGAATGGCAGAGGGAATTCCACCGGGGATGTGATGAGGGGAGAACTATGAGACCCTAGTCTCCCTGGGTATGAGGCTGGCAGAAGATGGTGTGGTATGGTATCTGGGAATTGTAGCCAAATAGGACTTTCCATAGGATTTCAAGTCTCATCTCAGAAGACAGCATGATACTGGAAGGCACCTTGTACCTCTGTACTGTGTGACCTTGGGCCTAAATTTTCTTACCTTAAAATAAAGAGGTTGGAATAATTTGAGAGTTCTTAATCCAGGGTCCATGGGCTTCAAGGGATGTACAGATAGATTTCACACTCTGTGAACTTAGATGAGGAAAAAAAAAATCTTTATTTTCACTAACCTTTAAGTGAAACCTAAATGTTCCTTTAAATATTTTAAATTTAATTTTAATAAAAAAGTTACATTAAATATAAAAATTTAAATTCCTTTAAATATTTAAAAACATTCTGAGAAGGGGTCCATAGACTTCATCCAGAAGGCCAAGGAGTCTATCACAAAAAAAAAAAAAAAAAAAAAAAAGATAAGGAATCTCTAAATAGATGATCTAAGTCCTCTTGTATCAGTGACATTCTTTGATTTCTAGGCAGAACGGTGTGGTCTTATTGTGCCAATAAAAAAGAAGTGAGGCGTTTATGAAGCTGGTTCCTGTCCTTGACTCTCCCTGGCATTGTCTTGGCCCTTTGCTAGGCAGATTTGAACCACGGGAGTCTCTGGGAGGCAGGGGATTGGTCTATTTAACACAGATAAAGGAGGACCTCTGTGTAATATTTGCTCAGACAATAGCTGCTTTCTGGCTATGTCACCATTTATCTAAAGGGTTTGTTGGTGGGGAAAGAGTGTGGTTTCCATAGTATTTGGGCATTCTCCCGAAGCCTGAGGGGAGATGAGAAATCCTCAAACGAGAATATCAGAGTGCATAGGAGTTTGGGCAAGGGTTTGCCCACAGTTGGGAGTGGGGGGAAGGAAAGGGCTGGTCCATGCTGTAACCGGTGAGCATGTCAGTGCATGTTTGCATGCTCAGGGACAGTGCTGGGAGCCCCTTCCCGGGGTGAGGCTTCCTGTTCTCTTCCTCAGGGACAGCTCAGTTGCTTCCACTCTCTGCATTCCTCTCCCTGACAGAACCCCACGAGGACATGGGGGACAGTAGCTGTTCTGATGGAGAATGGGAGAGGCCTGGTGGAGCACTCCAGGGTGAGTGAGAAGAGGCCTCCCCCTAGGGCACATCCTAGGCCTTACTGGTTCCTTCAACCCTCCGTGGCTCTTCTGTCCTCAGCTCCCATCTCTGCTCTTAGTTCCCCAGCCCCAGGGAAGGAAGCAGGGAAGGAGCCAATCCAGACTGTAGCTTGAGTCCACGAATGAGAAGTTCTCCCCAGTGCAAGTCTTGGGAGCTCAGTGGTTGGTTCCTAATCTTCACCAGCGTCATCCGGGCCATGTCTTTGGCAGAGAAACTGGCAGCATGCCCACACCTGCCCCTCCTCCTCACCCCAGGAGAAGCGCTGGAGGTCTCTGATGCTTTTACAGATTGTACCCAGGGTGTGGGGCTCAGGGGGCAGGTGGAGGTAAGGCTGACCTCCCAAGGCAGTGGAGTGGAAAGCAGGGAGCCCTTATGGCCTTCCCCACAGGATCATGGAGGTTCAAGGGAAGGGTGACCGTATTCTGTAAAGAAACAGGAATCCAGAGAGTTTAGGTTCCGGTTCTGGCTGTTTGCAGGTTAGCGATTATTATTATTATTAGACATTATTTCTGATCCTCTTCCAGGCTCCTTTGCAAAGTCTTTCCTGCCCCTAGTTGTGAGTGCTCTCTCCTTCCTCACACTATTTTGTGTCTATATTATCAGGTGTTTGAATCCATGCTATATTCCACCCAGTGGAATGTAAGCTCCTTGAGGGCAAGGATCTTTGTCTTTGCCCCTCTGACACCTAGCATAGTGTGGAGTCGGCATTCAGCAATTATTGAATTATGCTAAAATGTTAAGTGGGTCCCTTAAAATTTGAGGTCCTCATCTTTTCATTTGTCATCTTCAATTTTGCTTTGCCCAATTCAAGATTGCTGTGGCAAACAAATGAGATGATAGGAATTATGTCATCATGAAGTATTGCTGCTGATAATGATAACAACCGTTTACAATAACAAAGATTATGTTCCTTAATCTTGCCAGTGGGTCAACAGCAGGGCAGCCTTCACCTCAATGCCCTCGTCCGTCTGGTGAAGGAGATTCCAGAGTTCCTGTTTGGTGAGACCAAGGCCATGGAAACCCCGGAAACCCCTGAGAGCAAGGAAAGTGGTTCAGAGGGGGAGAAACTGAGCCTGGATGGTGAGTATGGCAGCTGGCACAGGGTTTTGATTTTGCTGCTTTCACTAATTTTTTCTTCTTTCTAGAAGACCATTCACATAATCAGCCAATACTGTGAATGGAGCACCCACTGTGTGCAAAGCCATTTAGATAAAGTTCCTTCCCTTGTGAGATCAGATGAATCTCACCCTCTCTTCTGCTTTCCATGATAACAGCCATGATTGTGGATTCCAGCCCCCTCCAGGGCTTGCTGAACTGCCTCCCGGAGATTCCTGTCAGCAGGCCTGCCCTGGCTGTCACACCTGCCAGCAGCTCATCAAGCAGCAGTCTCCAAGGAGATGGGGACCGAGAGCTGAGGACCCCAGAGCTGGGAGCCCAGACCCTATATCCCTATGGTGAGACTCCTTGCTAATACTGGGACAAGCAACCTCTAAGTCAAGGGATGGGTGAGGTCCAGAACTATCCCTTTGGTCTTCAGCTCCTGATTGATAGATAGCAGGACCCTGAACAGATACCCTCCTATTTGATGGGCCTAGATTTCCTCTCCTTAAAAAAATAGAAGACTTCCTGCCTGATCATCAGGTGAGTAGTGAGAAGGTTAAGAAATATTTATTGAGCCCACAAAGGTCATAGCAGATGGGCTGCAGATTAATGATGAGACATAGTCCCTTTGCTCTCAAGAGATTTCTATCAGAAATGAAGTTGGTCATAAAGGCAAAGCATTATCAACAGAGATTATAATTGCCTCAGAAGGAAGGAGGCAATTAGCATGCATCCATAGGCAGCTACCACAATGTGAATTTATTAAGTGCCAGTTGTATACAAGAAGGTGGTATGCTAACCACCAAGCTTAGGGGTAAGGAGTTGTGCCATAAAGAGGGAAGAACAGATAAGACTTGGTTCCTTTCTTTACAGACCTTACTATTGGAAGTTCAAGCATCAGCTGGACAGTTTATCCACACTGATGGCTATATACAACTTCTGCTTGTTCCTTGGTTATTAGCCTGAGCTCCAAGGTACTCTAGAAGGCAGGTGCCCTTTAGTACTTTACGTGAACCGTTTAGTGTTTTTAGAGTTAAAGCAGAAGGGTAAGGAAAAGATTTCTTCTCTATCCCCCCAGTGAGATTCTTAAAGGAGTTAGCCCACACCAAGGCCCAGAGCCCACAGCTTAGCCATCACCCAGATACCTGCTGTTTTGCCTAGAATTTATGGGCATTTTGAGAGCTGGAAATAATTTCCTGTCATCTCCTTTATTAGAACTGGCTGCCAAAACTAGTCCCTTGGACATCAGCAGGAACCCTAGTGGTAAAGGAAATCCAGAAACGTCAGCTAACCAACTCAATACTCCTGGTTTCCCTGGCACTCAGGAACAGAAGCAATTGAGGATCATGGAGCGAGGTGAGACATGAGTTAGTTAGACCCTGGGCGAAGCAGAGGAGGTGGTGCAATGGAGTGGTTCAAGCAAACATGGGATTGAATCCTACCAAGATCTGTTAAAAGCAATGAACATTTTCTTCAACATTATAGAAATAAAGTGATCAGACCATATCCCTTCCAGTTAGTAGGGCAAACAGTAGAGAATTCCTGCTTGACCAAGACCCAGGTCCTCCAATGCTGTAGTGTTTGCATTCTACCGTGGTTCTCTTCCATAAAACATGGGACATGAAACTAGAAGCCCAATGCATCAAGAAAGATATAGTATTTGGCTGAGTAACTTCTCTCCATAGGAAAGAATTAATCTTGTAATCATTTATCGCTTTTTGTGCTTCAATGGTCTTAACCAATTTTTTCACTCACTTTACTCCTCACACTTGGTTCCTAATTACTTTTGGCTATTTTTTAAAATTAAAGCCACTCTCAGAAGATGAATGTGGAGAATATTGAACAGAAAATAGCACTGAAAGCAATTCCAAAAGAGTCCCCAACTCTAAGGTTCTACAGGAGAACAGAAAGATGGCCTTATTGGAATAAGTTCATGGCCTCTCAAGAAGACTGCTTTGAAGGGGATGTAACATACTTTTAAATATTTGGGTACTAGTATTTCTTCTTTGAAAATCAGTCTCCTTTCTTTATCTGTACCTTATGTGGTATTTTTTTTATTATATATATATATATATTTTATAATATTATCCCTTGTATTCATTTTTCCAATTTACCCCCCCTCCCTCTATTCCCTCCCCCCGACGACAGGCAATACCATACATTTTACATGTGTTACAATATAGTCTAGGTACAATACATGTGTGCGAATATCATTTTCTTGTTGCACAATAAACATTAGAATCCGAAGGTACATGCAACCTGGGCAGACAGATATTAGTGCTAACAATTTACATTCCCCTCCCAGTGTTTCTTCTCTGGGTGCAGCTACCTCTGTCCATCATTGATCAACTGGAAGTGAGTTAGATCTTCTTTATGTTGAAGATTTCCACTTCCATCAGAATACATCCTCATACAGCATTGTTGTTGAAGTGTACAGTGATCTTCTGGTTCTGCTCATTTCACTCAGCATCAGTTGATTTAAGTCTCTCCAGGCCTCTCTATATTCCTCCTGCTGGTCATTTCTTACCGAGCAATAATATTCCATAACCTTCATATACCACAATTTACCCAACCATTCTCCAACTGATGGACATCCATTCATCCTCCAGTTTCTAGCTACAACAAAAAGAGCTGCCTATGTGGTATTTTTTAAAGCTCTCTGAGGAAAGAGCTTCTCCAGCTTCTCACTGACTAATGTTATCATTTTCCTACTTTTTAGGTGGTTGGAATTCGTTAGGTCTAATCTCAGACACCGCATGTTTCCTTGTTGTTCCCTTTATTATCACACTGCCCACATTTTTAAAAATTGAATATTTTTAAAAATATCATGGCAATAAATTTTGGCTTTGTTTTAAATTATCTGAATCATTGTGATACAGCAGCAACTTCAAATGTATGGAGTACCTTGAGGTTTTACAAAGTACTTTTTCCCTTACAATCCTGAGAGGTAGGTGCTAGTATTATATTCTTGTGGAGGAGCTGAAACACAGAAAAGTTAACTGTCCAAGGCCACACAGCTAGAAAGTGTTAGGATTTGAAGCTGGGGCTACTAAATCCAGAACCAGTCCTTCCTTTCTTTCTTTTAAAGTTCCATTAATGCCTTTTATCTCAGTCTTTCCCTAACATATTCCATGAGCTCTTCCTCAAATAAAACTGATAAAATGACAGCATAGGTATGTCCTCACCTCTCTTAGCCTAGGAGGGGAATATCTTGTTATTTGTTCTCCAGGACCAAGATTGACCATGACAAAATTTTTTGTGCTGACTTTGTCTTTGCTCTGACAAATGTTATAGGAAGTCCTTCTGAAAGCAGCCCTCTCCAAGGCCTCATCAACTGCCTAAAGGAAATTCTTGTCCAGGGACCCCAGCACCCACAGCCTCTTGCTACTGGATCATTTCCTCAAAGCAGCCCAAGGGAAATGAGACTAATAACCTCCGACCGAAGACCCAGAGGCCCCCCATGGGCTGGTGAGTCTCATATAGTCATCGTCTCTGAGGGTGCTGAGCCCTCTGTGGCGAAAGCTGCTAAGTCCTGTTGGTAGAGACATCAGTCCAGGTTGTCGCAGTGTCTTGTGTTCTTGGTGTTGGGGGCAATGATGAAGGGGAAATTAGTTAGAAAGGTGTCTCTGGGCTTTCTTCCACCTGTCATTTAAGAACCTCTAAGGAAGAGGGAGCTAGATCAGATTCCCTTCTCAGAATGATTCCCCACCCTTCTTTTTCAATCTGTGATTGAACTGGCCTTGACCCACTTTGGGTTTGGAGGGAATGGCCAGAGCTGTGATTGTCCAGCCACTCAGTGGTGCAATATGTTTGTCTGTATAGTCAACCCGTCCACAGGAATTTATTAAGTGCTTGCTATATTCTCCATGGAGACATGCAGTCATTTTTAGAGGATGGGAGCTGGACTTGTGATCTCATTAGCAAAGGATACTGCCTCTGCCAACATTTGCTCAAAGTCCCACAGCCAGTATGTGTATGTATTTATGTCCAAGGCAGGACTTATGCCCTGGTCTTTGTAGTTCCAAGGTCAGCTTTCTATTCACTACTTCTTATTTAAAGTCACTCAGTTTTTATTATTTTTAATATTAAATATATTCTTTATCATCATGAGAGTCAGGGGGCTTGTTAGAGAGTTGACTTTGGAATCAGAAAGTACCAGGATTAAAGTCTTGATTCTGACATCTGACAGGGCAAGGCACTTGAACTCTCAGGGCCCCAGGATACTGTAAAATTGCAAGTTATTGAACAAGTTCCGATAACTTGGTAGAGAGAATTTCTCCACATACCTATTAAGTCTACAGGTTTGGACAGACTATAGTTTACATATACCTATATATACACATATACATGCATATATACATGACATGATCTAGGGTCTCAAGGGAAAATGACACTAACTGAAGTAAGGGAGTGAATTTTTGGCTCCTAGGCATAGGAAAGCTAGGTAAAGGTACCAGCCTCATGGGCCTGCTGCCCCAAACTTCCATGTATCATTTACGATGCCCTCTGCCTTTGAACTTTGTGTTACACTGCTACATCAATTTATCAACTCAATCCCCAGAAATAGCCCTATGGAGTAAGAAGGACTGGTATTATTTTTTTTTTACTATCTTTCAGATGAAGGAACTGAAGCACATGGAAGTTGACTAACTTAGGTAGTGACTTTTCCCCAGGATCAGGCAGTAATTTACTAGAAGAACCAGAGCCAGAACCAGAACCCAGATCTCCAAATCCCAGCCCTATACCCTTCCCCACTCCCAATTCCCAAGGCTGCTCATTTCACATTCTTGTAGTCCCTATGACTGAGGGTCACATAGTCCAAAAACATGCTTGTAGAATTGTGGCTAAAAGCCTGTTTTTTCTTCCCTTAGTGAAGGCAGAAGCCATTTCAGAGAATTCTCCACTCCAGGGTCTGCTGAACTGTCTTAAAGAAATCCCAGAAGCCCAGACCACATGTGCTGGCCTCCCAGGAGGAGCAATGCAAAGGCAGACAGATGGTTCAGGGACTTGGCAAAAGAATTCTGGAGGTAAGGGGTGGATTATCACGTACCTACGCCTTGGACTAGAAAGGCAGCCAGAGGAACATACAGTGATGGGTCTAGAGGCAAGAAGACCCGAGTTCAAATTCAGACTCAGTTACATTCTAGCTAAGTGGCTGTAAGAATATCATTTAAATCTATCTGCTTCTGTGCCCTTAGCTGTGAAACAAAAATAATAATAACATCTTCCTCCTAGATTTATTGTGAGGATCAAGCAAGGTAATAGTTGTAATCTATAACTCTAACAGTCTTCTGGCACTTGTTTTCCTTGCTCCAAATAGGCTTATACCTAACTGAGATTAATGATCCTCAGTGCTCTTTGAGTACTGTATAGGGATAAGTATGAACCTGATTTTGAGCCTTTGTGTCTTAGCCGAACATATACAGGGCAAATCATAAATACTTAAGAGAATATCTCTTGTGTGATTGCTTGTATCCCTGTATTAGGAACCCTGATAGGACTTAAGAATGAGAAGGCTCAGGCTCTGGCATCCAGTTCACAGGAAATTCAAGAAGAAAAGATAGGACATAGTGAAAAGAGAAAACAATATTTTTTTCCAATCAATTTCATTTGCAAATGGGAAATCCTAGAACTATTGATGTTTGACTTTGGACTGTACGAGTATATTTAATTAACTTGCATTAAGTTCTCTTCTCCAAACCTCATTTTTCACTTGCTATTTTGTGTCAATAACGGGATTGTTTACAGTAACTATGGTAAATTTACTTGATTATTACTCTCTGAGCAAGAGGGAGAAAGCTAGGGATTGGGGAAGAACACAGGTGACAGCAGGGTAAGATGATAGGATGCTTACGCTGGTTAAGCCCTGGTGTGTGACATCTGCCTAGACTGGGAGATGACTGGACTGAGTGAGTTTTGACTCGGTCACTCTCAGATCTAGGACATCTCAGCTGCAGGGGTCAGTTCCTAAATTGAGATTAACTGTGACCACAATGTGTGTGGTGGGACAGTCTGAAGGTCTGTGTCTGGAGGGTTGCTTTTCTTGATGTAGAGAAGTTGCCGGTAGCAGTGGAGATGAAAGGTTGCCAGACTGGCTACCTCTGGGGTCCTGATGGAAAGAGGGCCAGATTTGGGGGATAAGAACCTGGTTTCAATTTCTGAGTGGGCTGATTACCAGCTGGGCAATCTGAGATGATTACTCAACCTCTGTGGACCTCAATTTCCTCATTTATATAATAAAAGTCTCTATTAAATCTGCAGCTTATGATTCTCAATTAAAGCAACTGGAAATGAAATTGTCTACCTTATGTGGTGGCAAGTTTCCTATAGGGATGAGAGCTAGGGGAAAAAAAAACCTTAGAGCCTCAGCTTCCTTATTTTACAGGTGAGGAATCTGAGGCACAAAGAGATTAAGTCACTTCCCTATGGACATATGGGTAGTAAGTAAAAGATCTGAGACTCGACTCAAGTCTTCTGACTCTGGTTTATATAGTTTTTTCTGCTATACAATATAATACTGTACAATATAATACAATAATATACTATACAGTACTTTTCCAGGGGCTTTTAAGTGAAGGCTGGATTAACATTTGGATAGGGGATGGACAAGATGAATTTTGAGGTACTAACTCTGATTCTGTGATTATTTATTTTCATTCTATAGTGGGATAAGACAATTTTGCATCCCTAGCCTTTTCCATTTACTAATGGACAGCATCATCTGTAGTTACATAGCAGGAGAGAGAACTGGAAACTATTTCCTCCTAATAAGTAAGATAATAATACAAGAGGAATCTTTGTTTGGGGATGTTAGTGAGTGTAAACTAATGTGTTAATGAGGTGACAATAAGAGTGCAAGTTGACTTGCAGAGTCAATGAAAAGTGGTGATTTATTTGGGATTTTCTGTGTCTTCTTAAGTTTTAGGTTTGGGCCTATGGGAAGAACTAAGTATTTGCTACAGCCTTAGGTCATACTGCTGTAGGATTGAGGATTAATTAAAATGTCAAATAAATGCACTTTTTTCTTCTCCAAGTTATGTTCCCCCCCCCCCCCTGAGGCAATTGAGATTAAGTGACTTACCCAGGGTCACACAGCTAAGAAATGTTAAGTATCTAAGGTCAAATTTGAACTCAGGTCTTCCTCACTTCAAGGCTGGTGCTCTATCCACTGCACCACCTTGCTGCCCCTCCAACTTTGCTTTTAACAGTTATCAGGGTGAACAGCCATAGAGGAGATAAGGAAAGCTGGAGAAGAGACTTTTGAGTTGTGGGCAAGAGTAGAGAACATAGCTCTGACTTAATGGTTCTTTTTCTACAATTCAATTCAATGGATTTTTTATACAAGGTTCATTCTACATAGATACAAGGCACTATGTTAGCTTTGGGGAATATAAATAATAAAAGTGATACTGTCTCTGTCTCCAAGGAGCTAGGAGAAAAATTTGTTGAAATGAATTTGAAAAATGAATGTTGAAAACTACTTTTACATGTATTTCAAAAAATAAAATTGAAAACTTTATTTATTAAGATAATAGTTTTTTGTTTTCAAAATTTATACAAAGATAGTTTTCAACATTCATTCCTGCAAAAATCTGTGTTCCAAATTTTTCTCCCTTCCTTTCCCCATTCCCTCCCCAGCAAGCAATCCAATATATGTTAAAGATGAGCAAAAAAAAATGAGAAAGAAAAAAAATCAAGCAAACAACAATAAAAAGGTGAAAATCCTAGGTTGTGATTCACATTAATCCCTACAATCTTCTCTGTGGACTTGGATGGCTTTCTCCATTTATTAGCCTATTAGAACTGACCTGAATCACCTCACTGTTAAAAAGAGCCACATCCATCAGAATTGATCATCATTTAATCTTCTTGTTGCTGTATATAATGATCTGGTTCTGCTCATTTCACTCAGTATCAGTTCATGTAAGTCTCTCTGGGCCTCTCTGAAATCATCCTGCTGATCCTTTCTTACAGAAAGATAATATTCCATAACATTCATATACCACAATTTATTCAGCCATTCCACAACTGATGGGCAACCACTCAATTTCCAGTTTCTTGCCACTACAAAATGGGCTATCACAAATATTTTTGCACAGGTGTGTCTTTTCCTTTTTAAGATCTCTTTGGGATATAGGCCCAATAGAGACACTGCTGCATCAAAGCTGTATACACACTTTGATAGCCTTTTGGGCATAGTTCCAAACTGCTCTCCAGTTCCAGAAACTGCTCCAACTACAACGTATCAGTGTCCCAGTTTTCCCACATCCCCTCCAACATTTGTCATTATCTTTTCCTATCATCTTAGCCAATTTGAGAGATGTGTAGTGGTACCTCAGAGTTGTCTTAATTTGTGTGTCTGTGATCAGCTATTGAAAAAATTTTTAAAAGATTTTAAATTCAAATTTTTTTTTCTCCTTTACCTCTCCCTTCCCTGAGACAATAAGCAATCTGGTCTAGGTTATACATATATAATAATTTTAAACATATTTTCATATTAGTTATGTCATAAAAAATCAGAACAAAAGGGAAAAACCAGGAGAAAAAAAAAGCAAACAAAAAAGTGAAAATAGTATGCTCGATCCACATTTAATTTCCAGTTTTCTCTGGATGCAGATGGTATTTCCCATCCCAAATCTATTAGAATTGTCTTAGATCACTGCATTGCAGAGAAGAGCTAAGCCCATCACAGTTGATCATCACATATGCTTGCTATTACTATGTATAATGTTCTCCTGGTTCTGCTCACTTCATTCAGCATCAGTTCATGTGAGTCTTTTCCTCCTGATTATTTCTTGAACAAGACATTCCATCTCTCCACTCAGGGATTGGCTCTGGGTATTTCCCCATGTCTGGACTACTCTTACTCTTCCATTCCACTTACTGACCTACTTGGCTTCCTTTAGGTCCTACCTAAAATTCCATCTTCTGCAGAAAGCCTTCCCCAATCCCTGTTCATTCCAGTGCCTTCCCTCTGTTAATGATTTTCTATTTATCCTTCAGTTAGTTAGCTTTGCATATATTAGTATATTGTCTCCCCTGTTAAATTGTAAGCTCCTTAAGGGCAGAGACCATCTTGTGCCTCTTTTTGAATCTTTAGCATTTAGTATATAGTACCTGGCGTAGAGTTGGTACTTAATAAATGTTTATTGACTTATTGATCAATATAATACAAGATAAGGAAATGATGGAAACAAAGGAAATTTCTAGACACAATTTTCTAGGAAAACGTGCAGAGAAAGTTCCCTTTTGTCTGGAGTGAGATATTTAGGTAGAAGGAATGGGAGAAGGCTTCAGGAAGGCGTTACCTGAACTGGTCCTTGAAGGAAGATAAGGTTTCCATAAAGTAGACATAGGAGAAGGGAGTTCATTTCAGGAATGTGGAATGGCTTTCAACTTGTAATTTGGGGAGCTGTTAGTGGTAGTTTGTTAGGCTGTAAAGTAATGTGGAATTTAGAATTAGATTGGAAAGTTTAATTGGAGCCAGACTGAGAAAGAATTTAAATGCCTGCCTAAGGAGATTGTATTTTATCCTAGAGAGCCACTGAAAGTGACTGAGTAGAGGAGTGACTCAGATCAGTCCCTCAGACAGATTATTTCTGTAATGTTATAGAGATTGGACTGGAAAGGATGACCACTGAGCAGAGGTGGGAAAGCTAAGAACAACAATAAGGATTTGGATTTTTTTTTTTTTTTTTTTTTTTTTTTTTTTTTTTTTTTTTTTAGCATTTTTGGGGAAAAGAAGTAAAAGTGCTGCTTCTGGCATAGGTAGGGGTGGTAATCTGAACAGCAGAGAGAAGACAGAACTGTTCAATATTCATTTTGCATCTGTTTTCTCTGCCAAGGAGAATGATGTGCAGTCTGAAAAAGATGAAACAAAAATGCTTAGCAGGGAGTTCTCTAGCCAGAAGAAGTAGGGGATCAGTTCCATGCCCCTGGAGAGCTCACATTACCAGACCTAGAGCTGGCAGGCGTGGTTCTGAGTCACCGGTAGGAATCTTATAAAAATGATTAAAAAAAAAAATAGAGTCCGAGGACAGAGGAAGGGAAATCTGCCATTTTGTTTTGTTTTGTTTTAAGGAAAGAATGGAATCTGCCAACTATAGGTCAGTACATTCATGCTGTTAGAAAGAGAACTGGTTTCAGATTCTAGAATTTAGATTCAAATCCTTGAGGAGTTACTAGCTTCTTTGGGTTGCAGTAGGATGATGGGTATATGTCTCTGTTACTACAGACTCAACTATGAAGGTATTAGCTTAGTTGATTTCCAAGTTCTTTTCTTGCTCTAATCATGGGATTCTTGCTACAGTGAAGATGGAAGGAACCCCTGAGGATGTTTGGACCCAGAGCCCACCGAGCTACATCCATGATACTCCTGTGTCCTGTGAGCTCACCACACTTAACCACAGCTCTTCCACCAGTAGCAGCATAGACAGCGACGGGAACCCCAGGGTGCCAGAGCTGCCGGGTTGGGCTCCAATGAACCAAGGTGAGACCGGGGAACCAGTGCGCCACAAGGCAGGGTAGAAGTGAATTAGTCTAGTTGGGTGCATCAGGTTCCTTGTCTCAGCCCCGGAATTCCTAGTTCCTATCTTCTTCCTCACAAAACTGGGTGTAAATTTTTTTTTAATTTATAAATTTTTTTGACAGTATATATGCATGAGTAATTTTTTTTATAACATTATCCCTTGTATTCATTTTTCCAAATTTTCCCCTCCCTCCCTCTACTCCCTCCCCTAGATGACAGGCAATCCCACACATTTTACATGTGTTACAGTATAGCCTAGATACAATATATGTGTGTAAATCCCATTTTCTTGTTGCACATTAAGGATTGGATTCCGAAGGTATAAGTAACCTGGGTAGATAAACAGTAGTGCTAACAATTTACATTCACTTCCCAGTGTTCCTTCTCTGGGTGTAGTTGTTTCTGTCCATCATTAATCTGCTGGAAGTGAGTTGGATCTTCTTTATGTTGAAGATAGCCACTTCCATCAGAATACCTCTTCATACAGCATTGAAGTGATATTCTGGTTCTATTCATTTCACTCAGCATCAAGAACTGGGTGTAAATTGAGAAAGAAGTGCTCCTTCTTTGCTGGAAGTAAAGCCTGTCCTTACATTTTCGAATAGTTTGTTTGTTATTTGAAAATCCTAGAGACCTTGGACTCTGAAAGCTCTCCACAAGTTTTCAGGTTTTTATTTTTATCTTGAGAAAGATCAGACCCTTGTTTTACATAACTTCACATGTGCCTTCACAGTGCGGCATGAGGGGATGGGGAGGGAGGAAAGAAGAGAACCTGGAACTCAAAGTTTTAAAAACAAATTCAAAAATTGTCTTACATATAACTGGAAAAATAAAATGTTAAATAGAGAAAGAGCATACCCAAAAACATACGGATGTTTCCAATGGATGAGAAGTCCCTAGTATTATGAAGTGAACTTTAGTCCCTCACCCAGATACCTCATACTACAGATTAGGCCCCTTCTTGCTCATTTTGTTGTTGTTGTTGTTGTTATTGAGACAACTGGGGTTAGTGACTTGCCCAGGGTCACACAGCTAGGAAGTGTTAAATGTCTGAGATCAGATTTGAACTCAGGTCCTCCTGACTTCAGGGCTGGTGCTCTATCCACTGCGCCACCTAGCTACCTCTTACTCACTATTAAGTGAAGATACAACATGGAGTAGCCAAAAAGAGTATTGTCCTGAAAGCCAGAAGATTCGGCTTCAAAATCTAGGTCTATTATCTAATAGCTGTGAGAACTTGGCAAATTTCTTCCCATCTCTTAGCATCCATTTTTTCCTTTGTAAAATGAGGGAGCTGGATCAGATGATCTCTGAGGAGCTTTTGCTGTGATTTGTTGAGATGAAGGAAAGCTGGAAACCATTGATAAATGATTTGGTATGGACCAAAACCCCTTCTCGTTTCCTTTTTTCACCCCTTTTCCTTGACATGTTGGCTGGTTTCACAGCTCTCCTCTGTAATGATTTAATGACTAATATGAGGCTAAAGTCCTCTATCTGGTCCCAGAGTGAAGCATGGGTGCTTTGATTATGGCTGCATGGTTAGACAGGAGACCCACTCTTGCCCTTTAGGGAATTTCCTTTATAAATTGGCTTCCCCAGGGCCAAGTTCTTCCTGGGCTCCTTTTGGTGAATCTAGAGTCTGGGCTGGTATCATACACCCTTGGTATCTCGCTTTCGATGACGATTGTGCAGGGATGTCTCTTGTTTTAGCTGGCAGTGCCCAGAGCTCGCCTTTGGAGGCCCTGGAGACCTATCTGAAGGACATCCCCCTGAACAGATCAATACGCCCTCAGCCACTGAGCAACCCCTGGTGCCTGAGCCCTGGCCAGGTGGAGATGGTTCAGCGGAGGTCTGACCCTCGGGCCCGCAAGTGGCACATGGAAGGTAAGTGTGTGGTGCTTGTGGAGACAGTGACAGATACTAAGGGATGAGGGAGAGAGAGGTCCCTCTGGTCCGAACTGGTACACCCCAACCACAGATCAGCTTGTCCTTATCTCTGACCCCAGCACTCTTTAAGGTTTCCCCCTCACATCCTGATGTGAGGTTCCCTGATGTAGTGATTCTGCAGAGTGCTAAAGTTCCAGGCTGCTCCCATCTTAGTAGGGTGCCCTACAGAGGCCTGTCCTCTCATCCAAAGGCATCTGTCCCATCCCAGTTTCACAGGGCCCTCAACTTTCTGCTGTTGAACCTGGTAAATGGGTGCTCACTGAGTATGTGAATGAGTGCAACTAGGTCATCTAGGCAACAGTTGCATATTAGTGGCCTTCAGTGCCTTAGCCAGAAGGAGTGATCGTGGGAATTTTAGGCCCTGTGGTAGGCTGTCAAGGAGAGGTTTTGAGCCACAGACCGAACAGCACTACAGAATTCGTGGGCTTCTCTTGCTGCTCTTTGGATTGTCCCTGACAGTGGTACAGCAGCAAGCACAGCCGATTGGAAGTCAGAGGACCTGAGTGTGCCAGCTGTCCTGTTTGTGTGACCCGGGCAAGCCCCTTCACTCTCTAATGTCCTCATCTGTAAAACAGAGGGGAAGGGCTAAATGTCCTCGAAGCCCCTTTTTTGATTCCATGATGCTGCCGGGTCTTATTCCAGATTATCTTTGCTTTATCCTGGAATAGACCCAGCTAAGCCATATCCTCTTCATGCATTCCTCCAGGTCCCACCACGTGTCTAGCCTGTTTCTCCCACTTTGGAAAGGATTTGTCACCATGGTAGATCACTGTGCATTATTTCTGGCAAAAACTCGATGGTGGGGGTATGTTTTTCCACACAGCGGGGACCACAGGCATTCTACCTTCTCTGGGGCCTCATGGCTGTGTGAAGGATCTCTCTGCTTGCCACCCAGGCCACCTCAACACCCCCAGTAGCTTCTCCTCAGCCAGCAGCACAGATGGGGACCTGGATCTCAGGAGCCCGGAAGGGAGCCGGGGACGATGGGGCAGAGAAGGTGAGCTGGGCCTTCCAGGCCCTGTCTTCAGCAATTCAGCTGCAGTGAGGGTGGAAGATGGGATGGGGGAGGTGAGGGTAGTCTGGATTAGTTGTGAGGAAGGAGTCTGGGGAATCATTCCATCTCTGTCACTGTCACTGGGAGCGTCTCACCTAATCACAAGGCACAGCTGAATGGGGAGTACTTGAATTGCTGGTGAGTAACCGAATTGGTTCCTGCCCACAAGGAATTTGCAAACTAATGCCACAGCCCATTACAGGTTGTGAAGCTAAAAGTGACTCTGAGGTTTCCATTTCTAGAGTAAGGCTCTCTTCCCCCACTAGAGTTCCCTTTGACCTTAAAGCTTGCCAAAATTTGCTGCCCTGAGGACACCATATTCCTTGGGGTCTTTTCTTTCAGAGATCATTTCTGTGTCCATTCTCCACATCACAGAGCTTCTCTTAAGCAACATTTGTAAAATGGACATAAAACCCATGCTACACACACCTTGATCTCCAATTCACTTCCAGAGACCATCCCTTAATCGTGTTTTCTCTTTAAAAGTCCATGTGATTCACTTGTACTAATACCTTTGTTGCTGTCATTTAATGACCTAAATCATCTAGGGACTGGAACACCACTTAGATCCCATTTTCTCTTGGGATTGTACCAACTTTAAGGTTCAGGATTTTAAAATTTCCCCTTCCAGACTTCCAGATCCTATCTCTTATCCTTCTGTGTCTCCCACTCCCTTGCTCACACTAAACCTACCCTTGCCTTTGTTGCAAGCCATCTTAATCTCCCCCCTTTTAGCTTCTCTTGCTTTGTACTTACTCTTGACCCCATATCCTTCCATTTTAAAGTTTCATTACCCTAGGCCTTCACTTCCTATTTTGGCTTCATCCCTAGATAACTCCCATTATCCAATTTACCACAAAAAAGCATTATATAATCTCATTCAAATAGGTCCTTGGCACTACTTGAGAATCAAAATCACAGAGTCTGAAAGGACTGCCCAGTCCAAGCTAATTCCTGAACAAGAACCCTTCACTGCTTTCTTTTATGCCTTTGTTCTTTAACTACAAATATTTCTCTTTAAGCCTGAAGTGAAGTCTTCCTTATATCAAAATAACCAATAAATGGATAAAGAAAAACTTTTAAGTAAAACTGATGCAGTATAGCACCTAACAGTGCATATCCATTCTCCTTTCAAAGTCAGCCTCTCTGCTGAAATGAGGAAGGAATCTATCAATTCTCTAGGAGTAAGATTGGGGTAGCTAGGTGGCAGAGTGGATAAAGTCAAGAATTAGTCAGAAAGGATAGACTAGAATAGTCAGGATAGGTCAGGAAGACCCGAGTTCAAATCCAGCCTCAGACACTTACTAGGTATATAACCCTGGGTAAGTCACTTAACTTTGTCTCAGTTTCCTCATCTGTCAGATGATCTGGAAAAGAAAATGGCAAGCCACTCTATTATCTTTGCCATGAAAAGCTCCAAATGGGGTCATGAAGAGAAGAAATGACACAATAGCAAAAGAGCAAGATTGTTCAACCAATTACTTTTTTTTTTCTATTTTTTTCATTATAGCTTTTCATTTACAAGATATATGCACAGGTAATGTTTTAGCATTGATAATTGCAAAACCTTTTGTTCCAGTTTTTCCCCTCCTTCCCCCAACCCCTCTCCCAGATGGTAGATTGACCAATACATGTAAAATATGTTAAAGTGTAAGTTAAATATAATATATGTATACATGTCCATAGAGTTGTTTTGCTGTACAAAAAGAATTGGACTTTGAAATAGTATATATTGGAAGGAAGGAGGAAATCAAAAATGCAGACGAACAAAAATAGAGAGATTGGGAATTCTATGTAGTGGTTCATAGTCATCTCCCAGAGTTCTTTCGCTGGGTGTAGCTGGTTCAGTTCATTACTGCTCTATTGGAATTGATTTGGTTCATCTCATTGTTGGAGAGGGCCACGTCCATCAGAATTGATCATTATATAGTATTGTTGTTGAAGTATATAATGATCTTCTGATCCTCTCATTTCACTCAGCATCAGTTCATGCAAGTGTCTCCAGGCCTTTCTGAAATCATCCCACTTATCATTTCTTACAGAACAATAATATTCCGTAACATTCACATACCATAATTTATTCAGCCATTCTCCAAATGATCCACTCAGTTTCTAGTTTCTGGTCATTACAAAGAGGGCTGTCACAAACATTCTTGTATATACAGGTCCCTTTCCCTTCTTTAAAATTTCTTTGGGATATAAGCCCAATAGTAGCACTGCTGGATCAAAGGGTATGCACAGTTTGATAACTTTTTGGGAATAATTCCAGATTGCTCTCCAGAATGGCTGGATTCTTTCACAACTCCACTAACAATTCATCAGTGTCCCAGTTTTCCCACATCCCCTCCAACATTCATCATTATTTTTTCCTGTCATCTTAGCCAATCTGACAGGTGTGGAATGGTATCCCAGAGTTGTCTTAATTTGCATTTCTCTGATCAATAGTGATTTGGAACACTCTTTCATATGACTGGAAATAGTTTCAATTTCATCATCTGAAAATTGTCTGTTCATATCCTTTGACCATTTATCAATTGGAGAATGACTTGATTTCTTATAAATTAGAGTCAATTCTCTATATATTTTGGAAATGAGGCCTTTATCAGAACCTTTGACTGTAAAAATGTTTTCCCAGTTTATTGCTTCCCTTCTAATCTTGTCTGCATTAGTTTTGTTTGTACAAAAAGTTTTCAATTTGATATAATCAAAATTTTCTAGTTTATGATCAATAATGATCTCTAATTCTTCTTTTGGTCATCCTCTTCCACAGGTCTGAGAGGTAAACTATCCTATGTTCTTCTAATTTATTTATAATTTCATTCTTTATGCCTAGGTCATGAACCCATTTTGACCTTATCTTGGTATATGGTGTTAAGTGTGGGTCAATGTCTAGTTTCTGCCATACTAGTTTCCAGCAGTTTTTGTCAAACAGCGAATTCTTATCCCATAAGCTAGGGTCTTTGGATTTGTCAAACACTAGAATATTATAGTTATTGACTATTTTGTCCTGTGAACCTAAACTAGTCCACTGATCAACTAGTCTATTTCTTAGCCAATACCAAATGGTTTTGATGACCATTGCTTTACAACATAGTTTTAGATCAGGTACAGCTAGGCCACCTTCATTTGATTTTTTTTCATTAGTTCCCTTTGCAATTCTTGACCTTTTGTTTTTCCCTATGAACTTTGTTATTATTTTTTCTAGGTCATTAAAATGGTTTTTTGAGAGTCCAATTGGTATAGCACTAAATAAATAGATTAGTTTAGGTAGTATCTTTATCATATTTGCTCGCCCTATCTAAGAACATTTAATATTTTTCCAATTGGTTAGATCTGACTTTATTTGTGTGGAAAGTGTTTTGTAGTTTTGCTCATATAGTTCTTGATTTTCCCTTGGCAGATAGATTCCAAAATATTTATACTATAGGTAATTACTTTAAATGGAATTTCTCTTTGTAACTTTCACTGTTGGATTTTGTTAATGATATATAAGAATGCTAATGACTTATGTGGGTTTATTTTGTATTCTGCAACTTTGCTAAAGGTGTGGATTATTTTGAATAGTTTTTTAGTAGAATCTCTGGGGTTCTCTAAGTATACCATCATATCATCAGCAAAGAGTGATAAATTGGTTTCCTCATTACCTACTCTAATTCCTTTAATCTCTTTTCTCCCCTCTTATTGTCAATATTGAATAGTAATGGTGATAGTGGGCAACCTTGTTTCACTCCTGATCTTATTGGGAATGATTCCAGTTTATCCCCATTACGTATGATGTTTACTGTTGATTTTAAATAGATGCTACTGATTATTTTAAGGAGAAGTCCATTTATTCCTATACTCTCAAGTGTTTTTTAATAGGAATGGATGTTCCCTCTACTTTTGTCCGCCTGCATTTCTGACTTCCTTCACAGGCTAATTGTACACTATTTCAAAATCCGATTCTTTTTGTGCAGCAAAATAACTGTATGGACATGTATATTATGTTGTACTTAACTTATACTTTAACTTATTTAACATGTATTGGTCAACCTGCCATCTGGACGAAGGGGTGGGAGGAAGGAGGGGAAAAATTGAAACAAAAGGTTTTGCAATTGTTGATGCTGAAAAATTACTCATGCATATATCTTGTAAATAAGAAACTATAATAAAAAAATTAAAAAATTAGGAATGGATGTTGGATTTTATCAAATGCTTTTCCTGCATCTATTGAGATGATCATATGGTTTTTGGTAATTTGGTTATTAATATGGTCAATTATACTAATAGTTTTCCTAATATTGAACCACCCCTGCATTCCTGGTATAAATTCTACTTGATCATGGTGAATTATCCTGGGATAATTTTCTGTAGTTTTTTTGTTAATATTATTTAAGATTTTAGCATCAATATTCATTAGGGAGATTGGTCTACAATTTTCTTTCTCTGTTTTTAATCTGCCTGGTTTAAGTATCAGTACTATGTCTGTGTCATAAAAGGAATTTGGTAGGACTCCTTCATTCCCTATTTTTTCAAACAGTTTATATAGCATTGGGGCTAATTGTTCTTTAAATGTTTGGTAGAATTCACATGTAAATGCATGTGGTCCTGCAACCAATTATTTTTTTTTAAACTTATTTTTATAGACCTTTTTAATTTATGGTGAGCACAAAAAAAAGCCTTATACATGAAACTCTCTTATGAAAAGTTTGCTTTTCTTAAACCTAACATTTTCAAAGCTGTCTTACCTGTCTGTGCTTCTTTCTGGTCGTTTTTTTGTTTTTTTTTTTTTAACAATAAAGTCTTGATGACCCTCTTTTTTTCTTTTCTTTTTTAATCATTGACCTCCTTGAGGTATAGTAGTTGAATTTCTGGGTCAGAGTAATTTTATTTGCATAATTCCTAATTATATTCAATTGCCAAGATGGCCTTGTTTCAGTCTTCATACATTCTGACCATTTCTGTCCACTAGATAATCTTTCCCTACTTGCCACTTACTCTCCTAATATTCCTTCTAACCCTTTAAATGTTTCTTTTTCTGTTTCTTCCTCTAGTTCATCTTCTTCTTTTCAACTTTTCAATCTATTTCCAGAAATTCTGCTTGGCTCTCTTCTCTCTTGGAAGTTACATCCACTCCCAAGGCTTTTGAACTTCTTCCATTTAAATGGTTCCCAGATATTTTCTCAAGTCTTGATTTTTCATCTGTCTCCTAGACCCATGGATCTACATAAATCCACTGATTTGCAGGATATCTCCACCTGGATGTCCTCCAAGAGTTCAAATTCAACATGTTACAATTTGAGGTCATCATTCTTCTAAACCCGTCTTCCTTTCAATTTTATTATTTCTATTCATTATTTACCTTTTCTCCTATATTGGAAGACTCAGGGTTCTTCTTAACTCTCATTCCTTCAACACTTATACATTGTTACCTCATCATGTAGAATCCATTTTCTGCAACTCCTTCTCCAACTATATGTCCCCACCTCTGTTCCCACTGATACTCATTACTCCTTGAGTATATTCTTAAAAAAAAAAAAAAAAAGTCTAGACTAGATATTTGGAAAGGAGAGTTTACCCAACAGCTTCCTTTTACATATGAGTAAACTGAGGCCCAGGTAGGCAGTGTCTTGGCAACATCATACGGCCAATAATAGATGTTAGCACTCTAAATGCCATGCTATTTCTGCCATATCTCACTACCTCCGTACAGTGTTTCCTGCCCATATCCTTGCTCTAATCAATCCTTCATACCACTACTGAAATGTCCTCTGATGGACAAAAATATTGGTGTTGTTTAAATTTTATTATCTAAGCTTTTGTTGCTGTTTAGTTATGTCTGACCTTGTGGACCACAGCACACCAGAACTGTCTATAGAATTTTTTTGGCAAAGATATTAGTTAGTGTGGGTTGCCATTTCCTACTTAAGGAGACAGGTTAAATGACTTGCCCAGGATCACATAGGTTATGTCTGAGGTCAATTTGAACCCAGACCCAGCACTCTCATTCCTAAGCCATCCAGCTGCCTCCTAGGTCTAGTATAAGTTTAATCCTGTTTTTCTGCTCAGAAAATCTTAAACTCTTCTCTCATTTAAGGCTTCCACCCCTCTGGTGTCACCTATTGCAATATTTTCTGTATATTTTGTGTTCTAGCCAAATTGCACTGTTCTTTATCCTATGTCCCATCCCAACCTTTGCGCAATTTATACTATTATGCTTCCATACCTTTGCTTATATTATTTCCTAGACCAGGAATACTCTGTCTCTCTCTTAATTTGTTTAATTTAACTCATCTCTCAAAGTCCTTATCATTCAGAAAACCTTCCATCCTTCTGTCATTAAAAGCCTTTCTTTCCTCAGATGTTGTATTATACTTTGTAATGCTCTAAGGCAATTACTAAATAATTACATAATATTGTGTATTATAGACTTATCTGTTTGATATCTTATTTCTCTAATAGACTGTAAATTCCTTAAGCAACAGAGACTAGTCTCAACTAATGCTCATGTTTGTTAAGTTGTACTGTCCATAAAACTAAGCCAGGACTTACAAGGACATTTGGTGCTACTTTACCCTGATTTGACAAAAATGATTGGCCATTTGCTCATGGACCCCAGCCAATCTGAGTAGAGATTGGCAGCTCGAACCCCAGGATTTGCAGACTTCAAACTGCATAGCTAAAGCCAAAACTGTTTGGTTTCTGCAGCAAGTCCAATTGGAAGCTCTCCCCTCCAGGGCCTGGAGAACTGTCTCAAAGAGATCTCCACAAACAGGCCCCACCTCAGCCAGCCTGCCCCATTGTTGGTCCCAGCAGGATATGGGATATCAGCAAGAGTGGAACCCAGGAGTTGGACTACACCCAAAGAAGGTAAACCAGAAATTGCCCTGAGGTGTGTATGTGTATGTGAAAGAGAGAGAAATAGATGGACAGACAGACAGACAGACAGACACAGAGAGACAGACATAAAAAGAGTGTGCTAGTGTGCTATGGGAACAGGAAAAGGGACGTCCTAATAACTGAACTTTTTTCTTTCAGAGATCTGTCATCTGGTCCAGGATTTAAGAGGAAAAAAATTCCCATTTCTAAAAGATCTGTATCCAAACCCAAGTCAGACTGGACCATTAGGAGCTTGTGGCTAACTTTAGCCAGCCCAATACTTGACCATTTTAGAGAAGAAGAAACTGAGATCCCCTAAAGTGATTTGCCCAATATCTTGTACGAAACATCACAAGTAGGACATGAGGCCAGATTCTCTAACTACAAAGCCAGTTCTCTTTCCTGCCAAAGCAGAATGAACATTTTGCTAGCCTGGTACTAATGTCTGCCAGTGATACGAACCAGTTTTGTTGGCTTTCTATGCTGACTTTATTTACATTGTTGTAGTCATTGTTAATTCTTTAGACTCCGTTTTCTTTACCCTAAACAACTTTCTATTGGGCTTGCCATATTTCTCTGAATTCTTCATATTCTTCATTCTTTAAGCTGGGCTGTTTCCACTACAATATGAGCTGGATTCTAAGCCTTTGGCAGCATCAGTGGCCCCTGTGCTTACCAACTAAATCCCTTTCAATTGTGGGTGAATTGGCAGGACTGGCTGTGCTATTTCTTTACTCCCAAATGTCCTGGCCCATTTCCCAGGAGAAAAAAAAAAAGAGCCATGTCTAGAAGCAAAGAGTATCCTGGAAGATTCTAGGGTGCTAAACCCCTGAGAATATGGACCTTTTTAAAATTATTGGGTTTTTTAAATTACTATTTATTGATTTTTCTTACCTCCTCACTCCTTCCCTCCTTCCCTCCTTCCTATTAAACAATTTAAGAACAAAGAAAAACAAAACACAAACCTCACAGAAAATATGTACAATATAGCAAAACATTTCCACACTGACCATGTCTAAAAATGTCTCTACTTTAAGGTGATCACCTCTCTCCCAGAAGGTCTAGGTAGTGTGTTTAATCTTTAGTCCTCTGGAGCCAACAGGTCTGCCTTTCTTGTTGCCTACAGGACTGGGGGGTGAGTCCCATGACTCTCTCTGCCTGAGGCAAGGTGGAAAGGAGGTGCCCTCTGAGAGTCTGAACTTAGGCAGCACACAGACCAGAGTCTGCTGGTCTGCTCAGCACCAGACTGGGGACAAAGGCAGGACCACTGAAGCAGGGCCTTGGAAGTGCTTTGGAGAAGGTAAAATTAAATTTCTTTGTATGCATGTCCTATTGGTTCCATTAGAGTATGAACTTCCTGAGACCAATATTTTATCTTTACCACATTTCCTTGCCAAGAAGACTACTTCTTGAAGAATTAAAAGATGAAAATAGGTCTTTTTCTATGCTTTTCCCCTGTATCTTTTTCCTTCCTTACTGTCAATTATAGCCATTCTGAAAGTTTAACAAGAAAAGTTAGATAATTTTGAAGGATAATTGAGAAAAATGGAAGGTACTTAAGAACTGTGTGGTATATCAGATTGCTTGACTTCTTAATGAGGGGAGGAGTGGGGGGGAAGAGAATTTTTAATTCAAAAAATTTTTTAAATAAATGTTAATTATTTTTACATGTAATTGGGGAAAAAGAAAATATCAATTAAAATGTTCTTAAATAAAAAGAACTGTGTGGTAAAGTCAGGGGAGAACTCTGTATTAGGAGTCAGAGTAATTGGGTTTGAATCTTGGCTTTGCTATTTAATGATAGCAGCAGCAGCTGAAGCAGTAGTAACAGCAGCAGCAGTATTAATAATAATGATAGCTAGCATATAGTACTTTAAAGTTTACCAAGCACTTCTGTTATTTAATTTGAATCTCACAATGACACTATAATGTAGATTCTTTTGGTATTCCCATTTTGCAGATAGGACAGACAGGTCAAGTGACTTGCTTGTGGGTCAAACAGTAAATATCTGAGGCAAGATTCCAACTTGGGTCTTCCTGACTGTAAGTCCAGGGCTGTATCCACTGTGCCATTCAGATGCTGTCTTGTTACTGTATGATCTTGGACACTCTCATGATTTCTTTGAGTATCATTTTCTTTATCTATAAAATAAAAAGGTTGGACCAGGTAATCTCCAATATCCAGCCTGGATCTAATTTTTAAAAGTGTATCAATCAGGTGTTTGTTAATTGTCTACTCTGTATCAAATCATACTGGAACTGGAGATGCAAAGCCAATTCTAAATCCTAAGTGTGGCTTCTGTAGCCGCTCTGGGGAAGAAGAGGCTGTGGCTGAATTCCCTGGGCCTCCCCCTCCAGTCAACAACTAAAGCCTGGTGTAATTTAGCAAAATAATTCCCTCCAGCCTTGGCCTAGTGAAAGGTCTCTTAGATAGGAAGATGGTGATGGGGAATATGGCATTTGTTTGCATCCCTGTGTCACTTCTCCACCTTGTATACATCTCTTGCAGAGTTCTGGACTTTGGTAAGCTCTGGGTCCTGGGCTCGGGTGTGAGCACGCCTGTTTGTAAGAGAGCCATGGGTTTGGGCCCTTCTTGTTTGTCCAGGGGCAGCTCCCAAGCCTTCTCCACTTCGCTGTCTGGAAAACTCCTTGAGGGAGATCTCGGCCATGAGGCCCCTGCGCTTCTCCTGTTTGGCCAGCCCTAGCCTTAGCTCCGGCTCCAGCCCGAGCTCCAGCCACAGCAGCAGCAGCAGCAGCAGTGGTGGTGGCTCAGAGGGAGAAGATCAAAGGTTGGAGCCTGAGCTGTGGAGAACTCGTCTTAAAGGTGAGTTTTGTAGAGGGCCGAGAAGAATGAGCCGGAGAAGCTGTGGGATCCCAGTTTTGACCCTGGCTTTGATTTCTGTTGGCAGAGTGTTCCCCCTTCCCCATCCCTCAGGGCCCTGTCTCTCAGGCCAGCAGCCACCCCAGCCCTCTCACCAGCAGTACCAATAGCCCTGCTACAAACAGACACCAGGGGAAGAGGACCGAGCCGGGGGATTGGAGAACTCTCAATGCAGGTGATCTTCGGAATTTCTTATTGAAGAAGAAATGGAGGGGGCATTCTGTGCTTCTTTAAGAGAAAGGGAAAGAGAAAAAATTATGTGTAGTAGGGAGTGCAATAAACTGTCTTTCTAACAATTGGTGACCTGCTGACCTGTTTCCAAGCAGTCTCTGTATTTTTTTTCCCTCAGTTTTCCTCTATAAAATGGGAATAGTCAGACTGGCCTAGATGAGGAAAATTAGTTTTTTAGAGACCTTAAATGTCATGGCTAGGTTCATACATCTTGCCCATTGTTTAAGACAAGATTTGAACTGAGAGTGGCTTCTTGATTTCAAATTCAGATCTTTGTTTACTAGGCTTCATAGCCATCCATATATTATTATGATGATATAAATCATTCTGGTTTTGCTGAGCCTTGTTTTTTCTCCCAGCTCTGAAAGCAGAGGAGACTTCACGCTGTAGCCCCAGGCTCCATGGAAAGGATGTGCCTTCAGAGGCCTCTAGTGGGTTTCATAGCCCTAGCAGCACTGAAACAGGTGAGAATCAGTAGGTGGAGGGCAGAGCCTAAGATTAGGGGAGAGCACTGGGTCTCAGGGGGCAAGGAATAGGAAAAAGGATGGGTTCTAGAGGTAATAGAACCCATCTCTTCATGATAGAGTACAGAGACTTGGACACAGAGTCAGAAGACAGACCTGGGTTTGGTTCCTGCTGTGCCATTTTCCAGACTTGTGATACTGGGCATTGAACCTCTTTCAACCTCATCTATAAAATAGCGATAATACTATTTATAATATCTACTTCACAGGACTATTCTGAGGATGAGAATGAATTGAAAATACTTTTTAAACCTTAATGTTAATATAATCCTAATAATTTAGGATTCTACTTTTCTCGATTGATAGTCTGTAGTCATGGCTCTAGTGCAGTGGCCATGAGCTGAGCAGGTAGAGAGGAAGATGAATCTCCCCAAACTCTGTGTGATCTCTGGGGCTCCCCAGTGCTGCTTATAGGCTGTCTCCCATATCGTGGCCTAGGCAGGCCCATTTCCCTAAACAAAAGAGCCCATAAATCAGAGGTGCCTGGTTAGTCTAGTTGAGGAGGCAAGTGGATGGTATAGCAAATAGAGGGGCTGTATTTAGAATCAAGAGTAACCTAGGTTCAAATCCCATCTCAGATTTATTAACTGGGCAAGTCATTCTCTCAGCCTCAGTTTCCACATCTGTAAAATGAGGCTAATAATAGCATGAGTACCTTCAAATGAAACAACACATGTAAATCACTTTGCAATCCTTAAAGCACTATAAATTACATTATGTAGTTCAACTCTCATATTACAGCTAAGGAAAATGTGGTCCCTTAAAACAGACAGATACCCATTCTCCAGTGGGGACAAAGGTAGATTCATGAACAGACAGCCTTCATTCATGGCAGGTCCCAGGTTTGTGGAGGCTCAGAGAACTGTCTTCTCATAGGGTCATCTGCAGATACCTGTCCTGCCCCTGACCGGGAAGAAACTCCTGATGTGCCAACCCCCTCCCCTTCTTCTGGAGAGCCTGAGGTAGATGAAGATGCTGATGGCCCGAAGGCTGTGCCTGGAGAACTGAGTGTCGCAAGTGAGCTAGTCAGTGTCCCCTCATTTCTCCTCAGATGGAGCAGCCACTAGGGGCATGGCTTCCCGGGGCAGGGGAGGGCTCTGTGAAGACCCCAACATGACTGATAGAAGCACCCATTCTGCTTCTCCTAACTGCTTCCTCTGATCAGCTGTCCCCAGCAGGGCTGGAGAGGACACTGAGCCCTGAGCTGGGGCTTCCATTCATAGCTTGGCTTGTGCTATAGTGAGCACTTGCTCTCATTCTTTGGCTCAACTCCTTGGCCGGGATCATTGTTTAAAGGGCCCAAAGTGCGGGAGCTTGGCTCTCATAGTGGGAGAGCCCTGGATTTGAAGACAGAAGTCTTGGCTCTGATGTGCACTTGGTCTGGAGGCAATCACTCCAATTCTTGGAGCCCTAGTTTCCTCATTTGTCAAATCAGTCTGATACTGGTGCTAACCTGTTCTCCATGCGTGTCATGGAGAAAACACTGTAAAATACTAAATAAGTCTCCACCAAAGTCCTCTGGTGCCTTGGGGGAGGTGGGGGAGAGAGAGAGAATGTTTGGAGGATAATCCTGGATTTTTAAAGACCACCAATAGAGGATGGGATCTGGCCAGTCGTACAAGGGGAAAGGCTGACATGCAGGCTCAGGGATGGAATGTGTGTCCCTTACACAAGGACTAGCCCAGCCAGTTTTGGAGAGCCTCAGAGGCAGTTTGGCAGCTCTATTCAGTTACTGCTGGGTTGGACTCTGATGTAGTGAGGCATCTACATAGTCTTGAAGTTCTTTTATTCAAAGACACAAAGAAATACCAGGAACAGGGCTAAATATGTAGGCCTACTAAGAGATACCCTTTGATATGAAGGCAGATTTGCTCAAGTATACCCCTAGATACACAAATAGAGACAGTTCCCTCCCCCCTCCAGAGGAACAGAGCTGGTGAGTAGGTAAGAAAATATGTCTGCTTTGAGCCTTCAGATGCTTTCCTGAGGACTAGGCCCAGCCGTGGGACTAGCTTCCTCCTCAAATAGAAGCCATCCGGAGAGGCTCCCCATTCCTTGCTGAGGGCTAATGCTCAACAGACCTGCTCTGCAGGAGCTTGGCTCTTTCCAGTATCTCAGCTTTCCATGTTCTCTCTGTCCAGGTCCCAAGGATGCGAAGCCAGACCCAGCAGGGACAAAGGCCAGGGACTTGACAGGACTTGGTAAGTAGGCTGAGGGCCCCAGGCAGAGAGTGCTGGAACATGCCGGCCAAGAGTCCCTTGTAAGCTGGCCCTCCTGAGCTCTCTCCTAGTTGGGGATGACAGAAGTTCTATAGACCTTGAGGGGATAAGGTGCTTTCAGAGATTCCTAGACCTGCCTGGACCTTTAGGTTGTCTGTTGGAGCCTATAAATTCCTGCTCAGATTAATGTTCTTAAATACACAAAACAAAATATGTAAGATTACAAAGGAAACCAATTATATTGAAAAAGATGTAATTTTGTTTTTCATCCAAGTTCATCAACCCCCTGATCTTTCCAGGGTTGGTAGACCCCACCTCAAAAAGCTCTGGACTAAGTGCAGAGGTGTCAAGTACATGGCCTGTGGACTGCCTGCAACACTTTCAGGTGTGGAGGAACCAGATTTAAATGTGATTGGAAAAAATTTTTTAAAATAAGTAAAAATACAATACACCATAGCTAAATGGTAGTTTTCTAATATGTGGTTTTCTAAGTCAAAGTGCAGCCCATAGGGATCCTTATATATTGCTCAGAGGCCCCTTTCTTTTCATTTTGATTCTTCTCATCTATTAGTTGTGAATTCTAAATGGGTGAGGGCAGAGGGTAGAGCCCTAGGAGCCAACTGCCACTTGCTTATAACCAACAGCGCCAGATGCTGAAGCTGTCTCCCAGTCACACCCGCCAGAAACTCCTGAGGGCATCCGGAGCTGGGCTGGCCCTTCTGCCCTGACCTCCCAGGACGCCCCATCACCCCCAAGGCCGGATAGGGGGCACAAGCGCCTATGTTCTCTGGGTGATCCTGCTGCTGGCTGTTCTGCAGGTATGAAGAAATAACCCACCCTGGGGTTGTGGATAATTAAGACCCCACAAATTGGAGGGAGGGGCCAGAAGGAGCACTAGCGTGGAGTGGAACTTGGGTCAGGTCATGGAGAGGATGCTCAGGGGCTGGACATCCAAGTCAGGACAGAGATCTGGTTACATTGGACTTAGATTGACCTTCCCCATTATGGACTCTAAGTTTCATTTTAGCTTATTTACCTTTCACCATTATTAAAGTTCTCTAATGTCTTGTGAGCTAACTCTAGTCGGAAAGAGATTAGGAGGTTGACCCCTGAGTGATGACTGTCTATTACAAGGCAGGGGGAATCAGGGAGCCTTCTAGTGTTGAAGTATTCCATTGCTCTCAGCCCTTTTCTCCATCCTCATCCCTGACTCACCAAAAGAACAAAGACAGAGATAATGAGAGACCATGACACCTTTGCTATAGGGAGCTCCCCATGGGGACATTTCCTGACCAGATTAAGTCTTGCTCTGTTCTGCTTAGAAAAGGGTCTAAGGCACTGAAAGAACTTACTTACCCAAGACCACCGGGGGAACAAGTTTTGGAGTCAGGATTTGAACTCTATCCAGTATTGGGCACTTGCCTCCTTCTTAAGGGTTTTTTCCCTCTGACACAATTGGGGATAAGTGACTTGCCCGGGGTCACACAGCCAGGAAGCGTTAAGTGTCAGAGGTCACATTTGAAACTCAGGTCCTCCTGACTCCTGGGCTGGTAAGCTATGCACTGCGCCCCCTATCTTAAGGTTCTAACCCACAAAGTTCTTTAGATAAACTCCATCTTGGTCTTGAACATACTGAAGGAAAGAAAGCGGGGTGTCCATTTTTAGCCGTCTGAGTGGGCCTGGGGGGGGGGGACTTTGGGGCACTGACCAGAAGGGGCTGAGGAAGGAGGAGCGCTGCCCTTCCGGGGTGGGGATGGACCCCTGGCTGGCTTTGAGAGCTCCCCTGCCTGCAGGGGGTGCATTTCTCCATGCCAGTCCCAAAGGCCGCCCCGCCCCCTCCAGGCCCGCACAAAATGCTCTCTGCTGTCTCTCCCAGAGGAGCTCCCGAGCGGTAGCGGGCGGGGTTCAGGGAACTGGTGACTCAGCCTTGTGATGGACAGGACTGATGGAGGCGGGAGGGGCCTCGGGAGGGCCCGGGCAGCTCCACCGGAGCACGCTGTTTCTAAGACCTCCGGACCCCCCCTCCGGAAGGCCCGGCCGGAGGTGGGGGCCGCTTGAGGTGATGTCGGAACTCTCTCTTTTCTGCTTTCAGCTCAGACGGGCACGAGATTCTCAAGCGGTCAGACTCGCAGCTTGGCCGAGACCCCCAGCAAGACCCCTCGTCTGGCCTTGCCCCCCGGGGCTCCCTCCCCTGCCACGTTGCCCCTTGACGCCCCCCAGGCTTCCTGCCGCTGTGGGGACGCCCTCCGCGGGGAGCTGCTCAGCCTCGGGGCCGCCCTCACCCAGCAGCTGGCCCGCCTCTCCTCGGCCCTGGCCAGCCTGTCCCAGGACGTGTCGGTGGTGAAGACCCGCGTGAAGTCGCTGGGGCGGGACTTCCGGTCGCACCAGAGGCTGGGGAGGCGCCCCCGACCCTGGCACCCGTGCAGCGGATACCGCAGACGTTGTCACGTCGTTCGGGGATCCCGACTGGGACAAAAGAAGCCAGCGCAGGCCCGATCCCCACAGTGTGGGCCCAAAGGCCCGGGCAGCTTCCTGCAGCAGGAGCCCCGTCCGCCTCCCGGAGCGCCCCCTGCTGGGACGCCTGTGGTGCTGACGACCCCCCTGGGCGGCCCTTCCCCCTGCTCGCTCCTCTTAGCTCGGCCTTGCCCCACCTTGCCCGTTGCGCGCTCACCTCTGAGGCTACTGGAAGACCAGAGCCCGCCGCCTACTCCGGTGGCCGGCTCCGCTTCCCACATCGCCCCTCCTCCAAGCCCGGAGGAAGGGTTCCAGGCGTGGCGGGAACTGGAGCCGTGCACGTGGAAACCGGCCCTGGCCACGGGGGTGAAGGGAGCCTGGTCCCAGCAATCCAGCGAGGCCTCCGCCCGGAGGCCCGGGGAAGTGAGCGCCAAAGCCCTGCACGGAGGCCCGGGCTAGCTCTCGCGGGATGCCCCTGGGACGCCCAGGCCCTTCTACAGCGGCGCCTGGGGGAGGGGCACGTCACGGCGCGTGGAGGCCGGGGTTCCTGCCTGTTATTATTAGTCCTAGGCTTTCCCAGCCGTTTGGGGACGTTTTCTTCAGAGAAGAAGCAACTGTTGGGGATGTTTTCTTTCCCTTTTCCTTAGCTTAAACCATGATTCCATGTATCCTCCCACCATCATCCCTTTCCCAAGAACTGCCAAGTAAACACGCGAGAGTCTACGTATTTGTGTTACCCGGGTGGCTGCAACACCCCCTGTCTCCCGTACCCCTCCCCCCACCTCAGCTCTCTCAGTCATTCTTGTCCCTCTGCTGACCAGGGGGCGAGCTGTGCCCCGGGTACCGCCGTCCGCCTCTGGCTATAATTTGGCTTCAGGGCGTGGGGTCAGACGCGGTCATTAAAGTTCTCGGCGGCTGAGACTAAATGTGGGCTGAAAAACGGGCGGGTAGGCGAGCCTTGGGCCGACCCCTCTTCCATCACGCTTGTCAGGTCCAGAGGCGGCCCGGCTTGAGCCCCCTCGCGGATGGAGTAGCTGACTGAAGCAGGCGAGGCAGGGAGCCGCTCGGAGGAGAACGGGTAGTATTACGGTACAGCTGGAAGAGAGACGCCATTTCAGGGCCCTGTCTGACAGAAACCTGGAGGTTCCCGTGGCCTGCCAGCCCGACAGTCAGTAGTGCGGCGGGGGAGCCAGAAACGCTGATAACGCCTTAGGCTGTAGGAATATATGTATCGTCCAATCCTCCGTACTCGCCTCTGGCTCAGATAATAGCTGGAATATTGCGTTCACTTCGGAGAGGGCCGTGAGTCAGTGTCGGATAAAGCTCAGTTGAAAGAACTGGGGATAGTCTGAAAAAGGAAAGGGTTGGGGGTGGGGCGGCACCTGAGGGTATTGTCCAGTACTAGGAAGGATCGGACGCGTTCAGGGCTCCAAAAGCAAGCAGTAGGAGCCTCGGGGGGAAGTTTCAAAGGAGCAAATGCAGGCTCCGTGTCAGTGAGCAGCCCGAGTGGAGCGGGCTGCCTCGAGTTGTGGCCGGCCCCACAAGGGGCAGAAACTGGATGGCCTCCCGTGGGAGGGGGTGGGGTTTTCGGGGGAACAGGTTGGGTGAGATGGCCGCTGACCTCTCACTCAGACATTGTGGTTCTGGACAGAGACAAGTGGAGATGGAGGGATGAAAGAGCAACAGTTGGAGCGGGATCTCACAGAAGAGGTGGGAACCCAGAATGGGCTGTGGCTCTCCTTATGTGGGGAACTCCTTACCGCCTCCAGGACAGCCACCTGACAAAACCACAAATACAGTGTTCACTAATGGTAGAAGGCTCGCTATAATGACTAGGCTAGAGCAGTGGTCCTCAGACTTTTTAAACAGGGGGCCGGTTCACTGTCCCTCAGACTGTGGGAGGGCGGAGTACAGTAAAAACAAAAGCTCGCACTGTCTCCGCGCCTCAGCCCGTTTGCCATAACCCGGTGGGCCATAAAGTCCTCAGCGGACCGCAGCCATAGTTTGAGAACCCCTGGGCTAGAGCATGAAACCCGGACCAAAGTAAACATGTAGAGAACGGTGTGTCCAAAGCTTTGCATCCAGAAGAGATGAGTGGTGAAGGGCATAAACACGCTTAATTCCTGTCAGTTCTCAGCCTCCCACCCTGTGGGAATAGAGAGATGCTTTGGGGCACAACTTTCACTGCAGAGAGGGGTCCGCGGGGATTCTCTGTGGGAGAGATGGAGGAGGACCCTGAAGCTCTTCTCCGTGGGATGGTTGCAGCTGGCACGGTGCTGTGTATTTGTGGTAGGTATTCCTATAACAATCCCTCTGTACCTCACATCTTTCCCCAGTCTTGTCTTATATGTAGGCAAAATAGTCCCTTATCTAAAAATATCTCCCTTCAAGCTAATCTCAGCCTCAAAATATCCTACTCTACCTACACTTTAACACATATTTTAGGTTGACATTGTCTCCAAAAGCCCGTTGTTACCATTCACCTATTGGTTGAGAAACCTGTTGTACCAGGATCCTTTGACCCACCACTAATAATAGTATTTTAAGATTTAAATAGTAATTTAAGATTTGCAAAGCGTTTTACAAGTATCCAATTTTAACCCCACAACAATCCTCAGAGGTAGGTGCTATTTATCTCCATTTTACAGATGAAGAAACTTAGGTTAAAAGAGGTCACCTGGGTCACACAGCTAGTAAATGAAGCCATATTTGAATTTAGGGTCTTGAATGTAAGTCCAGTGCCTTGTACTCTTTTTGCAAATTTAGATTATAAGTGAAGATTTTCTTCACTTAACAAACTCTGTGAGAGCAAACATTCCTATTTTACAGAGGCTCAGGAAATCAGCTTCAAATGAAATGAATTTCCCCACCTACATCACATGTCACTAGGCCAGTGTCAAAGTTAGGGCCCAGAATTCTGACTGAACCCATGGCATTGCCCAGCCTTAGCTGTTCCTAACAGATCCGTCCCCAGAGATAATAAATAGGGTGGGTGAAGGGAACAGAGTAGAACCAGAGTGAAGGCTACCCTCTGAAGAGCAGGTCTGGCAGGGCACTGAAGTGCCTTGGGTACAGGGCACGAAATCACTTGAATATCCAGGAAAATGATGGAAGAGTAGGCCAAGGGTGGAGGGGGTTAGGAGAAGAAGAAACCTTCTCCAGTGAAATTCTGCTAAGAACAAACCTAACTAGTCATTCACTATATAGTGTCTCTAAACTTAAGGGGTGGGGGGACGAGGCCCTTTTAGGTGTGGTGAATAAAGGTATATTTAAGGTATAAAATAACGGGCTAAGGTTTCTCCATGGCTCCCAAATGAGCTCTGAGGATACTGGGGGTGGGAGAAGGAATCCCAGGTGTGTTCTGAGCAAAGACCAAACTATGGGAGTTATGGCTTCCCAGAAGAAGCTTTGAACAGAGATGCTCATCTGAATGCTTACATTCTAATGTGTTTCTCATTTTATGGTCATGTTGGATGTAAAATAGGGAACACAGACTTGCCAGGATAAAATATCCATTGAGGTGGAGGTAGCTGTTTTTTAGGTAGGTAGCCTAATGTTGGCTAAATCCCTTAACACTGGGCTTCAGTTTCCTGACCATCAAGGGATTTGGGTCAACTCTAAAATTCTAATTCTACATCCAAGATTCTATGACGCTCTGTGATCTGTGAACCCCACATTAATATGGGAAAGAAGAATTCTCCATGGCAGCTAACGAAAGAAGGGGCTGAGAAAGAAGAACAGAAGGTACCCTGGATTGTTGAGGGTGGATCCATAAAGACAGATGTAGAGGTGGAGCAAGTTGGGTTGGCATTATCTCTTGCTTTAGCAAGAGTTTCTTTGAGAGCCCCTTCACCTCCCAGTTCCTTGCATATAAGAAGTGCTTAATACATGTTGAATTGGGAATTTTAAAAGATATAAAGGGTAGTCATATCTAGGAACCAGAATAGGATTTCCCATCTTCACTTCCTAAAAGCCCGAGTTCTATTGTACTCCCCTAAATTTCCCTATATTGCCTTGAGTCATGAATCCCTGACTGATTCTACCCTGAAGTCAGACGACTTGGTTGTAGTTTTAGCTTTGCTTCTCACTTGCTATATTACCATGCACAGGTGATTTCACATTTCTAACTATTTGTTTTCCTTATCACTTCTAGCTATAATGTTCTGGGTATAAAATCCTGGGGCAACACATGTTGTCTTTCAGTTGAGCTGCTACTTGTCAAAGCAAGCTCAGACAACTCAAGATATGTCAAAGGATACCTGTTCAAGGAGGTTATGTAGATACAGAGAGAACTAACTAGACCTTCCATATTTTAATATATCAACTTTTGATTGATGGGGCAGGATCTATGTGATCTGGTTCATGGGATGTTGTCAGGGATGACAGGTCACTTACCATGTTGTGTGGGTGACACTGGTACCTAAGGAGGAAATTGGATTCCAATTGGGAACAGATGGAAGACGAAAAGAAACCTTCTACTACACAATTGTGCCTATGACTAAGCTAGCTGTGAGATATTGAGAACAAAAGTTTTCTTCTATATAATTCAGTTTCCTTTTCTTTAAATTAGGGTGGTTGGAACAGATGAATTTCTAAGCTTCCTTCTAGCTCTAAATCCTATAAAACGACATATGGCTCCCACTTAGTGTTTGTCCTCCCCATGTTCCAGCCCATCCTCTCTTCCCATTGCTCTTAAAAAAAACACTGAAATCTATCTGTCCAACACTGTAACCTCCTAAACCAGGCTCTCTACTAAAAAAATACTGGGTTAAGAGGGAAAACAGGATTTACTTTCAATTTTGTCGTAAATCATAGACAAATCAGTTCCTTTTTTTGGGTCTCAGTTCCTTCCTTTATAAACCTTACCTCCATAAAGTCATCTCTGTCCATCAAGAATTTATTCATTATCACAGAACTCTTAACATTATCGTATCCCTCAACCATCAATTATGTAATCTGATACATTAATCCATACTTGTGGAATGATAGGAAAGGGCTAGGAGAAAAAGTTATGAACCGAGTAGTGCCTTTTCAGGAAATTTTAAAGAGGTAGGATGATGTAGTGAACAAGGTACTAGACTTAAAGTCAAAAGGACCTTAGTTATGTGACCTTAGACAAGTCATATAACAAACTGGTAAGTTAAAAACATCTTAGTATGTGCTAAGAACTGAGGATAGGGTAGCGAGGGATGCGGTGGATAGCACACTGGGGTTGAAATCTAGAAGACTCATCTTTCAATTCTTGTGTTAACCCTGTTTGCCTCAGTTTCCTTATCTGTAAAATAAGATGGAGAAGGAAATGACAAACCATTCTAATATCTTTACCAAGAAATCCCCAAATGGGGTCATGAAGAGTTAGACTTGACTGAAAAAATGGTTCAACAAGAACTGGGGATACAGTGCTGCCCCTCAAAGAATTTTTGTTTCAAGGGGAGAGACAACATGCAAAAAGTTTTACAGAAGAAACATGTGTAAATGGAAAGTAATCTCATAGGGATTTCCTCAGTGTGGGGAATTTAGATTTAGGAATTTGAATAGGATTTGGACTGAATCTTGAAGGAAGCCAGAAAACAGAATTACAGGGGAAACTGCAAGTAGCAAGAAGTCTAGAATTGATGTATTATAGAGAATGTGGAAGAGAGCAAAGTGTGAGAAGACTGGTAAGGTAATAATACTGTTTAGATATTGTTTTAAGTTTTACATGATTTTTTTAATATTTTGATTTAACTCTGGCCTCATTCTTCCCTGAAGAATTTGAATGTCTCTTTTCTCTCGTGCTCTCAGCTTTAGCCCATTCTATTTATTGTATTATCTTCCCACTATCTCTCTCTCCTTTCCATTTAACCTGTTAACATCATTTGGCTTTTACAAATCGATATTGACTTAGAAAATATGACAAAACAGAAATACATTTCCCCCAGACATTTGAGGGTATATTCTATATGCCATCTAGTTCCCTAGGGAGAATGGGTTCAAATGAAATTTCTACATAGTATTAGCCCCACCATTGGTATAGCCAATGGACAGAGGAGCCCACATCTCTGCTCCTGTTGAATTAGGTTAAACAAGTTACTTGAGAATTTTTCTCCTTTCCATCTGACTTTTCACAAATCCCAGCATGTACTACTGCTCCAGGACTCTGGTGGCTCATTCTCCTGAATGTGTGTGTGTGTGTGTGTGTGTGTGTGTGTGTGTGTGTGTGTGTGTGTGTGTGTGTGTGAGAGACAATTGGGGATTAAGTGACTTGCCCAGAGTCACACATTAGTAAGTGATTGAAGCCATATTTAAATTCAGCTCCCTGATTCCAGGCTAGTGTTCTATTCAATTGAGCCTCCTAGTGGTCCCAAATCCTGAGCTTTCTAAAGGCAAGATCCTAGACATCTCAATCTTCTTCACCTAAAATAGGAAACAGCAAATGCAAAGAGGCAAAGAACAGAGAGCTTCCTAATCATGGGCAACATGTTCACCACAGCTTATATTCTTGGCTCTCATCCGAACAGCAGCCAAGCAGGGAAAATAAGAGCCGTGTAAGAGCCAGGCTCTGACTGATAAGTGCTTTTTTGAAAGCAGCCCAGTTTTTGGCTGTGCAATCAATCATTTGTTTTGACTCCCTATCTCATGGTGAGCAGCCTAGAATCAGCTAAAGAATGGCTATTCATACTCCAGTCTGGGAGTAGGACACTTCCATTTCTTGTCATGCTGGCTTCCCAGAAGCAGCTTTTGCCTCTAGACTGAGGTTACCGGGGAGGAAAGAGTGAGGCTGGTGGTTTTGCCTCACTTAAATCTACTTCCCTTGAAAGTCAAGAGATCTCTTCCGTGTCATTGGTTCTGGTTATGTTTTAATTATGTGAGAAGTCAGAATGAAGGACCAATAACAGCAATCCCTAGTTTCAAGCTGGCTCCCCTTCCCCTTGCCATCCCATTCTGCCAAAGAAAAATAATTAACTGCTCTCTGCACCTGTCTGCCAGAAAATTTTTCCTTTTAGTCTAATGCCAAGTCATTTCTGACTTGGATGTTCAAAAAGGGCAGAGTTTTCCCTTTCCTTCTTATATGTCTCTGTCCTAAGGCAATTTTAGGTAATGTTCATAGGAATCCAAGAAATAATATCAAGATATATAACATGATAGTCATAGGTTAGCATTCAGAATAGTTAGCAACCAATTTCTATCTTCTTCTACCTAGAGTCTAAACCATTCTCCTGGAGGGTTTTTCCCAAAGATCTACATCAGAAGAAAAATTGAATAGGTATGGTTGAATGTGAAGAGGGGAACTCCAGTCTAATCCCTTCAGTTGATAGAAAGAGATTATCTATGGGTATCATAATATCATAGGATGGGGAAAAGCAGTAGCTAAACAAGAGGTAAATTTTAAAGTTGCCGCTCATCCATTCATCCGCTCAGGGAAGGAAACAAGCATTTGTACAGCACCTACTATGTGCCAAACAGCATACTAAGCTCTTTACAAATATCACATTTGCATTTATTTGTTTGCAAGTCTAATGCAGGACAACAAGGTAGTATATAGTGGGTAGAATGCTGGGCCTGAAGTAGGACTCCTCTTCCTGAGCTCAAATCCAGCCTCAGGTACTTACTAGCTGTGTGATCCTGGGCAAGTCACTTAGCTCTGTCTGCCTTAGTTGTCAACTATAAAACAAGCTGGAGAAGGAAATGACAAACCAAGAAAACTCCAAATGGGGTCACAAAGAGAAAGGAACAATGCTTAGTACTCCTCAAGGGCAGCGACTGCCTTTTGCCTCTTCTTGTGTCCCTAGCACTCAGGCTACAGAGTAGGCCCTTAATAAGTGTTTATTGATTATCTTGTTATCCCCATTTTATTGTTGAGAAAACTGAGGCAAACAGAGGTTATGACTTTTGCAGAGTCACATAACTAGGAAGCATTTGAGGGTAAATTTGAATTTCTGACTCCAGACAACATTCTATCCACTCAGCCAAATAATGCCTCATGCATTCATCTATAAAAGGCCTTTTTTCATTTTATCTTGATCTATCCCATGTTCAAACTAGAAAGTAAAAGGCTTTTTTTTTTATCACTCTAGAGAAAATATTTCTTTTTTTTTCAGTTTTACTAATAAAGATTTTTAAAATATGCCAATGCAACTTCCCCTTTGATGCTACTAGCACAGTGTCCCCCAAGAATTTTGTCTTCATCAATTCTATTTCTTTCTCCCTCTGTTCCCATTGCTCTTCAAAGTACATGCTATAGTTGGTTTGTTATGAACGGGGAATTTCTGGTACTTTGCTTTACTGTGGTGAGTGTAGCAAGGCATTAAGATTAAGAGAAACTCTGTAGGGCACTTATGGCTCCAGCCTTTAATATATATAGTCAATTGTATCACTGCTCAAAACCTTTCCATATCTCTATTATTTACTGAATAAAGTACAAATTTCTGATTCTGGTATTCTGGATCCTCTTCAGTCTAACTCACTAGATTTTTCTCTCTCTACTTTTTCTTTTGTAAACAGATGTCACACGTAAGAGAATAAAGTAAATATGTCCTTTCCTTTCACATTTGTGTCTTTGCTCGCAACATTCCTTATACCTGGAAAGTCCTCCATTTCTGTCAACTCAGATACCATCTTCTCCATGAAACTTTCTTTGATTCCCCCAGATGGAAATGATTTTTCCTTCAACTATTCTCATAGCATTTTATAACCATCTTATGGACTAATCCCTATTCTAATTTATATTTCATGTCCCAGTAATTTCTAAGAGCACCATCTTGTTCTTAGTGAGACATGATTTAACACAAATCAGTTCACTCTGAACTAATAACATAGATTTTTAAATACAAAAACTGAGGATCAGTTTGGACTTTAACCAGGTAGGAATTTCTCCCATGCTTCCCAATCATTAGAGAAAGTGGTTATTTCTTTCCTTCTTATTGAGCCAATAAAAAATGGATACTCAATGGCTTTTGCAGAGGGAATGGCTAAGATGATAGTAAGAGACCCCTTATAGATGGTTGCAGATTGAGTCCCAGAAGGAAGAGATGGTACAGGACTTGAAAGGACTTCTGTAGCTTCTTTTAAGCCTCTCTTTAGGATAAGTACTGATATCAAGATATTTTTGAAATACTGACAGATATAGAATCATAAGACATCAGAGCTAGAAGGGACTATCCATGTACTATTTGCCTATCTGCTCAAATAAATTAATGTTTTTGTATATTCATTTTTTCAGCCAAAGAAATGAAATTATTTGCCCAGAGTCATACCTGGCAATCCTGATTATCATTTTCTCTCTCTTCTATGCAATAACATCATAGCTGCTAAGTAGAAGTCAGGAGTCTGCTTTTTTTCTCTCAGCTCCCAGAAATATTTTTCTTTTCCTTTTCCCTCCTGCATTCCCCTCAGTAAATCTGTGGAATCGTTGGTTATTCAAAACTGAAGGGCTTCCAGGGCACACTTCTGACTATACAGCAGAGAAGACTGAGTCCCAGAGAAATGAAATGTTTTGCTTTGGGTGGCAGAGTGCATTCCTGAACAGCCAAGGATTGGATATTTTTTCCCCTCCTTTGAGCCACACCAACTTTATAACAATTGAAGCCAGCAACATGATCTTCCATCTCTATTCCTAGAAATCTGTGTGTGTGTGTGGGGGGTTCCAATGCTACTTGCACTTCCTCAGATCTGCAGATCATTTTGGCAGATGATCTGGAGTTCTATGCTTTCTTTCCAGGACAACCCAAAGTTTCTCTCCAAGCCCGGGCACTAAGTTGTGTGACTCAGTGATATGACCCCGAAGGAAACTGAACCCCTCAACAAGTATTCATTGATCACCTTTGTATAGGATGCCCAGATGAGAGGATAAGGGGGACTGATGAGCCCTTTCTGTGGACCTTTTATATTTTCTCTTTACTCTCTCTTCCCTTCTTTCTAGCCCTAATTCTTCCCTTTCTCCTTTCCCTTTCTTTTCCAGCACTGGTAAAGGAAGAATTGATGTGATTATGTACCAAAGTACCAACAACCTTAATCCCCTCCTAAAATCCCTTTATCTTTGCTCTATTGAAGCCAGAGAGACAGGAGAAGCATGTAGCTCTTGGATTTCTTCCAGACAAGGTCCCATCATTATTGCACAGGCATGGATTCACCCCTAAGCAGGCTGGTTAAGAAGAAACAGGAGGAGACATGGCAGAGGTCAAGGCAGCTCAGCTCAGTTCCTTGAATATCACTGTGGCACTGGAAGGGTGAAGAGAACTTCTGGCTGTGACTCTTGAGTGTTTGACCATAATGTGTAGCATGCTTCCTGAAGGTACTGTATTCTGTACTGGATGCATGTTGAATGAGTGTTATCTGGATGACAATTGTATTAATGGGACTAGAACTATCCTTTCCCTTTTGGAGACCTTATCCTCATTAACCTCCCCTGCTGCGATGGGGTCTTTTAGTAATTAAATTTTTTTTTTTAGCTTTTTATTTTCAAAATGCATGCATAGGTAGATTTAAACACTCATCCTTGCAAAACCTTGTGTTTCAAATTTTTCTCCCTCCCCCCCCCCGTCCCCTAGATAGTGAGCAATCTAATATGTCAAATATATGCAATCCTTCTAGATGTATTCTGATGGAAGTGGATATCTTCAACATAAAGAAGATCCAACTCACTTCCAGCTGATCAATGATGGACAGAAACAACTACACCCAGAGAAGGAACACTGGGAATTGAATGTAAAATATTAGCAGTACTGTCTATCTACCCAGGTTACTTATACCTTCGGAATCCAATACTTAACGTGCAACAAGTAAATTGGATTTACACACATATATTATATCTAGGTTATATTGTAACACATGTAAAATGTATGAGATTGCTTGTCATCTAGGGAAGGGAGTAGAGGGAGGGAGGGGAAAATCTGGAAAAATGAATACAAGGGATAATGTTATAAAAAATTACTCATGCATATATACTGTCAAAAAGTGTACAATTATAAAATTAATAAAAAAGCGATAATGTTGGAAAAAAATATATGCAATTCTTCTATAAGTATTTCCACAATTATCATGCTGCACAAGAAAAATCAGATCAAAAAGCAAGGAAACAACAACAAAGGTGAAAATGTTATGTTACGATTCACACTCAGTTCCCACATTCCTCTCTTTGGGTATAGATGGCTCTCTCCATCACAAGACTTTTGAAACTGCCCTGAATCACCCTGCTGTTGAAAAGAGTCATGTTCATCAGAATTGATCATCGTATAATCTTGCCGTTGCTGTGTACAATGATCTCCTGGTCCTGCTCATTTCATTCAGCATCAGTTCATGTAAGTCTCTCCAGGCCTCTCTAAAATCTCCTGATCATTTCTTACAGAACAATAATATTCCATAACATTCATATACCATAACTTATTCAGCCATTCTCCAATTGATAGGCAGTTTCTTGCCACTACAAAAAGAGTTGCCACAAACATTTTTGCACATGTTCATCCCTTTCCCTCCTTTATGATCTCTCTGAGACACTGCTGGGTCAAAGGGTATGCACAGTTTGATAGCCCTCTGGCCATAGTTCCAGATTGGTAACTGACTTAGTTGAAGAGCAGTTGCTAGAGGAAGAGATGGCTTATTCAGCTGATGCTAAAGCCTCTGTCCCACTCTATATCTTTCCTCAATCCCCCTCAAGACTAAGAGGTCGTATCCCTTCTCTTTTTCTTTCACAAACACTCTACCCACCTGGTTGCCATGTTGCCCTTTCTCATTTATTTGCTCTATCAAAGTTACTTGTAATTTTTATATTAACTAGAATATACAAATATACAAATCTTTCCAGAGTGGGAAGGAAGGGTAGAGAATGGGGTAAAAAAAGCAATTTGAACTAGACTGTTCCTTCATGAGGACTGTTCCCTCCACATTGTGTGTTATGTACTATGTCTAACTGCAACATTATCTATGAATCTAGGATAGTTATTTATGTATCTTGCTTTGTGGGTGTGTGCTTGCAAACTTAAAGATCCTAGTGACCACATGATTGGTTTATTTCTAAGCTGTCAGGCAAAGTTTGTGTTGGATACCCTGCACCAGCAGTCCATGTAGTTTGGAAATTTCATTCAATGTTTTTTTTTTTTTTTTTTTTTTTTTTGCTAAGTACCTACTATGTGAAAGGGATTGAGCTAGCTGCTAGAGATAAAGATCTCTGTCCTTAAACTTTCATCCTGATGGGAAAGGGTCAGGAGATATGTACAAGCCAATATATCCCAGGACAGAGTTTTCATTTTGGGTTTCTTTTAGTGCTTAGCCCAGTACCTGGCAAAGAGTAGGTGCTTAATATGTTCATTCATTGGTCAATTTCAGGAAGCAACTGGTAGATTCTTTATACTTCCACTTTGTCCTCTGATTCTAAGAGATGTGAACAGTTTTCTTCAATGATGTTTTTCAAATAGGATATCTCAGGGGTTTTTTTGGTTGTAGCTTTTAGGGAAGACTAAGATTTTTAAATATCTATCCTTGATCTATTTTCCAGATAGGCTGTTACGAAATACCTTATATGTTCTATTTTTCAGTTATTTGTCTCATTTTTTATCTCAGAGACTTGTTTCCCTCTTAATTTCCAAGTATTTTTTTTTTTTTTCTTGGATAAGTCTTTATATCTCTGGGTTAATTCTCTCTCTCTCCCCTATGTTAATTCCCTTTTTAATTATTTCTTCTATAACTTTCCTTTCCCAATTTTCCCCATTAGTGTTCTCATTTAATTTAGAAAAATAAACATTTCAATTTTAAAAACATATATATGCTAAATATGCTATATTCCTGGGATCTGAGACACAACTGCTGCTTACTTTTAGTTACTGCAACTACTCTTCACCTAGAATTCCATCAGTAAGTTCAAGTCTTCTCAGTCCACTTTGGATCTGTGACTTGGAAGTGAATAATAATAAAATTTCCAACTGGCATCGGTTCCCAAACTATGCATAAGTTTAATTCCCACTATGTCGGATTTAGGAACTTTTTTTTTGTCCTGGAGCACAATATCTTCCTATTCTGAGATGTCTGATACAATGAATTTCTAGACAGATCTCATCTCCAATGTCTGCAGACCTCTCTGGCTCCCTGAACTGACATAGATTGGAAAAATGATTCACTGTGATTTCTTCCTCTTCCCTTCCATTTTTTCTATCAGAATTTGATTTAGTATGTTTTCCAGATCTCTCTGAAGGAATTTTTTTTTAAGCTTAAATCATATTTTTTTTCCTTGCTCTGCCTTCTTGGCTCTGCACTCAAATAGGGATATTTTACATTTTTGTCCAGACAGATTATCTGAGAAGCTTCTAAGAAGGATGTGAAATAGTCACTTTCTACAAATTTTTTCAACCCCTAAACCTTAAAACAAAGGACTTATCTTAAAGTACAGATCATTCCACAAAATAAGTGAAAGTTAAAAAGTTTAAAATTCCATAATTTACACCAAGGAATTTTCCTGATTAGAATTTTTATCAATCTCCACTCAGCTTCCTGATTAGAATTTTTTACTAGTCTTCACTCAGCTTCACAGGTTCTGTATGTATAAAATTTATAAAAGTAAAGTCCCAGGTTTGTGACTGGGCTCCCTATAAAAGAATTCTTTTTTATCAGTGACTATACCTGAATTTTACCTCCCTCGTATTCTGTTCAGAAAATGAAAGGAAGAGAGAGGGTGGAAGAATAGGGTAGGGCTGCAGATGTGGCAGGTTATGTGGAAATGTTCAGAAGTATGAGGCAGAAGGAAGCAAAGTGTCAAACTTGATGGAAATGAGACTGGAAAAGCAACTAGGGCTAGCCTCTCTCTCTGGAAGTTCCTCAAAGCAGGGTCCTATCCTAGAGATCCCATATCCTTCAATAGAAGCCTGAGACATCTCAGAAGTCCAATCTTAGGATTCTGTGTACCAGTCAAAGAGGGAGGAGCCAAAGAATGATAGAGAATACAAAAACAATACCTAAAAAGGTGCAAACATCAAGCCTTAATAAAGGTGCAAAAAACTTGCACCTAGTGATGGAATTCTAGATGAAGATTAGTTGCAATATCTAAAAATAATATAGCCTCTGTGGAAGCAGAAAAACAAAGAAGATCCTCAGAATCCTTCATCTTCTTTCCCCCTTTCAATTTCCTTTTGTGTGTCTTCTCCACTAAATTATAGACTCTTTAGGTCTGGAGTTGAGTTTCCTTTTTGTATTTATATCCCCAGTGCTTAGCATAGAGCCTGACATGGGATAGTCCCGTAATAAATGTTTACTGGTTGGTACTGAATCCAGAAAGAATAATGATAAACCCTTAAAGAGAAATAAAAACATATTAAACAAATGCTTATATTTACAATTCTTTTATAAGTTTGTTTTTGAAATACAATAACTCAGGAGGGCTTTTTTTCCCTCCTAGGTAGGTACTCAATTAGCAGTAAGGATGAGCTACTATAATGTGGGTGGTGCTATTTTTGTGTATGGCATAAAACTGTGAAGCTTTTCATAGGAATAGTTATTTGAGAGACATAAATTATACATCATATATCCTGTTCAAGTATTTTATTTTTGTTTGTTATTTTATTTATTTTTTAAGTTTTTTTTTTTTTTGTATTTTGTATTTTTAAATTTTTTTCTTTAAAATCATAATTCTTTCCCAAAACAGGAACCAAAAATGAAATATTTCATTTGATCCTTGCAACAACCTGTTCAGGTAGGGGCTATTATTATTCCCATTTTACAGATTAAAGAGATGTTAGCAAATGTGAGTTAAGTGACTTGCTCAGGATCATATAGCTAAGAAGCATCTGAGACTACATTTCAACTCAGGTTTACCTGACTCAAGTCCCAAATTCTGTCCACTGAGCCATGTAGATGTCACTAAACAGAAGCAATCACTAGCTGAGATTTTACTGAAATTACAAGTTCATTTTTGTATGTGGGTTAATTCCTTTTTAAAGGCTGAATCAGCAACACAAAAGTTATGAACAGACTGAGTTACCGTAAAAGCAGCCTAATAGAAATATGACTAGCTATGTCATTCTATATAATAATCCAGTCCTGGGTGGCTTTGGACTAGGAAACAAGACTCATTGGACAATTATTCCTTTCTTTTAGTATAAGAATAACTAGTTATAGGCAAGGCCCTGATGGGTTTATAGGGGTTAATATAAGAATTTACTTGCTATTTTAACTGTGGATCTAATAGTTTGTCCAAAGGAATATGTTTCCTTTCAGGGCTAAGCAAATATATTTTTATTTTAGTGTCTATGAGCATTTATAAGCATATATATGCATTGTATCCATTATATGTCATTCCTGCCCCATATGGTGTTAATGCTCTGAAGAAGAGTAATGGTGGAAGATTGGAAGGAGGACTTGAGTTGGGAAGCCACCAAGAATCTGAGAGCTCTCTACTTGAGGACAATCTTGCTTGTTTTCCTGCTTGTCAGGAATACAGATTGTAGGAAATAAGTGGACAGAGACAGAAATCTTGGGTTCAAGACTTTTCTCACACACTGACTACCTCTGTGATCATGGGCAAGTCAAACTACTACTATCTCAGTTTCTTGATTTGTAAAATGGGATAATACTTGGACTATCTTCTTATTTATTTTTCAAACATAAGTTATCTAAAACGATAACTTGTTCAAATCAACTGGGAATCAGTATTGTCTTCATGGATCCATAGCAAGGGAACTGAGGAGAAAATAATAAAAAGAAAAGATCTCAAAATGGGGTTGAGGGATCAGAAATATTCTAGACCTTGGGCAGTAACTCTTGCAAACAGGTGTTCCTCTGAACAGGTTTTCCTCTGGGGGAAAATTGTATGACTGGTATTTTCAGGTCTTCCTAAAGATGAAGGATGTCGCTGTCACTTTTAGACTAAGTTAGGAATATTGACTATCTGAAGACAAGAGCTGTACTAGGATGTGATGGACGAGAAAGATGATGACTTGAGTTGTTAGAGTATTGCTAAATTTGGTGTTCTATGCTCTGGGGAAGATAACATTTTAGAAAAAGTAGAGATTTTTGACACATTCATTTAGGGAATAAGGAAATCTGTCTGGGTGAAGTCCCCAAGAGTGTGAATTAAAAAAGAACAGATTTTGGTAATGGGAGGGCAGTAAAGAGGAAATAGCAAGAACCAGATTAGGATGAACTCTTAGAAAGTACAAGAGGATGTTAAGATGGATGTGTTGATGCAAGTGCAGAGAGCAATGGATATATTTCTTTTTCTCTTAATCTGAACCAATAATGGCTTGGGTTGAGCAATGACTTCCTCAGCACAAAAAAGAAAGAAAGCAGATGTTTGTTAGATATAAACCTTGGCATAATAGAATCACATGTTGATATTTTGTTGACTTTGCTTCTAATGGACAGGTTGGGAGTCCTTCCAGACATGTTCTGTAGGCTAGTAAAGGTTTTCTGGAACACAGAAAGGCAGGATCTGATAAGAGGTAGCTGGAGAGTGAATGCTTGAGTGATTATGTTCCTCCATCTTCCTGTGGGACTACCAATTTGGGCCAGGAGCTTACTCAACAAATACCTTGGATTGAGTACCCATGTGTTTATAATACTAGCTATCAAGGAAAAATACAGAGAAAAGAATGTCTTTACCCTCAAAAAGCTGGACATCTTATGATTTATCAAGAGAAATTAAATTGAATAAATATATATTAAACATTATTTGCAAAGTACTGATCTAGGTAAGTACCAGAGATACAAAAACAGTAAGACACTAGTCAGGGCAATAAGATTCCATTTTGCTGGCAAACAAAGGGCACTGGGACAAGTACAGAGATAAGTGCATAGAAGGTAATTTGAGAAGGGGGAAATTTTATGTTTGCAACTGGGATTGGCATTTACTATTGGGAGAATGTGTCAAGGAGATGGCAACTGAGGAAAACCTTGAAGGAAAATCAGGATTTTGGATGAACGAGTATGTCCCACATGTATTCATGTTAGCCTAGTAAAGTTTGAAGCCTACTTAATTTTATAGCTACACTGTATGTCACACAGTGTCACACCCTATGTGACTTGGGCAAATCAATTTTTCCTTTGCCAGACCTTTTTATATTAAATCTAGTCCTATGATTCTATGTTTATACAATTTTTAGCAGCCCCACCCTCATTCATTCATGTCACAGACCTCTCTGACAGTTTTATTCTTAGATATTCTAGAGTAATGTTTTTAAAGACATAAAATAGACTACATATGGGATTATGATGGAAACCAATTATATTGATACATAATTATCAAAATATTAAGAAAACAAGCTCAGGGACCTTGGATTAAGAATTCTGCAAGTAATTCTGGCTTCTTTTTCTCTTATGGGCTTTTCAGGATGATCCTGAGAAATGGCAATTAGGTGGGGATTTCCCAGTGGGACAAGATGAGGCAAGTTCTCTAGTCCTAAACCATATATAGTCTAGGGGATAGAAACCATGTCTTTAGGACAGATAGATAGCTTGGTGGGAACTAGTAATAGAGGCTTTGGGATACATGATAGGACTTTTCTCATCCTTTCTTCAGGTGAAATAGCTGACACAGAGAAGCTTAAATATCAAGAAATATTAATCTCAAAGCACCAAGGGACCTAATGTCCCCTTGAAACCTTAGCCTTGTCTTGACCCTAAAAAACCATTCAGGAAGTGTCATGAGATGGCATGCAAAGGAATAGCCTTTTTCCTGCCCAGAACATGGAAAGTGCTTCCAACAGAACTCAGTCCTGATGACTCACTATAGTAATGAGTACCCCCTCCCCTTTTCTATTTTTTTTTTTAGCATCACAAGTAATTTATATTATTTCAAAAGTCTTTGAGCATATTTCTACTTCGGAGTTTATGTATTATATAAAATGTTGCTGCCATAGGAAAAGCAGTTTTCTCTTGTATAAAGAATTCATAATTAAAACCCCACTGCTAATGAGTTTTCAAATCTGACATTTTTAATAATCTATTTAAAATTTTTTATAAAGCTTATTTTCAAAATACATGCATAGTTTTTAACATTCATCCTTGCAAAACCTGTGTTCCAAATTTTTTCCCTCCTTTCTCCCCACCCCCTCTCCTAGAAGACAAGTAATCCAATATATGTTAAACATGTACAATTCTTCTATACATATCTCCTCCCCTTTTTAAGCTCAGGTGGTGCTTTACCCAGAAACAATACCAAAAGGGATGTAAAATAATTAACATCTTTTTCCTTGCCTGGAACAGGTGGTATTTGTCCTAAAATCAAGACATCAAGAAATAGTAGCATATGCACAATGGTGCGTACCCATTTTACCCTTTAGCACTTCATCCAAAAGTAGGATTTGAAAAAGCACCAGTGGATTCAGAGTGGTGAAAACCTCCTTTCTTGCCACAAATGTGAGAGGTGCTTTTGGGTGAAGTGAGCTCTGGTGAGGCTGTATGAGTTACAGCCATTTTCTTGTGTTGAGTGCTGTCAGCAGAAGTGATTGTCATGTGATTGTCATGTTCATTGGACTCCCCGAGTGCAAGAAAGGTTTTGGTTTTTGACAAAGGCAGGCCTTGGTGGTCTCTGCAGTCTGTTGGGGGAACACTAAGGACCATTCCTTAGAGTGCTGAGCATCACTTGATTTAAAAGCAGGAACTAAAGAAGTACCAGTGTGTGCACACTAATATGTGACCATTACCCTGTGGACACCATTGTGACCAGAAATGGGACCTAATGATAATCACCACTGGCAGATGGTCCTTCCTCTTCCCTGAATACACGTCTCTCTTCACTGAAATACATCATCTAAAGAAGCATCAGCACATTCACAGAAGAGAGCATCCATTTCCTTATCTGTAATGGTTGGGGCCATGGTCAGCAACATGGTCAATAATTCCATCAGCTTGAAATTGAACCACTGGAGTGTAGAACACAGGTCTTTCCTGAGATGTCCCTTTCAGGATGTACTCTTCTCTATGGCATCGTCTACTTTCTCTTCAAATTTACCTATCTTGTGTTTCATTCCCTAAGGACATAGCTAGATGGTAGGAGATTGGAAAAAGACTGTCCTGCTGGAATATGCTCAGCAAAAGATGAAAAGGACAGTGAGGGAACTGAAGACTTTGGCTGGACTGGTTAAAGGAAATGAGAATGTTTTGTCTGGAGTTGTTTTAGGGAGGAATTATAGCTCTCCAAATATCTGGTGTGTTACTAAGAAGCTTGTAGGAGAAATATAGCAGTAATTCTGAGGCCCCCAGACCTTAGGAGTGGTATTGTTCTAGCAATATTTGTCAGTCTCCTGGCTTTAGAAATATAGTATGGTCCTAGAAACTTTGCTGACTGCCAGATAAGATGTTGGTCAGTGATAACAAATGGTGAGGTGCATACCAGACTACTCCTCAGTTTTATCTCTGGGCCATGAAAAGAGCATATTAGTGACATGAAGAACCAGATCTCTGTCTTGTCCTCTAAATTTGTCTTCTTGCTCCAGGTTCTTTGCTAAAATCCTTTTGGAACATAGCTCACTGGTGTTCCAATTACAATAAACTTTGTCCCTTAACTTGGAGATGGGTTCAAACCTGAAAATTCTTTTGAGATACCTCACAACACCTGTCTGTGACTCCAATCTTTTGGGGTCCCTTTTGATTCTCAACAAGTGTATCCTGCTTGCCCCCAAAAGGCTGAATTAGTGGCGATTGATAAAAATTTCATAGATGGAAATTTTAGCTCAACGGAAAAAAGGCAAGGAAGGAAGAAACAAAGAAAGGAAAATGAAGGAAGGAAAGAAGGAAGAGAGAAAGAAAAAAAGGAAGAAAAAGAAAGAGGAAAGTCTCCATTTTTGTAGTACTTTTTTCAGTATATTTAAATTCCTTTGCCTTTTAAAAATATTAGAAGGAAAAAGGACCATCTTTCTAGTGTCCTTAATTTAGTGTACAAGAACTTGATTCACTTTTTAATTCCACTATTTACATGCAGGCTTTGATCTATTTGAAGATCTGTTAATTGGGGGAAAAAAAAAAAAAAAAAAAAAAAAAAAAGATGAGACTTCTGTCTACTTGGTGATGTCTCTGTTTTTTTCCTGTATATATCAACTCTGTGCATTGTTGTTTTCCCTATTAGACTGGGGTTCCTTGAAAGGATTTTTGGGGGGCCTTTGTCACCCCACCACTGGCTGCCAAATAGTAGGTACTTAAAAAATTCTTCGTGTCTTAACTTTCTTTTTAAAATTTTATTTATTTACCTATTTAATTTTAATTTTTTTATTATGGCTTTTTATATACAAAACATGTGCATGGGTAATTTTTCAACATTGACCTTGCAAAAACTTCTGTTTCAGCTTTTCCCCTCCTTCCCCCCATCCCCTCCCCCAGATGGCAGGTCATGACTTAACTTTCTATAAAAGCTAGATGTAGGCCCAATAAGTGAAAATGTCAGGGAAGATGATTTAGGCTTACTGTACAATAAAATAATGTAATAATTTAAATGGAGTAGGTTGCTCTAGGGAGCAAGGAACACCCCCTACTCCTTGGGTATTTGACCATATATCTTGAGGGGATTATCCCCCATATATGAATTGTGCTAAATGTGCTCTGTGTACCCTTATCAAGCTGGCATTTTTTCTACCATTCTAAACTTTCCCCTCCCCATAAGGTGCCTTGCCCTCTTTCAAGTTCAGATGATCACCTCTGCCTCAAATCTAAAGTTTAAACGTTGTCCTGAGGAGCAAATGACGTATGGAGCAAATGTTCTTGCCTTGGATTTTGGCGAGATGACTTACTTTCCTGTGCCTCAGTTTCCTGGTCTGGAGAAACAAAAGAGGGCCGGCAGAGGGCTTCTCTAAGGTTAGAAAAGCCTGAGGTTCTAAATGGAGGATATCTAATGTATTAAGCTCCTCGAAAAAACTAGGCACCGACATTTAGCCCCTCCCCCCTCCCCCAAGCGAGAATGTAGCGAGGAGGAAGCTATTTTGGGGGCGGATCTTGGTCAGAGGAGATACCATCTGTACTCCGGGACTGAGGACAAAGAAACAAACATCCGGGTACCCAGGACAGTCTCTATTGTCTAAACAACCAGCTCTTAGCAACCGCTTCGTTCTAAACGCGCCTTCTTTCTCCTCCCCCGGAAGAGATAACCATCTCTTTGAAAGATAAGCGTTCTGCTTCCTTTGATGTGCTCCATCCCCTTTCGAAGAATGCCTCCGCCTCTCCTCCTTTGAAGTTGAGCCTCCATCTCAAATCAGACTACAGAAGTGGCTGTAGTCATAGTGAAAGACTACATCTCCCAGGATACACTGTATTGACCCGTTAAAGGTGCTAAGTGTCCCAGTATGCAATGCTTCTCCTTGAAGTGAAGGGTCAATTTGAGCGGCAGTGGACGTCGGGAATTGTAGTTCCTACAAGATTCCCTTCCCCCTTCTTCTAGACATTGACCCCAGCTATTGGCCGGGAGGCTGGAGTTTTGACATCACGTAGTTGTCCTTAGGAGAAAGTGGATAAGAAGGGACCGAGGAGGAGATGGGAAAAAGCCCGGTCAAGCGGGAGTTGAAGCCTCTACCCCTGCTGGTCATTGTGGTCACTCGGGTGGCCAAGAGCTACCTCTCTTTTTGAATCTGTTTCTCGTTTGTAAAGTTTGCCTAGAATGAGGTGTTTTCCAGTTTCTTTAATCTAAGTTAGATGTCACAGACTCAGGATGTAAGAATTGGAAGCAATTTCACGGAACTCAGATTAAAACGGCCTCCTCCAATCCGAGCTGCCCCCGAATCACAACCCGTCCTCCATCCCCGGCAGGGCCCCAGTGCTTTCGGGGGCAGCCAGAGCGCTGCAACTGTGGCACAGATTCCCCTTACATTGACATGAAATCTCCCCGTAACTCCTGGGTTCTTCTATATATAGCGGTTTCTGGTTTTGCCCTCGGGGGCCAAGTCACTCCTTTTCTACAAAAGAGCCCTTAAATACTTGAATCCAACTCCTAGTAGTTTTCTCAATCAACAAATATTTATTAAGCACTTATAAAAGGCAGGCGCTGTGCTGAATTTAGGAAATTAAAAAACCTGCAGAAAATCCGTCTTTACCCTCAGGGAGTTTATATTCTAGAGGGAACTTGATACTTAAAAAGAGAAAGCGGAGTTTATGGAAATATTCAGCCCTGAGGCACGGTAGAGAAAGTCCGGGGTTATCCGTGGAGAGCTCGGATCCCACGTCTGGCTCCCGAACCCTACTTAAACAGAAACCTTCGGGAGGTAGAGGAACAAAGGTGATTCACTGTACGATTTCCCAGGTGGAAGTAAGCTTCCTAGGGAGAAGTGGCTGCGGAGAAGTGTCTCCTCACAGAGAATGGTTTTAAATTAAATTTTAATTTAATTTAAATTTTAGCTAGCCTTCAGTTTCTTCTTTCAAATGAAAATGATCACCTCTGCTTTAAATCTTAGGTTTCAAATGCAATCCTAAACCTAACCTCAAAGCGCGAAAGCTTTCAACTCAAAAGAGGTTTAATCAACAACAATGACATTGTTTAAAATTCTGAGTTTTGCTGCTTTTTAAAATTGTTTTCATTTATGTAGTTATAGCAAATTTGTACAATGACCTTTTGGTAAAGTTTGGTTAAATATGTTAATTGTTTTCTTATATATCTACATCCATCTTCTTATGGCTCAGTAATTTTCTATTGCAGTTATGCACTGTACTGTACCAGTCTTCTCACTATAATTAGGTATGAAGTTTGTTTCTAATTTTAAAAATTTGCTATTAAAAATAGTGCTCTCAAGGTGGTAATGGTTCCAGGGGGGCCATTAATGTTGAACAAAGCTTAGTTTTTTCAAAATAGCAATCAATTTTGCTGACATTTTTTCTCTTCTTATTTTTTTTTTCTTTCTTTTAAAAAATTATAAAGGATGTTTTTCTGGGAGAGAAAAGAGGAAATTTAGGCAATATAAGAACAAAGACATCAATAGAAATTGTTTTCTAAAATAGGGCTATTATATTGTTGTAGGTATTGTCTAATTATAGGTCTTGTGGTCAATAATCCCCCAAGGTATACAGCCAGTAATTGGATTTCTGGGTAAAAGTGTAAGGGATGTAGAAGACCCTTACCCAAAATGACTATTCAAAGATCACTCGTAGAAAACCGAAAAGTTGTTTATTAAAAACCTCCGGAGGATGAGCCTTCCCAACACAAGATAAGAAAGAGAAAGCTTGTGGTAGGAGGGCTAAAGAAGTAGTAAAGATACACAGCTTTTATACAAGAGATTACATCACAAGGAAGAGAGCATTGAGAAGGGGAGGGGGAGGCATCTAATTGGTTGTTGCTATTTGGAGAGATTGGAATGGAAGGTTTCTGTTTCCCCAAAATCAGAAAATCAGGCCTTCAGGCTTCAGATTAGTGGTCAAGCTAATAGACTAAATATCGATAAATGTCAAATACTGATAAATGTCATCAGCTCAAGTTAAGTAAATAAGTTTATAGCTGGCCAAGGCTTAAGTAAATATGGGCCTGCACATATTAACAGGTCATAGGAGAAACACAGAAATAATGACAATAAAATACAGAAAAAGAATTCATACATTCTTGTAAGTTCTTCACCTTATCTTTCTATTCCATACAAAAGGATGTAAATAATTCTTTCTGAGAAGTTTCTGGAGATTACTTTTTTTTTGATTCTCTTTCTTCCAATTCAACCTCTTTTCAATCTCCTTATATATTCATTCAGGTCACACCTTGAGTGTCTCATAGGGTTCTGTCTGGTGCCCTTTTTTCTTCTCCCTCTATACTATTTCACTTGGTGATCTCATCAACTCCCATAGATTCAGTTTTTATAACTGTGTTGATGATTCTCAAATTTACTTACCCACTCACATCTCCAGGCGCCTAGTGGTCATCTTCAGTGATGGTCCCATAGATCTCTTAAACTCATCATGTCCCAAACCAAACATTATTTCCTCCCACCAAATCTTCCTCTCTTTCTAATTTTCTTATCACTTTTGAGGGCACCACCATCTTCTCAGTTATCTGGGTTTGAAACCTGGCTGTATCTCTAGAGGGAGCTAAGTGGTACAGTGGCTCTGAGGCTGGAGTCAGGAATACCTGAATTCAAATGTGACCTCAAGTGACCCTGACCTCATCTGTAAAATGGGCATAACAGTAGCACTGCCTCTTCTAGACAAAGAGACTGGAGTGGTTTGTTATTCCTTCTCCAGCTCATTTTACAGATGAGGAAACTGAGGCAAACAGCTTGAAATGTCTTGCCCAGAATCATATACTAGTAAGTATCCGAAGCCAGATTTGAACACATGAAGATGAATCTTCCAGACTTTAACACCCAAGAACTCCTCTAGAAACACCCCTCAATTTGTTCTGAGGATCAAATGAGATTTAATTGCAAAATGCCTGGCACATAGTAAATGTTATATAAATGTTAACTATGACTACCATTCCCTGACTTCTTACTTTTTCCCTTCTCCTCTCCCCATATCCACTCTGTTGCCAATTTTACCTTTATATATTCTCTCAAATGCCTCAAAAGGAGGGAAAGCCTCATCTGCCATTGCCACCACCCTGATTCCAGCCCTCACCTCATGCTTGGACTATTGCATCAGCAAAGTCTGTCCTATACTCATCTGTCAAAGTGACTTACTGAGGCAAATGGGGGTAAGTGACTTGCCTAGGGTCACACAGCCAGGAAATGTTAAGTATCTGAGGCTAAATTTGATCAGGTGGTCCTGACCTCAGGGCTGGTACTCTATCCAATGCACCACCTAGCTTCCCCCAAAGTGACTTAAGGCACATAGCTGACCATGTTACTCCCCTACTCAGCACCAGTTACCTTCAGGATCAAATATAAAATCCTCCGTTGGGCCTTCCAAGCCCTCTAAAACCTGTCCCTCTTCAGCCCCCATACTTTTACTTCCTAACTACTCCCCACAGCCCCTCCCCCACATGTTCTCTGTGATCCAATGACATGGCTTCCTTGCGGTTAGAATGTGCCCTACCTTCATCTCCACCTCCTGGACTGCCTTAAGTGCTGGCTAAAATTCACCTCCTACAGGAAGCCTTTTTCTCAGTCCCCCTCATTCTAGTGCCTCTCCTTTGTTTATTTCCGGTTTACTCCATGTACAGCTTGTTCCTACATAGTCATTTGCATGTTTTTTCCACTATTAGGACTGAGTTCCTTTAGGATAGGGGCTTTTTCCTTTCTTTGTATCCCCAGCATTTAGCCTAGTGCCTGATACATAGAAAGAATTTAACAAATGTTTACTGACTTACTATATTACCTTTTTTGCTTAATTTTAAGTTGTTTTTCATATAGTTTCATCAGTTCACAACTTGATCAACACTGAACTAAAATGCTTGTTTCCTCATTTTCAAACATTGAATTTTTCCAGTTTTAAAAATATTTGCCAATTTTATGGGTGTGAAGTGATATCTTAGGGTTGTTTTAATTAGAATTTCTCTGACAGCAATCTTAAGAGCACGTTATTTATTTTCAGGTTCCATTCTTCCATACTATAGTTTAAATTAGCAAAGCACTGAGAGCACTTTTAAAGATGATTGCTGATTATATTTCTTCTTTGATAATTATTTGACTTTTTGCCTACTGGGAAATGGGTTTTGATTTTATAGGTTTGTGTTGATTCCCTTAGGCATTTTCATTGATTCCTCTATAGACACTGGATATCAAGAATTTTAGCAGAGATATTTTATGCAAAGATTGATGTCACATTTATATCTTTTGTCTTTGTTCTAGACGTTATTTTATTTGAATAAAATATATATTTTTATGTGATCAAGGCGGTTTATTTTGTATCTTATAATCCCTATGTTAATGATTGTAAATTCATCTCCTGTTCACAGCCATGAGATCTATAATCTTCTATTCTCCTTTAAACTCTTCACAACTTTTCATATTTAGCTTAAATGAGTTATTTGAGATTAATTTTGGTGTGTAATATAAGATGCTAGTCTAAATTTATTATTTTTTAAAAGACCATGATCCAGCTTTCCCAGCTGTTCTTGTTGAATAATGAGTTCTTTCCCCAATTCTTAGTATTCTTGGTTTACTAGACTTCAATATGTATTTCCTCTTAAGTTTTACTTATATGTAGAATATTGGTTAATTTTTTTTTATGTTTGTTTCTTTTTTTTCTAAACTTTTATCTTTATAAAACAGATAGTTTTGATAATTATTGCTTTCTAATGCAGCTTCTTCATTATTTCTTCTTTAGAATTTTCTTTAAATATTTTTGACTTTTGATTTTCTTTTATATACATTTCGCTATTATCTTGTCAAATTTTATATAGTATCCTGTTGGAAATTTGATTAACAATATTTAATCTTTAGGTTAATTAAGGAAGTGACACCATTTTAAAATGATATTTACCTGACTATTCTAACCAAGAACAGTGGATATTTTCCCACTTATTTAGGTCTTCCTTTATGATGATGAAAATTGTTCTATAGTTATATTTATGTAAATTCTACATATTTCCTGTTAGGTTTGTTCCCAGATATTTATTACATTTTGTTATTTTAAATTTTCTCTTTTTGCCTTTTTATTTTGTATTACATATGGCATATTACCATATAGAAATGCTAATTTATAATAATAATGCTATTTGCTTTGTATCCTGTCACTTTACTTGTCTTAATTACTTGCTCATCTTGATTAAATTTTTTGTCGATTCCTTAGGATTTTCTAAGTAAACTATAATTGTCTCCATTTTGCCTCTACTTATCCTTTATTTTATTTTCCAAAGCCAAATTTTACCATGCTAACAGGCCAGGAAAGAAAGAGTCTTTTAAACAGTAAAATATTTAATCAGAATGGATTCTCAGAATAAACAAATTGAAAACCAATTTCACCATTGATTCCTACAGGAGGAGTGGACTGGAAGGAGTGGAAGAGTGACTTGCTTCTCAGATTCTGGAATGTTAACCCAGACGATAGTTTAAATATAGTTTCCTGGTTCAAAATTCTTATAAATATTATCTGACATTGTCTTGGATCAGACAGTCATGGCAAAGGGGATGAAGAAATTATGACAGTATGGAAATCTATCTCTCCAAGGTAGAAATGACTTGGATATGGATTAATGATAAGTAAAATTGTTTCTGGTTGACTCGGGCCAAAGTCAAAGAGTATAATATTAATATCTTTTTTTCCCCCAACACTCATGCAAATCTTAATCATTCTTCCCATTCTTCCTCCTCATTCCACACTCCCCCCCCCCCCCCCCCCCCCCCGCCTTTTCTCTACCCACCATACTCCACAGAAATAATTTAATAGACAGAGGCGTGGTTGCTCAGACATTGCTAGTTCCCTTTAGAAAATCATGTTGAAAAATAAAGATAATGTTATTCTAAATTCCAGTATAAAGGGAGCAGATCAGAAAGGTCCCTGACCAAACTGAAGAGTTCTCTGGTGAAACTGGTGAGCAGTTTTCTGAGTATTATCTGAAGACAACAGAGGGAACACAGAAAACTCTTAGGAAATGACTTACTCAGAATCTGCCTCTCTTTTTAAAAACAAGTAAGACCCACCCTCTGGGCTCTCAGATCTTGAGAACTCAACTTTTACACTTCTTCTAAAATCTTGTAAGAGGGTGAATTAATGAAGCTTTATCTCTCTTCTCGCACCTCCCGCCAGGAAGTAGCAGTGGCCACTTGGAACAGGAACTCGTGGCAGTGGGAAGCTTATACTTGCATGTGGCCCAAAAAGGAGCCCCAAAATCCTGCGTAGAGGAAGAAGAGGAGCAGGGTTAGCCCCCCCCTCCCCCCGTTCCACTGTTCTAAGAGACCCTTAAGGGTCTCTAACCATTTTTGAGGAGTCTAGGCACCAAACTTGCTAGAGGAAGAGAGAGAATTTCTCGGTGTAATAGGGCTTCTTGGAAGAAGAGTTTGTCTACATGATTCTTACGACGTGCCCTATCTGGGGAGCAAAGCCAGCAAGTTATTCAGACATTTATACCAAATGAGAAAGATTTTGCTTGTTCAGCAAAACCCAAAGTAGTTTTACCTTTTGATAGGAGTCTGAACCACAGGGTGGCACTATGAGGCTTGTGAGTCTGTGTAGATTGTAGGAAAAAGGGACTCCCTGAAGTGAGGTCATCCACATTCAGGGAAATAAAAGGACAGCTTTTTCCCCATTGAAATTTAAAACTCAAAATCTTAAAAAAATTGAATGTACATGAAATTGGAAAAATAAAATGTTTTTAAACATTTAAAATAAAAAAAGATTAAAAAAGAAAAGATGGAGTCAGTATGGTTCACTTAAATCTTATTTCCACTTGCTGAATGTGGATGACACAAATAGCTATCTTTTTGGCATGGTGGTGTTGTCTGTGTAACTTTTGTTCCTACTTTCAGAACATCTTTCCTATAAGCCCCCTTTTCTCACAACACTCATTCGGGCCCTTATCACTTTATACCTGGCCTCTTGTGATGGCCTGCTGCTTGGAATGCTTGCCACAAGTCTCTCCCCACTCCAGTATTTCACAATCATAGGGATCTTTTTTTTTTTTAATAGCTTTTTATAAGACATATGCATGGGTAATTTTTCAGCATTGACAATTGCAAAACCTTTTGTTCCAACTTTTCCCCTCCTTCCCCCCACTCACTCCCCTAGATGGCAGATAGATTCATACATGGTAAATATGTTAAAGTATATGTTAAATACAATATATGTATACATAGTTATACAGTTATTTTGCTGCACAAGAAAGATTGGATCTAGAAAGAAGGTAAAAATAATCTGAGAAGAAAAACAAAAATGCAAGTAGAAAAAAACAGGAGTAGTAAAAATGTGCTATGTTGTGGTCCACTCTCATTTACCATAATTCTTTTGCTGGGTGTAAATGGTTCTCTTCATTATTGCTCTATTGGAACTGATTTGGTTCATCTCATTGTTGAAGATGGCTACATCCATCAGAATTGATCATCATACAGTATTGTTGTTGAAGTATATATTAATCTCCTGGTCCTGCTCATTTCACTCAGCATCAGCTCATGTAAGTTTCTCTGGGGCTTTCTGAAATCATCCCACTGGTCATTTCTTACAGAACAATAATATTCATAATATTCATATACTACAATTTATTCAGCCATTCTCTAATTGAGGGGCATCCATTCATTTTCCAGTTTCTGGCCACTACAAAAGGGCTGCCACAAACATTTTGGCACATACAGGTCCCTTTCCCTTCTTTAAGATCTCAAAGGGATCTTTTTGAGAGAGTCCCTTCTCCCCCAAACTCAATCAGCTCCAATGCCCTCTCTCATGTCCAGATCCTTTAACCACAGAATGCTGTTTGGCATTCAGGGCCCTTTGTAACCTCATCCCTCTCCGCAACTTTTGAGACTCCTTACACTGCCCTCCATCTAGAATGAGATCCGTGTAACAGATCTGTGTGTGTCTGTGGGTGGGCAATGACAGTAATGGGGATGTCGGGGAGACCCACCATTGCTTGTTCACAACACACAGACTCATCTTCAGTCCAGTGACATTTGCCTCCTTGCTCTTCCATCTCTGGGCTCTGGGCATTTTTACTGGTTCTCTCCACACTGCCTCCTTTCTGCTTCTTCACTTCATTCAATTCCTGTCTAAAATTCTGTGTTCTATAAGGAAGCCTTTCCCAATCTCTCTTCATCCTAGAGCCTCCCTTCTATTGCTTTTCTCCATTTCTTCCGTTCTATATACTTTATAGATTGCTGTTTGCTTGTTGAGAACCCCTTGAGAGCAGCAACCCTCTTTTGCTTTTCTTTGTGTCCGGATGCTTAGTAGAGTGCTTGATAAAATGTTTATCCACTGACTGGTTGGATGGAGATGAGTGTGTCTCCACGGTGTGACCATGACAGCCAAGTTTGTGTTTCTGTGTCTCCTTCAGCCCTGGGGGGCAAGTCTGTGTGAGGTGTGTTCTTTGTTATATCTTGGGTCCCAGGGAGGACTATTAACTGGGACTGTGTTATTCCTCTTATAATTCTGAACGAATAAAATAAGCCTCAACTCCTTTGCCTGAATTCCTCTGACAATGGATGGCCATGAGAGGAAGTGGGCAAACTTTGTCTTTGGTGTCCCTTGTTAAAAGTCTTTCCCCACTTTGGTCCATCATGCATTCCTCTGTCAAAGTGAGCTTCCTAAATCCCCTCTTCCCTCACTCAATAAATTCCAATGTTTTCCTATTGTCTCCAGCATCAAATAAAAATTCCTCTGCTTAACCCTACTTCCAGCCCACTCCCAGACAACTTTCCAGCCATTTTACACTGCTTTCCACATAATCTGTGAACCCATTCATTAAACAAAATACTGGCTCCCAACTCCAGGTGTTTTCCCTGACTTTTCTCCTAGTCTGCAATACACTTTCCTCCCTGGGTCTTCTGACTTCCCTGGCTTCCTTCAGGTCCCAGTTAAAATTTGGGTAGTCTCTCCCAGTCCCTCTTAATCCTAGTGCCTTCTTTCTATTATTTCCAATTTATCCTGTATTTTGTTTGTACATAGTTTTTTGTCTCCTCCACTTGATGGTGAACTCCTTGAGGGCAGGGACATCTTTTGCTTTCCTTTATATCCTCGTTGCTTAGCACAGTGCCTGGTAATAAAGGAATTGCTGACTAAATGTTTATTTTCTGATTGTCTGAACAACTGGCAGATCTGGGATTTTGAGACAAGTTCTTTGTCCAGTGTTCTTTGTACTACTCCAAGCTGCCTCAGATCTATGAGCCGGCTGGGTTTGAATACTTTGTGCTATACAAGGATTTTATGGGTGAGACAATGAAACTGATAGACAAGACTCTAGGTTCTGAGGCCTGTCACAGGCTGAAATAGTGGTCCCTGGAGCTGTTGTGGATCTTGTTTCAGCTGCAGACGTCACAAGAGCTTACAGAGTTCTTGACATTTTGCCAGACTGAAGGCCAACAGAAAAGTTGTATGGCTAGGAATGTTCACTTCTGTTGTGAAGGACAGCATTAAATCAGGTTAGACAAAGATCAACAAATGCTATTTTTAACTTACTGAAGGCTTCCACTGAGCCTAGTCCCAAGGACTGAACTTTTTTTTTTTTTAAAGTACATAGTAGGGGACTCTATAAAATGCAAGAAGAATTCCTGTACAAAATGTGAGTCAAAGTTCCCAAGACTTAGGCAGCATTGAGCCTTCCTCATTTCTTCATTTCCAGGTATTTGTTGACAGTTCAAATAATCAGCCTTAAAATCTTACGGTTGGAAGGGAACTCGGTTTTCCAGTCTAAATTTCCCTCTAAAAGTAGAAATCTATAGAGTCTCTGAGAGCTCGTCTGTAACTGCTGCCATTTAGCGGAGATTCATTTGTAACTATCCCTTCTTTATGAAGTGGTGAGAGTGAAGGGGAAGAAAATACAACTAAGGAACTTGATATCCTATTGGTTGAAGGTGTTTTTTATGTAAAGGTGCTAAGATTCTGGCAACCAAGTTACCGTCTGTACATTATTACTCTGTCCCTAGGAGGGGAATTACCTTCAAGGCATAATCTAAGATGTGATGACCAAGCAATATCACAACAGTTCAATATCACAATACAGTGGAAGAGTAATTGTACAAAAACATTGGCCAGAGTGATTACATATGGTATGGAAAGTGATTTTCCATTTATCTTATGCCAGAACTTTCACCAGCTGCATAACTTCCTGAACTGTAGTTGTGTGAATAGTTACATTTTCCTTCTAATTGTTTAAAAAGTTTGGAAATAAGAGGGAGTGATGATGAATTCTTATGCACGGATTCTTGACTCAGAATATGAACATCAATACATAATATTATTGTCTATGTGTTTTTTTTTTTCTTTCTCCACAAAGAAGATGCTCCTATAGAGTTGAAGGGTCAGTTCACCTTCCTGGAAGAACTTCCTCAAATCATACAACTCTAGACCTAACATGCCCTTGCAAATCCTTATCATCTCAGGTTCACAGATATCTTTTAGAGAAAGATAACCAGTAGGTTGACCACAAGTGTTTAGTAATATCCCATGTTTTGTTCTAAGGTTTATGAAGTATGTTTATGAAGCTGTGCTTCTGGCTTTCCAGATTTTAACACCATATATCTGCTTCATGCTCTTTCTGGAATCTCCCTTCAGTTCCTAGGGCCTTTTTACCTTGATAAATCCTCCTTCCATTGGTGAATTCTGTCTGGGGCCTCCATTCTTTTTTTTTTTTTTTTAAGCTTTTTATTTTCAAAACATATGCATGGATAATTTTTCAATATTGACCCTTGCAAAGCCTTGTAATTCAGATTTTCTCCTTCTTCCCCTCATTCCTTCCCTTAAATGGCAAGCAATCCAATATATGTTATACATGTTAAAATATATTTTAAATCAAATATATGTAAACATATTTATACAATTATCTTGCTGCATAAGAAAAAAATCAATAAAAAAGTTAAGAAAATGAATAAGAAAACAAAATGCAAACGAACAACAACAAAAAGAGTAAAAATGATATGTTGTGACAGAGTCTCCATTCTGGAGAGGAATCCAGGCTAAACTTTTATTTCCCTCTTAGCTGTCTGTGCTTCTTACTTTTCAGACTTCACCATCATACTTTCCCTGGGTACCTATGCTCCGATCAGGTTAGTGTAGGGTGGTAGAGAATCAGCTTTGTCCCTTTTTAGGGAATCTTGTTGGAGGAACGAAGTCATAAGGGCCTGAAACTACTTCAGGTTGAGGGATATTAGTACTATGGTAGATATCAGCATTATGATGCTTATGACCTTGCCTTGTCTTCCTCATAACTATGCTGTGAAGAAGGGAGTATTACCATTTACCTTTTTTATATAAGGAAATGGAGGCTCAGGAATGTCAAGCAAATTTGCCACAGTCACAGAGCTAAAAGTGCTAGAGTTAGTGCTAGAGTTCTAAAGAGTCTTCTGGATCAAAACTTGGTATTCTAACTCAGTCCTGTGTTCTCTCAGTGTATCATGGTTCTAGCCTGGCTCTATCTCCAGTCTATATAAACTTTCCCACTAAGACTTCTCCTTAAAGTGACAATGAATTTGGATTCAAGGTATTCCTTCATTATCCCTATATTATAGATAAAAGACTGGCCAAGACTGGCCTTTAACAATGGAGGCATTTGATAGCCAGTCTCATATGGAATCTGTAAAGAAAGATTTTTGCTTTAGCCCTTTTGAAATCTGGGGCAGAGCAAGTTGGCAGAGAAAAGGCAGCAACTTGACTGAGATTCTCCCCCCGCCCCTTCTATCCTGCCCCAAACCACTCTGAACAACTTTATATATATATATATATTCCCCCCCCCCCCCAGGCTGGGGTTAAGTGACTCGCCCAGGGTCACACAGCTAGGAAGTGTTAAGTTTCTGAGACCAGATTTGAACTCAGGTCCTCCTGACTTCAGGGCTGGTGCTCTATCCACTACACCAAATAGCTGCCCCCTGAACAACTTTAAATAATGCTATAAAACAATTCTTGGAGCAAAAGAAACCACAAAAGGGCAGACTTTTTTTTAAACTTTTTTTTTATTAAAGCTTTTTATTTTTCAAAACATATGTGGGGACAATTCTTCAACATTAGCCCTTGCAAAACCTTGTGTTCCAATTTTCCCTTCCTTCCTCATGCCTTCCCCTAGATGGCAAGTAGTCCAATATATGTTAAACATGGTAGAAATATATGTTAGATCTAATGTATGCATACATATTTATATAATTATTATGCTGCACAAGAAAAATCAAATCAAACCAGTAAAAAATAAAATAAAATAAAATGCAAGCAAGCAACAACAAAAAGAGTGAAAATGCTATGTCGTGAACCACAGTTCCCACAGTCCTCTCTCTGAGTGTAGATGGCTCTCTTAATCACTGAACAATTGGAACTGGTTTGAATCATCATCTCATTGTTGAAAAGAGCCACATCCTACAGAATTGATCATCATATAATGTTGTTGTTGCCATGTATAATGACTAACATAGGACTATTATTGCCAAATTTTGAGACCCCCAGATCAAAAAGATTTTGCAAGAAACAAGGAAAAAATTCAAACATGCTGGAAATACAATTAGAATTGTGGACAAATGTTTTTTTTTTTTTTTTTTTTTTAACATGGGAAATGTGTACTACATGTTTAAGATTCATATCAACAATAGGGTACCTCAAAAGAAAGATTGGAAGAGTTAAGGTTAAAATAGTAAATATATTATACAAATGAGGTACAGAGGAAGAATAGACACAGAAGCATTACATGGGGAGGAGGGTTTGTAGTTCTTAAAACTTACATCAGGAATGGATTTAATAGGCAACACTACATAAATACCATCAAGCATCTTCCAAAATCTATAAAGAAATGAAGGGGGAGGAATGGGCAGATGGGGAAGCAAAGGATGTGGGAAGAAGATGGAGGAATCCATAGGTGGGAGAAGGTTAAGTAATAAGGTAAGTTAAGGAACAGAATTAAAGTCAGCAGGGATAGGAAAGATATGCCTGTGTGTACGTGGTGTGTGTATGTACGTATATGTATGTATATATGTATACATAAACATTTTTTCTTAACTATAGATTGCTTGGGTCTGTGAGGAGGAAAAAGGGGGGAAAAGAATAAAGGTACACAACAGAGAACAAAACATTTTACAAGGAAGTAAAGAAAAAATGGACATTCACAAATATAATTTCTTCTAATATATACTTTCTTGATCTGGTAATTTATTATATATTCTGAATCTATCTTGATGCCTTGCGGGGCATAAGACAATATTCTTTATTTTGTAATCCTTTTTTGTTTTTCTTATTTTTAAAAAATAAAATAGAAAAAAGAATTTAAATAATAAAAAAGAAATTAAAAATAAAAATGTATTCAGCACTTTAATAAGTGGAATTGACCACATGGAAAAGGAAATACAAAAGCTCAATGAAGAAAATAATTCCTTAAAAATTAGAATTGAGCAAATGGAAGACAGTGACTTGATGAAAAGTAAACAACAAAACTAAACTAAAATAATGAAAATATAGAAGATATTGTAAAATATCTCATTGGAAAAACAATTGACCTGAAAATAGATCCAGGGGAAAGAATTTAAAAATTCGACTCCCTAAAATCTATGATAAAAACTCTTTAAAAAAATTGTCAAGATAAACTGCCCTGATATTCTAGAACTGGAAAGAATCCAATCATCTCCTAAGAGGGATCCCAAAATGGAAATTCCCAGGAATAATTCCAGAACTCCTAGGTCAAGGAGAAAATATTGTAATCGTCCAGAAAAAATTATGAAACCACAGTCAGGACAACACAAGATTTAGCAGCTTCTATATTAAAGGATCTCGGAATATGATATTCCAGAGGGCAGAAGAACTAGGATTACAACCAAGAATCTCCTATCCAGCAAAATTGAGTATTAAGATTACTTCAGGGGGAGGAATGGAATGGACATTCAATGAAATAAACTTTCAAGTATTCTTAATGAAAAGACCAGTGCTAAATAGAAAATTTGACCTTAAAATACAAATCATAGAAAGATAAACATGAAAGGAAATCATAAGGGACTTTATAAGGTTAAATTTAACATTCCTACATTGGAAGATGATACTTGTAATTCCTAAGAACTTTCTCATTATTAGAGGAGTTAGGAGTATATATAAGCAGAGGGAACAGATGTGAGTTGAATATGAAGGATTAATATCTACAAAAATAAAATTAAAGGGTAAGAAAGGAATGCAGTGGAATAAAGGGAAAGGAAAAAATAGAATGGGGTAAATTATCTCATATAAAAGAGGTAAGAATAAGCTTTACAGGGGAGGGGATGAGAGGAATGTGAGGGAGTGAATCTTACTCTCAACAGAATTGGGTCAAAGAAATAACATGCTGGGTATAGAAATTTATCTTACCTTACAGGAAAGTAAGAGGGGAAAGGGGATAAGAGAAGGGGAAACAGTGATAAAAAGGAGGGCAGACTGGGGGAGGTAGCAGTCAGAAGCAAAACACTTGAAAAGGAACAGGATGAAAGAGAGCAAATAGTATAAATGGTGGGGGGAATTGAATGAAGGAAATACATTTAGCAATTGTAATGAAAAATTTTTGAAGCAAGTTTCTCTGCTGAAGGCCTCATTTCTCAAATATAGAGAACTAAATCAAATTTACAAAAATAAGAGCCATTCATCAATTCATAAATGATCAAAATATATGAAGTTGTCAGATGAAGTAATCAAAGCTATATAAGAAAAAAGATTCTCTAAATCACTGAGAAATGCAAAGTAAAAAAATTCTGAGGTATTACAGCATACCTACTAGGTATTGATTATTAGGACAGAAAAAAATGACCAATGGTAGAGTAGGAAAAATGAAACATTAGTACACCATTGGAGTTGTGAACTAATTTACCATTCTGTAAGAACAATTTGGAATGATAGGATTATAACATGGAAAGACATGAACTGATACAAAGTAAAATGTGCTGTCTACAAAGTAATAGCAATAATGGAAGATGATCAGCTGTGAATGACTTAGCTATTTTCAGAAGTATGATTCAAGACAACTCAAAAGAACTTAAAATGAAAAATACTATCCATCCCCAAAGAATGAATTGATGGTGTCTGAATACAAACTGAAGCATTTAAAAAACACTTTTTTTGATTTTTTCTTTTGGTTTGTATTTTCTTTCATAACATGACTAATATAGAGATATGTTTTGCATGACTACACATATATAACCTACATTGAATTGCTTGCTTTCTCAATAAAGGGGGCCGGAAGGGAGGAAGACAGAGAATTTGGAACTTAAAAGTTTAAAAAACAAATGTTAAAAATTATTTTTACATGTAACTATGGGAAAATAAAATATAAAATAAACTTTAAAAAATATGTTCTTTTCCCTCTGTGGCCTTGGGCCTCTCAACTGTTCTAGCATAATCTGAGATTCAAACAGGGATCTCAGATGGGAAGAAATCAAGATGGTGGAAGGGTAAAAAGAAACATAGCCAAGTTCTATCCTATAACTTTTCCAAAGAGATCTAGGAACACATAACCACAGGGAGTTTTTTCTAGCTAAGGTCTGAGGATACTGTGGATGGGATTGAACCAGGTACACCTTCAATGAATATTTTAGAGGCTGCATACCGGGAGTAGAAGAGGTCCAATAACTATAATAGAGGAGCCTAAACTTGTTCAGGATGTAGGAATAAGTAATAACTCTGCTTTTCACTATTCAGTTACAAGGTTGAATAGGGAGGTGCCTTTGGCCAAAATTGATTTCCTGGATAAAGAATGTAGGCCCTGGGTTATATATCAAACAAGATAATTGGTTCAAAAGCAAGCAGTCCCTATTTGCTTGTGACTCCAGGAGTGGACTGTGGTCTGAGTTCTGGCCTCTAATCCCATCTGAAATGTATAGTGAAATGAGTAACTGGGATAGGAACTTTAGATTAGGGTTGTAGGGGTTAAAAAGCCTCTAGAAGCAAGGAATGCAGTTCAAGGCATGTGGGAGGACTTGAGGGATAAGAGGTTCTGAGGCCTCCTACGTGGAGGTGGGACATAGCCCCAAGAGGTGGTACCATGCCTCCCTCCTTAGTGCTCTCAAAGCCTAGCAGGCCTCCCTCCTTCTTCTCGGGCCAATCCCATTATGCCAGGTTCCTAGAGGACTTCCCCCTTCCCCCATATCATCTGTGGGGTATAAATATGTGCTATCTCAGAATAAAGTTCTTTTTCGCTTCACCCCTATCTAATGGTGGTCTGTCTCTATGGGATCTGGGTTGGTGCCGGAAGACAGTAAGTGTGGCCTAGCCGTGCTGTCAACGGCCGGGCATTAAGAGTAGCTCTAAGGGGAGCTACCAGGTTAGAGTAACCCATAGGGGTGTAACAAGGGTAGCCTATGATTGATTCAGTAATTTTATGATTGGCTGATCCCCTATTTTTTATTTTCACATTTTCCCCAATTACACGTGAAAAAATTTAACATTTTAAAAAGTTTTGAGTTCCAAATTTTCTTTCCTCCCTCCCTTTAGAAGGCAAGCAATTTGATATGCTATAAATTTGCAGTCATGCAAAATATATTTATTATTCATATTGTGAAATACAGAAAAAACCCTAAGGAAAAAAGTATGCTTCAAACTGTGTTCAGATTCCATCAGTTCTCTCTCTCAAGGTCATTTTTCATAAGTCCTTGGGAACTGGATCATTGTATTGCTTTGAATAGCCAAGCCAATCACAGTTTGATCCTCTATTTAAAAAGGGTACCACAACAGGCATTTCCCACCTGGCTGCACTCCTCTGGATTTCCATCATGCCCTCAGGAATCTCATCATCCTGAAAGATCACATCTATTCAAACTCACATCTCAATAGCATCCCCTGGGCTCCTCCCTCCCTTTGACTGGAAAGGAGGGTGGATGATGGAACACTGCTCCCAGATCCTTCATGAAAGCAGAGTGCCAGGGGCAGCCATCTGATTTCCCACCAACCTATATTCCTATGGACTTCATTTGCTAGCCTTTCCTTTTTCTGTTGAGGGGAAAAATGCACAATAGCATTTTCACTAGGTGAAAGGTGGGAATGGTAACTATTTGCTTAATGGGGACTGGAAAAGCAAAGAAACTTGCCTTAGCTATGCTGGCATTGAGAGATACTACAGTCTTTCTTGGCCATTGACAAGCTAAACATATACCAACACTTTGATGTTTTGTTTTGAAATGAAAAAAAAATGTATATGACCTATCAATAAAAAAGTTTCAATTATGTAAGAAATCAGAGGGTTTTTTTTCTTCTTGGTATTTTTGATTCAGGCAATCTAATCTGGTTTATTCTTAAACCAAAAAGACAAATTAGGTGTTTAGCAGAGTACTTGGCACATAGGAATCAGGCACTATATAAATGCTAACACTAAAATTATGGTCCAAAACATGGAATAAACTTGGTTGCACAAATGACTTGTACCTTGATAGTCCCCAAAATTGATGTCTCTAAATTATAAAAATTTGACAATCTATAATGACCTCTTATTCCTTTGATATTTCAAAGGTACAGGCTAGAGAAGGGGGAAAGAGCAAGAAAAGTGACATACATGAAAATTCAATATAAGGAGCTGAAAGACATGAATTGAGCTGAGGATGTGAAAAGGGACACTGAAAAGCTAATCTAGAAAGAGACATAGCTACAGATCAATGGACCTTTTATTATATAACACATGCAATAAAATTTACAATAAAGCTATCTCATTTAATGATCAATGTCATTTCCTGCTATATGATTACATTTTTAAGTACTTAATTTTTTCCAATCAAAACTGATAACAGAATTAATAATAATACAAACTTCATAAATAAGTATATTAAAAATGGTTTGGAATGATTATCCATGAAACCAAACCTTTGTTATTAACTAATGGGTAAAGGAAATGAAGATCATGAATATTAGCTTTAATAATATAACACATTATGTTGAATTTGCCAGCAGTTTTGTTTAGTATCTATGTGTGCACTTTTTTTTAATTTTTTCATCATCTTGCCTTCTGTATCTTTTTTTTTTTTGAATTCTAATTTTTAAGGAATTGTTTTCTTCAGTTTAGTTCCATTTGGCTAATTCTTTTAAATGAATTTTCTTCAGTGGATTTTTCCTCTTTTGGAAAATTCTATTTTTAAAGTTTAGTCAATTTTTGTGCTTCCTTTTCCAAGTTCTCAACTCAAAATTCTGATGACTAACTCAATTTTTAAATTTTTAAAAAATCCTTTTGAGCTCTTCCAAGAGAATTTTTTGAGCTTGAGTCTATCTAATTCATATTCCTCTTTGAGGCTTCACATTTAGACATTTGGCCATTGATGTTCTGAGTTTGTTTTGATTCTGTTACCACAGCAGCTTTCTATGGTCAGGGCTCTTCTATGATCAGGGTACCTGTTGTGCCAGGATTTTGAGGCTCACCATTTACCTTCTGAGCTGTGGCTGGGGGCCTCACAGTTGGCCTTCTGTGTCATTGGACTGCTGAGCCAAGACCAAGGGGCTTCCACTGCTAATCTATGCTCCAGCTAAGAGCCTCCCTCTGCCTTCTTTTGTTCTTTTCTTCTTTTGTTGGGCTGTGCTCCCTATTTACCCAAGTGAGACAGACCTTTCCTTAATTTCTAAGTTATTTTAAGCTGGAAAATTATTTCACTCAGGATTTCTGTGGGTTCTGTCATTCCAGAACCTTCCTGACTTCTCCCCAATTTTGGCTCTGCTTCTATTTCTTTGAATTCTTCATATTTATCATTTGTTATATAACCCAGGGTTCAAGCAATAAAGACACCTACTTACAGTTTAATTTAATGGCTTCTGCTTTTATTAATTTTGTATCCCTCCTGAATAACACATTTGCATTTTTAACAGAGATCTTCAGTATCTGATGTCAAAGGAATTATACCAAAGAATGCAATTTCAGTCATGGTGGTGAAATCTCAAGGTTTTTTTTTTGGGGGGGGAGGTGAGATGATAGGGTTGACCTTTAGATCCTCTGAAATCATACTATGTAGAGGAAGGCTGTTAACTTAGCCCTAGTATGCAAAGCAATTGCATTAATGAAGTGGAAAAATTAAGTACAAGACAAAGATGCAAAAGATGATGATGAACAGGGAAGAAGAAATGTATGGGGAAACCAGTCTCAGGGCAGCAGTGCCATCTGCAGGGAAGGGAAAGCAATTAAAATTCAAAAGTTATCGAAAGTCCTTAAAAAAGGATATTTTGAGAAATCTAGTCCAGTCCTGCCTTCAAGGGGACCTACATCTCACCACACAATTTATAAGGATCTTTAGAAGAGATTCGCTAACCTTCCACTAAACCTTATTTGAATCCATAATTATAGGGAATAGAAACTAAGTTCTTATTATTATTGCTTCACAGGATTTTGAGAAAAATTGAGTTATGTTTTGCATGGCACTTGTAATAATGATTAAATATCTCTACAGGCTATTCATCCAACAGTTGCTAATTTAAAAATGGATGAATTGCAATGTATAGAAATGAAAGTATTACAGGATCAAAGTAGAGCTGAAAGAGACAAAAATCTGCAACCAAAGGGGTTAAATGCCCAGGGAAATATCCCCATTGATGAAATCATAAATCAATCCAGGTACTGAAATAAAACTCAAAATCATTGATATAAGTGCTCTAGAACATTTGTCCTCATCATCATTATACACAAGCTATACAAGCATTCTGGGATGTTTTGTGGCTGGGCTTGGTTGGACTCCTTGTAAGAAAACTCGTTGTAAAGCTCTATCCCAAACACCCTAATTATCCCTTTCTAAGCTAGGTATGCCTTTTATGTTCATCGAAGTCTATTTAGGTGTGTGTGCTTTTAGTCTGTGCCAATGTATCACTGTAAGGAAATCCACAAGTCACTTAACTTGTTTGACTCCATTTCCCCAACTGTAAAATGGGGATAATACTGCCCATCTCTCAAGGTTGTTGTGAAGATCACAGGAGATAATTATAACGCCTTTAGCACAGCTCCTGGCACACAGTAAGTGCTATATCAATTCTTGCTATTATTATTATGTACCAACCAGTGAATCGGGACACTTTTTGACAAAAGCGCAACCAGAGTCTGCCCTTTCACTCTAAGGGAAATAAAGTCGTGGGCACTCCCAAACTTAGGTATCGACGCGCGAGCTTCCCTCCCATCCAGGCACGAGGTTTTAACCAGCCTCTCCACCCCGCCTTCGGGACTCGGAGATAACAGGGACCGGGGACTCGCTGAAGCAGAGGCAGGCCTCGAGCGCCCCAGGGACCCGAGAGCACGCGGACCCCAGCGGTCGCTGGGCAGGAAGCCCGTCGTTCTCCGACTCCCGGGCCGACGCGCTCTCGTTGTCCCGAGCGGCCTCCTCCGAGCCGGCGCTGGCGGGGGCTGCCCAACGAGAGGAGAGAGGCCAGCCGCACTTCAGAGACGAAGCGGCCGGCTCAAGGTCACGCAGTGGGGACCGAGTCTTTGGCCTCCATCCGGGGCCACCGACAAGCGCTGGCCGAGCGGGGGCTCCGACACCGCCCCCCTCGGGAGGACGTGCAGGGGGCTTCAGACGGGCTCGGTCACCAGCAGAGAGAGGACGCCTCCTTTCGTGGGGCCCCAAGAACAAAACAACTAGGCCTCCTCCTCCTTTCCCCCCTCGTCAGCAGCTTCTCACAAAGACTGGACCGTTGTTGCCTAAGCAATCAGCCCCTAGCAACCGCTCCTTCGGACCGAGCACTTCCGTTTCCACTTCAGAGAAAGTGACGTCACAGGACTGTCTCTTCTCTGGGTCATCTACCCTAATTAGGGCCTCTTTTTTCCCCCTTCCAACTTTGCCCTCTTTTTTCCCCTGTAGAAGAGTCTTAGTAGATATGATCTCAGGTTCGGACTCTCACAAAGTTACATCTCCTAGGATGCACTGTTCAGCCTCACTGTTGGCTTCCCCGGGGAGTACAGAAAACCCCCCAGTCTCCCAGCATGCAGCGCTGCTGTAACCTGTGGCTCTCGAGGAGGAAAAGGGCTGCCTCAAATTTCCCAGCCTGCCGCGCTCCATTAGCAGACCACTTCAGATGTGGGCGGATTGCAGCGATTACCCGTGTCCCTCCCAACACATAGCCCTATGCCCATATATCACCGTAAGGAGATCCACAAGTCACGTAACTTGTTTGACTCCATTTCGTCAACTGTAGGAAGTCTTCAAGACAGCAGTTGTTTGGCGCGTGATCTACAGAGCTGTTCAGATTTAGTATAAATCCCGAATTGAAAAGAACTTTAGCGACCCTTCCCCCCCCCCCCCGCCCATTTTTCTCACTCAGCAGATGAAGACCTGACCTGTAGACAAATTAGGAGCTCCCGTAATCATACAGTCGCCAAATGGCCGAAGTAGGTCTACCGCCCTAGGCCTTCTGACTTAGAGTTCGGGACTTAGTTTAGCAGGTGAGCTAGGTCCACCTTTCATCCAAGCAAGGACCCCCGCTGCAAGGTGGGGCAGGGTTCACATTCTGCTTATTCTACTTGCAAGACTCCCATGTTGTGATCTTCACGTCTTTCTTCCACCTGGTAGTTGCTTAATGTTTGTTGAATTAAGCCCAGACTTTTGGCAAGATATTGAACATCCTTGGGGTTTATTTGTCAATTTCTGCCCTGCCAATTGCCGGTTTCTGTGGGGAGTTAATGAGATCATAGATAGGGACGGTGGTACTTTAAAAGTATCAAGTTCTGGGGTTTATAAGGGTCATTATTACTATGTAATGCTGCTGCTGCTGATCTTTGAATCTAGTCGTGGTGATCTGGACCTGAATACTCTCCTTTAGTTGGTGAAGGAGATTCTGGCTTTCTCCTTTAGTCATAGAGGTCCCTGAGATCCCAGAGAGCAAAGGCTCAGAGGAAGAGAAAGAGAAAGCCCGGAGGGTGAGTAGAGGATCCAAAGTAGTTTTCTTTGATTAGAACCATCTGCCCATGATGTTGTCTGAACATCCACTGTGAAGAGTCTCTTAGGGTGATAGGGAAAACAATTCCTTCCCTACTCTCCTAAGGCAGTTTTCCAAACTAGAGGGTCAGACTCTTTTAAGAAAGAAGCATAATATGACACCAAATAAGTGTAGCAACCTGTTCTATTTTCTGTTGGTTTGTTGTGCTTCATCCAATTTTACCTAAAAAGTATTCTAGGGATAAGCTTATTTGGGTTTCTTGCAAATTCATGTCTTCCAAACTTACCTTATAATTATTTTTCTCTGAATTTATAGTGGTGCCATCCTACTCTAATGTTTTTCAATTGAATTTTTACTTTAAATCTATGTTGCCTTTGCACCTTTCTTTGCTTGGCAAAATGGACGAATATTTGCTGGCTGTTCATTTTTTTTGGGTCCTCTTTCTCTCGGATACTCACTTATATTAGATACATTTAGATAAGAATTAATGATAATAAAAACCAAACTTTTCTTTTTCCTATTTTTTTTTAAAATAGAGAAGAATGGAGCTTTTTAAATTGCAGAGAATTTTCATTTAATTTCTATCCTTCTAATTTAGTTCTATTTTGATCTTTGCTCTAAATTCTTGATGATGTGACTGAATATTGACATCTGGTTTTAAATTGATTGCTTTATCAATAATTGCAAATTTCCTAACTGTTATGACATAGTTAATTTCCCTTCCTTCTTTCCTTCCTTCCTTCCTTCCTTCCTTCCTTCCTTCCTTCCTTCCTTCCTTCCTTCCTTCCTTCCTTCCTTCCTTCCTTCCTTCCTTCCTTCCTTCCTTCCTTCCTTCCTTCCTTCCTTCCTTCCTTCCTTCCTCCTCCTCTTCCTCCTCCTCCTTTCTCTCTCTCTCTCTCTCTCTCTCTCTCTCTCTCTCTCTCTCTCTCTCTCTCTCTCTCTCTCTCTCTCTCTCCATATTAATAGTTTTCTTGGGGAATAACTCTAATAATGGAGTTTCTGATTCAAAGGATATAGCTATTTTAGTCTTTATTTGTATAATTTCAAATTGCTTTCCAAAATTGGTTGCACCATTTCACAACTCCCATTAACAATCCAGCTCCCTTTCTTTCTAGAGAAAGAACCATTGACTACTGTCATTTTTTGAAATTTTTGCCACCTTTCAGGGTGAGGCATTTGTGTATTTTTTGTATTAGTGATATGGAGCATTTTTTTTTTTTTCATGTGGTTGTGAATACTTAGTAGGTTTTCTTCTGGGAACCACTCATATCCTTTGGCCTTTTATCTATTGGGGAATGCTATTATTTTTATACATACTGTGGGGAATGTAGAGATAAGATGAAGAACTAACAGGAATGTTTAAATTCTTTTTCTGTATTTTATTATTTATTATTTCTATGTCTCTGTGACCTGCATAAGTATGTTGTGTGTTAGCCAATATTTACTTAAACTTTAGATATATTTACTTGACCTGAAATGATGACATTTATCACTATTCAATGTTATCAGTATTTAGACTATTAGTTGAATGCTGTTAGCTTAGTAATCTAAATTTTGAAGGTCTGTTGGCACCCATGTCTAACATTCAATCAAGGGGAGAGGGCACCTATTTCTCAATGCTTTCCCCTCCCCTTCTCAATGCTCTCTTACTTATGATGTAATTTCTTATATAAAAACTATGCTTCTTTACTACTTCTTTAGCCTTCCTGCCTTGAGCTTTCTCTTTATCTCACGATGGGATGGTTCATCCTCCGGAGGTTTTCAATAAACAACTTTTCTGCCTTCTACTGAATGATCTCTGAGTAGTCATTTTGGGTAAGGGTCTTCTACATTTCTCACAATAATTATTATTTATGTATTTTGTTTATCAAACCCTTATGAAGAGAAATTTGATACAAAACTTTCCTGCTTGACCATTTTCCTTTTTAAAAAAAAAAATCTCAGATGCATTAATATTGTCTGACAGAATCTTTTCAATTTCAAGTCACCAAAGTTATTTATTTTATCTTTTGAAATGATCTCTACCTCTTGTTAATTAAGATTACATTTCCTATCTGTAGCTGTGAGTAATGTTTGATCTGCTTGTCTTCTAATTTTTCTTTTCTATGATTGTTTCTTATGTTATGGCTATTATTACATAGAAATGCTGTTGATTTTTGAAGATTTTGTAGCCTGGAACTTTGCTGAACCTATTAATTGTCTCAAATAGTATCTTTGCTGATTCCCTGCGGTTTTCCAAGTAAACCATCACATTATTAATTATCTTTTATTTCTTTCATTCCTTTGTCATATTATTATGATCAGCATTTCCAAGACTATTTTAAATAACAGTGAGAGGAGTGGGCATCCATGCATCACTCTTATGTTTATGAGAATGGTTCTAGCATATTCTCATTGCTCATACTTCTTTGGTTTGGAGTAGCTAGGTGGTATAAGGATCGAGGGCTGGCCCTAGAGCAGAAGACCTGAGTTCAACTGGGGTCTCGGACACCGGCCGTGTGACCCCGGACAAGTCATTTAACTTATTGTTTGAGCATGAAAAACCGAAGGACTCATTCAGGCCTGAGGTGTCCTCACTAGCTCAGGAGATCTGCTACTGCTCCAAATTTCTGGAGAAGGCACTTCTACTTTTACGTCTCCCTGAGCCAGAGGAAGACGCTTCTTCCGAGGGCACCTGATAGGAGGAAACTGGGAGTGAGATGAGCGGTTTAGGGAGAGCCCGGAGGGAAGGGATTGAGAGCATGGCCCTGGGCCCTGGGGTAAGAGCGGCGGAAGGGCAGCTCTGGAGTGCTCAGAAGTCACGGGCACGGAGCATTAGAACTGAACTTGAGAGCGGGGAGGCAGCTTGCGGGGGAAGCTGGGCCAGGACACCGAGCCCGTAACCTAACGGCCCATCTCCGTTCCAGAAGCCCTGAGGGATTCTCCTCCTTTCTGTCCCCCTGCGTTTCCCCCCCCCCCCCATACAAATCTCTGCTGCTTGTCCTGTTACTCAGAGCAACCCCGGCTCTCTTCAGTGGGAGGCCCTGAGCGGTGTGATTCAGTCACATGACCTTGTGGGGAACAGGATTAACATGATCAGATTTTTCTTGCGCATTTTATTAGGGGCAGGGTGCTCTGGGGAAAGGAGGGCGGGAGAAGCGGCCCCTTTCAGAGGTGCAGAGGCCGTCTGTGGTGTGAGGAGGGCTCTCCAGCTCGCCCCTTCTCCCCCCTTTCCCTTTGGCGCCCCAGCCTCGTCCCTTCTAACGGTCTCCCTCCCCTCTGCAGCCCCGGGGAAATGGAAAAGTAGATGTAGGCATGCGCAGCAGTCCCAGGACCTGCCCCCCGCCCCTCCCTTCCCCATTTTCAGCTTCCTTTTCTCTTTATCCCTACTCTCAGAGCCCAGGAAGGAGGAGGGAAGGGTATTCTTGGATCTCTTTTAGGCAGGTTCTTAGGAGTCATTATCGCCCAAGTGTAGTTCTGCCCGTTTAGGAGCAACAGGAGGAGGCAGCTCCAGCCTGGGCCATGGCCAAGGTCGAGGCAGCTCAGGTAGGCCCCTCGACTTCCACGGGGGCACTGAGGGGTGGAGAAGACCCCCGTGGTGGGCTCTGCAGGACCCACTGAGTGGCTGGGGCTCCGGGAGAGGTGCGGCCTAAACACCCGGCTCTCTGACGAATGGATGAGTGGGTTTAGCTGATCTTCCAGGTGTGCATGAGTGGGACCAGAATGGGGGGGTTTCCCCAGGGCCAGGATATTGGGGACATCTCCCTGTTTCTTGTGCTTTGGAGAGTCAGCCCCTCTAACTGCCCACTGCTGCAAAGAGACCATTTAGGTGATGACTCAGAGATTTGGAAACAGGTAGTGGCAGAGGTGGTGGTTTAGCCACCCAGTACTTACAAAGAAAGACACCAAGAACCTCTGTTCTTTCAGGTCCCTCCCCGTGCCCATTTCCCACACTACTGTCACCCAAAACAAAGGAGTGGTACTCGCATCCATACTCTAGTTGGGCTTTGTGATTTATTTTTTTCCATAAAGGCTGACTTTAAAAGTTTGTATTCATGAGATTTCATCTTTATGAATATTTTTTCCAGAATGGGGAGATGGAGGATCATGTGATTTAACCTGTACCTCATTCCTCTGGGGGTTTCCGAGAAGATCCCTTTGTATTTATTTGTGCCTCTATGTGGAGAAAGAAGAGGGATTGTATGCACATAACTAAAGGCACTATGTGCTGAAGATAAAAAAGACAAAACAAGACCTGGTCTTTATCCTCAAAGAACATATGGTCTGATATGGGAAAGGGAAAGATATGTACATAAACGTGTGTGAATGTATGGATGTACATGCACACACACACATAATTCAGAGCACGATAACAATAGGTGAAAAAAGTGGAGGCCAAAATAAAGTTTTGAGAGATTTGAGGAAGGGGAGAGATTTCCAGTTTTAGGGGGCAGGGACAGGGGTAGATGGGTGAGTTGGGTCTTGAAGTGAGGTAGAGATAGGGCCCGGGAGCCAGGAGCCAGGAGCCCGGAGCCCTTTGTAAGTGAAGGGGTTATTGTGAGCAAAGATGTAGAGGTAGAAGAAGGCAGGATAAAACAGGGGTGGATGAGTGTAAGCTTGGCTGGGCTGCTATATAAGTAGGTGAAGAGCAAGTCCACTTGAATGCCAGAACTTAGGATTTTATGTTTGATGTAGGACACAAAAGAGGAAAAGTTTTTGGGTAGCATAACGTGATCAGAGAAGCTCACTTGGGTGACAGTATGAAGGGTGAATTAGGGAATGGAGAGGTTGGAGGCAGAAGAACCCATTATGTCAGGCAGTAATTGAAATTCTTATAGTAGCTAGCATTTACAGGGTGCTCTAAGGTTTGAAAAGAATTTGATGGAGTTTATCTTATTTGATCTTCACAATCTGAGAATTAGGCCCTAATATTATTCATCCCCATTTTACAAATGAGGAAACGTAAGGTAGAGAACAGCCAGGTGATTTACTCAGTTCTTCCTGACTCCAAAACTTTCCTCACTGGGCCACCTGGGACATGTAAAGTCCTAAACCAGAACTTGTTGGGGACTCAGCATGTGAGTGAGAACTCTTCCCAAGACTGGGGGGCGGAATAAGAAGCTGCCTTTCTGGACAGGGCTGACAGCTCAATCCATTATGTGGCTAATGGAGTCCTAACCTGCTAGGGAAATTAAAGACCAGTGATGCTCCATTTCTTGAGGCAGTTGGTGCCACGATGGGATAGAGCTCTAGCTCTAGAATCAGGAAAGTAAGAGTTTAAATCCAGCCTCAGATGCTTAACAGCATCTGTGTGGCCTTGGAACAGCACTTGACCTCTTTGTGCCTCAGGTTACTCATCTATAAAATGAGGGGCTACCTGCTAGGTTGTGAGGATAAAATAAGAGAGTCTCTGTTCAGTGCTTTACCAACCTTAAAGCCCTCCATAAATGCTAGATGTTAAGACTTAGGACTAGTTCTTCATGTTACTATGCTGAATTGTTTATAAGGTGTCCCCTCTACCATTTCATATTGAAAAATATCGTCCTGTATCATCACCTAAAGCTGTTAGTTTTATAGAATTGACAATTATATAAATATGTAAACTAGTCCATATTGTGCATTAGTGAAAAAAGCAGAGATCTGTTTTTTTATTCCTCTAGATCAAGACCTTCCAGATAAATAGCACATTCAAACAGTGGCCTTTGTCAAGATTCTCTGCCACAGACTAGTTTAGTGGAGAAAGGAGAAAAAGACAAAGAGTTCTGATGTGGGAAAAGAATCATGTTTATGATTTGTTTATATAGGTTATTTATTCTAAACAAACTATGAATGAAACTGTTAATGGGTATTCAGGGAAAGACTGGAAAGACTGGAATAAGACATTGTGTGAACGGGGATTTCAGGTATTCCTAACGTTTGAGGATGTGGCCATCACTTTCTCTCAGGAAGAGTGGGGGATGTTGGCTCCCTGGCAACAACAGTTGTACTGGAATGTGATGAAGGAAAACTATGAAACCTTGAGCTTTTTGAATGCTGGTGAGTTTTGATTTTTCATGCATTTACACATGGGAAAGATCCAATTTTAGAAAAGGTAGAGAAAGTTTTATTTATTTTTATCTAGTGTCTAAATTGGAGGACTTGCAAGAAATAGATTTGATAGGCTGGTAAGAGGCTTTTACTGAGGAGATTCATTTTTGACTCATCCATTTAGGAGGCAAGAAAATCTGTGTAAGGTCTCCAAGGGGATGAATTAAAAGAATAGATTTTGGGTGATGGAAGGGCTGTAGAAAGGAGATCCTAAAAGTTGAAATGAAAGAACCAGATTAGGATGAACACTTAGAAACCAAGATACTAGAGGATGTCAAGGTGGATGCATATGCACAGAGCATTGAACCACCTTTTGTTCTCATAACCTGGCAATGGTTGCTTCATCATAGCTAAGTAAGAGAACAGGTGTTTGTGGGAAATTAGCCTTGGCATAATAGGACTACATACTGAGAATTTTGTTAACTTTGCTTCCACCAGGCAGATTGGGAACCCTGCCAGAACTATTGGCTACATTGGGACAAGTCTTTGAAACCTGGGAAGATCAGCAGAACTTGGTGAGAAGAGCTAACTTGGAAAGCTCATACTTGGGTGAGTATTTTCCTCTATTTTTTTTTTTTTCTTAAGGCAACTGATTTTGGCTAGGAACTCCGTCAGCCAGAAAGTGCAATGGATTGAGTACCCACATTTATATAATACTACCTGTTAAGTAGATTTGCTCTTTTTTTTTTTTTTTTTCTGTAGATAAGTACTTGTATTGTTTGGAGATGCAAAACTGGGATCCAGTGGGATGCTGGTAAATGTTTAACAACCAGATTATACCTATGGTTATACCTATGAAAGACTTTAAGTTTAATCTGTATCATTAATATTTTCTTTATCACTTTGTTAAATCTTGACAATTAACAAAACAAACCAAAACTCAAGCCCTGCTTGATTTTTAGCACTTGCTAATTTTGGAAGTGTCTTTAATATTTTTATTTTCTCTAGTTATGTCTAAAACAATTTTTTTACATTTGTTTTTAAAATTTTGAATTCCAGATTCTTCCCCTTCCTCCCTCCACATTGAAAAAGCCCATGTGAAGTTGTATAAAAAAATTTCTATTAACGTCATGTTGCAAAAGAAAACATAGATTCCCCCCCCAAAAAAAAAAAACCCCAACCCTCAAGAAAAAAAGTTTTAAAAAAAGTATCCTCAGTTTGTATTCAGATGCAATCAGAGCTTTCTCTGTGTGTGGATAGCATTTTTCATCATAAGACCTTCAGAGTAGTCTTGGATCATTGTATTGCTGAGAATAGCAGTCACTGACAACTGGTTTTCCCAAAATATTGTTATTACTGTGGACATGGTACTTTTCACTTTGCTTGAGTTCATGGAGGACTTTTCAGATTTTTCTAATAGCATCCCGTTCATCATTTCTTATAGAATAATAACATTCCTTTATAATCCCATACCACAGTTTATTCAGCCATTCCCCAATTAGTGGGTATCCCTTCCATTTCCAATTCTTTACCCTAAGAAAAGATCTGCTATAAATCTTCCTCTGTCTGTCTGTCTCTGTGTGTCTGTGTTTCTTTGTCTCTGTCTCTCTCTCCCTACCTGTCTGTCTATCTACCTACCAATCCATCTATCTATCTTGCTTCTTTTCCTTTAAAAAAAAAAGTCTCTTTTGGGATTCATGCCTAGCAGTGATGTCACTTTTGGAAGTGTCAGTGCTCACAATGAAAATGTAACAGTTGGCGCCAATTCAAATGACCTTCAGGATCCCACTGGGTCCTGCTTGTGCCACTTCTGTATGACTTTGGTCAAGTACCTTAATTTGTTTAAGCCTCACTTTTCGATAACATGAACGGCTCAGGCTGAATGACTTTTAAGATCCCTTCCTGTTCTAATGCTAGGTCCTATGAGTAGTTCCCTTTCCATGGTTCCTATGACGAGTTCCATAGAAGCCCCTTGGAATATTGATTTTTTTCTCTCTCTCTTACAGGTGTTGGGGTCAGGAAGCCTCCTAGGAAAGAAAGTAATAGGAAACAGCAATTGAGTGGGAATTTCCCAGGGGAACAAGGTAAAACAGGTTCTCATACTCCCAGCCACAAAAAGTCTCAAGAAACAAATCTTCTGTGTCCAGGACAGATGGATAATTTGGTGAGGATTGACCCCACTGGCAGTAGGCGAGACCATGGAGTCTTGCATAGCCTTTCTCCAGGTGAGAGAGCCCTCATGGAGAAGATACAAAACCAGGAGTTAGCCTCCGAGAACGAGCTTTCCCTGAAACCTCACCATTGTCCTGAGTGTGGAAAGCACTTCAAGAGACAGCATGAGCTTAAGGTTCACAAGCGGGTCCACACAAAGGAGCGGCCTTTCCCCTGCCCAGAATGTGGGAAGTGCTTCCGGCAGAAGTCAGCCCTGATGACCCACCAGTGGGTGCATAGCAAGGAGCGCCCCTTCACCTGCCCCGAGTGTGGGCGCTGCTTTGCCCAGAAACAATATCTGAGGAAACACCAGTGGGTACATAGAAATGAGCGCCCCTTTCACTGCACACAGTGTGGGCGCTGCTTTACCCAGAAACAATACCTGAAAAAGCACCAGCATTTACACAGTGGGGAGCGCCCCTTTGCCTGCTCAGAATGTGGGCGCCACTTTGCCCAGAAGCAGGACCTCAAGAAACACCAGCATGTGCACAGCGGGGAGCGCCCTTTCCCTTGCCCTGAGTGTGGGCGCCATTTTGCCCAAAAGCAGGATCTCAAAAGGCACCAGCGTGTGCACAGTGGGGAGCGTCCATTTCCTTGTGCTGAATGTGGGCATCATTTCTCTCAGAAGCAAGACTTGAAGAAGCACCAGCGTGTGCACACTGGGGAGCACCCTTTCCTCTGCCCACAGTGTGGGCATCACTTTGCCCAAAAACAGGGTTTGAAGAAGCACCTGCAAGTGCACCAGCGGGCACCAGGTGGTAAACGGCCCTTTCCCTGCCTTGAGTGTGAGCGCTCCTTCACCCGGATGTATGACCTAAAAAAGCACCAAAGAAGCATCCACAGCAGCGAACACTTTTTTGCTTGTCCCGGTTGGGATCAGAAGTTCAGCAATATGGCCAATAATTCCATCAGCTTGGAGTTGATCAAGCTTGGCCCACTGGACTGGTGAGCCAGGTCCTCCTCTAATGCCTTTTCCAAGATTTCCCTCAGGGATACACCATGCTAGGGGACCCCCTTCTGTTCCTCTTTATTGATCCATATTTTTCTCATCTGGAGATGGCGAAAGTGGTAAGGATATTGTGATACTAGAGCATGTTCGGCAACAGACAACCAGGACAGTAAGGGAACTGGTCACTTTACCATATGACAGGAGGTCCGGTCAAATTAATATGGATGTTTAGCCTGAAAATGAGAAGATTTGAGGGGACTTAAGAGCTACTGTCAAGTACTTCCAAATACTGTTACGTAGAAGAGAGCTTGGCTCCAGAGGACAAAGATAGGAACAGACATTTGTAGGGAAATAGATTGGGTTCCATGTAAAGTGAGGACTTCCTAACAGATTGTTCCCAAAGTGGATTAGGCTGTCTCAGGAGTTAATTCTATTTGGGGAGGTCTTCAGGCAGAATCTTGATTATTTGGTCAGGATACTACAGAGGGGATTCCTTTTTGGCTTAAACTAGGTATCTTCTCATCTCATTTTCAAATTTGAGATTCTATGATTGTGTTTACTATTCCAACTAAGATCTTATAGACTTATAATGGTTTAATTAAATAATGTTTTTAAATTTGAACAAAAGTCTTCCTTACCTTAACTCAAGTGTTGGGAACCTATCATAAAAATTTGCAGTTTCTTCTTCTTTCTTCTTCACTCCAAGATGAGGGAAGGGTAAGAGTGCCAGAGGTCACAGCTAATCCTAACTGGTTTCTGCCAATTCCTCCTTGTCTGTTTGGCAGAGTTACATAAAACAAAAGGCTTTTCTCTTGTTGAACTTCCTTTTTAGCTTCAAAACTGTTCTTAGTACATACCTTAGAAATAATTTACAACCAGCTTTAGAATAAAAATCTGATATTGGAGGAAGTAGATTATTCTCAGGGAAAAGGAGGTAAAGAAGCTGTAGGGAAAAATATGCTTAATTTTCTATATAACTGGCTTTAACTGTCTTTTTTTTTTTAACAGTAGCTTTTTATTTACAAAATATATGCAAAGATTGTTTTCAGTATTCTTGCAAAAACCTTGTGTTCCAAATTTTTCTCCCTTCCTTCCCCTCACTTCCCTCCCCTAGATAGCAAGTAATCCAATATATGTCTGACTATACTCTTAAAAATCATGTCATATGCCACTTTAGCTTGAGTCAAAAAGTGGAAGCCAAAAACCTAAGTATTTCAGGGTTTCAAGACTCTAGGGAAAACATTTTGGGGTATAATTATCATACAAAGCTTATGAATCCATGAAAAAACACCAGCTGAGGCTCCCCAGTTCCATCAAAGAACAAAGTCTGCATTATCTCCCTAAGGACTACAGTGACTAGTCTATCAGTGTGAAGTGTTCCTGTCAATTCCTTCCTGGGAGGCTTCACAATGAAAGCTGCAAAAATCTATACTTAGTAATACAATTAATTCTGCATTAATCACATTTAGATGATTTCATTGAACAAAGTGGAGGAAAAGAAGGAAACAAGCTTTTATATAGTGCCTACTGTGCCAGCTCTTGACAAATATAATTTCATTTGATCTTCCCAGCAACCCTGAGAGGTAGGTCCTTATTCACCCCCCTTTTACAGTTGAGGAAACTAAGGTCTACTGCAGTTAAGACTTGCCCAGGGTTACATAGCTACTATCTGAGGCTGGATTTGAATTCAGGTCTTCCCGACATTAGGCCTAGCACCATCCACTTTGCTTCAATATTCAACTGAATAAAGTTTTATTGAATGCTAATAATAAGAATGCTGATAATATGCTAACAGAGTGCCCTGCACATAATAACTGCTCAATTAATGATTATTTAGTTGCATTGAAAATTGTTTAAACCCAGATTGACTTTCTCTAGATTCTAACCATGTGTGAGTTACCTCTTCAATCATTTTGTGGAGTTTTCTCATATAATGAATGTATTCTCTTTTTAAAATTTTATACTTGTGGAAGGAAAATAGTTATTTCTGACTTGATGCCCATGACAGGGAAGTGAGAGGCTTGAAATGTAGGAAGAGAAAACTGAGAACTTTTTAAAAATTCATACTTTACAAATTTTACAATTTGAATGAAAGAATGTTACCCAAGATACTGTGAACCAAACCAGCAAAAAATCATCCATAAATAGATAAGAGGGATGACACCTTTACAAAAACGATAGAAAATTGGGCAAATATGCCAAGATATACCACTTAGAGAAATAAACTTCCACTTAATAGGGTTTTATTTGGCTTTTCCACATTTAAATAAACCTGTAAGATAGAATGTTTAGAGAAACCAAGTAGTTTTCCTTAGTCATTGACCATTTTCCCTGATAACTATTACTGAACATTCATTGAATATCAGTATATTGGATAGATTTCTGAAATAAAGCAAGGCAGATGATTTGGGGAATTATCTACCAGGAAAAAAAAGTTCATAGAAGAAACAGTTTTGATTTTTCCTAAACTTGAAATAATAGTGGGGTTGAGGAGGAGTTAACTTGTAAACTCTTATATATTAAAGCAAGATTATTTCCCCCCCCCCCCCAAATGAAGGACTAACTCCAGGAGAACATCTATATGTATTTTTTCTCTACCTGCTGTAGGATCTTGTCTCTCTGTAATAGTTTCTATTGTATCTTACCAATGTTCCCACAAGTCTATTGCTGACTGTGAGAGTTAAGATTAAGGTGAAGGATAGTGAGATGGCTGGGAGAAATTCCTGAAGACTCTACATCTGATGCCTGAGAACCAGTGTGAAGGTGAATTGGGGAGAGTGTGACAGAGCAGTCAATAATAATACACCATAGGGTCATGGATGGTGCTGTGGGTGGGAAGTCAGAATTGTAGCTATAGCTGGATTTCAGAACCACTAGATTCTAGTCTCTTAAACTACATCTTTTCCTCTCAGATAAAATGGAATATGGCATGGTAAAGAGTGAGCTAATTTTGGGAGTCAAGATGACCTATATTTACATTCTACACTTTTAAGTCAATATATGTTGAAAATATATAAGGATAATAAAATATTTGAAGCACTTTGTAGGTTGAGGATCATATGAGATAATGTATATAAAATTATTTTGCCAAATTTTAGAGTGCTATGTAAATGTCTGTTGTTACTAGGCTCATATGATCCTGCCCATGAGAACTTGGGTATTTTGAAGTGGGAGTGGGCAGGAAAATAATCATTCTGGACTCATTTTTTGAGCAGGATGCATTTGTAAGAAGTAATTCATTTGGAACCCTACTTTATTCCAGTCAGACTTATATCAAATTGATTAATACTGTGATAATAAATTCTGTATATTAGGCCCCAGAGCTCTGAGATGCAGATTGTAAGTTCACTTATTTAATTATAGGAAGCTGACTAGAGGCCCTTCATCCTTGTTTTTCTTTGTCACAGGGACCAATCCCAGTGTGGCAGAAGTGACTCAACTACATGGAAAGTCTTCGAGTTTATTTTTTTACCTCTGGACCATTCTCTCTTGTCCAATACAGCAGGTGACCGTATTATGACCACTTAGTCAGTGAAGACATCCCATGCTTTAAAATCTATGATTCCCCTGCTGACAATGCCATTTTTGGCCCCAAAAGAGCAGTCTACCAACCAGTGAGATTTTGTATTTCACTATGCCTCATTTGCATATTTGGGAATCAAACTTTATAAATACAAGGCCCTGGAAGAAGAAATGCATCTCAGATCATGAGGAAGATCTGAGGTCCACTCCATTAGAGGGGACCACAGACCCTTTAATAAAGTGTCATCGACTCAGAGCTCTGCCTCAGTCTTTTATTGTAGGTTGGGCAGTTTTAATCCTCACACATTCTCCTATCCCTTTAAGTAAAAAAAAATTCTGATATTAAAGTATGCTGATAGTGAAAATGCTGACTTTTTTTTTTCTATGTCCACAAACATTTGCAAATCTGAGATCTGGAGGAACTATTCCTTTAAAAGACAAGACTTCTTCTTTTTCAGCCTAATATTTATTGTTCTGTTGACATTATACAAATTATGAAAAAAGAATGAGAAGGGAAAATAATGTATTTAAGGAAAGAAATCCCTGTCCTTCCCAGTCCTCTTTTTATTTTTCAATCTTTCCTAAAATTTTAAAGTTTCAGCAAGAAATCACTTAGATATCTCTCCTTACCACTGTTTTTGCTTTGAAATGAAAGGATAGGAAGGGTAGCTAGGTGGCACAGTAGATAGAGCACCAGCCCTGAAGTTAGGAGTACCTGAGTTCAAATCTGATTTCAAGACACTTAACACTTCCCAGCTGTGTAACCCCCGGGGCAAGTCACTTAACCCTAATTGCCTCAGGGGAAAAAAACGAAATGAAAAGATTGGGAGAAAAGATGCTTGTTCTTTCAGGAAAAACAAACAAACAAACAACAACAACAAAAACAACCAACCCTGAGAAATCGTCACTGGGCTTGGTGAAGGTAAAGATCATCCCTCTTATTAAAAGATTGTTGTCAACATGACCAAATATTAAAACACAAAAAATATAGTTGTAATGACTGATGAGCTAGAAGGTAGTCTGGGTTCCAAGGAGAATAAGATATATCTTTTGAATATCCTCAAGTCTGACATTATCCATAAAATCAATTACTTCTAATTCCAGAGCAGAGGGAATTCAGAAATGACACTGTCCTTTGACTCCTCTCTCTGGTCATACATGAGTGCATTTAACATCTGTGGGTATCCCCAAGATAATTCACCACAGGCTAGGTATTTATCTCGGGGGGAAAAATCCTTTTTTGGCCAAACGGGAAAAAAACCTCCATAGAAAATATCATGAAAATCCTGTGTACTTCTGCCCTAAAGAAGCCATTCATACAAATTGGGCATTTGAAAATAACAAACAGGTTGATTGTACATATCCAATTGCTTGCTGTCTTGGGAAGGGGGAAGATAAGGGAGAGAGGAGGGAAAATTTGGAACTCAAAATCTTAAAAACGAATGTTGAAAACTATACATATAATTGGAAAAAATAAAATACTTTTGAGTAACAAATCTCTAGTGATTCCTTTTTGCATGGTTGTTAAAGTTCCTTCAGCATCACTGAGTTGCATGTGAGACAACTCTCATGTAATCAAGAATTAGTGTTTGGTAAGACATGATTAGAGATAGAAGGGGGAAAGAATAGGACAAGAGTAGATGATATAATCTGCATTGCTTAAACTGTAAAGTCTTAAGAAATAAAGAAAGCAAAACCAGAGCAGTGATGATGGCCTGGGTTGAGAGACCGATTTGAGATACTGGAAGTCCAGATAGTTTGTCTTCAATGAGATGCCAAAAAGTACATCCAATATTCTTAGAGAAAGATGATTTCAAAAAGCCTCAGATAAAGGCTTACCATCTTATGAGCTCATCAAGTCCACTAAAGATCTCATCAATATATATGGGGCAATATTCTGGAATGATGTGCTCCAGGCTTGGAATCAAAGAACCTCAGTTTAAATCCTTGCTCTGCCATTTTCCACCTCTGTGACTGTACACAAGTGACTTCTCTGTAGATCTTGTTTCCTCACTGGTAGAATGAGGTTGGACTAAATGAGATGGCTTATGAACACACTTTCTGGCAGCAATCCCTCATAATGAAAGTAACTATGAACAACTATGATCCTATACATGCAAATTTGTCATACAGGGGCGTGACTCAATTCTCCTTCCCCTTTATGAATATTTAGGGTTTAATCACAGTTACTTATATATCTATGAGGCAGATTCAAGATTGATGTAAGAAAAAACTTTCTAACCATTTAAGAGACCCAAAAGTTGAATAGTTATTTCAGGAAGATGGAAACTTTCCCTTTCTCTCCTGTCCTTCAAGCAAAGGTGGGGTGGATAACCTCTGACAGTTATGTTATAGGATTTTCTTTTAGCAACTGTTGTTTGGACTAGATGGCCTTTGAGAAAGCTTCCAACTATAAAAATCTATGATCTCAATCTTCCTCTATTGAGGGGTTTTTTATTACTTTCCCTTGCACATTTCCTCCTCTTTTAAATGAAGACATTCATCTGTGTTGTCTCACAAGCTGTGTTTGTTTCAAGGAACAAATGCAATAATTTTAATTGAAAAGATTGTGGTTGCCATACCAATTGTCTGTGCCTCATTTTTAAGATAATAGGGTTGGAATTGATGATCCCTCAAAATCACTCCTAGCTCCCAGTCTTATCAGCGTGAAATTGCTTAGTCCAAATGAGACTCGGTCTACTTGTGCATTCCCTGGATAGAAGTGGTAAATGCTGGAGAGGCAGGAGCTTGAGGTTAGGTCACAGTCAGAAAATACTCCTTATTGCCTCCCAAAGGACAAAGAACTCTGCCAATGCTTGGTCACTGCTGTTCTGGGATAGCTTTCTCCTTCGATGGATGAATCTGTTCATGCTAAGTTTCTCCTCCCTCCCATGGAGACAGGAGTCTTCTGGTCCTTGCTATCCCTGAAGCAGGCCAGTAGTCCTCCGCTTGACCACAGGGTCAGGGCCTAGGTGCCCTACTTCAACAAGATGCCTCATCACGGGTTACAATTCCCAGCAGGCATCCTCAGGGCTCCTTCCAGCTCGTTGATTATGGAGAAGGCCCAAATTACCTAGAGGGGTATTTTTAAATTATTGGTTAATTTAGGCAGCTAGGTGACTCAGTGGATTTAGGGGAGAAAGACTTATGACTGGGTAAACCAACTCTGTCTTAATTTCCTCATCTATAAAATGTAGAAAGAAATGGCCACTTCAGTCTTTGCCCAAATAGAGTCACAAAAAGTCAACACACACACACACACACACACACACACACACATACACACACACACACAAAGTCAAGACACAACTCAAAGGATTGAATAAGTCTGGAAGCAGTGCATCTTGGGAATTGTAGTTCCTGTATTCATATGGGCACTAAAAACATTCCTTTATGATTTATGCATACTTTCTTTTCCCTTTAGACCCTGGCTCTCCTTATCTATGCTAGGGAATTGACTGAACTAATTAAAAAATAAAAACCAAACAACTAAGATAGAGATTTAATGAAATAGGAAATTAATTATTCTGTCATATAGCTGAGGATTTAACTTTACTATTATTCTTTTTTTACTATGAGGTACTTGACCTGTATTAAGTGGAAATGATGGAAAAAAGCATGGAGATAAGGGAAAAGCCCCAATCTAGGTCCTCTGTAGTTAATCTTTTCCCTGATGCCTACTGGTTGTTAATTAACAGCCAGTTAAAGCTAAGGTTGCTTAATTATCCTTTCTGAGCTTCAAATTTCTCTTCATTCAGTGTACAGTGTTGGGTCCTGGGGTAATGAAGGGAAAATGACAGAATCATTCAGACTCAAAATGAACAAATTTCATTGAGGAAAAACAACAAAATAAACTGTATCCACTTCAATAACCTTTTCCATGGAGCCTATAGATGAGGTTATTGTATTTTTTTAAAGTTACTGTATCTTTAAAAGAGAATAGAATCTTGCTCCACACAAATGAGTAAATGCAGAATATTTACAGAGTAATTTGGGGAGGGAGGAAAGTAGATCATTACTAAGTTCCCTTCTAACAAACCACAAAATCTATGAATACAGAGTCATGGATACATCATAGTAATGCTAGAAGGGATTTCAGAGGCCACCTAATTCAATTAACTATTTAAGAATCCCCTCTCCCAACATAACTGAAAAGTCCTTACTTGGAGATATCTGGTGAAGAACTGATACCTCTGGCTTTGCCTGGTTCACTTTCTTATAGCTTTAGTAATTACAAAGATTTTCCATATTTTGATGTGAAATCTGCAATTTTTGCCCCTTCCTCTTATTTCAACATAGACATATTCTCCATTTAAAAGTTTTAAAAAATAATTATTTTATGTATCAACTCCCTTTAATTCCTAGTTTTATCTTCATTTATTTCCTTAAATATTTTTGGCCTTTTGTTTCCCCATATGAATAATTCTATAAAGTATTTTGCTATATATTAGGAAATATCAAAACTATGATCTTGAACAGCCAAGACTATTGAATATCTTTTCACTTATTTAGATCTTCATTTGTTAAAGTGAAAAATGTTTTTGTAATTGTATTTATATATGTTCTGTGTGTTGCTAGATTAACTCACAATGATTTAATTTTGTTATTTTTCAGTTAGTATTTTTCTTTTTTCCTGTTTTTTATTAATATACATTAATGCTGTTTTGTGAATTTATTTTTGTATACTACTTATCTCCCATCTGGCTTTCCCCACCTAGGTCACCCTTTATATTCTAGACCTTTACCTGACTACCTTTTATGTATTAAAACTTCCATCTTGTGTCCTGTATCAAGGACTTCCATCTTATGTCCTGTATCAAGGAATACACTCAGCTAAGAAACTGAAAAATGAACTCAAGGTAATGATTAATGGCTCATGTTGATGAGTTCAACATATTTCCCTTTAGATAGGAATCTTCAGTGTTTGAAAAAGGAATTACACCTAATAGGGCAGTTTCAGTCATAGTACTAGAAGGTAGATGAAGATTATTGGAGACTAGGTTTTACATTTTGTGGAATAAAACCTGCGATGGTCTGGTCTAGCTCCTCTGAAGGGCTTAGAATAACTCCTTAAATGCGAAGTCTGTGCTAGCTCCTCTAAAGGGTTCAGAATAAGTCCTTGTCAGGATAAGCAAAAGTCCTTGCCCCACGTTGTGGACGCCAATTTGTAAAGTTCTTGAATTGTGAGGGTCCGGTTGTCTGCTCAATTATAATCCTTCTCTGGGAGGAGATCTGTAAAATCTTTTCCTCTGTGCACAGGTTTCTTGGAAGCTCTGAATCTCCTCCAGCTCTTATCCTTCCCCAAATCAAACTGTTCTCCTTTCAGCCTGCCTGGTGTCACAACTCTATATCAGAGTAGATTCTCTCAGACCCAATGCTGCCCTTCTTTTATCATCCCAGAGAATAGGCATATGAGAACTCAATGGGATGTGGGGAAATACTTCCACCAATGAACTTGCTCCTCTTAGAATTCCTAAGGTGTAAACTCCCTTTAAAGGCCCGAACCAAAGGTCTGAGCCAGAGAACTGTCAAGTCAACCTGAATTCTTACCTTGTCACTGTCCAGACAACCTGAGTTCTCACCTTGTCACTGTCCAGACAACCTGAGTTCTCACCTTGTCACTGTCCAGACAACCTGAGTTCTCACCTTGTCACTGTCCAGACAACCTGAGTTCTCACCTTGTAATCCTAACAAAACCATCTAGTTTGCTAGCTGTAGAATGAAATGTAGCAGCTGTTAATGGCAGGAAGATTTTAGAAGAGGAAAAAGATTAAGCCAAAGAATGAAGGATGAAGGTTAAGAGGGAAAAAAGAAGTATGAGAACATCCCTTCCAAAGCAGCACTGCCATCTGCAGGGAAGGGAAAACAACTAAAACTCAGTTAAAACTATATAAATACTGATAGCTACCTTGAAAAGTCACTTAATCCAGTTCCCTACTTTCAAGCAGAACTACACTTCCCTTTGCAATTTGTAAGGACATCCAGAAAAAAAAAAATTACTACAGTTGTACACTATAACCCATCCCTTGAGTGGATGGTAACATAAAAAGAGTGTTTATTTGTTCTGTTTCTACCTTATAAAGTTGTGAAGGAAAATGGCTTGTAAATCATAAAATGTTTTATAAAGATGAGTGATGCTGCTGCTGGTGCTGTTGAATTTAGAAGCTCAATATTAAATCAGTAACTACAAACTATTCACCAAGCACATAGTTAAAAAAACCAACACAGCCCTGGGTTATGATCTACAGCACTGGAACAACTACAAATATAGATGAGATTTAGCAAGCAATCCACAAACTTATTAAGTGGCCAGCTGGGCACAAGGGAATACAAAGACAAATCACAACAATCTCTGTCTTCAAAAAGTTTAAGTTCTATTGAAGGAAAACATGCATACATATAACGCAAAGCAAATACAAGGTTATTTCAGGGGGAAGGTAAGGTTTTACCACACAGAGTGATCAAGAAATGTTTCATTAAAAAGGTGGCACTTCTCTTTGTGGTGGCCAGAAACTGGAAGCTGGGTGGATGCCCATCAATTGGAGAATGGCTGAATAAATTGTGGTATATGAATATTATGGAATATTATTGTTCTATAAGAAATGACCAACAGGATGATTTCAGACAGGTCTGGAGAGACTTACATGAACTGCTGCTGAGTGAAATGAGCAGAACCAGGAGATCAATATACATAGCAACAATATGAATATATGATGATCAGTTCTGATGGACGTGGCCCTCTCCAACAATGAGATGAACCAAATCAGCTCCAATAGAGCAGTAATGAACTGAACCAGCTACACCCAGCGAAAGAACTCTGGGAGATGACTATGAACCACTACATAGAATTCCCAATCCCTCTATTTTTGTCCCCCTGCATTTTGGATTTCCTTCACAGGCTAATGGTACACTATCTCAAAGTCCGATTCTTTTTGTACAGCAAAACAACTGTTTGGACATATACATATATTGTATTTAATTTATACTTCAACATATTTAACATGTATTGGTCAACCTGCCATCTGGGGGGGGGGGAAGGAGGGGAAAAATTAGAACAAAAGGTTTGGCAATTGTCAATGTTGTAAAATTACCCATGCATATATCTGGAAAATAAAAACTATTCAAATATTTTTTAAAAAGGTGGCACTTGAAAAAAGGTAGAAATTCTAAGAGGTGGCAGTGAGGAGGAAGTATATTCTTGTGATGGTGGGAATACATAGGTATGGAGATAGAAAATGGGATGTCTTCTGTGAAGGACAATTTGGCTGATCTATAGAATGTATGAAGCAAAGTAATGAGTATTAAATGTGTAAAGTTAGGATGGAATCGACTGTGATGGACATTAAGTGTTTAAAGGAAAAAATTATAAAACAGTAAGCTACTGAAACGTACAATTTAACATGGTCAGACCTGTGTTTTAGGATTATCACTTTAAAAGGGAAGACACTGGAGACAAGGAGACTAATGAAAAGGATATTGCAGACAAGAGATCTAAGATTCATCAAAGTTCCAAAGTAAAAACAAATTTATTGGATATATCTAGGATGATCAGGAGACAAAGGTGAGAAATATCAAAGTGTGTGTGTGTGTGTGTGTGTGTGTGTGTATTTAATTTTCTCTGACAAATATATTCTGGAATACATTGTTGTTGGTCCTGATAGAAAACTCAAACATTAAGGATCTTCTGACTTTGGGGGAATGACACAAGTGTCTTCTGAATATGAGTGGATTAGACTCGGGGGCCTTAATCTCAATCTAGATACATTTATTTTAAACCCTCATCAACTGGCCTTGTGTGAACTGTCACTTTGACAAACTGAACTCTCCCGGGCATTTATCCTCTTCAGTGAATAAAGTCAGGTGAACTTTAAAAATGCATCTAAGTTTTATCAAACTTAGGTATCGACCGCGAGCTTCCCTCCCTTCCAGGCACGAGGTTTTAACCAGCCTCTCCACCCCGCCTCCGGGACTCGGAGATAACAGGGACCGGGGACTCGCTGAAGCAGAGGCAGGCCTCGAGCGCCCCAGGGACCCGAGAGCACGCGGACCCCAGCGGTCGCTGGGCAGGAAGCCCGTCGTTCTCCGACTCCCGGGCCGACGCGCTCTCGTTGTCCCGAGCGGCCTCCTCCGAGCCGGCGCTGGCGGGGGCTGCCCAACGAGAGGAGAGAGGCCAGCCGCACTTCAGAGACGAAGCGGCCGGCTCAAGGTCACGCAGCGGGGACCGCGTCTTTGGCCTCCACCCGGGGCCACCGACAAGCGCTGGCCGAGCGGGGGCTCCGACACCGCCCCCCTCGGGAGGACGTGCAGGGGGCTTCAGACGGGCTCGGTCACCAGCAGAGAGAGGACGCCTCCTTTCGTGGGGCCCCAAGAACAAAACAAGCAGGCCTCTTTTCCACCAGCAGCCTCTCACAAAGACTCGACCGTTGTTGCCTAAGCAACCGTTCCAACCGGTCCCTAGTAACCATTCCTTCCGGTAGAACACTTCCGTTTCCATTTCAGAGGAAGTGACTTCACCCTACCTTTCTGAGGTGCGCTGTTCAGTGGATTCAGTCTTATTTTACTTTACGTGACCCATTTAAGCTTTTATTGGAAAAGATGCTGGAGGAGTTTGCCATTTCCTTCTCCAATTTATTATATAGATGGGCCCCCGGCCCCCGGGACCCTGCCCTCTCGGCTTTCTCTTCGTCTTCCGTTAGGACCCAGGCCGCCTTTTCTCCCCCGCCTCTTCTCACTCCCCTTTAGAGCAGGGTTTTGGCCGCAGGTATGATCACCGGCTCGAACCCACTCTGCTCGGGCCATAGGAACTCGAGTTAGTCTCTGTTTTGCCTCCGGGTTAACTTGCATTCGGATGCTCTTCCTCAGGAGACTACATCTCCCAGGCTGCATCGCTCTTGTTTCCGGATGCAAGGATTTAATTTTGCAGCACTGCGTAATTGAAATGTAAATTACGTCCCGGACTGCTCCGAACTTTAAAGCATCATATAGTCATTTATATCGAGGATCCTTGTAAAGCCTGTGGATCCCTTTCCACAATAATGTTCTTAAATAATTGAAGAAAGTGCTGAAGTTCAGTTAGAGGTTAGTAAGAATAAAGATGCTTTTTTTTTTTTTTTTTTTTTTCTATCCAAGTTTATGGACCTGCTGAAGTCTTTCCACGGACCTTATGTAAAGAACCCACGACTTAGTCCAACCTCCTCATTTTGCATATGTAGGAAATGAGTCAGGTTAAGTGAGTTTCTTGTGGTCACCCAGTTATTAAGTGTGGTCTCTTCCCGCTCCTGATCCATTCATTGATCTTTCCAGCGACTTGGAAACTCAGTTCAAATCGTTACACATGTTCTAGTGAGGGAAAAAAAGCGGTGGCAGACCTCGAATCAAACCCTGCCTCTTATTATTTTAAACTTGTCATCTTCACAACTCCTTCGGTCTTTGCCTGTGTAAAATGAGAGGGCAGGGAAGGGGGATGATGCCCTCCAAAATTCTTTCTCTCTCTTAATCTGTGATTCAGTCTCTCTGATAGATCCTCACCCAGGTAACATTTGCTTGAACTCTTAGGGATGCTCTCTACTTAAAAGGCTCTTTAACACACCATGTTTCAAGACTTCTAATAGTTCTACTAGAAATTGGAGCAGAAATCTCTTTCCCTATAAATTGCATCCATTCTGGACCCACACAGAATAAATTACTTTTCTTTATGACAGTCCTTCAAGTATTTGAAGGTATCTATCATTATGTAGGAAAGGATTTATTTCCTTGATGATAAAGGAAGAAAGGAGACAGAGATGAAGTAATTTGCCCCAATTTGTGACAGAGAATTAGAATCCAAGTTTTCTGATTCCCAGGTTAGGAATCTTTCCACTGTTAGAATGAAACAGCAGGCATTAGGAAGAATGAGATGGAAAAAAAAAATTAGTGTGGTCAGGAAAGATTTCAATTCAAGAGGTCTTTTTCAAGTTGCTTCATGAATTTAGAAGGATTTTAATTTGTTGGAATCAGCCATGGATCTATCAAAATGTCAAAGTATACTACGAGATCAATCCTTTGTCAGAAATAAAAGCAAAATCCCAATCCTTGCCCTAGAGAATTTAGCTGAGGAAAGATTTATATGAAGAATCTGAGAACCAAAAGAAGGCACTATATGATAGAGTAGATGTCAAAATCTTAGTCAAGAACTTGTGACTGTAATAGAATATGTCCAGAGCTAAATGACTCAAGGTCACAGAGCTTGTCAATTGTATTGAATGAGGCCTTAGACCCAGGTCTAGCATTCTTTCTCCTATACCATGTCAACTTTCTAAGTGTTCAGAGCAGTCAGAAATGGGAGAGAACACTGCTGGTTAGAATGTGTGAGGCAGACTTAAGCAAAAGGTGGGATGTTTATATCTAGATAATATTGACAATTTAAAACCACTAGTTATCAGGAAAAGCAGAAGAATGTGAAAAAAATTTTGTGAAGAAAAATTTTTTTTGTCATATTACTGTATTACTTTGATTTAAGATCAATGATGGCAAATCACTTGGGATAAACTTCTTTGTGGAGGAACAAAGCATTCTTAAGGGATGCTTTGCCTGGTGGAATCCTAGCTTAGCACCTTCTGTAAGTAATAACTTGATGTTGCCACATCTGATCTCATCCCAAGGTGAACTTAGAATGAAGTAGAGAGGCCAGAGTAAGATCCTTCTTCCAAAAAGGAATGGAGGATTACTTCTAGGATAAGTTAATTGATGTATGGGGGGTGGGTGTGGGTGAAGTATATGCAAAAGTCAAAGAGTAATCAATAGGAGTCATGCCTCCTTGTCATTCTAGGTAATAGGCCAAAGACCGCTTTTGTGTATACTGCTGCTGTAAATTTGGAAATTATGGCTTCTACTTTGTTTTCTATTTGGATAGAAAAATGGCTTGTATGTTTATATTCAGGGGACAGCTAGTAGTTTGAGGGAACAGTACATTAAAAAAAATCATAGACTCAGAACCAAAATGGGACCCCAGAAGTATATCAGTTTAGAATTGGAAACAACCTCAGAGGCCATCTTGTTCAACTCCCTCATTTAAAAGATGAGGGAATTAAGGCCCAGAGATGTTAAATGATACCCAAAGTCACAGAATTACGTAGTGGAAATTATTCTATTTAAATCTCCACCCCATGGTTCCAAATCCTGTATTTATTCCAGCCCATATATCTATCATATCCATTTTGTGTGTACTTTGTGTGTATGTGTGTTATTTTTCCCAACAAATTCTTTTCTCCCCAACTTGAAGGTCAGATCCTTGAGGGAAGAATTAATTTTCTTCATCAAATGTGAATTCCTTGATAATAAGGATTGTTTCATTCTTGGGTTTTATATTCCCACCGTCCAGTTTGGTGCTTGGCACCTTAATAATATGTTTTAATAATATGTTCCTTAATGTTTTAATCCATGACCAGTGGTTACTCACTTGGGGTTATAAGGAACTTGCTCCTCCCTGAGCCATTCCTTTTCACATTTGGACAGGCAGGGTAAAGAGAACATGAGATAGACATATAAAAGAAGATCCCAAAATATTAATGGAAACATTTTGGTTAATATGGAACCTTTATTTTTTATTAAGGATCTCCTTTAGATATGTTCATGGCATATAGTAGTTGCATAATAAATACTTGTTGACTGAGGGGCTGTTAGAATCAAATGAGAAGTTAGATAACTCATGTTTTGCAAACATTCAAACTATGTAAATGCTAGTTATTAGATAATAACAGCTAACATCTAAATAGCCTTTTGAAAATTCTAAACATCTTATTTGCAATGATGAAATGGTTCTGACTTTTGGCATCAGAAAATCAGGGATCACACCTTGCTTTTGCCACTTAATTACTTCTGTGTTGGGGTTGGGGGGGCAAATCTCTAATTCCTCTAGGCTGAAGATTCTGTAAATTAGAATCTGTAACTCTACAATCTGTAAAATTCGATACTTAACTTAGGTGAGGTTACAGTGAAGGTTTTTTTTTCCCAGCTAAAGAGCTATGTTTCTAATAGTAACCTTATGATATAGGCAGGAACCCCATCTTATGGATGAGAAAATCAAGGTTCAGACATTGGTGGCAAAAATAGTAAATGTCTAAGGATTTCTGCTTCTGACTCCAGGACTGCTTCTACTGGTAAGTGAGATTTGTATGCTGGTGGTTTTTGTTCCATCAGTGAAGACAGAGGACGGGAAAAAAAAAAAAAAAAAAAAAAAAGGAGGGGGTAAGATTGAATTGTAAAGGCAAAGGACCTAATAAAAGATAAATCTCAGGCTAATTAGAGGTGATTTTTTTTTTTTTTGGAGTACTTGGATTTGAACCAGAGACCTTTTTGTTCTAGCAAACAAAGGTTCTAATTTTAAAAAAAGCACCATAGCAAATACCTTCTATTTTCATGTTTCATTCTATTTTAGTATTAAAACTTCTGAGAGGGGGAAAAAAAAATGTTGGTGAAAGAGGGAGTAAACATGACTCCACCCATTTGAGCTGCAAGATCCTCTGATGGTAAAAGTCATGTGACAGGGGGCACCTGGATTTGAACCAGGGACCTCTTGATCTGCAGTCAAATGCTCTACCACTGAGCTATACCCCCTTCTGCTAACGTGGCTTTCTTCTCATTCATGTGTTTTCTTCTGGTCACTGCATTTCCGTCACGGCCAGGAACGAGAAGCTATTTTATCAAAGCTATTAGAAGTAAAGGGGATGCTTGGGAAGGAGTGTCCAGAGCCAATTTCTCTCATTTAGCTCGGCTTACGTGATAAGCGAATGTGTTAGGCTTCCCGACTACGTCTTTACCATAGGTGTCTGTCTAGCTAGTCAACCATTGCGCTTTCCCTAGCAAGCAGATCACGTGACTGCCGCCGCCGCCAGGTCAGCGAGTCTCGCCACCGCGAGGGTGCTGAGTCTGGGATCCCTCTCCCGGGCTCTCAGCCGCTCTCCTCCCCTGGCGATTTAAAGAACCAGCACATGGTTTCATCTGTTGCAGGATGGGGGTAGGGTGGGGTTCTGGTCCTTGATGCAGATTCCCATTTTGCATTATATAAAAACCATTCCCTCCCCCTCCCCCCCACTTTAATTCTGGAGAATTGTTTAATCCTTGCGGGCTATAAACAGATGGGCCGGTGATCAATTAAATGAAAAGATTCCTCCACTTCAGGGGGTAAATCAAACTGAGCCAGGACCTGTCTGAGCTGCCAAGTAACAGACTCAGGTATTCTACAGGTAATTTCCCTTGCCTTCAGTAGTATTTCTTTCCTTAATTGGGACAGTAAGCATAAGTCAACTGACTTTCAAGGGGAAAAAAATCCCCTACTTTTGTTGATTTACTGCTGTGGACAAGGATGGCATTGTCTCTGCCCGCTATCTCCTTACAAACGCGTAAGAAACCTAAGAGAGACATGTTCACAAGCACAAAATTCCCCAAGATTGTAAAAGTGTATGAGTTACAAACATCCGGAGAATGGGATTATTTGCAATTTAAGGGAGCTGGAAAGCCTGCGTTGAGAAGGTGGCTTTTGAGCTGAATCCCGAAGGCTGGGTGGGTTTCATCTGGCGCAGATGTTGGGGAGAGGGGATTCCAGGCTAAGGAAATCACTGGGACAAAGGCAAGGGGGAGAAAAGGAGTGTTTGGGAATGGCAGGACTAAGGGATGCCGGAAGGAGAATTCTGTGGGAAAAGGCGGGAAAGGAAGGTTAGTGAGAAGGTGGAGAGTCTCATGTTCCTGAGGCAGGTTTGTCTTCATTGCCACAGAGACTGGTGAGAAGTGTTTGGGTAGCTCTCTAAAACCGCTTTAGAGACCCAGTAGTGGATGAGATTTAGGGGAAAGCCAGCGGAATGGAAGGAAGCAGCTTTGGTCGGCAGTTGCTAAAACAACCTAACAGCAAATCCTGAAACATATGCGTGGAATTTTCTCATTCCCCTACCTGTATTTTCATCAGCACAAAATAAAATAAGTCAGGGGATGCCCTTCCAGATGCCTATTTTGGGCGGACGTCGCCACCTGGTGGTTGGCAGTGCCTTCCCCATAACTTCCTTTCCCTTCAAAGGTATCGCGTCATCCGCTGTGGTATTTCCTTTTGTTTTTCACGCAGTTCAGGTAACCTCTTTATCTCAATTTTACACGTCCCCTCTAATGGTCCTCTTCCTTTCTTCAAACTTGTTCAGTTACCTCGAGTGCCTCTCCTTTCTCCCTTTTCCACCCTTTTATTTCCTTTGAGTCCTTTTCCCTTCCCCCACCAAGCCAGGAGCATTAACAATATTAACAATAAATCTGAATCAAGGAAAAGGAAACTAGACATAATAAAGAATCAGTGTTATCAAGTGGTTAACATCCTCCTGGAAAGTGTCCAGTTTCTGTTTTGGAATTTCCATAGATTTTTCCAGCTACCTCCTGATTTTTCTTTAATTGAATTTATTTTTCCTGAAAACCAGAATTCAAGATGTTATTAAATGATGTATATTGAATTTCAAAATTCTATTTAGTAGCATATTAAGTTTTAAATTTTATTTAGCATTCTATTACCTTTAAAAATTTTAATGATTAATGTTGAAGTAGGTTTTTCTCATCTTTTTTTCATTAAAAATATGTAACATTACAATGTCATTGTTTCATTTGTCTTTACAGTCTTGCACAGTGCCTGATTCAGACTAAATTCTTACTGACTTAGAGGTGATTTCTTGGGTAAATAATTTCCACCAAGGTAGATTGTAACATATATATATGTCTTAATAGAGAGTTAATAAGTTGCCTTGGCCAAACACCCCCCCCCCCAAAAAAAAAATACCTCACTACTTGGTAGCTAATCTTCTAGTGATTATCCTCCTTACATTTTACTAGACTGATTATTAGGCAACAGATATATTGTTAAACAATTTGTTAAATGCTAAACATGTGTTACACACCTACTAAATGCCCTGTAAGAGATACAAGAATAAAGAATGAATCAAAATCTGTATTATAATGGGGCAGATAAGTGGGTGTGTATGTGTATGTGTGTATTTTATACACACACACACACACACACACACACAGAGACAGTGAAGAGAGACAGAGGGAGACAGAGAGATGAGGAAGTTTTTCAGTCATACCTGATTTTGTGACCTCGTTTATGATTTTCTTAGCAGAGAGCAGTTTGACATTTTCTACTCCAGCTCATTTTACAGAGGAGGAAACTGAGGCAAATAGACCTAAGTGACATGCTTAGGGTCATAAAGCAGGTAAATGTTTGAGAGCAGATTTGAATTCAAGAAGAGGAGTCTTCCTGACTCTAGGCCCGATACATTATCCACTTTGCCATCTAGATTTCCTATACATAAATACACATAGCATAAATAGAAAGTAAATAAGTATAAATATATACCCAGGACTTGCTTGGGAGGGAGAGAGGGCATCGATGATTGGGTGGATCAAGAATGGTTCTAAGAAGAAGATGGTAATTGAGCTGCCTCTTTTTTGAGACTGGGTCAGGCCTCTCTTCGGCCTGATTCTGAGACTCTGGACTTCTCTTTTTGGCCTGGCCTGGTTGGCCCCTCAGAGGTTGCTCTTACAAGAGGCTCACCATATTGGTCTTAGGCTAGTTCACACATCTAATAGATTTAAGCAATTGTAGCTCAGACCTCCCAAGCAAAGCTGCCTTTTATAGGTGCTAGAGGGAACAAGGCAGTGCACCCCACGAATATGGGATGACCAAGGCAAAAGTACATAGAGGAGAGAGAGTGAGATGGGAGTGTTGTATATGAGAGAGAGAGTGGAAATGACTTTGGGAGCATTTGGAAGGTTAACATATAAAGAGATGCAAGTCTGTTCTTGTTCAGGGCACCTTGGTAAACCCAGTCTGGGAAAGGAGAGATGTTTGGGTTTTGTTTGTTTTTTGTTTTGTTTTTGTTTTTAAGAAGACCTTTCCTGACCTCAAAAGGGAATTAAAAATCTGAAAGTGCAAGTGAGGGAAGCTAAGTGATACAGTGGATAGAGCACCAACCCTGAAGTCAGGAGGACCTGAGTTCAAATGTGATCTCAGTTACTTAACACTTCCTAGCTATGTGACCCTGGGCAAGTCACTTAACCCCAATTACCTCAATAACAACAACAAAAAGAAGTGCAAGTGACTACCCTTTAAAATCAAATATGAACTCCTCTGTCTGAAGTATAAAGCCCTTTGCAATATGGCTTCAACTTGTTTTTCCAGACTGACCCCACAGTGCTCTCCTTTACACACTGCTTTAGCCAGTTTCCCTACTTCTGCTTATCATATGAAGCATTCTGTCTCCTGTCTCCATACCATTGTATAGCCCCTCTCCCATGTCTGAAATGTTCTCCCTTTTCACCTCTGCATCCCCAAATCCCCAGGATTTTTTCTCCCAATGCATTGTTAAGATACTATTTCTTGTAGAACCTCCCACTCCAAGTTATCTGTCTTCTTTAGCTCCAGCCCACTCCCATGTTTTTTATTCTGTGTATTTTGTGTGGTCTTTCCCAGGTAGAAAGTAAGCTCCCTGGAGGACAGGAAGTACTTTAGGTTCTACCTTTATATCTGGAGCTAGTACCTTGGGAAGCATATTCTTTGTTAAATTGAATTGATGAGATTGGACAGGACAGACTGCAAAGTAGGATCAAATGCTGGCTCCTTCCTTCAATTGTAACTCTCACCCATTTCCTGTTACCCTTCTTTCCTCCTCTCCCCAGGAGCTGTTTGTTCATGTTGCCCTCTGCTGTTTATCAAAGATGCCCCCCTGCAGCATTTCACCAGATTCTCATCTCTCCCAATCAAAACCCTTATTCCCTTAGTACTGGGTTAAGAAAGGCAAACACAATAATGTACGATGAATTAAAACACAGCTGTTTTTGTATCTTGCCCCAGCTTCTCCCCTCCCCCTTCCCTCTCCTCACCAGCTGGTTCCAATCACTTCTGGGTGTCTAAAATCCCCTATAATTGGGCTTTTTTCTTCCTGCTTGTCTTATCACAGGGAGGCAGTCACCTGTCACCTTACCCTCAAATCTCAAGCTCCACCTCTCAATGAGACCTAGAATCAACTCCCTGGAATAGCTATTTTTAAAATTTATTTCTATGGTCCAAAATAAGAGGTGATTTATACCCCAGTCACCCTAGGAATACCTGACAAATTTGTCTATCTCCAGGTACTGGAGAAAGGACAAAGAGGGCTCTCTGAGGTTTGGGAACAATATATTTTAACATCTGATTTAAGAAAGAAGAGTGAAGATAACAGAGGCTTGACCCTTCTGTCTGGTAGTGGAGGCTGGAAACCAGCAAACAATTATTAAGGGCTTAAGAAAAAGTAGTGTGTTGCACTGGAAAGAGCAATAGATTTGGAATCAGATCATCTGAGTTAGGAAGCTTGCTATTTAGGTTTTCTTGGGTGAATATCTTTTATCTCTCTGGGCCTCAGGCTTCTTACTTAGAAATTGAAGGAGATGGACTACAAGGTCTCTGAGGTTTTTTCTCAGCTCTATGATCCCCAGAGTTTTGTGTGAGGCATTGGAGACACAAATATTAAAAAAAAATTGCCCTCAAGGCACTTTTAATTCAATAGAGGAATTATGACAGAAACATTTATTAAAGGCCTGCTATGTACCAAATGTGAACAACATATAATATACTATAAGGTAGTAGGTTAAGGTGAAGGAAGGATGCAAAATAGTTCAGAAAAACTTGGGTTGCCCTAGTCTACACCCCTAATGCCATCTCACCTCCCAGGTGACTCCACAAATGCCTAGTTTGACTGTATAAAAATAATTCTCTTGAATAAACTTATCATCACATACTATGTGCTAGTTTCTGGGTATGAAAAGAGAAAAAAGATTTTGTGGATAGCTTTTCACTTAAAACTAAATGTCTAAATCGTGTGTTTCGGGGGCAGTTAGGTGGCGCAGTGGGTAGAGCACCAGCCCTGAATTCAGGAGGACCCGAGTTAAAATTTGATTTCAGACACTTAACACTTCCTAGCTGTGTGACCCTGGGCAAATCACTTAACCTCAGCCTCAGAATCAATCAATCAATCAATCAATCGTGGGTTTCCTGCATTGCAAACGGTCTATTGAACATTACTCCTTGATGTTCCTTCTGCAACCTTTAGATCTCACTATGTCCAACATGGAATAGACTATTTTCCCCTCCACTATTCTAGTTCTTGCAGAGTACTACCATTCCAGTCACTGCCATTCCATTAATCAACTTTAGCTCATTAGCTCTCCGTGCCTCTCTTCTGTCTTTGTCTCCCTATCTCTCCCATGCTTAATTAAATCTAGTACGCATTAAGCACTTCCTAAGTATAAGGCACTGTATTAAGTGCAAGGCAAACAAAAAATGAGGAGTCCCTTTCTTCAGGGAGCTTACATTCTATTGGGAACTACAACCTGTGAATAGACCCCTTGAAAGTGGGAGCACTAGAACCTCCATGGTCAGGGAGAAGAGAATAAGGAAGGGGTTCCTGCAGCAGCTGGGCCCCAAGCTCAGCCTTGAAGGAAGGAAAGAGGAGAAGGGAGAACTGTGGGAGTGGGCACACACAGGAGAGACTTGCTATGCCGAGTTCTGAGAATAGTAAGTAGCTAGTCTGGCAGGAATACAGCTACGTGAGGGGGAGGAGTGTGAAGAGTCTGGAAAGGTAGGCTGGAGCCAGATTGCTGGGGCTTTGAGTGCCAAATAGAGAAGCTTGCCATTTATCCTTGAGGTAATGGAGAGCCACTTATAATTCTTGAGGAAGGGAGCAGCAAGATCACGTCTGTGATTCAGGAACATGACATCCTGTGAAAGACAGTTTGGAAAAGAAGAGTTTTGTTGATTTATTGGTTAGGGTGCGGGGTGAGGGAGAAGGAGAGGTAAAGAATGATGTCCTCAAAAAAAAAATAAAGAAGTTTAGAGAAGGAAATGAATCTTGCCAAGTCTTGTCAATTCTACCTGCACAACTTCCACACCCTCTGCTTCATCCATATGTTATTTGGTCATTTCACATTGTTAGTGTCAGACCCTTTTTAATCCCATTTGGGTTTTTCTTGGCAAGGACAGTGGAGTGATGTGCCATCTCCTTCTGCAGGGAGACATTTCATTAGGCAGTCAGAGCTTACCTGACTTGTCCATGAGCAAAGATCCAGAAAGTGTCTGAGGCAGAATTTGAACTCTTCCTGACTGAGCCCTGTGCTCTATCCACTGAGCCACTAGATGCCACCAGCTTCATTCCATTTCTGTTTCATTGCCTGAAATTCCAGCCTTTCTTCTCCCATCCATTGTCCGGGAAGTTGCCAGAATAACCTAAGGGAATCAGCTACCAGTCTCAAGGGGATCCTCAAGCACCAGCTGTTTCCTTCAGTCTTCCCAAGCTGAAATGTACACTTTGTGCTGCTGCCTTAGCCCTTCTTCTTACTATGTAATCAATGTGCTGAAGACTGGAGGACCCAGTTGTAGTACACAGAGATTCTGGGCCTTATTCTCCTAACAGAAATGTCGGATCCCTAGAATGCTGCTCCTGCTTCTCCCTGAAAGGTTCTGGGGAGGGTAATACTGAAGGATTGTGGGGATTATGTTTCCTTCAGTATCATTTAGCCAATTTAACATTTCCCGAATATCATATAACCCATTGAAAAGTTGATTTCTCCTTAATACCATTTGAACAAATTTAACATCAATTAGCTTTTTCAAAGAGGTATTTATCATATATTAGATTACTTGTCATCTAGGGGAGAGGGGGGGGAAGGAGGGGAATATTTGGAACACAAGGTTTTGCAAGGGTCATTGTTCAAAAATTATCCATGCGTATGTTTTGAAAACAAAAAAAAAAACTTTAATAAAAAACAAAACCCAAAACAAAGATATTTACTAAGAAGATTTATATATATATATATATATATATATATATATATATATATATATATATATATATATATATATATATATATCAAGAAACAAAGCACAAAAACGTTACCTCCCCAAACCAAAAATCCAAACCCCCAAGCTCAAGCCCAAATAAATCTGTAGCACAGTTTCACCCCTATGCACTCACTTGGTCTCCAAAACCATGGATTATAATATAAAATATTGCTACAAAAATATTTCCTCCCTGATTTAATATCTGGAGTGGTATGGCTGAGAGGAATTGCTCCCTTGCTTGCAGAACCTCATGTCTAAGTGTCTCAACTGTTGGGGCAATTCACTGATGGACTGGGTTAAAATGGGTTGTTCAACAGTTCTAGCCCCCATTGGGTTCGATTCTCTACTTTGAACCTCTGGAGGCTGCTCCAAACTTTTGAAGCTCATAAGGTCATAATCTAGTCCATTATGTCTCTAATCATGATTTGCCAAAGATTAGGAAAGAATAGATATTGCAGAGACAGAAGAAGCAGTAACCCCAAGGTTTCATGGCCACATGGGAACTTGCTAGAGGAGGAGCTTGCATGCAAGCAGGTCCATGAGGTCTCCACTAGGGCTGTAAGGCAGCACCTCTTATGCATATACTCCTAGGAGCGGGCCTCACATGCAAGAAAAGTAGAAGACATGCTCCTTACCCTTAAGGAGTCAAACTCTGTCTGAACAGCCTAGTTCTACTTTTCCCCAACTGCTATATCCTAGTAAGGTTTTTAATAGAAATGCTTATAAGTAAGGATCAATAGACTGTCATTATGTTATTCTGGAAAAAAAGCAGGAGATAGGTGATTGATGGCCTAGGTTCAAATCCCAGCTCTGCTACTTAACGACCAGAGGATTTGGGGAGTTCCTTGCCTAGATACTTCAAGGGATGTAATCATAGAAAGCCCAGAATGCAAGCTTAAGGTGGCAATGGGGTATTAAGCCAACTCAACTATAAAACATCTCTACATTTTCATAAAGTGAAATGTTAAGAGGGCCCTAACAGTGATTGGTTGAACAAACAAATGACCTAAACCTTTAAGGGTTTTGAATAGCCAAGCCCTAGAGGAATTGTAGCAGTTACTGTAGAAGGAAAGAGAGTTCAACCTTGAATTGGCTAAAGAGGAGACTCCTGCAGTGGGAAGAGGGAAAGTCTGTAACTGCAATTCTCCATCGGCTGTTGTAGGTTATACCAATGGGAGACACTGCATCCATCAGGAAGCAGACACAAGTCACACAAGACACAAGATCCAAATAAACATAGCTTCAGAGACAGGGTTATCAGAGGGAGGAATTTTCATAGAGCATGACCCTGGCAGCAGAGAAGAAAGTCTCCGGATGTGGCAGAATCTAGTAGAGGCAGTGTCCTCCAAAGGCTGGCACAAAACTTCTACCTAGAGAAAAGACTTCCAGGCACTGTACCACTGGGAGTTGTGAGGTGTATTTGCTATATATTTAGCCTAGCATGTGAGTGACTACCATCGTTTTGGGGGTTCTGACTCTTCCTCTAGTTGTGTGTCTTATTGAGACAATGCAGTCCAGATTTATGGGGGGGAAGGTTGGAATATTCTCTACCCATTTTTCTTACTTTGCTCTTTGAGTAAACACCTTTACTAATAGATAATTATATTGCCTGGCAGATTTTTGTTGGGAAGCCAGTTGGGTTTGTTGTTTTTCTATTGAACAATAACCTTTTAGAAATTCAAGTGTCAGCCTATCAGCAGGGTGCTCACCCTGTGGGTGTAAGTGCCAAGTAAAGGAGGCGCCCTCTGGGGATGTCACATGAAGTCAAATGTCTGACTTTGTCACTCCAAAGGCTCTCAAAAACCAAGATTCCCCATTGCCTTCAGGATAAAATATAAACTCTTTTAATCTGTAACTTAAGGGTTTTTACTCTGACACTAACCTATTTCACACCTCTTCACAAGTTCTATGTTCCAGATAAAATGAACAATTAGATTCCTTGGAGCTAATACTCCATCTCCTTCCAAGCATATTGTTGCAGGCTAAATGCCTCGAATTCATCTTTCCTCATTTTGCCTTTCAGAATCTTTGTATTTCTTCAAGACTCAGCTCAGATGTTACCTCTTCTATTATATCTTCCATAATCCTATCAGTTCCTAATGTTCTACTCTCCCTTTTCAAATTATCTTGTATTATACATTGTTTGTAGACATGCTGTATCCCCTTCTCCTTCATAATGAAAGCTTCTGGAAGTCAGTTATTATTTAATAATGATAGTAATAAGAGCTGACATTTAATAGGACCACTATGTACCAGGCATTGCTAAGTGTTATCTCATTTGTTCTTCAGCACAATCTTGGGAGGTAGGTGCTATTATTATCCCCATTTTATATAGTCCGGGAAACTGAGGCAAACAGGGGTCAATTGAATTTCCTAGGGTCACAGAATGAGGAAGGGTCTGGGGCTAGATCTGAAGTCAGATCTTTCTGACTCCATGCTCATTATCCATTCCACACCTAGCTGCCTCTTCATTTTGGTTATTACATCCCCTGATAAATAAAGAGAACTTAATAAATATTTGTTGAATAAAAAGGTAGCATACTGTTAAATATGCCCTGGATTAACTTTGTTGTAAGCTGTATATAACTAAGACATCAAATTCTGTTTCTGCATGCTGAGTCATCATGGCATGTTGCTTGTGCAACATGGAAATCAGCTCAGAACTTTCAAACGTTAGAATCTTGGGTTTTTTCTCTTTCAAAAACTGAGCTTATAGGATTCTTGGTTTTTCTCTACTTGTTCTCTCTCTCTCTCTCTATCTCTCTCTTTTTTTGTCAGGTAATATCCCTTCTCAATCCTGTCCTTAGCTACATACAGATTTCATTCAATTTATGCAAGTCTTCTTTATTATAGCATGAAGGAATTCAGGGTTTAGACTGGAACAGTAAGTGAAAAGTTACTGAACTTAACAAAACATTAACATCTCTTCCAGCCCCTCCCTGTTGTTAGTCCTTCACCTCTTCACCAATGAAAATCCTCCTCTGAAGTGACCTGAAGGGAATGGAGGAGTGGAGAGCCAGGTTCTCCTAGGAAGGAAATGGGAGCCATTTAAGACTATCCTAGAGAGTTCAAGGAGAGGAGACACACCCTTAAACTAAACTCAAAGAGGGGGTGTGTGTGTGTGAAATCAGTGGGTGAAAGGAGGAGAAATCAGCCTGGAGTGGGGTAAAGGGAACACTCAAGTGAGTAGAGCTAGGCAGGGCAGGCAGTCTATACCAGGGTAACCTGGGAGTGTGAATTGGAGCCAGATGCAGAGAGAAGGGAGGTCCTGTTAGGCACGATGTGGAAGGTGAGGAGCCAGGGGTCAGAGAGGTTCAAAGAGGGAGAGAAGCAGGTCAAGTGGAAAGGATGGTGGAAGTTTTAAATTCCCATTAGAATGGGAAAGCTCCTAATTCATAATGATAGAAAAAAATTGTGTGTGTATGTATATATATATGTGTGTGCATGTATATGTGTGTACATATGTTTATATATGTATACACAGGGCATGTATGTACTTGTTTATGTATATATGTATATGTCCACACATGTGTTTATAGATATATGTGTGCACATATGTGTGTATATATGTATATATGTGGGTATATATATTATTATATATTTACATATCTACATATAGTATATATATACACCCCCACACACACACTCAGATTTACACTCACACGTATTTCTTCTTTGAGTTTAGGGGCAGAAACCTAAATTCACACTGAAAGGCTCCATTTCCGGTTAGTAACCCCTTGTAAGAGCAGCACGTGTTGCTATGGAAGAAAGATGGACATTGAAACAGGCAATCATAATCTCAGGGAGGGAACAGAGGGCTAAATTAGGGGACAGAAAAGTTGGGGACACTGATGGAAAGTTTGACCTGAAGTCACAAGAGACTTTAGCAGTCTTTCCTAAGGCCCAGAATCATTGCAGGTCAGTTTTAGGTCTGGGAAATCTCAACTGCTTTGCCAAGCAGCACTTCCTGACCCTCTGACTGGGCATCCAGTGCCAGGCGAGGCAGCGAGGCAGCAAGGGTCTCCTTCAATATGCAGAGCTGTGATTTATGTAATGTAGTTATGTAATATCATTATGTAACATCATCACAGTCAGGACAAATTAGACTCTCCTCCAGGCTGTACAGAAGCCAGACCTGACTGAGACTTTTCTTGAATCTTCAGGAAAAGAATTGAATAAGACACCTCCCTGACTGTAGGAAGGGGAGCATTTTTGGGGGGAGAGGGCAGCGTAGGGAGGATCCTACCCTTTCCAAGAGTCATTAGGTTCTTTGTGCACTTCCAGGAGCCTCACTTGGCTGTGCCCAACCAGCTTCCTTAAGAAGGGCTGTGTTCTCTTCAAGGCAATGCTGGCTCCAATGTGAGTGGGCGATGGTCCTGAGCTACCCAGGCAAGCTTCATCTAGCTCCTGATCCTCCCACAGAATCATAGCATTTGAGAGTCAGAAGAACCTCAGCAACCTCACATGTGACAGGAATCTTCCCATGAACATACCTGACCCATGGTAATTCAGGCTCCTCTTGAACCTAGCGCCTCTTAAGGCAGTTGTTCTACTTTTGAATAGCTGTATCAGGAAGCTTGTCCTGACAATCAGGCCCAAGTTGTCGTCTCCTGCATTTTTCCACCCACTGCTTCTGCTTCTGTCTAAATTTAATCCTTTTCAGATTAACCTTTCAGATATTGGAAGACAACTGTCTCGGGCTCAATATCTTCTTCGCTAGGGTAAAGCTCCCCAGGCACTTCAAACTCCCCTAGTAATCATGATGATCTGTGTCCAGGGTTGTATCTGCCTTAGAGGATTGTAAACTCTTTGGGCTTACAGGGGTACCTAGGCATAGAGTAGATAGAATGCCAGCCTTGGAGCTAGGAGGATTTGAGTGCAAATCCAGCTTCAGATACTAACTAGAGGGTGACACTAAAAAAAATCTCTTATGCCTGTTTGTCTCAGTTCCTCATCTGTAAAATAAGCTGGAAGAGGAAATGGGAAACCACTCTAATATCTTTGCCAAGAAAACCCCAAATTGGGGCCATGAAGTCAGATGGGACTGAAACAAAGACGAAAGCTCTTTGAGAGGAGGAGAGACTTGTTATTTTTCATCTTTGTATCCAGGACCTAGGCTAGAGCCCCGAATATTTTAGGGGGAGCATACCTGTGAATTCACTTGTATATAGAATTCCTAAGAGGGAACCTTTATCAATGATAATGTGCGGTAACTCTTAGTGCTTGTGTTAGTACATATGATGTTTGTAATAAAGTGTTTGTTGAATTGGATTTTATAGAACTTTTACTTTTGCAAGATATTTCACGACAGTTATTTAATCTCCATAGACCCCAATAATTTAGATCTTTATCTTGGTTTGTTCTGTTTCCTAATTGATCTCTCAATCTTCAGTCTCTCAACTCAATCTGTCCTGACTACTACTATCAGATTCATCTTCCTAAAACAATGCACTGATCAAATCATTCCTTATCCAAAACCTTTTTTTAGCTTGAAGACAAAACTCTCTTCTCTCCCATGACACTGTCATGGCCTTGATACACACTTTTATCACCTCTCTTTTTTAATTTTAAAAATTATTTTAAATAGCTTTTTGGTTCATTTCCCTGCCTCAAGTCTCTCTCCACTCCAGTCTCTCCTCCACTTAATTGTCAAATTAATCTTCCTAAAGTACTAGCTGACCATATTACTCTCCTGTTCAGTAACTGGTAGCTCCCTATGACCTCTAGGATTAAATATAAAATCTTCTAGTTGGCATTCAAAGCCATTTATAATTTGGTTCCCTCCTACCTTTCCAGATTTTTTTTTTTTTGAAGCAAATCATGTTAAATGACTTGCCCAGAGTGACACAGCAAATAAGTGTCTGAGGTCATATTTGACCTCAGGTCCTCCTGATTCCAGGGCCTATGCTTTATTGCCTTTGCCACCTAGCTGCCTCTTGTCCAGTCATTTTGCACCTTAATCCTATTCCTCCTCCTCTCCATGGATGTTTTCTGTGATCCAGTGACACTGGCTTCCTTGCTGTTTCTCTCAAAGATTCTCTGTAGACTCTGGGCATTTTTACTGGCGGTTCTCAATGCCTGGAATACTTTGCCTTCCTCATTTCTGATTTCTGGTTCAGATGGTTTTTCCTTCAAGTCCCAGTTAAAATCCCTCCTTCAATTAGAAGCCTCTCCTGACCTCTCTCAATGCTTTCTTCTTGTGATTATCTCTAATTTATCCTGTATATATCTTGTTTGTATATAGTTGTTTTCACATTGTTTCCCCACCATTAGGCTGTGCACTCCTCCAGAGTAGAGACTATTGTTTCCCATTCTTTGTATCTCCAGTTCTGAGCATAAAATAGACACTTGATAAATGCTTATTGATTAAATACAATCTGATTCTAATTTGCCTTTTCAACTTTCTCTCTCATTATTATTCTCTTAGAGGATGCTCCCTTTTAACCAGATAGATCTACTCATTATTTCTCAAATATATCTTTTGAATTCTAGCCTCCATGCCTTTGCTTATAACATTCCTTTGTAGAATGACCTCCTATATGTATTGAGGGCTATTTCCCATTCAGAGTATGAGTGTCCTTGTTTGACTCAAAGTAGAATAGACATCTCTAGCTTATTTCCCCCCCTCCCTTCTCCCAGAATTAAATTACACTTTAATTCCTGGGGGTTGTGGGAAGAAGCAGGAAGTTGGAGCCCAGAAGGTTTGGTCACTTTGCTCACCTGAGAGAGGGGACACCAGGCCAGAATTATATCTATCTGCTTGCTTAAATATTATTAGCAGACAATATAATTGTCTAACCAGTGGTTAGACAGTCTAACTTTGACCACTGTTTCATTATTGGGAAGAAGAAGGATCCCAAGTTTTATATCCAAGGCTTGATGCCCTTTCCCACCAAATAAAAGTTCCACAATGAACAGACATAATACTTCCAACAAATAACAAACCCATTTATCCAAATTGATGGCAAGGTAGAAGTTAAAAAAACAAAAGGAGTATACATGAGATTATATACCAGATAATATAGAATGAAGGAGCTCTACCTTTGGGAATTCAACCAATAGACAGTCCCAGATTTCACTCATGGGAAAGTTCCTCTAAATATCAAGTGTAGGTGAAGATAGTAGAGACTACTAACTCCTCTCATGTCTTTCCAGAGTCTTTTCTTTTAGCAGCTTGAAGTAGGATTAGCATTTTTTTTTCTAAAAGCTGGAAGCCAGAAGTTCCTGAGATGACTCAAAATTTGAAGAAACTCAATAAGTCAAAGAGGGTCCCCCAAAATTTGACCTTTCCCATCAACTCCACCTTAAACTTTATGTAAGGCAGGGTACTGATCTCCATCAATGAGGAGAAGTTCCAAATACCAATGGATTTTGGGACTGGGGTTATCCATTCTGATGAAAACTCAATCCATTTTTAAAAACCCATTTCAATTCCCACCACTTCTGTGAGACCATCCCAAATCACTCAACTACATCCTAATTTTTCTTTCCTCTGAAGTATTATAGTTTCACTTCACATGTTATCATCTACTACCTTGGTACTTGTCCAGTAGATGTTTGTGACTTAGCTCTTAAACTGGCATATAAATTCTATGAAGGCAAGAACTTTGGTTTATATTTCTTTTTACCTTCCAAAACAAATAATACCATTTTTAGACATAAAAATCTTTTCATAAGTGTGTGATGATAGATCAATAGCCCTGTGAATATTATAAATAAATCTGACTTTAAAGTCTTAGTTCATATTTTTCCCTCTTGTGTGCTCCATTTTAGTTAGTGGATCTCTAGCTATCTTCTAATTCCTATAATCTCTCTCTTCAATTTGGTCACTAAAGTAATGACCTCTTCCCTTTCAGATTTAATTTAAGTGCTGGCTTTTTCATGAAATTTTCCCCAGATTTCCTAGCTGAAAGTGATCTCTTCTTCAAATTTTCTCAGAGTACTTTGTTTATTTCATTGTGCCCTCTGTTCTTACCACTTTCTATCACATTTTTGCGTTGATTTCCTCATATCTGAGTTACATTCTTTCCTCACCTTCACCTCAAAGAATCCCCACTTTCCTTTAAAGCCTGGCCCAAGTGTGTTCTAAATAAAGCCTTTCTTTATTACCCCAACTGCCAGTGCTCTCCATTCCAGAATCACCTGGTATTCGTTCGGTATTTATTATCTACATCTTTGTCAACCAGTCATGTACTATCTCATGTATTTGAACATAAGTAAGCTCCTTGATGGTGAAGGCTCTTTAACTTTGTAGTTGTAGTCCCAGAATTTAGCATGTGCTTGGATAAAGTAATTGCTTAATAAATGATAGCTTAATAACTGATTGATTAATTATACGTATTTGTGTATATCATATTACCCTTCAAGATTACAAATTTCTTGAAGTCCCTGAATGTACTGTTTTTTCAATAACATATCCCCAAGACCTAACACTGTTTTTTAAATACAAATCAGGAACTAGTTGAATTGAATAGTGCACCTTAAATTATTCTGTAATAACAACTCAGATTTACACAATGCTTTTAGAATTTGAAAAGTACTGTACAAACATTATCTCATATAATCCTCACAAAAATCCTGTGAGGTATTATTATCTCCATTTTTCTAATGAGGAAATTGAAGCTCAGAGCGATTAAGTGACTTATGAAGGTTAACACAACCAGAAAGCGTCTAAGATGGGCTGCAAACCCACACGTTCCTGCTCCAATCCCATAACCGAATCATGTCATTCAGCTTCATTTCCCCAACTGGACTCTAAACTTTTTGCATACAAGAACCATACTCTCTCTTTTTTTTAAATCTCCTCATTGCTTAGACTAGAATGAGACACATTGTTTTTAGATCTGAGTCTATGATTTCATTAATATTAGGACCTCCTAGTCAGGAAACTCTATTCACCAGTCCAGAACAGTCTCTACTATGAAACATTCTTCTAGAATTATCTGGGTCAAGGAGAGGTTAAGTAACTTGCTCTTGGTTGCTTAGCTAGTATGTATCAAAGAGTCACCCAGATCTTTCTGACTCAAGGCCAACCTTCCATCCTCTCTATCATGTTGCCTCTCAATAGAAACATAGTCACTAAAGGAAAATACTCTGTTTCCTTTATCTCCCCATTTGGACTGCAAGTTAACTGAGGATGAAAATCACAAATAAAATAATCTGTATAGTGTACAAATATAATAATATGGACCAAATGAAATACATGTAAAGTGTTTCCCAAACTTGAAAGTTCTATTTAAATGCATTTTATCTTAAGAGTTTGGTTTCTCTTTCTCTTCAATGGTAGAGAGAAAATAGAATTGTGCTAATTGAAAAAAAAATTTTTTAAAAAGGTGCTATGTAGATGTCAGTTGCTATCCTCTAGAGGCCTAATTCTGGGATGAATATGTACTAGGTGCTTTGTAAAAATTCCTTAAGTGATAGACATTTTAATTGAACCTCCTTTTCTGGTTTTAGTCTTTAGAATCCAGAAAACTCTTCTGAATTTGCCCTTTTTGTTTAGGAATATTGCAGAAATCTTGTGGTATTAGGAACACTGAGCATGAGCACTCATTGTCCAATGCTGGAGGAGAGAAAACAAGACACCAAAACATCCCCTATTGGTTGCTATTGGTTTTTCGTTTGACTAAGACCTTTATATAAACTGATCAAATAATCATCCTCTCGTTCTTCCTCCAAGTGGAACAAGATATAAATCCTGATTCATCGATCCCTTGGCCAGCTGAAACTCTTGGTTTGTGGCACAAAATGTGAGCAAGACTCCCCATTTTATTCATCAACCTGTGACTCTAGGAATTTTGTTTTCTTCTGGTTAGCTCACCGTATCTTAGCCTATTACCATGGGCTATTTCTTACTATCATAGAAACAGGATTTTCAAGAAGACAACTGACAGTGACCTTGATGCCTACTTCTGGGGCTTTTTCTCTGGGAGAAAGTGGGAGAAATATTCTTTAACTTTCTCCAACTGCTTTCCCCACAATAGGGGTGGGTGGTTTGCTCTGGGAGGAACTGTGGAGTTGAATATGCATTGATTTCCAAGAACTTGGGGGAGGGAGAATACTTGGGCTTAGAGAAAGTTGGGAGTGGTTCAAGTTTCAAAGTGTTGGAGGGGTTAGAACAGAATTAAATTTTTATGAGCAACAGACCAGATGCCATGTTATGGACAAGTCCCATAAATCCAACCAGTGGGGTACTGGAAAAGTTTTCCCTGCTATTGGCATTTGAACATTTACTTTTTCATTCACCTTTGATTCAGGATGGAGCACCTCTAGAACCAGGGCAGATGGAAAGATCATAGAGAATTTGAAGGGATTCTAGGAGCCATCTTGTCCCTGACCCCCTCATTTCATAGATAAGGAACTGAGGCCAAGAGATTCACATCCCCCGACTACAACTCTAGCATTTTGCCCACTGTACCACACTTCCTAAGCTATTTAAATTGATGAAAAAATAAGTTAACATAGTCATGGAACCTCTCTTAAGAGTTGAAAACTGTAATAGCCATCACTGAATTTATGAGAGGGTTTGGAGTTCAGTATGATATAATTTTCATATTCTTGACAAAAATGATAATTTAATGATGATTGGACTTATAAGATGACATCACAGCATAAATCTGGATGGGAAAGGAATTTAGTTTGTTTGCAAGATTTCCTGTCTATTCGGAAGGAGACTTACAGAGTTTGGCAGCACTATTAGGAAAGACAAGGGAGCATGATTAAAAAAGAGAATAAACTTGAAGACAAAGAGAGGTCAAGTAGTAGCTGAGGAGTGAAGAAATAAAGGGTCTGATGGAGTGGCCAAAGGCAGGAGAGATTTAAATCATTCTCTATTCCTATATCACCCTTCCAAAAGCCCAGCTCAAGGCTCTCCTCATTCCTCATGTATTCCTTGATCTCACCAACTCCCCCCTTTTCGAACTTCCTAATACATTTTAAAAACATATCACACACAAATATTATGTTGAACTATCTATTCTGATTGCTACCTGTGTGCTTGTCTAATCTCTCCACCCATGTTGTAGGCTTCTTGAGGACAGGAACTCTGCATAACAGTTCTTACACCATCACAGAATTAGGGCCAGAAGAGACTATATAGGACAAGAAGTCTGTCTTCCTCATTTTACAGAAGATGAAACCGGTGCCCAGATATTAAGTGATTTTCTCAAGATCATACATTTGAACTCAGATCTTTCCAACTCCAAGCCAAGCACTGACCACTAAATCTGTGGCTTTGACAATTGCCCTGGGTTGAGAGAAAGCGATTTGTCCATAACTCCACAACTGCTGAGTAGTAGAGATGGTGACCCTGATACCAAGGTTTCTTCTCCCCTTTATAATGGGTGTGTTTCTAACAAACATACCAGAATTTATAAATGCACATTTGAGTATTGAAGTTACCTTCAGAGGTTACATCCTATGCCAGCAACACTTGTCTCCCCTTTGAGTTAAAAATCTCTGTAGAACTGTTTTCAGTTACCAATTTAGGAGCCACAGGAAAAAAACAACAATTGCATCTTTACTTTATGGTTATATCTTGTTGATACCAAACCAAACCCCAAACAAACAAACAACCCCCCTCCCCAACAAAAACCAAATTAGCTAATTCTATCATTTCCTTTATTCATCCGATGTGGCTCCAAAAGATTTTTTTTTGAGTTATTTAAAGATGGAAATACACCAACATGATTCTCAAAGGCTGAAGATTTCCAAACACTGAGGTTATGTATGTAGGAGGCAGGGGCAAGAACACTGGCTTTGGAAGACCTAGGTTCAAATCTTGCCTCTGACCTGTTTGACCTGAGGCAAGAATCTACAAAATGAGGGGGTCTCTCTAAAGTCATTTCACCTTCTAGATCTCATTCTTTTTCTCACACACCCCATTCCGTCCCATACTCTGAAGTAACTCCAAGAATTTCAAAGCTGTTTTGATCAACGACCCCATTCTTGAAATTAGTATTTAACTCCTCTTGGAGTCCACTTTAAGGTGAAAGCCTTCATTTGTATCTAAATTCTTCTGGGCTTGTTCAAATATCAGTCCTGTTATTTTGTCCACATACCCTATTAAAGCTATCTGTTCTGCTCTCGTTAGCCCCTGTTAGTTCCAAAATCCAGTTTCCATCTGAGAAGCAGAGACTCACTACCCATGTAGGAGCAAGAGTTTGGGACATTTGGTCTGGAAATAGCGGATTTCTTCTTTCTTCCTCCTACCTCCTTGGTCCTCTGTGCTGAGCTAGAGTTGGAGGTGGCAAAAATGAGTCAGAGGTTGGGAGGGGAGAGACCTTGGAAGAGTTCTAGGAGGGGGCATAGAGACCCACGGTACAGAACTCAGATAATTGGTTGATGCTATCACAGTTAAAGATGAAAGGGCCTCCTAGAGTCATAGAGACTCTCCCTTTGCACTCCTCATCTTTTAAGCTTTACCATCTGCTAAAAGAGAAGTGGGAAGAAAAGCTAAGAGGCAGGGGCCATTACTCAAGCCTAGTGAATGAGCAGATTTCAAAATAGTATGGTTTTGCTAGGGGCTGGGGTGTTCTTGCTTTCTGCTGAGATGTAGATAAATAGAGTAAATGCTGTGGTAAATGAGGGGGACTGTCTAATCGGTTTGATTCAGTGTTTTGTGAGAAAACTATCATCTGAGAACTTGAAGTCTCACAGAGTAGGTCAGGAGAAACCCAAGGAAGCTAGCTAGCAAGGAGCCTCAGCTTCCCTTATCCTTTGACTAGACAAGGCAGCCAAGGCAGCCCCAGCACCCACCAATCTCAGAGCCCTCAAGCTTTCAGATTTTCTCTTTAATAACACATCAAATACACAGGTGACTATGCTCCCCTCTTCTTGGAACAGCCATCATTTGAGGAGGAGTGGAGAGTCCTACAGAAGGATAGTGAAGAAGGTATGGAAGAGCAGCTAGAAGGGAGTCGTTCCTTCCCCGTAGGGTAGTCTTCCCATGTGTTTCAGTGTGGCCCTCTGTTTTCCTTTGGTCAGTTACCTCACTTCAGTCCCTCAACATTCAAAGCTCCACATTGCAGGTCCCATTGCAGGTAGTTCATTCAGTCTAACCCCCTCACTTTACAGAGGCAGGCCCGAATCCCATAGCGAGTCTCTCGGTCATCCTCCCTCAGACGGGGAGTTCTCCAAGCTTTCCAGCATCCGGCAGGTCGGGAGAGAAGGGAGGAGTGGCGGGGTGAAGGGCGCCTGCTGGAGAGAACAGAGAAGAAATAGAGAAAAACCCAAGGGCAAAGAGGCAAAGGAGGGAGCCAGAACAGGAGCCGATGAGCAAAGAAGAGCAGTCATAGTGAAGGGAAATGGCGATAAAAACCACAAGGGGTCTGACCCGCAGTTAGGCGAGAGAGGGTGCAGAGGAGCTGGACAGAGAGACCCGGCGGGGAGGGATAGCGCTCTGTTCCATTTAGAGGAAGAGTGGGGTCGCGGCGGGCACTGTGGGGACAGGCCAGACTGGGCTTGACAGGCTGGGGTCCAGATGCGCGATCTCGCCGTGGGTGCGCTGGTGCCGGGCCAGATGGGTTTTGCGGCTGAAGCTCTTGCCGCACTGCGAGCAGGGGAAGGGGCGGGAGCCGGTGTGGACTGCCTGATGGCGGATCAGATTGGTCTTAGAACTGAAGCAGCGCGAGCAGACGGTGCAGGCGTGGGGGCGGCTCCCGGTGTGGACTGCCTGATGGCGGCCCAGATGTGACTTGCGGCTGAAGCCCCGACCGCACTGGGCGCAGGCGAAGGGCCGGGCGCCGCTGTGCACCTTGGTGTGGGCGGCGAGATTGGGCCGGGAGCCGAAGCGACGGCCGCACTGTGTGCAGGCGAAGGGCCGTTCTCCCGTGTGCACGCGCCGGTGCCTGGTCAGGTGCTGCCCGTGGGAGAAGCCGCGCCCGCAGTCTGGACAGCGGAAGGGCCGCTCGCCGGCGTGGGTCCGCTGGTGCGCCACCAGCCCCGGGCGCTGGCTGAAGCTTTTCCCGCAGTGAGTGCAGGCGAAGGCCTTGACGGCTGCGTGGGCCGCCGCCGCGGCTCCGGCCGGGCGCCGCTCCCCCTGGCCCCGCGCGCGCTCCGAGAACCCGAAGGGGCGGCTCCCGCGGTGCACCCGCTGGTGCGAGGCCAGGTTCTTCTTCCAGCCGAAGTCCTTCCCGCAGTCTGCGCAGGCGAAGGCCTTGGGTCCCGAGGGGTCTGCGGACGCGTCCTGGCCCAGGGGGTCGGCACCCGGCGGCTGCGGGGGTGGCGGCGGGGCAGGGCCCGCTGCGTGCACGCGCCGGTGGCGCACGAGGTGCTGCTTGTGCGTGAAACTGCGGCCGCATTCGGTGCACTGGTACGGCCGCTCGCCCGTGTGGATGCGCTGGTGACGGATCAGATGCGTTTTCTTGCGAAAACGCTTTTCGCACTCGGCGCAGGGGAAGGGCCTCTCTCCGGTGTGCGTTTTCTGGTGGGAGCCCAGGTGGATCTTCTGGCTGAAGCGCTTCCCGCACTCCTCGCACGGGTAGGGCCTCTCCCCGGTATGCGTGCGGAGATGGCGGGTCAGGTGAGCCTTCTTGCTGAAGCGCTTCCCGCATTCCGGGCACGGAAAGGGGCGCTCGCCCCGGTGGCTGCGCAGGTGGGCCAGCAGGTGGGTGCGCTGCGAGAAGCTGCGGCCGCAGTCCGGGCAGGCACACGGCCCCTCGCCCCGGTGCAGCCTCTGGTGCAGCCGAAGGGTCAGCTGGTCCCGGAAGCGCCGCTCGCACTCGCCGCAGCCGTAGGGTTTCTCCAGGACCTGGGGCCAGGATGCCAGAGCCAGCCCGCTCAGAGGCCCCGGGGCGCCAGGCTCCAGCTTACAGGCCGTGGCCACGGCCGCCAGAGGTCCGAGGTCGGCCGGCAGGAAGGGGCCGCTCGGAAGTAACTGGGGAAGGTGCTGGGGCCATGCAACCTCCTCTTCCTCCCCCGGGTCCTCATCCTCCACCTTCACCTTTCGGATCATCCAGTCTTCTAGAAAAACAAGAAGACAAGGAATGGTATTGAGACTTTCAGACAGACTTTTCTTTCTTTTTGAAGGTTTTATCGATTTTCTTTTTACATTGTTCTCATTTCCTACCCCCAGCTCACCGAGCCATTTCTTGTACCGAGTTTTAACTGACCATTGATTTTGACAACCGGTGACAACCTCATTCCTCACCTTTGGTTCACCAGCACTACTTTTGCCTCAATTGATCTTCACAACCATCCTGTGAGCATAGGAGCTATTTAAAATGATCTCCATTTTAACATGGAAGAGACTGAAAGACAGATTAAGTGACTTGCCCAGGGTCACAAGTAAATGTCTGAATCACATTTGAACTCAGGTTTTCCTGACTCTGGGATGCACATTCTAGTCACTGCTTCAAAGTATCTCCTCACTGTGGGAGCAAGAGGAGTCTGATCGGAGTTCTGATGACAGACTTTTGTTTTGCTTTTGAATGAATTTGCATTTAATTAATCACAACAAAATCTATGTACACTTAGGAAAGAACAAGGCGTGTACAAGACATTTTATCCATAGAAGATATGATTGCTTATTGATCATACTGAGCCATTTGATGAGATTGTATGTATATGTATATGTATAGTATATTTCACATCCCTTCCCTAATGTGTTTGTGGCCCTGCTGTTAGATACTACTTGATTAAGTGATTTCTAAGGTCCTTTTCAAGTCCTAAGAGCAGAATTTGGACTCAGGAAGACCCAGATTCCTAAGTGTTCTGATACTTACTGGCTATGTAAATGTAGGCAATAGACAGATTTTCCCAGATTTGTATATACAATGTGCTTCTACTTCTTCATCACTAGTTTCTCCTCAAACTCCACCCCATTCTATCTTCCTTACCCTGTCTAATTAAGCTATTCTCTCTACAATTACCCATGATGTCATCGACAAATCCAGCATCCTTTTTTTTAGACTTCATTCCCTTGAACTATCTGTAGCATCTGACATTGATAACCTCCCCTTCTTGGAACTCTTCTCTCTTGGCACCCTGACACTACATCATTGTGCTTCTATTGCCTTCCTGACATTTCCACCTGTTATGACCTGTCCTTTCTTCAAATTCATCTTTACTGAAAAACCTGCTCAACCTCTGATGGTTGGTTCCCTTTTATTTTTGCAAATAATTATTTTTTTTTTTATTTTTACAAAAGGCATCATCTTTCTATCACTTATTCAGGCTTGAAACATTGGATCTGAATTCTACTTTTCTCTGTTTCTTTGTGTCATTATGTCATGTTGATTTTGGGGATATCTAGCTGGCGAAATAGAAAAAGCATCAGGCCTTAATTCAAAACAGCTTTAGACACATTGTGTGACCCTGAGCAAGCTACTAATCTCTGTTTGCATTGTTTCCTTAACTGCAAAATGGGGATAATAACAGCACCTATGTTCCAGGGTTGTCACAAGGATCAAATGAAATAAAAATCATAAAGTACTTAGTAGCTGTTATTATTTTTAATTTATAATGTATAAAAATGCCACATAGTAAGAGCTATAATGAGTATTACTTCAACTTACTCTTTGTCCTTCCTATTCCTGCTGCTACTGTCCTAGTGAAAGCCTAAACATTTTATCATCAGCCTTTCAGAACCTTCATCTTCAAACTCAACTGAGGTGGTACTTACTCCAGGAAGCCTTTTATGATCTCCTCAGCTATTAAGGCTCTCAGTCTCTGTAAATATTTCTGGAGCTCTTTTTCTCATATCTCCTGGTACAATAGTTTTGCTAGCCTAGGAGGCAGAAGAGATCTGGATTTGAAACCAGCTTCTAATGCTGTGTGTATGGCTTGGGCAAATCACTTACTTTATGATTTTGTTTCATCATCTGGGTTGTTGCAACAAATATAAAGTGCTTCTCAAACCTTAAAGTCAAATTTGAAGTCTAAGTACTATTCAATCTCTATTGAATCATTATACTTATCTAGATTAAACAATTACTGTTTTGTTTTTTTTTTTGAGTTTGATCTCTGTATTCCCATTCTTCAAACAGTGCTTTGCATAGAGTAGACACTTACTAAAGGCAATTAGATGTTGAAGTCTACAGTACTAGACCTGAAGACGGTAAAAACTGGATTCAAATCTTCCTTGAGATACTTAACGGCTGTATGACCCTAAGCAAATCACTTAAAACCTGCCTCAGTTTCTCTTTTTTAAATGAGGATCATAACAGCAACCACCTTGCAACCTAGTGAGGATCAAATTAGATAACATTTGTTATCTAATGCCACAGTTTCTCTTATTTAAATGGGGATCATAATAACAACCACCTTGCAACCTTGTGAGGATCAAATTAGATAACATTTGTAATCTGGCACACAGTAGAAGCTATATAAAAGCTTATTCCCTTTTCTAAATAGCTAGTGAATTGAATTCATTGTTGCATGTATAGACTATTTATCCCACAAAAGAAGTGCTGAATTACTCTTCTTAAAAGGGCTGTTTTTAATTATGTCATGTATTTATTCAAAAACACTTAATAACTTCCTATTACATTGAAAATAATCTCCCTCTGTAATCCCATCCTATATATTTTGTGTGTCATTTAGCATGCTGTTGACTTGCATTAACTTTTTCTGTATCTCTATCTTTTCACTCAGACTACATTTCAAACTTCTGGAGGGCAAAGATGGTGTCTGCTGCTCCTCATGGATCCCCCACATTACTGAGTATGGCACTCAGCCTGGCCCTGTACTTGGCAGCTGTAGCTTTGTTGGATGAAAGCAGACATCAGGCAGATAAGACAGAAGGGGGATACTAGTGGGAAGGGAGAAAAGGGAATGGATGTGAATAAAGGGCTTAGCGAATGACTGGCCTTGAGGAATGAGAGTTAGGGACCAATGACAGCTGCTGACAGACTGACTGTGTGTGTGTGTGTGTGTGTGTGTGTGTGTGTGTGTGTGTGTGTAGGGATCTCATCTGGGCACAGAGAAATGAGGGTCATGAGATCACACTGAGTGGAGAGCCTTAGCAATAAATAGTCAACAAGTGTATAATGAAAAATAGTACTGAAAAACAAGCTCAGTGGCATCAACTGGAATTCCTGTCATATTTATTTTCTTTGGCATCTGGCACTCATGCTGTCATCTCAGTAATTTACACTCTTTCCACCCAACTAGATTGTAAGCTCTTGGAGAGTAGGTCATCGAATGAAGCACTGAGAGAGGAAAAGAGGAAGATTTTCACTGGGAAGGAAGATCTGAGGGACCCTAGGGGAACATTGGGGTTTACTTACTTTTTTTCTTTAGAGTCAATGCCCTTTATTTACTATTTTCTAAGGCAGTGGAATTTCGGTGATTTTTCTTGGAGAGAGATTTAAATATGTGTAGAGGGAGGAGGGTTCATTTAGCTCCGAGTTACTAAAAAGAAGGGACAGGGTCTCAGCTCACCTGGGCAGGAGCCCTCAGGCTCTGTTTTTTGGAGTCCACCTCCTTGTTCTGCAGTGCTTTGTTCTTCCCCTTGTTCATTTTGGAAAACATCTTCAGGTTTGGGAATCAAGGTCCCTGGAAGAAGACAGGTCTGATTTTATTAAAGAGACTAATTGTGTGGCTCTGCAGTGACCAAAGCATGGAACTAGGGTAGGAGCTTTTGCCCTCTCCCCTCCCCCGCCCTAATTTCATAGCTGGGGCAACGTCAAGGACAAAGAGCATAGATTCATAGACTAGAACTGGAAGGGATCTTAAAGTCCTGGTCCAATACCATCATTTTACTGATGAGGAAATTTGTCTGAGGCCCAGAAGGGACAAGTGACTGCTAGGTTGGAAAGCAGGCCTCAAACCCAGTTCTTTTGACCCCCATCCAATCCAGTGCCCTTTCCACTGGATCACAAGTTCCAATCCAGCCAAGGCTTTTCATAGGATGGCATGCAATAGATCTCAGCCCGGTCTGTGACCAGATCTAGGTGAAATCTAGGTGGAAACCACTGGTTTCCAGAAGTGAGAGTAGGGGGTTCATTAGGAATTAAGTGGAGGCCAGGTAAGGGAGGGCTGTGGGACTGCAAGAATCCCTGGAGAGCCAGTTCTAAGGCAGAATCAATGTTCCCTGACCCACTCTTCATTCCCACTCCCACTTGCTTCCCTTCCTCCCTCTGCCCTATCCTTCTTGCCCCAGCTCTTCTTACCTGAGTATGCACCTGGGGGCCCTTCTCCCCCTGGAGGGCCTGTCTGTTCCTGGGCATCATGAGGCCTGTCCCCTGGCTCAATTTGTGGGGCCATCTCTGGCTGACCTGTCACAGGCAGATGAATAGACATCAGTTCTGTCTCCCCTACCCCAAGTCCCTGCTGTGCCTTGCCTGGCAGGTCTCTGGGCTGCAGCAGTGAGCCCCTCCTCTTTCCTTCCCTCCCTTCCTGATCCATTCCCTTCTCTCTCCTTTCCTCCATCAGGACAAGCCTAGATGTGTTTACTCCTCTGTGGGGGAAGGGGGCACTACAGAAAGCAGTTATGTCGCAATACTGTAGAGTTCTGGGTATATCCGGGCAAACACACGGTCCCCCCAGTGCTTAATACACCGCAGGGGGCCAGTAAGTGTATGGTGAGTGCTGCAGATAGGGTCCCTGGAAGGGACCTTCCTTCCTAGTTCCCAGGTGTCCCTACCCCTTTGCCTGGGGCTACAGCTGCAGTCAGTGCTGGGGAGTTAGGCACTCAGAGGACTTCCCAGATCTCCCTGCCCTCAGGCCGGCAGCATCACCCAGCTCTCCGAGTACTAGGCTTCCTCCCACACCTTCACGGACACTAACTGATCTCAGTAGAAAGGGAGTTCTTTCTGGCTGACAGTTGGGGAAACTGAGGCCCAGAGCCAAAGGGATTCCCCGAGGGTCCCTGGGACTCTGCTAGGATGTGCCCCCCTCTAGACCCTTCTGGTGGTCTCTGCCCGGCTTCTCCCCCACCCCACTCCACCTCCAATCCCAGGTGAGATGAAATTCTTCAGGACCTAGAGGGAGAGAGACAGAGGAGAGGGAGAGGGAGAGGAAGAGGGAGAGGGAGAGGAAGAGGGAGAGGGAGAGGGAGAGGGAGAGGGAGAGGGAGAGGGAGAGGGAGAGGGAGAGAGAGAGAGAGGGAGAGGGAGAGGGAGAGGGAGAGAGAGAGAGAGAGAGAGAGAGAGAGAGAGAGAGAGAGAGAGAGAGAGAGTGAGTGTGTGTGTGTGTGTGTGTGTGTGTGTGTGTGTAGTATGCTGAGGAGATGGGGAGCTCAGGCTCCCTACCAGCTGTCACTGGGAGCTAGTGAAATAGGAGCCTAGTGGGAGGGAGGGGGGAGCTCTTGGGTCCTATTGGGCAAGTGGCCGTGGGGGGAGGGGTAACCACAATTGAGGGAGGGGTGGATCCCTCCCTCATAGTCTTCCAGTAGGGTCTTCACGGGACGTGCGAGATGGCTCTAGCTTCCTTTCACAGTCCAAACCCTACGATTCAGCCCCAACCCCAAAACCAAAGGACCCTCTGCCCCTCCTCCTCCCCAGGCTGCTTCCCCAGTGGCAGTGAATATTCCCCTCCCCTTTCTTTTCCTTCCTCCCCCTCCCCAGCTCGGCTGGCTCATTTCCCCTCCCCCTTCCCTTCTCTCGGCAATCCCTCCCCCCTTCCCTCCCCCTTGGGGTAGGCTCCCCTCCCCCTTCTCTAATCTCTCTGGCTGCCTTTCCTCTGCCCCTCCCCGCCTCCCCCCTTTCCTGCTCACACTCTCTCCCTCCCTTCTTTTCGCCCTCCCTCCCTCCCTTCTCCCGAATCTGGCTGGCTCCCCCCAGCTCCTCCTCCCTCTGCCCCTCCTCTCAGGCTGCCTGCCTGCTTGCTTGCCTGCCTGCCGGCTGGCTGGCTGACTGGCTGATGGGCTGGCCTGGCCTACCCCTAGTGGGCCCCCCTCTGCTCTTCCCTCTCCCCTCCCCTTCCTGCTCCTCCCCAGCCTCCTCCACCCCTCCTGGCCTCCACCACCCCTTCTGGCTCCCTCCTCCTCCCCCTGACCCTCTCCCTTTTTTTTCCCTGTCTCTGGTGGCAATACTCACTCCCCTCCCCCACCTTCCCAAGCCTGCCTTTCCCTTCCCCTTCCCCTTCTGGTCCCCATCCCCTATCTCCGCTCTCTTTTCTCTCTCCCTCTCCCTCTCCCTCTCTCAATCAGTTTATATTGAACTGCCTTCTTTCTCCCCTCCCCCTCCATCTCTTCCTCTCCCCTTCCCTTTTTCCTTCCTCCTCATCCCCTTCCCCCTTCTTCTTCCTCCCTTTCTTTTACTCTTCTGTCTCCCCACCTCTCAATCTACACTCTCCTGCTCCCCTCCCCCTTTCTTCTCCTCCTTCCCTCTCTTGATTTCTCTTCCTTTCCTCTCCCTTCCCCCTCAGTCCTTCTTCCTCTCTTCTTTCTTCCTCCTCCCTTTTTTCTTTCTCCCCTCCCCCTCTCAGCTCTCTCCCTCTATTTCGCCCCTTCCCCTTCCTGCCCCCCTACCTCCCCTACCCCTTCCTATCACATACTCACTCTTCCCTTCCCCACCTCCTCCCAGAGACAAGCTCTTCCCCTCCCCCTTCCTTCCTGCTCACTCCCTGCACCCTCCAGTTTTCTTCGTTTGTTCTAACCTTGGGGGATTTCTGCTTTCTCCCTTTCCAGTCCCCTTTATATATATGCCCCCCTGCCCCACCCTTTCCTTTCTTTGGGTCTCCTTCACTTTTTTTCCTTCTGGTTTTCTCTTCCTCCTTTCCCCAAACCAGATTTACCTCTTTCCTCTCCCCTTCTTACCTAGCCTCTACCCAATCTCTCTAGAAACGTGCCCTCCCTCTTCCACAGCTTCCCTCCGACTTCTGGCTTCCCCCTCCCCTATGGACACCCTCTTTTTTTTTTTTTTTCTCTTTTAGAACCTCTGCTTCCTCTCTTGAGACCCCACCCTTCCACCCCCTCTCTCCAGATCCCTCCGCCCTCCCCCTCGACTCCCAAACTCCCTCTTCTCTCCCCCAAATGCCAACCCCACCCTCTACCTTAAAAGACCCTGCCCCCAGATTCTTTCCCCCTTTCTCCTCCTCTCAAGTCTCCTATTTTTTTCCTTGCCCCCACCCCTCAATACCTTTTCTTCTCCCTTCCCCCACACTCTTCCTCTTCTCTGACACACCTCTATTCCTTGCCTCTCCCCCAGGGGACACCCTTCCCTCTCTTTCCCCCAATTCCCCGCCCCTCCCCCTGGACACCCTTGATTCTCTCCCCCTCCCCGTAGATAAACCCTTCCCTTTCGGTCTCCTGTCCTCCCCCCACCTTAGATCCCCTTTTCTCTTTCTCCTTCACCCCCTATCTCTTTCAATCGTTAATCCCTTGCCCCTCCCACCTCAGACCTCTCCCCCCATTCCATCCCCCTCCCCTCTTCTCGTATTCCCTCCCCCTTCCTCTCTTCTCTGATCCCCTTCTCCCTTCTCTCTTTCCTCGGATCCCTGCTCCTACTTCCTTTCCTTCCTCAGACCCCTGCCCACCGTCACCCTCTGCTAAGATCCCGGTCCCCACCTTCCTTCTCTCCCATTCTTTGCCCTTCTTCCTCAGACACCCACTTCCCTGACACCCTTCCTCCTCCCTGTTAGAAACCCGTCCCCCACCCCCACTTCAAGCAGCCCCCACTCCCGGGAGCTGTCATCAGTATGTGCGTGCGTGTGTGTGTGAGTGTGTGTTGTGCGTGTGTGTCTAGTGGGGGGGGAAGGCGGACCGAGTCGCCCGTTGCACTGCCTCTTTCCTTACCTGGCGGGACAGCCGCGAGCAGACGTTCCCCGGACCCAGGCGTCCGGGGTTCCCCGCTCCCCTCCGCTCCGCGCACAATGGCGCCCGCTGCCTGCAGCTCTGCTGCGGACCCACCGACGGACATACAGACGGACAGACTGATGGCTCTGAAACTTCCCCGAGACGGGAGAGGGAGAGTCACAGCGAAGAGGGAGGGGAAGAAGCGAGAAGGAGGGGGAGGAAAAGAAGTCCAAGGAGGGGAGGGGAGTGGCGGGGGGGGGGGTGTTAGAGAGTTAAAGGGAAGGGGCAGGGGGTTAGGGACTTGAAGGGGAGGGGAGGGGCAAACCGGAGAGATGGGGAGGGAGAAGGGGGGCAGAGGCTTAGAGCCTGAAGAGGAAGGAAAAGAGGGTTAGGCACTCCAAGGGGAGGGGCAGGGGGTTAGGGATGGGGTGTAAGGGGCATGGAAGACCTAGACGGGGAAGGGAATTATTGGGGGAGAGGTAATAAGAGGACCTAGAATGGGCGATGGTAAGTGAGAGAAAAGGGATGGGGGGGGAGGAGATGGGAGGGGGAGAGAAAAGGGAAGAGGGGGAGAAGGGAGGAGGGGAGAAAGGAGGAGGGAAAGAAAAGGGGGAGGGAAGGAGGAGAGCTGGGGAGGAAGGGCATGGGGGACTAGAAGGGAGGGGCGCTAGGGAGCCATAGAGGGAGGAGCCAGGGCAAAAGGTGGAAGGCCCCTAGAGGGGGAGTAGGAGGAGGGGAGGGAAGGGAAGGAAAGGGAAGGGAAGGGAAGGGAAGGAAAGGGAAGGGAAGAGAAGGGAAGGGAAGAGACGAGAAGGGAAGGGAAGGGAAGGGAGGATCAGTCGGACGGGGGAAAGGGGATGTGAGAGGGCACTGTTAGAAGCTTGGAGGGAGGGAGGCGGACTGTTCTGGGGAGAGTGATTGAATGTGTGTGTATGTCTGTCCTTCCCTAGCGGTGCCCGTGCTTTTGTGTGGGGTGTGTGTGTGTGTACGGGTGTATGTGTGTGGTGTGTGTGTGTACGTGTGTGTGTGCGCGTTTACTGGTCTGTCCTGTGTCTATCTGGGAGCTTAGGCTCCCCTTTCTCCCAGCTGGCTCCGCCTGCCCTGGTCAGTGCCCTCTGCCCGGTCTGGCACTAACAGCCCTCCCTCTGACGGGACCCTCCACCGCCTCCGGTCTCATCCTCCCATCTTCCCCACCCCTCTCTCAGTTCCCAGAGGGATGTTCACTGGCCGCAGGAACCACGAGGCCCTGGGAGAGAAGTGGGCGGGGAGGGGGCACCTGACCACTTCGGGTAACTGAGGTCTTCTCGACACGCCACCCCCCAGCCTGCCCAGTCCACTAGCTGGTCAGGAAGAGGGTTGGGGGCGGGGTTCGGGACAGGGGGAGGGGTGTGTGTGTGTGTGTGTGTGTGTGTGTGTGTGTGTGTACAGGGAGGTGGGGCTGGGAGGGCATTTAGGGGAGGGGATGGGGGCGGGGCTCCCTAGCCGGGCTGGAAAGGAGTCTGAGCAGGGAATGGGGGTGTGGGGGCCTTAGGTCGGGCTAACTTTAGAGTAGGGAGGTGAGGGATTGTGTGGCGCACCCCAGCGAGGAAACTAAACCTCTGTGGGGCTAGCACGTCCCCCGGCCTGAGTGAGAGCCTGGACGTTCGCTCTCGCAGCCTCCCCGCCTCTCTCCAGCCGCAGGGCTGGGCTGGGTCGGGATCTACCTGTGTTGCAGGTTGGCGCTTTTAAGTTTGTCTCCAGCTGCTCAGCGGCCTGTGCCAGAAATGCGTCCCTCCAACCTTCCCAGTGTCCCCCTCCCCCAGCTGGGTCTCTCCTCTCCGGGTGCCCGGAGCTCCCGTCCCTGGGCTACTCTTCCCAATGGATGGTTCCGGGAGCAAAATTTCCCCCCAGCGTTCTGTCCTTGGCCAGGTTCCGGGCCAAAACCGGCCATTGGAAAATGCCGAAGTGAATGGGAGCAGCGGGGCAGGTGGCTGTGGGGGGCCAGTCACCCTCACTCCACTCATACCCCGCCCCCTCCGTGTTTATAAGGTGAAATCAGGGTCAAACGAACATCGAGGGTAATCTTGAAGAAGTTACATCCCAGCAACCTGAGAGGGGAGGAAGGAGCCCAGTGAGGGGAGGGTGTGGAAGAGGGAGGAGCAGTCTCTATTTTAAGTCTCTTGGTAAGGCAGGGCCCTTTAGTGGGCGGATTTTACATGGATGTATCATCCGAAGCTGGGTAATGGTGCAGTGGATCAAAAGTGAAAGGCCTCAGTTTGGGTCCCAGCTCCTCTATGTTAGCTGCTTGGTCACCTACAAGCACTTAAACTCTGTCTTCTTTGGCCGGTCTCTAAAATGGGCACAGTACATCACAGAGGGGCGCCATGGTTTTTAGAGTAAGGGGTCAGCCTTTAAACACGTGCCTTCTCCTCATGCTGGGCTGGGTGACTGTGGGCAAGTTACTTAAGTCCTGATTTTCATGACTGAATTTGGGGTTTCTGTGGCAGATCCTGGAGTGGCTTGCAATGTCCTTTTCCAGTTCGTTTTTCAGATAAGGAAACTGAGGCAAACAGGGGGAGGGCCTTGTCCAGAGTCCCAGAGTGTCTGAGGCTAGTTTTGAACTTGGGAAGGTGACTTAGCTCCAGTACCAGCACGATATCCACTCTACCCACTTAGCTGCCTCAACTTCTCAGGGCTTCCAGGTAATTCTCCAGGACTGAAACTTGTAGATGAGTTTCTGATCATTGTTAATGGAAGGAGTTTCCACCCGAGACACCAATAAATCCCAGTCAACATGAATTTATTCATGGCCTACTGTGGGCCAGCTATTATTCTAAGCTGAGGATACAAGGTAACCCTGCACTCAAGCAACCTACATTTTAAGGGGGATACAAACTATATACAAAAAGAACACTTAGGCAGTACTCTAGCAGTTGGGGGAAGAGTCAGAGAGAGCAGTAATTTTCATGTAAAATATGGAACTTGAACTGAAGTTCAACTGATGTGTAGGAAGACTAGAAAGAGAGGGAAGGGCCTGGTTTGAAGGGCTTTTAATGCTGAAGGAGTTTATAGGGTAGTGGGAATAGGCTGCCACCAGAGATTATCGAGTAGTAAGGTGACCTGGTCAGACCTGCGCTTTAGGAAAATCACATTAGCAGCTGTGTGTAGGATGATCTGGCTTAAAAAAATCCACAAAGTTACAACCACAAGGGAGCTCTGTAGAGGCCATCTATTCTAACCCCTTCGTCAGACATGGGAGGACTCTAAGATGAAATGACTTTGCCCAGAGGGAAATACTGTTAGTAAGAGGTAGAGCTACAGTGCCCAAGCTTTTTGATTCAAAGTCTGCTTTACTTAATGTATGTCTGCCCCACGTACTTCCCACCATCTACCTGGTGGCCCCCCATTGGAATATTGTGAAGTAAGCACTTTGTTTCTGTCTTGGAGATACCTCTCCGAAATCCTTTCCTGTCTGGTGTTGCCTGAGTCAAACAGACCTGTTACAAGGCCCAGGTCTCCTACTGTGTGCAGAGCCATTTCCTGATCTGTATCTGGCCATTAGGCCCAGATGGCTCTGGAGAAGAAAGTGGAACAGGTGTCCTTGCACTAGTCCCTCCTTCACTTTAATCCAATTCACTTGCATGCCATGGTATGACCTCCCTGATGTCCTGGTCCTCTTCTGGAAGGAAGAATAAATAAAAACAATCAGTCTCCCACCTTTCTCTCACTTGGCCAGCGCCAATCAGGCCCTCTTGGTCTTTCACATGAACTGGACTGAGCTCCCTCCCTTTCTTCTCTGATCTATCTTTTTACACAGCAGTCTAAACATTTCAAATGCCTGTATCTGCTCAGGCCTATCCCCCTACTCAAAAACTTAAGTGACTGTAGCCTATGAAGGGGAAGGGAATGATTATTATGTGCCTACTATGTGCCAGGCGCTGTGGTAAGCCTTTTACAAATATTATTTCATTTGATAATGAAGACAAATTCCTTAACTTGTCATTCAAGACCCAATACAATATGGCCCCAATCTAAGTCAGAATAGTACAATGGAAGTACAGATTAGAGTTCAAAGGCCATGAATGTGAGATCTCAACTCTGCTATTTATTGCTTGTGTGATCATGGTCAAGTCATCTAACTTTTCTAAATTTCTTTTTCTTCATATTTAAAATGAAGGAACTGAACTAAATGATTTTCAGACCTTTTCCAGCTTTAAATCGAAGACCTTATGATCCATTTGTTTCTGGTTATATTTCACAATATTCTGCTTTTTGCTCTTAGTTTCCCAGCCAAACTTGACTCTTTTTCCAATTTGCTTGGGCCCATACAGGCTCAAACTGACATGAAATGTGTTTCCTTCCAGTCTCCACTGATTGAAATCCCTTCTCTCAAAACCCAGCTCAGCTCCTGAAGGGCTTTTCCTCAGGGAAAGTATTATCTCTCCTCAAATTTCTTACAAGGAAAATTTTCTTTTTAGAAAACCAGCCTTTATTAAGTACCTACTCTGTGCCAGGTTCTGTGCCAAAACACTTTAAAAGCATTATTTCTCATTTGATCCTTACAACAACCCTGAGAACTATCATTATCATCATTTTACAGTTGAGGAAACTGAGGGACAGGGATTATGGCTTGCTGAAGATTATATAGTTGAGGCTGCATTTGAACTCAGATTTTCCTGACTTCAGGCCTGGGGCTCTACACACCTCAGAGCACTTCTTCTGGAGCTCCTCATTGTATATCTATCACATTTTGTTGTTCATCATTCTTAGAAATGTTCATTTCTTGTGAATAAATTATAAACCCCTTGAAGACAGGAGCCAAGTCATTTTCTACCTTTGTATCCCTAGCTCCCAGCTTAGTGTCCCACTTATAACAGGTGTCAAAGAAATGTTTATTGAATTGAAGGGTTGAACCAGAGACTTAGGTCTTTAAAAGACAACAGGTGGAACTATTGTCTTCTCCCTTAATTGTTGCCTTTTTAAATCACTGCTCTGCTTGCTCATCATACCCTAGGGATGACTCTGGTGACTGAGTGAAAGTGTAAGAGACAACTTGGAAGTGAGTATGTGTGTGTGTGTGAGGGAGATAGAGACAGAGACAGAGAGAGAGGAAGAGAGAGAGAGAGAGACACATAGAGACAGACACAGAGACAGGGAGAAAAAGAGACAGAGACAGACAGACAGGCCCTGGATTGTGGTTTCTTGACTAAAAGAAGGTAGTTGGAAAGTTGTCTCCTAAGATTTAGTGCCAGAAGGACTTCAGAGTTGAAGATAACAAAGAAGGTCAAACTCCTTCCCCCCTCCAGTTTTATAAAACAGATGAAGAAAATGAGATGTAGAATTTCAGTGACTTTTCTAAGGTCACCCAAAGCTAGTCACTAGAAGCAGCAGACGTGAGAGGCAAACCTAGGTCGACTCCAAATACTGTTTACTGGTTTTTTTTTTTTTTTTAAACAGTAAGCTACAATGTCCAGCTACTTATTCCCTTTGACCAGAGGTGTCTGTGTATCTATGAGAGAAAGAGAAAAACAGAGGGACAGTGAGACAGACAGACACAAACACATCCACTCAGAGCTTATCCATATCTAATTAGGAAAGTGCATATAGGACTAGCAATATGTGCTTTGGAGACCTAGTCCGGAATTGTTCTTAGGGCCTCCTGTGGGGTTCCTGCAGCCTGGCTGGTCCTAAGCAACCCCTTGGATTGATGTCTCTAGAGACAGGATGCTGGTTTCATTCCCCTCCCCCTGCTCCCCTCCCTTCTCTCCTCTAGCACCAGAACCAGCCTGGCCACTGGCCTGGCTGTGCTCCATTCAGGCCTCTTTGTTACTGGGCAGGAGATTGTGGAGAATTCTTGGGCTGCTGCCTCAGGCTTCGGAGGAGCGGAGGGGGGAGGCCAGAGGTTGAGTTTTAAGTCCAAGGCCACCTTCTGGCCTTTGGCATTCACTAGGGGGTGACTGGTAACTAGGATTCAGGCAGGACGGATCTCCGGGTCTTGCCCCTTCCCAACCCGGATCTTCGGATCATCCCATCCGGCTCATCTCAGCTGGAACTAGGATGCTCCCTCCAGATCAGGAGGCCCTTCTTAATGAGCCCCCCATTTCTCTAGGCCTGACTTGTCTCTCTCCTCCTCTGCTATTCCTGACCTAGTGCCAATGGTAAACTCTGAAACGTCCCAGCTTCTGTTGGCACTCTCTCTGAGAGAGCCAGGGAGGCAAAGGGCCGCTTGGGGATACCTGGAGAAAGAATCATACGTACACACTCCCACACATGTACACTCGCACACAGTCAGAGACGGAGGAGCACGTTAGGGCTCCCATCCAATTCCTCTCTCTCCCCTTCTCATACACACATGCAAGTGCAGAAGGTGCTCTCTTTTGGGGGGTCTGGAAAAAGTGGGGAGAATACAGGAAGTGGGGAAGATGGCCTGGATGTTTAACACCACCACCCAATTTCTAAGAAACTTCTTTATTAAAACAGCCAAACTCAGCAATATGAAAAAAAACCCAAAGCCTAGCAGGATGATTTTTTTTTATTAGAAAAAGATAATTTGGATTTCATACTGTTGAGATGTCTATGCCTTTATGTAGTTTTTTGGTTTTTTTGCTGAGGCATTTGGGGTTAAGTGACTTTGCCCAGGATCACACATCAAGGAAGTGTTAAGTGTTAAGTGTCTGAGGTCACCTTTGAACTCAAGTCCTGCTGACTTCAGGGCTGGTGCTCTATCCACTACAGCAACCAGTTGCCCCCTTTATGTAGTTTAATACATATTTTTCAGTCTCTCTCTCTCTTTCTCTTTCTTTCCCTCTCTCTGTCTGACTCTTGTCTCTGTGTCTGTCTGTGTCTCTGTCTCTGAATCTCTCTCTCTCTCTCTCTCTCTCTCTCTCTCTCTCTCTCTCTCTCTCTCTCTCTCTCTCTGTCTGTCTCTGTCTCTCTCTCTGTCTCTCTGTCTCTCTGTCTCTCTCTGTCTCTCTCTCTCTCTCTGTCTCTCTCTCTGTCTGTCTGTCTGTCTCTCTCTCTCTCTCTCTGTCTCTCTCTCTCTGTCTCTCTGTCTCTCTCTCTCTCTCTCTGTCTCTCTCTCTCTCTCTCTGTCTCTCTCTCTCTGTCTGTCTGTCTCTGTCTGTCTCTGTCTGTCTGTCTCTCTGTCTCTCTCTCTGTCTCTCTGTCTCTCTCTCTGTCTCTGTCTCTCTCTGTCTCTGTCTCTCTCTCTCTCTCTCTCTCTCTGTCTCTCTCTCTCTCTCTCTCTCTCTCTCTCTCTCTCTCTCTCTCTCTCTCTCTCTCTGTCTCTCTCTCTCTCTCACACACACACACACACACACACACACACACACAGGCAAACACCGGGAGGTAGAAAAACAGATGGTTTCCAGGATGAATTGTCATTGCTAGCCCCTGGTGATATCAAGGGGTCAGGTCCAATCTGGGACCGCTCAGATGTTGCACTGGAGGCGTGGCTGAGAGCAGAATAAAGGCTTCCTTAGATGAGGGATCTGATGCTTTCTAACCTGCCTGGAAAGGAAGACTGGTGAGTGATGTGGAAGACAGGACAGGCTGAGAACTTTGCCCGCCTGAGCATTCAGACAGACAGTCATACTGGAATTTCAGAGCATGTGGTGGGCGGTGGTCCTGAGAATGGAAGATAAGGCCTGTTGCTGTATCCACTTAGCTATGCAGCAGTTTTCAGGGTCTCTTTCCCTCCATAAACCTCCCTGTCTTCTGCAGGTGGTCTCAGGAAGAGCAGATACCATGCTGCTCCCAATCCTGCTCTGTTTTTGGGCCATTTGGTCCTGGACTGATGGGTAAGAGTTTTGCTCCCACGGCCACTCAGGACTTGGGCCTAATCTTGAAAGCTGAAAGTCAGTGTTTTTCTTCCATATTTTCTTTTACTCTGACTTCCTGCCCCCATGTAGGTTGGGGTTAGATATGTCAGTTCCCTACCAACTTTGGAGGAATCGGCTTATTATTTCAGTTCTTGACATCTCTGAGGGGTCCCATGACCTCTCAGAAAACCAGATTTCTTTTTTTTTTGTTCCTGGCATTCCTTATACCTTCTGCACCCCCTTCCCCCCTAATTTGAGCAAACTTCTAAGGTGCCAGAGGGGATTGTGGGTGGAAATTCTTGGGGGTCCTATAGTAGCAACTATTCCTCTCCTGTTTCCTGGACAGGAGATGGTGCCATCAGACAGAAACTGTCCGGGCAGAGGAGGTGGTGACCCCTCGACAAGAGGACCTGGTGCCCTGCAGCCATCTCTACCATTATATTCACCAGGGTTGGCAGCTGGACCTGGCCAGGAGCAAGCCCACAAACTCCCCAACTCCTGCTCTCTGCCCAATTTACAAGTGAGGAGAGAAAGGGAGGAAATTGGGCCTAGACAATGGGGACTGGGGGGATGCAGGCAGTAGATCTCAGGGCAGGAGGAAAGATGTGAGGGTGTGAGCATGGGGTGGTGTGGCTGAGGTAGGGGAGAATAAGTGGGCTCAAGGAGCATGGATGAGAGAAAAGAGATAGGAAAGGGAGAGGGACAGAGACAGAAAGAGAGACACACAGAGAAAGTTGCAGAAAGAGACAAAGGAGAGGGAAGAAAGACTGAGAAAGGGAGAGAGAGAGAGACAGAGAGATAGATGCATTCACAGAGACAGACCTCTGTCCATTTGTCTTTACTATCTTTCATCAGCTTCAAGCTTTCCTTCTTTCTACATATGCACAACTAGGTGGTAGGAGATGCCTGAGGATGAGAGAAGTGGGCTGAGTGTGACTAGGCAGTGGTCTGTGGGAAAGGTTGGAAGGAGAGGGGGGTTCTGGATGTGATGAGGGGGCCTACTCCCAAGAAGCACCCCTTCTAGTACCACTTGTATGACATTATGAGCCCTCCTTCCCCATGGGCCTGAGGAACACGGAATGCTACATTAACCCTCCTGACCCTGCATGTTCCAGACCAGCTGATGTCCGGCCAGTGGTGTGGAACCGGACTGTGAGGGCCTGTTGTCCAGGATGGAGAGGGCCCCGCTGCACTCTAGGTGAGAGATAGCTGTCAGTCCCCACCATTACCCAACTGAGATTGCTTTCTCACCTATGACTTTTTTCCCCCTGGTCTCACTCTCCTTGGGGGCAGCTGGGAGGACAGAGTGAAGTTGGGAGACCTGAATTTAAATCCAGTCTTTTATAATTTGTGTGATATCTGTACCAAGAATCAGAGCTGAAAGGGGCCCCGTGTCAGAAAGAAGTATCAGGAGAGTTGGGGGGCGAGAGTGGGTTCTGTCAGAGTGGGTGTGGGGGCCTAGGTGGCCGGCCAAGTCCCAGCCAAGCCCTGTCTCCCAAGTGCCACCCCTGCCCAGTTATTCCTGCATCAGGTGCCTTCCCTTTCAGCCACAATTTCCTTTGCAGGTGCCGGCACCAAGGATCGCTGTTTTGCCACATGGCAGTGCCAAGTAGGGCCAGATTTATTGAATGCCTCAGCAGGCAGCTTGGAGGAGTGCTGTGCCCAGCCCTGGGGGCACAGCTGGTGGAATGACAGCTCAGAACGTTGCTTTAGCTGTTCTTCTTGGCCTTTGACAGGTGAGAACCCCATCCCACCCCCATCTCGGGCAAGCTCATAAGCCCTCCAGTTTTCCCAGTGCCCAGTCCCCAGGATGCCAGCCTTACATTGTCTGTTTCTAGCCCATAGAAGGCACAGCCCCAGTTTCTGTTCCCCCCCCCCCCCCACTGCAGCAGATGCTGCCCACACCCTTGCTCTCCGTCCTCCCACCCCTTCGCTCAATGGGGATGATTTTCTCCAGGTAACTATATGTCCCCAGCACTCCTGCAGCCCTTGCCTGGGGCAGTGGGCCATCTCCGGAGCCAGCTCCAGGGCCTCTCAGCCACCTGTACCACGTGGTCGGGCTTCCACTACCAGACCTTTGACGGGCATCACTACCATTTCCTGGGCCGCTGCACCTACCTCCTTGCTGGGGACACAGACGCCACCTGGGCTGTTTACCTCACTCCTGGCCAGCATTGCCCTCGAGCTGATTACTGCCAGCCGGTGAGGGGCCAGAGAGTCAAAGCTAGGGGTGGGTCAGGACACAGTCGGAGGAAATGCCTGCCAATAACCACCATTACCCAAGTGAGACTGCTCTCTCACCTCTTAATTATTAAAACATGACTCTCCCCCCCTGGTCTCACCCTCCTTGGGGTAGCTAGGAGGACAGAGTTCCAGACCCGAAGTCGGGAGATCTGAATTTAAATCCCGTCTCAACCTTTGATAATTTGTGTGACATTGAGCAGGTCACTTAACCTCTGCCTCAGTTTCCTCCTTTGTAAAATGGGAATGATAATAATACCTATCTCTCAGGGTTATTATTAAGGAACAAATGAAACATTTGTAAAGTTCTTTACACAGTGCTTGTATGTAGTAAGCCCTATATAAATGCTACTATCATTATTAAATGTTGAATGATGGCTTTCTATTCTTTCCCTCCTCTTGCTCCAAGACTGTCCAGGTTCTGATGGGACAGGATGAGGTGCTGATCCAGGAATCCAATGTCTCAGTAAATGGAGCACCAGTGCTGGAGGGGGAGCCGCTCCTGCGGCACGGTGAGTGCTCTTCCTCTGGAAGGAGAAGGAGATGAATCTCTTGTGAGAGCTCTCATCTGCCCCGTGAGGGCACGGCTACCTCCTGGGAAACTGAGGGATGGGGAAACCAAGGGCTCACGTGCTTCCTCTCACCTTTTCTCTGACCACAGGTGGGAGTCTGCTGTGTTGGGCCTGAGGGGCCTTGGCTTTTTCTACACTCACTGTGTGACCTTAGGCAAAAATAAGTAAATAAATAGTATGTTCTCTGAACCTCAGGTCCCTCTGCTGTTAAATGGAGATAATAATGCTTATTCTGCCCATGTCAGAGGGATGTTGTGGAGAGATACTGGGACAGCAGATGGAGAAGTGTTAAGAGGAGTCATAGACCATTAGCAATGGAAAGGACCCCAAAGTCTAATCTCCTCCCTGCAGAGTTTAAATGACTCGACCAATGGCTTCTAGTTAGTGGCAATGTCCCTTTCACCATCCCGGAGCTACAAGCAAAGTATGTTCTCTGTAAGAGAAAGAAACACTTCTCTCCTGCCTCTCGTCCCCTAAATTCGCCCTTGCAGAGCTGGGAATGGAGACGAGGAGGAGGCAGTTAAGCACCCCTCTCCCTTTGTCTCTCCTCGTCCAGGGCTGAGCCTGCAGTGGCGGGGAGACTGGCTGGTCCTGTCTGGTGGTTTGGGCGTGGCGGTGAGGACGGACAGGGCTGGTTCTGTCTCACTCACCACCGACCATGAACTGCAGGGACGGACCAGGGGTCTCTGTGGGCTCTATAATGGCCAGCCTGAGGGTAAGGGTTTCAGGGACAGAATGAGTTTGTGTGTGTGTGGGAGGGTGGTCAGGGAGATGGTCAGGGAGGTGGTCAGGGAGAGTGGGCAGGGAGGGTGGGTTGGAAAGGGAACCGGAAGGGAGAGATGCAGAGGACCTGGAGGCTGAGGGCTCCCCCTCAAACTCCTGCAGATGATTTTCTGGAGCCTGATGGGAAACAAGCCGTGTTAGCTGCTACTTTTGGCAATTCCTGGAAGTCCCCTCGCTCGGAGGTGAGTCTCTCCACCCCTCCTCCCACTCCCCCGGGCCTTTAGTCCAGCCCTTTGGACCCCCTTTTCTCCAGAACCCGCTTCCTCCTCCTCTTGCTGCCCAGAACTATGACATGATCTTCTGCCCCCAGCCCCACTGTGGCACCAGTAGCAGGTTTTGCCTCCTGGCACTGCATCCACAGAGTGCTCCAGCACAGGTCCCTGCACCAGGCCGGCTCAGCAAGAGTGACCGGCCCCTGGAACAGCCGGCTAGCTGACTGGAGGTTCAGATGCGGGCCTGCTCCTGGAGTCGTTGGCAGCTGCTCCTTCCCTAGCTCTCTGTTTTCTCATCTCCTATGGAGAGAAGCTCTGGCCCGGGGGAGGATGGTGTTCCTAGGCCCCCTCTGCCCTGGTCCACAGACCCTCCTCTCTTCCCCAGCCTGGGTGTGTGGATGCAGTGGAAGCATCCCAAAGCTGCGAGGACCCCGCTGGAATCACAGAGGCAGGGGCAGGGGCGGGGGTGCTGCAGGCTGAGGCGCAAGACGTGTGTCACCAGCTGCTGGAGGGTCCCTTCAGAGAGTGCCATGTCCAGGTGCGTGGCCCAGGGGGAGCAGCAGGTAGAGTCTGGAGGCTAAAGGGCGTGCCATCATGACCACAGTTATAATTAGCACGGTCATTCCCCCTTTTACAGATAGAAACTGCAGTCTCAGAGAGCTTGGTTGACCCGCTCAGGGCCCCTTAGTTCATCAGGGTCTAGAACCTCCTCACGACTCCGGCACACTGCCCCCCACATCCCCTCCTTCCTTCCCTGGGAGCCGGGCTAGCCGCCCCCCGACCCAGTTTGCTGGCGAGGATCCTTGCACCCCTGCTCTTTTCTGCCCAAGATCCATGTTCCCCCTGAGTGTGGGGCAGGATTCCCCTCTAATTTGAAGGAGTCGGTGAATGCAGCACTCTTCTTCTCTGCAAGGTGTGCAGCACTTAATACATGTGCACTTCTATGGGAAACAATCAAACAAAAGCAGGGAGAGGCTCGGCTGGGAGGGAGAGCCCTGACTTCTCAGCAGGCTGTGCCTTGTGGCCGTGGGGGGGGCCGTGCCTCCAGGCTGGAGTTTCCGACTAACCATTATTACCTCTGATAACACATGGTTCTGTGAATGGGGGAGTGGGCATCGGCCTGGAGGGCGAGGGCACAGCCACAGGCTGGTGGGCTTGTTGCTCTTTCTCCCGCAGGTCCCCCCCAGCGGGTTTCATGAAGCCTGCCTCTTTGCCTACTGCACGGCAGGGGGTAGGCCGGCGGGGAGGCGGGAGGCGGTATGCACCACGTTCGCCAGCTATGCCCGGGTCTGTGCCCAGCATGACTTCTTCATCCTTTGGCGCAAGCCTGGCTTCTGTGGTACAGTTCTGACTCTTCCTTTGCCACCCAGCCCATCCCTCTCTCCACCTTCCTCATCCCCAACATCACTGGGCCGGGCAGTGGGCCCTGACTACCCCCGGGAGTGTCAGGAGGCCTGCGTGGGCCCTGCCCCACAGGGCGCTCATTGTTAGATCCCAGCGGACCCTTTGTGTCCTTGGACCCCCATGCAGCATGGCCGTCCCCACCGTTCCCATCTGGACACCAGCACACTTCCCAGCACTGCCTCTGGCCCTGAGACTGTGCCCGCTTTGGGGAGGGGGAGGTGCCATTGCACCACCTTGCATCGGGTTAAACTGCTTCCACAGAGCGCCTTTGCCCGGGGGGACAGCTCTACTCGGACTGTGTGTCGTCCTGCCCGCCCAGCTGTGGGGCGGTGGGTGAGCCGGAGGAGGGGCGGTGTCGAGGGGGCTGCGTGAGCGGCTGTGAGTGCCCGCCGGGACTGTACAGGGACGGCCACCTCTGTGTCCCCGCCACTCGCTGCCCCTGCTACCACCACGGCCGGCGCTATTCCCCAGGCAGTGTGGTGTACCAGCTGTGCAACCCATGGTGAGGGCCTGGCGCTTCCCCTGCCCAGTGTTCAGGGCAAGGGCCTGGCCAGTCCTTCATCTCTTCCCTTGGACTTCTGACTTCTGCTTCCACCCAATCCGGCATTCCCCCTCTGCCTTGTCGCCCAGATCCTCACCCGCCCCCTCACATTCTGCTTTGGGGTGTCTCTGGAGAGACCTCTGATGTCCCCATGGAAACCCCAAACTTGCCCAGTGACTTACGATAAGAACTTTAACTTTAAATAATAATCACAAAGGTTAACTGTCTTTTAAAGTTTGTAAAGCACATTATATAAATGATACTCCCTGAATCTCACAACAACCCTCTGAGGTAGGTGCTCTTATTATCCCCATTTTACAGATAAGAAAACTGAGGTTGAGAGAGGTTAAGGGACTTGCCCAGAGTTAGAGAGCTGGGAAACCTCTGAGAAAGGATTTGAACTTGGGTATTTCTGACTCTAGATCCGGTGCTCCATCTGCTCAGATGCAGGAAGGCAGGGATGGCAAGGGGCTCACCCTGCTCCGCTCCTACCTTCTCTGGAATATGGTTGTTGATCTATCTTCTTTCCCTGCCTCAGCGTGTGCCAGGAGGGCCGCTGGCATTGTTCCCAGAAGCCATGCCCGGCAGAATGTGCAGTGGGCGGGGACGGGCACTACATCACCTTCGATGGGCGAAGTTTCTTCTTCCAGGGCACTGGAGGCTGCCGCTACACCTTGGTGCAGGTGGGCATGGGAGGGGTGGCCCTTCTCCAGCTGACGGTGGAAGCGTTTCACTATGAGAGCCGGCTGCCCACATTGGGATGGGTGGGTGGGCACAGACCTGACAGGACCGTGGATCTATCCGCGACTTTTTCTGTCTTAGGACTATTCGAAGGAGCAGCTGCTGATGGTATTAGAGCACGGGGTCTGTGAGGCTGGGAATTGCCTGCGTGCCATCTCTGCCACCCTGGGGGAAGTCCACGTGCAGCTCCGGGACTCAGGTGCCCGCCAGCTCTGAAACCCTAGTTCCATCTCCAGAACATTTCCCTTACATCCTGCCTCACTTTCCCTAGTCTCTCCCTTCTCTCCTGCCCCATCCCCCCTCATGCCCTCCCCCATTCCCCTCTATGTTGTCTCTGCTCCCCTCTCCCCCCCTCCCAACGCTCTCTTTGTCCCCAGGGGCAGTGCTGGTAGGTGGGCAAGAGGTAGCATTACCTTGGGCTGGGCCCGGGGGTCTTAGTGTTCATCACGCTTCCTCCACCTTTCTGTGGCTTCACGGACCCGGGGTCTGGCTCCTCTGGGGCCTACAGGAACCTGCTGCCTACATTACCTTGGATCCGCTCTATGCCCACCGGGTATGTCTGGGTGAGGGGGCAAGGCCCTGGGGGGAGGCCGGGCTCCCATGGAGGAGACAGGACATTTGGGGGGCTTTGACAGACAGGAACGGGTGAGGAGAGAGCAACCAGAATAAGGAGGCCCTGGGGATTGATACACGAGGGGAGAACTGGGAATATTTATCTGGATAAGATAGGGACGAGAGTCATAGGGGTTCAAGGTCGTCTCTTCCAAGTTCCCTATTTTATAAATGAAGAAGGCACAGAGATGAGATGCTTGTCCCAGGTGGCGCAGTACTAAGTGGCAGAGTCAAGGTTCAAATTCGCTTTCCAGTCCAGGATTCCTTCCCAAGGACTCATGTCAAAGAGAATCTAAGCTGTTGTATTGGCCCGGTGTGGGGGAGCTAGGGATGGCGGGTGGGGGTGAGAAGGAGCAGAGTTTGGCTCGACCTAAGGAAAGCCCCCTAATACTCAGAACTGACTGAGTGCCATGGGTTTTCCCACTGAGGGGGGCATTTTAAGTGGAAGTGGTCACTTTGTAGGGGGGTGGCAGAGGGACCTTCATTCAGTTTTGAGCTCCATGAGAAGGTTTCTGATCTCTTCCTACTTGGAAACGCTGTGTCCTGAGGGCGGGGGTTTCTGGGGCAGGGGAGGAGGGATGGAGGGGTTTCCCCTGATGTGCCTCTTCCTACTGGTGGTCCCAGGTAAGGGGGATGTGTGGAACCTTCACTTGGAACCAGCAGGACGATTTCCTGACCCCTGCTGGAGACGTGGAGTCCAGCATCGGGGCCTTTGCCAGCAAGTTTCAGCTGAGTGGGGAGGGGGCCTGCCGGGTGGGGGCTCCTGTTGTCCCGCCTAACCCCTGCAGCACCCATGCTCAGCGCCGTCTCTACGCAGAAGCCGCCTGTGCCATTCTGCAGGGCCCAGCTTTCCAGGTATCCCAAGCACTGGGACCCTTGCTGTGGAGAGGGTCACCAGCATTGGGGGGAAGCTCCCTGGTCTGGAGGGAAGGAGCCCCTCACTCCTCTACCCCCTCATTCTCAGCCATGTCACGGGCTGGTGGAGCAGGAGCCCTACCAGCTGCGGTGCCTCTCAGCAGTGTGTGGCTGTGCCCCGGGCCACGATTGCCTGTGTCCTGTGCTCTCGGCCTATGCCCGCCGCTGTGCCCGGGAGGGGGTGCCGAGCCCCTGGAGGAGCCATACTTTGTGCCGTGAGTTCTGCTCCTGCCCATCCCCCCACTCTTTGGGCCACCCCCCACTCTTCAGGCCACCCCCCCCCCCCCAGCTCCCAGCCCTTCTCCTCAGTGCAGAGCTGATCCTGCTCATTAGTCTCCACAGTGAGCTCGGCCCTTCCTTCGTCTCCAAAGATTCTCCCCACTTGGAGAAGAGGCTTTTGAGGGCCCAGCTCTTGGCGATCCCACTTCTGACCTGCGTCCGTATCCCCCCTCAGCTGTTGTGTGTCCAGCTGGCCAAGAGTACCGGGAATGCGCCCCAGCGTGCGGCCAGAGATGTGGAGAACCGGAGGCCTGCGGGGCATTAGTGGGCTGCGTGGCGGGTTGCAACTGTCCCTCCGGCCTGCTGTGGGATCACGAGAGCCAGTGCGTGCCCCCCGGCCTGTGTCCCTGCCGGCTGGGAGGCCGGTCTCACCCCCCGGGCAGCGTCACCTCACAGGGGTGCAGTCGCTGGTGAGAACTGGGTCTCGAGGGCCAGGGTGAGGGAGGGGTCTGGTGAGGGAGGCCTTCAGGATGCATTATAGGAGACAGAAGGGGCACAGTCCTCTTTGCAGACCGGGCCAGATTTGTGGGATCAAAGTTTAAGGCTCCAGGATGAGAGATCCGATCCGTGGATCACCGCGGGGAAGGCTACAAGTGTGTGCTCATGGGTTAGTGAGATTGTGGTGGCTGAAAAAGCTCAGGATTGGGGCTATTTGGGGGCAGGACGGTGTGGTCCAAGGAACAAGGGATTCAGAGCCACCGCTTGGCCACTTGCGGAGCTGCTTCCTCTTGGACAAATGACTTATCCATGCCCAGTCTCAGTTCTGGCTTTGGTTAAGTAGGGAAGGTTACAGTAGCTCTTTTACTGCACACAGGGCAGTT